>NC_141699.1:367911931-368511931 GCF_964263255.1 Lissotriton vulgaris | reverse complement strand
ACAGGTCTCTTTTTTCAACATGAGATGACTTGTAAGGTTTCAGGACGAAGTTGATGTTCTGACTTGCTGTGTCCATTGTACTGTATTTTCCATCAATCATTCTTCCCAAGCTTAAAACCAAAATGAGCCAGAGCAGGAGGAAAAGTACATCTAACACAATCCACAATTTAATCCATGGTGAAATCAGATATATTTCTCCAAGTTGATGAAAGAGTTCTGTTATTTTTTCTTTGAATGTCTTGTTTGCTGGCTTTTCTTCATGTTCACTAGGATCTTCAGAAAAGTCATCGAAATTGATGAAATAGCCAGATGCAGTTCTGTCAATTGTTGGAATTGCTTCAGAATTTTCATTAATCTTTGGATTTGCTTCTTCCTTTGTCATATTAGTATAGTCCTAGGCTACATCATTGAAGACAGGTTTTTATTGACAAACTGTTGCAATTTGAGTTTCAAGAGGCACAAGTTCCATGGCTTTGTTGCATAGTCCTTCTTTTCTCACTGCAGGTTTATCAAACGTGATTAGTCTCTCAGTTTGAACCTCTTGAATTGTAGCAAGGTTTGGTCTTCTGCTACATCTTGGGAGTCCACTGGGCCTACTACTTATTATTGGCAACATGGTTGTGGTTTTACCAGGTCGATTGATACAATTTTGTTCTCCTTTTTACCAGCAAGGGGCGGTAGTACTACTGATCTTGTTCCGCTGACTGCTAAGACAGGTACTGCTTTTCTGTAAGAAGGCCCAAATTCCTTCTTCACCGCGATCTTTTCTCTGACCAGATCCCTAATCTTTGGAATTCACACAGCTCTTGCTGGGACAGGTGGTTTTTCTTCAGTGGCCGTTGGCTTTTGCTTTGTGTTACTTAGACTTCTTCTTGTTTCATTCAAGTCCTGTAAAACAGCCAAACGATCTTTGATATCAAAGGTTTTCTGTTCCACCACTGAAGTCTAACTATCGCGGTCTTCAATTATCATTCTAGTACCAAACAAAAGTTCATACGGAGTGATTCCACCCAGAGAATTTCTTGGCAGATTATTAAGACTACGTTGGACACTTATTAGATGTTTGACCCACCCGTCACCCGAACGTAATACCCTCGCTGTTATAGAATGCTTTATGTCACGCTTTTTTCTTTCCACTACCGCATTTCCCTCAGGATGGAAGGGACTAGAGTACCGCAATGCAACGCCCAAGCTGGCCATGGCCTCCTTGTAAGCCCTAGAGCTAAACGCAGGACCCTGGTCAGAATGTAGTGTGCCGATTGCATATGTGCCGATAAAGACTCGCAAATCTGTTATAACAGTTCTGGCGTCAGCCGAGCACTGGGGCCACATCCAAATGAATCTTGTGCAGGAATTCACTGCGACCATGATGTATTTATAGTTACCGTCCGTTTGCAAGGGACCACAGTGGTCCAGGTAAACACACGCTAATGGTCTATCTGAGATCAGAAGGGGCGTCTGCGCAGGACGTTTCACCATTGATACTTTCATTTTTTGGCATATGTCACATTCCAGAACATAGTTTCTAGTCTGTTTCCTCATGCGCGGCCACCAATATCTCTGTTTTAATAAAGATACTGTGGCAGAAACACCTGCGTGTGCAGAGGCGAGCCCTTCATGCGCTGCTAAAATTAGTCCTAACCTATGTTTCATGTTTGGGATTGCCCTATCCCCCACTGCAGGGATTTGAGCAAAAGGAACATTGTTTGCATCAGTTTTGTATGAGTACTTTACTGGAAAGCCTATCGGGGGTGTCTTACCACTGTTTTTTACTGAAGCAGTGACAGCTTGCATTATTTCGCTGTCTATTTTCGTTTTTGAACGAGTGATTGCAGCTACGGAATCCGTGTGGATGGCTGCCTTTGTGGCTTTATCAGCCAATGAATTCCACGCAACGTGAACGCCATCACGTTGATGACTCAGTGTATGTATCACGTGAGTCTTTTGTAGTTCTTTCTGTAAAAGAACTACTTGTTCCCAAAGCATTTTATGCTTTATTGTGCCACCTTTGGCATCTTTGAAACCGTTTTGAACCCAGTTCTGCAAGTATTCGTTGTAAGACTGGACACAGTAATACGAATCGCACACTATTAGTGTGGGGAATTCGCGATCGGTATTCTCAAGCGCCATCTTGAAATCCTGTAGTTCATCTCGCTGAGCTGTACAGTCTTACAGTACAGTTTTTGTGACCATTGGTCTGAATTTACCTTCGCGCCAGCGACCTTTAACAATCGCGCATGCAGCACTGTAAGCTTGTTTATCCCCAATTGCGGGCCGTGCTGATCCGTCTGTATATATTATACAGCCGTAATGTTCCAGAGGCAGAATTTCGGTCGGCAGAGGACATTCGTACCCGTATTGGAGAAATTCTTGTGTTTTCAAGTTAGGGTCAAAAACATATTCAACATCTGTTGCAGCAAGAGAATTAACCCATTGTATCCATCTTGGATGTAAAGCTTTAGCATTTGGAATGCTCACTCTTGTTACTGCCTCTAGGGCAGGTACAGGTGTAACGACTGATATGCGTTTTTCCTGTGCAAGGGCTCTTTCTTTTGCTATAGCAGTTTGAACCGCTGTCAGAATTTTCTCAGTTGAAGTGAATTTTATTTCAGCTTGTTTGTACAAGTGTGATTTGTAAGCTATTGGTACCGTTTCACCATCGTTATAGGTCAGGTACGTGAATCCGCATCTTCTGGGATGACTCGGATTACAAGGGTGCGTACGTTTACGCGTGTTTGCAGTTTTGTTTTTGCTAACATGTCTGTTTGTACTGAACGTAAAATTTCTGTGTGTGTTTGAGTCCAATTAGTTGGTTTGAAATCAGGTTTTATTAATTCGTAGAGAGGTTTAACCCTCTCTGCGTAATCAAAACGTAAGTTCTTCCAAAATTCAGGAAACCTAGAATTGATTGTAAGCTTTTCAGCATTTTTGGAGCTTGGAGCAGCGCACATTTCTCTAAGAAATTGGCTGCTAGGCTTTTGCCTTCACTTGATAATTCATATCCTAGAATTAGGACAGTGAGATAGTCAATCCGTGATTTTTTAAAGTTGAATTTGTACCCTTCAGATGCGAACCCAAGTATAATGGTGTTCACTCTTTTCAAGTGCATGTCCAAATCATCGTCTGTTAGATAGATGTCATCGACATAAGATAATGCCTCATCATCATACATTTGTAGTAACTCTGTTACTCTGGCTGAAAATCATCCTGTGCTATTCTTGAATCCCTGGGGGAGACGGCAAAATTGCCTCTGGGCCCCCATACTTGAGAAAGCGGTCAAATACCTGCTTTCTGGTGCTATGTTTTGACAGAAGAAACCATTTGAAATATCTAATGTTGTTTTATATTTTTTGCGCACAATGTTATTCATTAGTGTTGCACTGTGTGAATTTTGTACTGCAAATGTTTTGCAACAAGTCTTTAAGTGTCTGTAGTCCAATACTAGACGATATGAATTGTCTGGTTTGGAGACAGGAAACAAAGGATTGTTCGTTTGTGAGGTGCATTTTCAATCACCCCCTGGTACTCAAGTTGATCTAAGATCTCCCTGACTTGTTTTTTTTTTTAGCTTCTTGCTTAACTGGATACTGCCTTTGTGCAGTAGGTTGATTTTTTAACTGGATTTTATGGTGAGGAGAATCCTCATCCCATCCTACATGATTTTTATATAATGCAGGGGCTTGGGCCACTGCCCATTTTCTTGCATACGTGTATTTTTTATGAATCGGAATGTGATTTGAGAAGGCAGGCATAATCATTTCTTCGCCATGTGGGCACTCCCTAACAAACTCTGGTGGCCAGTCTTTCTCAGCTAGAAGAATATCATAGCCTTTAGATAGATTGTCCCAAAAGAGGCCTCTTATTTTCCTAGTTATATCCCCTTCTATACGCAATGTTATTTCATATAATTTTTGGGGTACACTAACTCTGGTGTCTGCAGTTTCCAACTGAATGTACTCATTCGTGTCCACTGTCTCCAGAAGATTCGTCAGGATCTTGCGAGCTATGGTCACTTCTGCTGCGCTATCTAGCATTGTTTGGGCCCACTCTCCGTTCTTGAGTTGTGTCCTCAGGATCCTCGGCATGTTTTATCTTTATGCTTGCTACCTTCTTTTTGGGAAATTGAGATTTTTTACTTTGGTGAGCGGGTTCCTTGTCTTTGGACTTGACGCGCTCTTCTTTATGTTCTGACCGTCCTCTTCTTTACGATTTCTGTGAGGAAGTCTGAAAAGATCGAGAGGGACGTGTATCATTATCTTGATATCTGTCAGGTTTTTTCAAATGATCCCTATTTCTAAGGTTATATCTTTTCTCAGAGGGCTCCCGTTGTGGAGACCTACCCCCCGTTCTGGAGATCTATCTCTCCTTTGGGGAGATCTTCCTCTGGACTGAAACTGTTTTTCTCTGGGAGTGGTCTGTTTATTACCCTCCCACTTCTTTTTTGGAGTAGTTAAACTATTTTTAATGAAAGTTTTTTCAGGATTTTCTGTTAGTTGGGGTTTTAGTGGTTTCCCACCCAAACTATCTCTACCTAATTCTTCATAGGATTTTTCAAATATTCTGGCAAGTTCAAAAGGTTGCTCTGCTATATCTGTTTCTTTTAATTTTTGGCAGATCGCCACTGATGCTGCTTCTCCTTTTATGTTGGCTAATAGTATAGCCGAGACATGCTGAAAGTCTTTCAGTAATTTCATACCTAGATTTAAAGCAGGCTCTGGACCGTATTCATTTTGAATCTGTCTTAGTACGTCTGGTAAAACCGCCATAGACGGAACACCATGTGTTTTTGTGTAGATTAAAGCAAAGACTGTTCCCCAAGTGTCACAGTCCTCCACATGTGATGCGATCCCCATTGGTAAGCAGATTGTCAGAATTATGTGTTTTTCATGAGGTGTACTATCAGGGAATACTGCCTCTATTTGAGTAATCTTTTGAGCTAACCAGAATGGAATTTGTTCCCGTTTTGCGGGTAATTTGCCAATGACTGATTGTATAGTCTGTGGCGTAATTTTATTTGTGTTCCCCTGGTGAGGGGTGTGCTGTGGAATTTTTATTGCTGGTTGGACTGTTAAAGTTCACATGATATATTGGACCAATTGTCTATGTATTTTAATTAATTGTTTTAGTTGAACTAAAAGTTCTCTGTCTGACATTTCTTCAATGTCAGGATGTGGTGTATAGCTGGCTAGAACCGGCCATGTGGCTCCTGGTCTACCTAGTGGACCGAGCCTGGTAATGTGATTTTGATGTTTTAGGGTGCCATTAAACCAGAGCTGATCCTCCTGGTAAGTTAGTGGAATTTCAACGTCCTCGAAAGGAACGTATTCTTCTGCTTCGTAGTAGTGGAACTCATGTGTTACAGCATTTGCTGCTGGAAAAGTTATCCATGAATAGAATATCTCTGTCTGCCGATATTAATGTGCCTCTACCACAAATATGATTGTACCACCTCTCGATGATACACCACTATTTATTAGTTTATAAGATACACTCTTTCTTACATTTATCGGGATGATTATTGCGTCCGGGTTGTTTTGCTGAAGACTTGTGTCTTCCTCTAATAGTTGAGTTGCTATTCAAGCTCTCTCCCTTTCGTCGTCACTCTCTGTCATTTTTGCTGACAGAAAGTTTGCAGAGCAATTTTCAAGGAAAGAAAGATTAGGTGCACAATATTTTGGAACACTGTATCCTTCAACATTGAATAAACCAAAAAACTAATACATAGGATTCTCGTCCTACTTAGTTCTGGCGGATACTAACCTTTTACCCACTCCAGACGTCTATTGGAGTTTTTACGGAAAAAGGGGTCTGTGTGAAAAGCACGACTGAGTTACTCTAGTATCTAGCATTAAATTATCGCCTTACCAAACGTTGGGCGCCATGTAGTGTAGTTCCTATATTCCCAATAGGCTCTGTGCATTGGAATAACATAAACAATAGTTTAGACGCAGGACTTAGGTCGACTAGGTCTCTATTGAATATGTTAGACTTAATTGTGTGTGCCAGCTAGCTCAGAGGTCACTAGAAACTTTCTCGAGTACACAAGAAGGGATTAGTTTCTGACAACCATATAACATGACAACTTTGTTCCCCCTGAAATAAGGAATATCTCCAGAGTCGCGGAAACAATAGATGGCTATTTTACTCAGTCAATCGTGCATGCTTCGTTTCACCAGTGCAGAGAAAATAGAGAGACAGGCGTTTTCAATAAAAAGGTTATTTATTGAGCAGTCTTCTTTCTCATGCAAGAGAAGTGAATTGCTACAATCGTAATACTTGCTATGAAGTAAAGTGCGTTCAGTATAAGGAGTATTATGAAATAATACTGTAAAAGCATTTATATGGTTTCTAAGCCATAAAATACTTAAAATAGATAAAAATACATACAATGATAAATAATGACTAAAAGTACTGAACTGGTGCATCTAAAATACGCCTACCCCAGTGTACCTAACCTAAGTCTAGTACAAGGGAAGAAGTAAGTGAGGTGTATCTGGAGTTAAATAATTTCTGCCAAGAATCTATCCAAGAATTCTCTAAGGGTCTAATCCGCTCTGTACCTTGGTTATACAATGAAGGAGGTCTTGTATCTCTCTCTCAGGACTCAATCTCCCAGTAACCCGCAAGCATAGCAGGGAAACGCTGGAGCTGGATTTCTCGGCAGGAGAAAAGACAGCGTCTCTCTCAGTGCGTCAGCTGGAGGGTCGGCTTCCTCAGGCGCTTGCAACAGCGGGGCATCGGGCAAGTAGTTAGTCGATCTGTTCCAAAACCACCGTGTGTTTGCTAGGGCAGATGTGGGCATATTTATACCTGTAAGGTGCCGAGTTTGACGTAGGGGTGGACATAATAACGTCACTAAGAACTCACAGTTCTTTACATGTTCCAGGAGTTCTGGGACAAATCAATACTGAAGCAGGGGGAAGTCCTGTGCTTCTGAGGGCTGGTTGTCTTCAAGAACTCGTTGCACTCTGGGAGCTTAGTGGAAGTAGCCTTGCCATATTTGAACTGCATTAGCTGTGTCTAAATATGGGTATGATTCTTATGCTTATATAAGGATATGATAAGTTATACCTATATAAGGGTATGAATCTGGAAAATTACACTAGAGCCCTAGATACGTTACAACACAACAAAGAGTTGGTCATCACATGGAACTGGCGTGTGCGATCCAGATCGTAAGAGAGCGCATGTTTTGGGTCCAGACGGTGGAGCCTCTCTTCCTCTTTCGAGGGATGCCGAGGAGAAAGAAGGTGTGCAAGGTGATGGACTGCCCGATGTGGAACTCGGTGACTACCTTGGAGAGGAAAGAGGGTTTTGTCCGCAACACAACCATGTCCAGATGGACAGAAAGGAAAGGTGGTTTAGAGGAAAGAGCCTGGAGCTCAGTCACTCTCCTGGCAGAGGTGGTGGCAACCAGGAAAGCAGTCTTAAGTGTAAAAAGACGGAGAGGACAGTTATGAAGCGGCTCAAAGGGAGCGCACATCAAGTAAGTTAGAACCAGGTTCAAGTCCCACTGGGGCATCAAGAAAGGAACATGAGGTAACATATGAGTGATGCCCTTCAAGAATCTGTTAACAATCGGGGACTTGAACAAAGAAGGCTGATCAGGTAGCCTTAAGAAGGCATAAAGGGCAGAAAGGTAGCACTTGATAGTGCCATGAGCAGAGCCCTGCTGGGCAAGAGAAAGAAGGAAGAGGAGAACCTCAGAAAGGGGGGCAGAGAGTGGATCCACAGCCTTTGCTGTGAACCATGCCACAGATCTGTTCCACCTGCAGGCGTATACCAACTTTGTGGAGGGACGCTTGGCTGCCAGAATCACATTACAAACTTCAGGAGGCAAGTCAAATGGCCTCAACTGTCGCCGCTCAATCTCCAAGCATGGAGGTGAAGACTGGACAGGTTCGGGTGGAGGACCGTCCCCTGCTGCTGCGACAGAAGGTCCTCCTGAAGAGGCAGACGAATCGGGGGATCGACAGTAATGCTGAGTAGCTCTGGATACCAATATCTTCGTGCCCAGTCCGGAGCCACAAGGATAACCTGGGCCCGGTCGCGCCTGATCTTCTTCAGCACTCTGGGAAGAAGTAGTATAGGCGGAAAGGCGTACAACAGACCGCAACTCTGCTCGCGGCGAAAAGCGTCTCCGAGCGAGTGCTGCCTTGGAAATTCCAATGCAAAGAACTGATGACATTGCGTGTTCTCTACTGTGGTGAATAGATCTAACCAAGGCTCTCCCCACTGCTGAAAGAGGCCTTGGGCCACGTCCAAGTTCAGACGCCATTTGTGATCCATCATGGACCGACGGCTGAGTTCGTCCGCCCTGGCGTTCAGAGAACCTGCTAGGTGTTGAACCACCAGGGTCATGCCCTGATGTTCCAGCCACTGCCAGAGGCGCAGAGCCTCCTGGCATAGGGTCCATGACCCCACCCCACCCTGTTTGTTGCAGTACCACATGGCGGTGGTGTTGTCCGTGAACACCTGCACTACACTCCCCCGGACAGAGGGGAGGAATGCCTTCAGTGCAAGCCGGATCGCCCGCAGCTCCAGAAGGTTGATGTGGAGCTGGGACTCCACCGGAGACCAGAGGCCTCTGATCTCCGCCTCTCCCATGTAGCCCCCCCAGCCCTGGAGGGACGCGCTCATCACAACTACGTGCTCCAGTTGGGGTAGGGAGAGGGATCTGCCGCTGACCCAATCGGGGTCCGTGAGCCACCATTGCAACTGTTTTGCAGCGCCCTCCGAGATCAACACATGGCTGGACAAGTTGCCCTGATACTGGGCCCACTGAAACTTCAGGTCCCACTGCATAGCCCGCATCCGCCACCGGGCGTGATGCACCAGAAGGATGCAGGAGGCCATCAGCCCCAGAATCCACAGCGTCAACCTGACCGAGACCCAAAATAAAGGCTGAAAGATCAGAATCAGAGCCTGAATATCCCGAACCCGCTGTTCGGGAGGATAAACCCGAAACTGCGCCGAGTCTAGGACCCCTCCGATGAAGAGGAGCTTCTGAGAGGGGCACAGGTGCGACTTCGGCACATTGATGGAGAACCCCAGCAGGTGCAGGAGGTCGGCCGTAGTCTGGAGGTGACTGACGACTGTCTGGGGCGAGCCCGCCTTCAACAACCAGTCGTCGAGGTAGGGGAAGACTGAAACCCCCAACCTGCGCAGATGAGCTGGGACCACCGCCATCACTTTCGTGAACACCCGTGGGGCACTGGTAAGGCCGAAGGGGAGCCCGGTAAACTGAAAGTGCTCATGGCCTACTGTGAACCGCAGGTAATGCCGGTGGGCCGGTAGACGGGGATGTGAAAATAAGCATCCAGCAAGTTCAACGCTATCATCCAGTCTCCAGGGTCTAGGGCAGCTAAGACCTGAGCCAATGTCAGCATCTTGAGCTTCTCCTTCCGGAGGAAGCCGTTGACGTTCCGTAGATCCAAGATAGGGCGTAGGCCCCCTCTGCCCTTCTTGGGTACCAGAAAGTAGTGGGTGTTACAACCACACCCTACTTCTGGCCCAGGAATGCGCTCGATGGCCCCCTTGGTCAAGTGGGCTGTAACTTCCTCCTGCAGAAGTTTCAAGTGATCCCCCGACATGCGGTGGTACTGCAGTGGCATGGCTGGAGGGGACGTCTCGAAGGGGAGAGAGTAGCCCCTTCGGACGATTTGCAGCACCCACCTGTCCGATGTGACAGTGCGCCAGTGGTGGTGCTGATGGTGAACCCTGCCCCCCACTGGCGTCACATGGGCCTGAAAGCTCGGGCTAGGAAGATTTTGAGGCGGATGCTGCAGGGGTAGGTGTGGACTGGCCTCGCTGTTGTCCCCAACCGCCGCCACAGCAGTTCCCACATCCGCCACCGCACTGGACGGTAGTCTGTGGCCCTTGGCTGGCTGGACATGTGGGGGTGCCCCTTCTTTGGCCATGAAAGGAGCAAAAGGCAGCCGTTTGCTGGCACGGGGCCGAGAGGCCCAAGGACTTGGCCGTAGCCCTGGAGTACTTAAAGCGCTCAAGCGCATGGTCTGCCTTGTCGCCAAAGAGGCGACGGCCATCGGACGGCATGTCCATAAGTGTGTTTTGGACATCAGCCGAGAAGATGGAGGACCTAACCCGGCGTGGCGACGAATCGCCACTGTCGTTGCCATCGCTCTGTTTAGTGAGTCAGTAGTGTCCAACCACCACAGGGGCTTGGCCGAATTTAGCCCGGACCTCCACCGGGCATTCTGGCAGCACGTCCGCGACCGTATCCCACAGAGAGTGGGTGTAGCGGCCCAAGAGGCACGCGGTGTTGACTGACCGCAATCCTGAACTCAGGGAGGAGAATACTTTCTTCCCGTATTGCTCGTGCTTCTTGGATTCCCGATCGGGGGGAGCCTCCGGGAATGCGGTCCAGGCTCTCGGGGGTTGGGTGGGTAGACAGAAAGCTAGGGTCACCCGGAGCCGGGCGGTGGCGCCTGGCCACGTTCCTATCCACAGGCTGACCTGTAGCGGGCTTGGAGCAAGTGCCCAGAAGAACGTCAGATAAGGCCTCATTAAAGGGCAGCAGAGGCTCGGCCGAGCTTGACTGCGCTTTAAGGACCTCAGTGAGGAGGGTAGTCCTCAAGGTCTTGGCCGCCCTCATCAGCACCATGCTATAAGCCGCCCCCTCCTCTGTAGCCACACTAGGAGGGGAGACAAAACCAGTGTCGGGGGAAGTGTCAAGACCATTGGACTCTCCAAGCTCTCCTGTCCAGTCCGCAGAAGACTGACGCTCATGTGCCAGAGGGTCCTCAGACCCCTCCCAATCCCCCTCGTCTCCCATCGCCTGGTACTGAGGCTCAAAGGATGGGGCCGGGTCATAGAAATAGAAATCTCCAAACAGCATCGGATACAGCGCCGGGACGGGGACACCCTTGGGGCCGGCGCCGGCGGGGTCATGAGGTCGACCGGCGGTGACCCGGAGCTGGAGCCGGATCCAGTGGGGCCCTGCGGCGTCGGGACCGAAGTCGCCAACGGCGCCGGGGCCGAAGCACCCGGCCCACGTGGGGACCCAGTCGGGCCACTTGGCCTAAGGGCGCAGAGGAACCCGGCGACTATGGAGCAGGCTGCGATGCCCGTGGCTCCGGCGGAGCCGTGTGGGCGGTGTCGCCCGAACCCCCGGCCGCGTCCCGCTAGTGAGTCAGAAGAGCGATGGTGCATCTTCGACTTCTTGTGCCTCTTACCTGAGGACTTCGAGCCCTAAGACCGACGACGACTCCCGGAACTGTGGTGACTCCAGCCCCGCGACCGGTCCCTCGACCTCCTTTCGGACCGGGACTCGAGCGGCGCGGGGCGGACTGCCGAAGCTCGAGTCGCTTACGGGACCGCTCCCGTCTAGCTTTAGACGTCGGGGCCCGGCAGTCAGAGCAGGACTTGTCGTGGTGGTCCGGGCCTAGACAGTGCAGGTACCGGCGATTGGGGTCGGTACCCAACATCAGTCGGTTGCAGTCGGTGCAGGGCTTGAACCCAAGCATCCCTACCGGCACCTTCGGAGTTGAAAGACTTCGAAAATAGATCTAAAAGGATCGTAAAAAGTTAGTCAAAAATTGACTAGGGTACCACTTTTTCCGGATCTGCGCTTGCTGGAGCGGAAAAAAGAAGAACTGACGTCAGTGCGTGGAGGCGGCGTCTAAGTACTCAGACGACGAAATCACGACGCCCACGACGCCGACGACGGGCATGGAGCTGCAGACGACGCCTACCGATGCGCATGGGTACTGCTACGCAAAAAAAATTTGTATCCAGTCTGACGCCTGAGGATATTCTAAGGTAAGGAATCTATCACTAACGTGTCTCTTTCAGATAGAAATGTTGGCTACTGCTGTCGGTCAGAAAGGTCTGACTCTAAAGAGGTTTTGCAGCTGTGGTTGATGGGGGTGGGGGAGGGGGCTGACTGAGTTGAACATTGTACCATGAGTGTTGTATTTGTGTGCCCAAGCCTTGGCCAGGAAAGGGTTAAGAAACGTGTTGGGCTGGCAGCAGGGTCTGGCTTAGTAGTACTGAAGCCCTAGCGTATTCACATAGGGGTGCAAAAGTGTTGATGCATTGTCTGGTGGGAGCAGACAAACCCCAGGAACGTGCTGTGATCCTACTCTCCTTGAAAAAACTTACCGGGCTGAATCTGCTTTCTCGCCAAAAAGGCAGGAGCCATCGAATGGCAATGCATTAAAGATGCCTGGAAACAACTGGAGAGGGTGGTAGACCTCATCCAGGTGAGGTACCAAAACACTATACTTGTGCTGATCACCCAACCTAAACAATCAGTACTGTCCAAGCCAGAGCGGATCACACAATTTTCTGCATCACACCCATCCTGAATAGCTATGCCCAGAGGTAATCAGGAACCACAGTTAGAATGTGTGCCATAATGTCCCACAATGCATGGGGCTAACAACCTAGGAGACATCTGGCAATGACAGAGCACGATTCAAGGCATAAAGAAGAGAACATGCTTTGTTCAAAAGTCTCTAATCTTTTCGACTCACGGTCAGGCGGGAACACGGAAAGGATCTAGGATTCACATTACTTGTGGACACTTTTATCTCACAGTATTTTTTTATTTGTTGATTAATTAAAATCATTACAAACAAGAATAGATAAAAGCAACCTACATAAACAAACATATACTATGCACAGAGTTATAATCATATTAAAATAATCATCTAAAATTGCATTAATACAGTCAATTCCATAATAATGTTTAAGCGTTTACACACTATTAAAATACAGGTATTAACTAGAGTACAATATATTAGCAGCAAACACTGTTATAGCAGCATTTAACTTAAAGTGACAGTGTTAGCAGTAGGAAATACTAGTATAATACATTTTTTGCTGTTTTCCATTTGCTAGCTATAGTAAAGTGCAATATGCATAACTATAGTAAATTAAACTAATAGACCCTTCAACTGGCATACATTTTGATTTAAACAATTCCTAAAATAAGTTTCTTTTTTTAACTTTGGATCACAATAAACAGTTATTTACTTGTTCTTCGTCTTTGAGTTTCTTCTCAACAATAATAATGAACTTAACAAAGTGGTAGGTAACTTTGATATTGGCCCCACTCAAACAGGTAATAATTGCTTGCCTGCATGTTCCAATTCCTAATTCATTAAAAATTGGTTTTAGGATCAACTTCCGAGCCTCTGCCAAAGATGGACATAAGGTTACGATGTGTGTTAGTGTTTCCTCCCTTTGACTACAAAGCCTGCAGATGCTCGATTCCCATTGATTTTCCCATTTTGGTATATCAACCTTTGTCGGATATCTTCCCAGCCTTAAATACATAAATGTATTCTTAAGCCTAGGTTTTAAATGATAAGACAAGTAAGATTGAGGTGACAGCCTACCGAAAGAGTTAGCAACTGTCCAGAAATGACTTCTTTTTCTTAATTCCTCCTTGTCCGCTATAGTCGTTAATAATGCGGCCATTTGATTCATTTCTTTTTTTTAAACTATCCTGCTCCTCAATTCATCAGCCAAATTAGATCAGTCAAATTTACTTATACATTCATTAAAATACAGCTGCCAATTTTTTGAATATTCCCCTTCTGAGATTTCAAGCCAGCATAACTTTGCCAGTGAGCCTTCCTCTGAACGGACTAATGTTAAAAGAGACTTCAAGAATGTAGATTGACGCGCCAGAGATTGTTTTTTCAAACCAAATTCCAGTCTTATGTTTGCTCGACTAATATATTTGGGGATTTTAAAAACAGTTTTATATATTCTAATCTCTATATCGTTGAGCACTTTAGCGTCTTTGCCCCTGAAGATGAATGAGCAATATTCCAAAGATGGCATTAATTTTGCTCGCATCACCTTTATCAGATGGTCGTAATTGGGGCATAATAGTTTGTCCCTTAATTTTCCAAAAGCAAATGCAAGTGAGCAACCCCTAGCTTCAAGACTGGTAAAATGCTGTCTAAAAATCAAACCATCGTCAAACATGATTCCAAGGTATTTGTATAATTTCACATTTTCAATTATCATACCGCTAATATTCCACTCTTTAATCCTAGGCTTCCCTTTTCCCATAGTCATTATCTTTGTCTTTTTTATATTAATTGTCAGACCATTTTGTGTAACATAACCATTAAAAGAGTTAATTAACCTTTTTAATCCTATTTCTGTTTGGCTCATTAAAATCGTATCGTCTGCATATTGCATATATTTGATTTTTTGGCCATGAATAGAAGGCGAATGCGAATTTATATTTTTAAAATGGGCTGGAAATCAGCCATAAAAAGATTAAAAAGGCAAGGAGCCAAGACACACCCCTGTTTTAGTCCCACATTTGTAACTAAACATTGGGTCATGTGTTTGCCATCGCCTATTTTGATTTGCACCCAGGTGTTGGAGTATAGCAATATAATCATTTTTAATAGAGACTCTGGAATACCCCAATTCTGTAGCTTCCTCCAAAGACTATTTCGTGGTACAGAATCAAAAGCGGCTTTTAAATCAATAAAACAAACATATAATCTTTGCTTCGTACTTTTGGCTCTCTCACCTAATAACGTTAATAAAATCACATTCGTATGGGTTGATTCGCCCCTTCTAAACCTTGTTTGAAATTTAGGAATCAGCTCCTCCTGTGAGGCCCAAGTCTCTAACTCTTCCAGCAAGCAACTAGCAAATATTTTTGCCTCTACGTCAGTGAGTGTAATTAAACGGTAATTAGCCGGAATATCCTGCGGGCCACATTTGTAAATCGGCTGTATAATACTCCCGTGCCAGGATAACGGAAGAAGACCTGATTTAAGAATTTCATTAAATAAAAGCATTAATAACTCAGGCCAATTACTCAATTCAGCTTTAAATATTGCATTCGGGATACCATTTGGACCCGGTGCTCCGTTGGATTTGATCCTTTTTATCGCCTTTTTTACTTTATTGAGCGACCAGGGTTCCGTATCCACTCTACAATGAGGAGGAGAGATGCCACCCCCACTCCCCCTATCTTTTACTTTATGCATGTCATCTAACCTATTATTACTATATTTATCATTATCTAAATATTCTGTATCAATTTTTTCATTAAAAAAGCTCACCCAACTCACTTCATCAACATTAGCACTGCTGCCTCTATTATTACCATTCTCAATATCATTAATGATGCTCCAGAATAACCGAAGATCTTTGGATTTACATGCATGATGGACTTTTGCCCAAATTGATTCATAATAGCCTTGTTTTGCTATCCATATTTCCTTCTTGTATCTCTGTTTTAACTCTCTAATTTTACATGATATATTGAGACGCGGTAGCCTGGTATTATTCCTGTGAAGTAATCTTATTTCTTTATTTAGTTTTCTTTTTTGATAAAGTAAGTGGAAAGAATACCATCCTGGTCTCCGGGGATTTAGTGTTATACCCTTACAGGGCTCATCTCTAGCAAATTTAGCTACAAATTTATCACACAAATGAGACCAAAGCTCAACCATAGACTGCCCTTCAGCATAAGCAGAGTGCGTATCCTGAATTAAACAGCCAAGAACGCCCAAAATTTTATCCTCAGTTTTTCCATTCCAAACTAACCTTTTAAGATTAAAGGCTGTTGGAACTTTTATCATAGTCCTAGTTTCTGGCAGATACTCCGGGTCAATGTCAAAGAGAATGACTTGTGGATTGTGATCGCTTTCGATCCTCGGGACAATCTCGTAATTTTTTACTAAATTATTTAATTTCTCAGACAGTATAGTATAGTCTATTACAGAGGAACATTCACCCTTGTTAAATGTAGGAATATTATCAGAATCATGCAGAATCTTTAAGTTGTATTTTTTGAACTCATATTCTGTCCATTGAGCTAACCATTTTAAGTCAAGAGTCTGCCCATTAAAAGGATCAAAGTGCATATTAAAATCACCTGAAATAATAAATACTGAATCCAAATGCTCATAATATAAAGTTTTTACCATTCCCCAAAGCAGGATTATTTGAGAAGATCTAACTTTCTTTTTACAACTTAAGTACACATTTAATAAGATAATTGAGTGTCTGGCTATTAGTTTAACACACTGGAGCCATTTAACATGGAGGTCAATTTCAAAGTGAGATGCTTTAAGATTTGTAGAGATGTATATAGAAAGACCCCCACGTGGGCGACCTGAGTTGGCTTCATGTGTTGCATTATTACAGTATTCTATGTAGCCAATAAGGGGTTCATTAGACGTCGACCAGGTTTCCTGCAACATTATTATACTGGACGCTTTCAGGAAATCTATTACCCCTTGGTCTTCAATTAGTGATTTTAAGCCATTGGTGTTCCATCAACATAGAGTCAGAGGATTTGAACTACATCAATCCTTCTTTTCGTGATTTTGCTTAATTAATATTCCTGGAAGCCAACTCCAATCGTCTTGTAACTCTGGGACTTTCTTCAATGTTTCACAGGTCCGCAAACCAGATTGGCTACTCCTTATCTTAATGCCGTATAATATGTTTAATTCCTTAGTTGCGCCTGATGCATTTTTTAAAACTCTAACCTGTTCTGTTCTGGTTGTTTTTTTATCATCTCGTTTTTGACTAGCCAGACATATTTTATTCTCATCACTTTTTTGCTGCATTATATCATGGGGCATATTTGGAATCAACACCATTGGATAACAAGATTCTTGTGGTCTCCAAACTTTAATACCCCATTTCTCAAATACACTAACATTCGCCATTATTTTGTCTGCAATGTCCCTGTTTAGCCAAGTTGTAATTGTTATCTCCTTATCGGAGTGTGCATCTTCTTCCTTAAATTCCACTGAATCGAGATCCGTAGTTACCACATCTTTAAGATCTGTAATAACACGTAGTGATTTCAAAATATTACCACGGTTTAAAATATCGTGCGGGCCTCTAGATATGTATTGGGGGCTGAAGGCTACTTTCCTTGTTTCGGGCGACAGGTTTAAATACTCACTATTTTCTTTCTTCATAATAACAGGGGGGGCATATATTTTCCATAACTGGCGACCCATCTCTTTCCGTCGGCAAATTGCCTTCTTCGACATCCTTGATTAATAGCTCTTGTGTCCCTAAATGAACCTCTTGAATAATTTTATTATCACCTTGCTGGGCAGTGTGATTTGCTAGTATCTGATTAACAATGTTGTTTTGAGCTTCTTGGTCAACCTCTAGTTCATTACTTGATTTACGTCTTAAATCAATACCTCGATAATTACTCCGGCTTGTTAAATAACCGTTAGACTTAGCTGAATTCCTAATTTGGCCAAATTGCAAATTATGGACTTCTGCACTTACACTTATCATTTTATCGGATACTTTTTCCTTTATTATTATTGGTGCATTCCCTATGGGGACTGCACCGGATGTGCCCTCTACCTCCCCTGGGTTTTTTGTACAACACTCCAATAATTGGTTTACATTTACAATAAGTCCTGATTTTTTATTGGGGCCAAAGATCGGAAAGTATGAATTTATTTCAGATCCCTTTACTTTCAATGGGTTAGGATCTATACTCACTTTTTTACTAAGCGTTTGTAGTTCATATGCTTTTTTTATTGTGAGTTTTCCTTAGCCTTTTCCTAGCCCTTTTTGACAGGTTTGTCATTTTTGGTGGAACCCTTGTTTCTTTGCTTTGTTTCGAACATGCTTTTTCCAGATTACTTGAGTCATTGATTCCACCAGAGACATCACAGCTCCCCCTTCTATTGCCAAGCTGTCTTCTAAAAGAAACTAAATGATGGACTTCAGTTTTAGCTTGTGGATTGCTAACATCTTTCACAGATTGAGATGTAACATCATCACTCAGTCTGCCTAGAATATTAGAAGGTGCAGTCATTTCATCCCTACCTTGCCCATTTCTACCCGACAACGATTTTACTTCTTGTACCATGGAACTAACTACTGAAGGCAGATCCGAGATCTTATCAATCAACTGTGCACATGTGCAGGTTATATTTGATGTATTCTTATCTGCTTGAACTTTCGTAACAAGATTGGTTAAATGCAAGAGTTTTGTGTCAATACCTGCCACGTGGTTTGCTAGAGTGTTTAATATATCCACCTGAACATCCAATTTATCTGAGTGGAAATTCAGCGCATTAGTAATTGAACCCGGAAAGGATCTAGGATTCACATTACTTGTGGACACTTGAACCACCAGACTGTCTGATGTGGAATGTTGTGTTTAAAACCCACCTGTTTACTGGAGGCCCAGACTCTGCTTTGTCCAAGGCCCAAGAGGGTATCTGTGAGGGTTCCTACCAGGCTGGAGGACCTCTATGAGAACATTAGTCCTGACCTGCATAGTACAACTTGGTTAAGTATTTCTGCCGATGTCTGCATAACGCAAAAACAACAATTGATGGACAGAATGCAGAACAGTGTCATACATTCACCCCAGTACAGAGATCTGGGCCTAAATCCATCATTTTTTTGCACTCCGCACCACCCCAGTTCAGACATGGTCATATGCAAATCAGCCTTGACCCTGTGCCTCATGGGAACAGTCCATCCCGAACTTCCAAGCCATGTCTTTCCTGGACCGGAATCAAGCACCCTAGGACCGGTTTCTGGCTATCAGCCGTCTTCAGCCAGGATAGCTTGACTCCAGTGGTGTGGAGAGCATGGGATTCACGTCTGAGAATACCCATCCCACTCGGGGTGACAAATGCAAAAACAACAATTGATCGACAGAATGCAGAACAATGTCATACATTCACCCCAGTACAGAGATCTGGGCCTAAATCCATCGTTTTTTTGCACTCCACACCACCCCAGTTCAGACATGGCCATATGCAAATCAGCCTTAACAACAGCAAAGGACAAGCTTTCATTTGTTGAAGGCCTGGGAGGAGGAAACAAGGCCATTGTCTAGAAAAGTATCAAGAGCATTGGCATCCTGAAGTGCTTCGTATCAATTGTCCTCATATTTTGGGACAAATTCACTCCCCTCGTCAAAAGTTATCATGGTTATCTGAATCAAGGTAAAAAATGTAGTGTACAGTCTGAGCTGTGATTTGGTGGGATCCAATTGGGCATCAGGTGAGATGTATTCGGCTTGAAGTCGGAGATTGCAATGGGTTGTGAATCCTCCTACGACAGTACTGGTACCGGTGAGAAAGGAGTGGCGAAGCCGATCAAGAACCTGAAGCTGGTTGAAGGGGGCGCAGGCCGCAGCAGGACAGCCCCACTTGTAGTACGCCAACTGTAGGACTCTGTGGATCCTTGGGGCCAAAAGGCAGGCCAGAGAGGAATGGTAAAGTGCTAAAGATACACAGCATGGCTATATGTAGGCCTCGACTTGCTGCAATTTTGAAGATTTCTCAAGAAGTTTGGAGGACATCGAGACCAGGCTCGAAATAGGCTCCTTAGGAGACTAGGAGTGAGAGCGGGTGGCACGTTGGTGCCCTTGCACTCTCTCTGGAGTTCGAAAGTGGGGGGAGGAGTTGAGTTTCACTTAGATTTCTTGTTTTATATCTTTGGCTTACCCGAAAATTATAACTGTCTAGTGGATCTGCCCCGGGAAAGATTTCGGGAATGGGACCTTCCTTTCAACTTTGCCCAGTCATGGTGTGGAGTCTTTCCATTTTTAGCAACTTAGATTTTTGACTCAACGTACCGTGTAGCCTTCAGACTGGGAGGCCATGTGAGTGAAAGGTGCAGTGACCTGCCACCCAGAGGATGAGAGGAAGAGGAGAATGAGGGACACACGAGCAGTTTAGTGCAAGGACTGAAATGTGTGTATTTTGATCTTTGAAGGGCACGTAAGGGTGCCTGTGCTGAGCGAGTTTCTCACTCAGTCCCAAGTGAGACTGCTGGCATCCTGGAAGGGGTGTGTCCTCTTCTGAGTGCCAGTGGTTTGGTAAGCCCTGGGGAAATATGTTTGCAACCCTGGGTGGGTCCAACTCAGTGCCATAAAATTCATTTAATTCAAGGAGATTTAAGCACAATAAATATATTATTGGGTTGTGAAGGCTTAGGGGAAATTCATGGGCGCCACCCTCCTTTTACTTTCTGCTCACTGTTGGCTGGGTTTTGTGAGGGGATAGGGAGGAGTCCATTGGGCGGGTGGGTTCACCAACTCTTACCCAGTCCTTCCTAATATGTATGTATCAGAGATCAAAGTGAGGGGAGAAGGAAAACGTGATCCATTCAGTTTCCCTGGTTTATATATCAATAATCAAATAGAAGGATCACTTGTCCTGCATAACTCGGGTATGCATGGTTTGTTCTGTTTTCAGTAAAAAACCCTCATGCACGTGCTTTAGATGGTAAATCAAGCGGTATATCTTGGTTCTACGCTAATCCTCACACGTGTGTGCATAATCATTGGGTTTGGTTGTTATGCAACCTCCACCCGGAGGTAGTACTCTTCGTTAAAGGCAGTAGTGATTAGTGATAGTGATAGTGATTAAGTGAGGTGGGACTATTTAAAAATCTCTCATTCCCAGAAGTGTGCATTTAATCTGTTCTGGGTTTGGAGGTAGTAAAATCAGATTAGGTGAAGGAGAGTGATTAGAACTCTCTCACGCTATAAAATGTGAATTCGGTCGACATGTTTCAGCCCTTGGTTGTCCGTAGATCAATTGGGCTTTCTTCAGGACCTGGGTGCAGGATGTGTAGAGACCATGGGCGTCTTCAAATGTGAAAGAACATCTAGGTATTTACCCAATGTACAGTTTTTCCGAGGAGGCGTAACATTCTACTGCTCCTTCGAGGTCAAAAGATACCTGTGGAGAGAATGACAAACTAAACAATAGGAGCGGGGAGGTGGGTTTACACAAAACTGAAAGACTGGTTTGAATTACCAGGAACAAATATAGACGCCTATTGTTGCGTTGCAACTAAAAAATGGCAATACTTCACATGACTACCTCTAACTCTCGGTCAGGGTCAACTTTCTCATTAATGGCAATATTTTATTTTCAAAATTGGCAAGATTCCTCTCCTTTCTATCGAACACCAGTTCTATTACAGAGTCTTCTGTGGTAGTTTCTGTTATTCTACTCTCACTACTGACGCTGGCTCGTGTATATATACGTGTAACTGATTGAGCGAGTGAACATATTTCATCAATCCCTTTCAGAGCCCTAGTTGAAATACTTTAGTTAGTTAGGATTAGCTTCTCATGCTTATAGTTGTTATAGTAAAATCACATTTTAAGCTGAGTGTTCCCTCTCTCCAGGGTATCCCGAGAAGATAAAGCAGGCTACTCAACCATCTATATCTAGTTGCCCAATCGAGTATAATCTCACCAGTTACTTTGCCAACATTGCCAATGTCATTATTCGCCGTAATCAACATACCTTGTCTTGTGGTATTATTTTGCCTCATCGGTGTCCCAGCGGGTCACGGAGGCCTTCTATAATAATAACAAGTTATTCAAAATTAAAGGTTGTGAGGATACATTACGGTTCTGTCGTGTTCCTTCGGCGTTCGTGTCCACGCCACCTGCGGTCTCCACACAGCAACTTGTGCTGACTCTACCACCTGAGCCCGGGAACTCATTCCCAGTTCCGAGTTCGCATGTTAAATTAAAATTTGCATGGCAAGTGTGGACAGACTGTGGCTCTTAGTAAATGTCTGTTTTCTAGAACGCATTTCGACATAACTGTTTTATATATTACTATAAAATAAAGGATTTATCAAAATCGGGTGCTGTGTTAATCCTTATTCATATAGGGCCAGATGCATCAAGCTAAAAACCGGTCGCAAAGGGGCAGATTCTCAGAATCTGCCCCTTTTCGACCGGTATTTTTGCATTTGGGATGCATCATCCCAAATGCAAAAATCGCAAATAGAGAATTCGCTAAATTGCGATTGTTTGCATTTAAGGAATCTCAAATTGAGATTCCTTAAATGCAATGCATGAAAGTATCAAAAATAGCGAATTCACTAATAGGGCACGCAAATTACCATGAAGTACAACTTCATGGTAATTTGCAAAAACTTTGAAAAATGCACTTTTGTGCATTTTTTAAAGTTTCATGTTGTGCACACACATGCCCTAAGGGCATGTGTGCGCGCAACATATGTGCACAGATCAAATTCAGGGGTGCAAAAGGGTGTCCTTTGGACACCCCTGCACCCTTGAACTCGCAATCTCAATTTGCGAATCGCTAATTGCGATTTGCAAATTGAGATTGTCTTCCCATTCATTCCTATGGGCCTCTAGGCCCATAGGAATGAATGGGAAGGTATTCGTTAATTGCGACTCGCAATTTGCGAGTCGCAATTAAGGAATTCTAAGGAATCGCTATTTTTGTAGTGTTTGCTTGATGCATTCCATTTTGCTATTCCTTATTAGCGATTCCTTATTTTTCGCTAATAAGGAATTGCAAAATGGATGCTTGATGCATCTGGCCCACAGTTAGTTCCCAATATCACAAATGTATATTGTATGCGTTTCATGGTTTGCCAATGTTACAACATTATGAGAGAGAGGGGATATTTCGTCATCCTTTATCTGTTTCAAGGAAGGCATTAGGTGGAGCTCCTGGGTTTGGCATTGGCAAACCATGAAACGCATACAATATACATTTGTGATATTGGGAACTAACTATATGAATAAGGATTAACACAGCACCCGATTTTGATAAATCCTTCATTTTATAGTAATATATAAAACAGTTATGTCGAAATGCGTTATAGAAAACAGACGTTTACTAAGAGCGACAGTCTGTCCACACTTGCCATGCAAATTTCAATTTAACATGCGAACCTGGAACTGGGAATGAGTTCCCGGGCCCAGGTGGTAGAGTCAGCACAAGTTGCTGTGTGGAGACCGCAGGTAGCGTCGACACGAACGCCGAAGGAACACGACAGAACCGTAATGTATCCTCACTACCTTTAATTTTAAATAACTTGTTATTGTTATAGAAGGCCTCCGTGACCCGCCGGGACACCGATGAGGCAAGATAATACCACAAGACAAAGTATGTTGATTACGGCGAATAATGACATTGGCAATGTTGGCAAAGTAACTGGTGAGATTATACTAGATTGCGCAACTAGATATAGATGGTTGAGTAGCCTGCTTTATCTTCTTGGGATACCCTGGAGAGAGGGAACACTCAGCTTAAAATGTGATTTTACTATAACAACTATAAGCATGAGAAGCTAATCCTAGCTAACGAAAGTATTTCAGCTATGGCTCTGAAAGGGATTGATGAAATACGATCACTCGCTCAATCAGTTACACGTATATATACACGAGCCAGAGTCAGTAGTGAGAGTAGAATAACAGAAACTACCACAGAAGACTCTGTAATAGAACTGGGGTTCGATAGAAAGGAGAGGAATCTTGCCAATTTTGAAAATAAAATATTGCCATTAATGAGAAAGTTGACCCTGACCGAGAGTTAGAGGAAGTCACGTGAAGTATTGCCATTTTTTAGTTGCAACGCCACAATAGGCGTCTATATTTGTTCCTGGTAATTCAAACCAGTCTTTCAGTTTTGTGTAAACCCACCTCCCCGCTCCTATTGTTTAGTTTGTCATTCTCTCCACAGGTATCTTTTGACCTCGAATGAGCAGTAGAATGTTACGCCTCCTCTGAAAAACTGTACATTGGGTAAATACCTAGATGTTCTTTCACGTTTAGAGACGCCCATGGTCTCTACACATCCTGCACCCAGGTCCTGAAGAAAGCCCAATTGATCTACTGACAACCAAGGGCTGAAACATGTCGACCTAATTCACATTTTATAGTGTGAGAGAGTCCTAATCACTCTCCTTCACCTAATCTGATTTTACTACCTCCAAACCCAGAACAGATTAAATGCACACTTCTGGGAATGAGAGATTTTTAAATAGTCCCACCTCACTTAATCACTATCACTATCACTAATCACTACTGCCTTTAACGAAGGGTACTACCTCCAAGTGGAGGTTGCATAACAACCAAACCCAATGATTATGCACACATGTGTGAGGGTCAGAGGAGAACCAAGATATGCCGCTTTATTTACCATCTAAAGCAGGTGCATGAGGGTTTTTTACTGAAAAAAGAACAAACCATGCATACCCGAGTTATGCAGGACAAGTGATCCTTCTATTTGATTATTGATAATATGTATGTATGTAAGGAATTTGTAAAGCGCAGGAATCACCCCCGCAGGGATATCTCTGCGCTAGCATAGTAGACAGGGTTGGCTGGCGAAATTTCCATAACTTAGGCCTTGAATAGTTCCGTCTTCAGGAGTTTTCTGAAGAGCGCGAAGCTAGAGCATTTACGTAGCTCCTCTGGTAGGGAATTCCAGTATTTTGAGGCCAAGTAGGCAACTGTTTTACCTCCAATTCGCTTTTTCTTAAAACGGGGGACCGCTAGCAGTCCTTTACTTTCTGATCTAAGACACCGGTTCGGGCGATACAGTTTAATCTTATCCGCCATATAACTCGGGCAGTTGCCAAAAACAGCTCTATGGGCAAAGCAGTAGAGCTTAAACTTTACTCTCTGGCGAATGGGAAGCCAATGAAGGAACATCAATAGTGGCCCGGAGGAGGTACAAGGTGGTTTATTAAGGACTAAGGGCCGGATGTAGGTATCCAAATACCGGTCGGTAACGGCCGAAAATACTGATTTTCGGCTGTTACCGACCGGTATTTGGATTCTGAGATGTAGGGCATCTTAAAATACAGATTCGGTAACTTTACAGAATCAGTAATTTTACCGAATTGGTAAAATTACTGATTCTGTAAAATTACTGAATCTGTATTTTGAGATGTAGGTGGCACTGTAAACAGTGCCACAGGGCTTTAAGGATTCATTATTTACCACCAACTGTTAGTTGGTGGTAAATAACGAATACCTGTGTGTTGGACTTGGCCCTTTTCGGGAAATGTTTTGCTTTTCGCTTCCCCTAATTCAGGATGTCTCCCCATTGTAATAAAGTTGTATAGGGCCTGTGAGGTTGAAATGCTCTCTGTATTATTAAAATTAATGCTAGGTACAGGTGCTCTCTACCTTCAACATGGCTGCCATAGGCCCCTGCTACTGCAGCGTGGTCTTGTTAAGGGGCATTCTAGTTGCCAGGAGCTTGCAGGGACCCCAAACATTGTTGCCATTCCAGCCTGCCTTGCCTGCCCACAGTTAGAGTAGGGAAGTTCCTGGCACCTTCTAGAATAGGGGCGGAACCTATTTTTGCTGCCTTAAAGGGTGGTCACCTGGCCTAGGCCTATATAAGGAAAGGGAGGGAAACTTTCCAGTCAGTTGGGGCATCACTGACCTGGTGGACCCACGCAGGAGATGTAGGCAGTAGGGCCTAGTCAGGGACCTATGCCACTGGGAGTGACAGGGCTTAGGTGCTGCCTTCCAAGTAGAGTGAGGTACCCTGAACTAGCCCACTGATCTGGCCCGGCGGGAGGGGAACCCAGGGACCATCTACAGTGACCTGCTGAGGAATCCTGTCAGCAGCCCTCAACTCAACCCCCCTTCAAGAAACAAGAAACTTCTATCCACAAGGGCGCCAAAACCATCAAGCGCCAAGAAGAAGTCTAACTGCGCTAACCAGGACCACTGGGGATCCACCAGGTACAGGGCTGTGTCCACTCTGCGCCCCTTCACCTCAATCTGGCCCCCTGCACAAACTGCCTGTCCTACCTTGCCTGAATTGAGCTGTTAAGTGCTCCTTTCCCAGCGCTAGAACTGTGCATTGCCTGGACAGTTAAACAGCATTCCCTGCCTACCCAGCGCTCTCCTACGGTGCCCCCTTGAGAGGCGCTGAGGTTCTGCAGACTATTGTGCCTGGAGTGCTGTGTTGCTCCTGAAGCACTATTGCTGAAACTGCCTTTGAAACGCCACGAAGTCCCTGGGCGCTAGTCCTGTGTGAAGCGCTTGTGCCCCGTTGAGCGCTGTGCCCCCCAAAGCGCTGTTCTGCCCTGAAAGCGGCTTCCCGACTTACCGCTGTATCGCAGGAGCCTCGGCACCTTCTTGTGCCCCCCTCGGCGGCACTCGGTGCCAGGAGAGGGACGCCGCTTCTTCGCTGAGGGACGAGATCACCGCCGCAGCCCGGGGGCTCTCAAGGCCTTGTCCCTGCCATTGCAGCCCGGCGCTCTCTCGGTGGCGCCGGTGCCGCTTTCATCACCCCCCTCGGCGGCCCCTGGGACCTGTAGTGCATTGTCGCAACATTCTTTGAGGCCGTCCTAGGCCCAAACCCGAAATCCAGCACCACGTGACGGGGGAGCATCAGAGACCCCGCCCCTGCTGCGCTTCCATTGGCCAGGTGATTGCACCCTCGCCGGCCGCGCTTGCCATTGGTGGCCGGCTTCACACCCCCACGGGGCCGGGACCCGATTGGTCCCCGGGCCTGGAAGGCCAGGGAACAGGAGGAAACACTACTGGAGGGCTCCGAGGAGGATAGGAGCCCTCCCCCTTACTGAACACCTTCGCAAGGGGCCCGGGAGAGGCCCGAAGTACAAAGGTAAACCACGGGGAGGGGGCGGAAGGCCGGAGAAGGCCCCGAGTTCGCCCCTCCCCTGGGGAAAACAGCAGCTGGGCCCGGTTGGCCCTTGTGAGCCAAAATTGGTCCAGTGCCCCCTGAAACACTTGGCCATTCCCCGGGAAGAGAGGAGGTCAATCCCTGATGAGGGGCTGTTAGGGAATTCTTTATTCGAGTGGCCCACTGGGTGTATTGCTTGCCCTACGACCAAGGAAAGGGTGAACCTATGTTTTATGACATGCTTACTGAACTGAGCCAAGACACTATTGGGCCCTGGGCTTGGTAGAGATAGCCTAAAGGCTCATGTGAACTGGCCTAAAGAAATGTTGGTTACCTGATGCAAGGGGTATTACTGCCTAATGATTTGATTCGCCTAATGAATGGGTTACTTACCTGTTGGAATGATTGCGTAACTGCTGAGATGGTTATTGCCCCAAGAAATGTTCTCTTGCTTAATGAGGTGTTCCCTCGGATGGAGGAAATGTTTTACCTTCCATGACCTGTTTACTCCTGCTGAAGTGTTGATTCTTGATGCATTGGTTATTCCTGTATAAGGGAATGGTTGTCCTATTCTAAATGAACTGTTCTTTCCGCACCAATGTTCTTACTCCTACCTGCCAAAAGGGTTACTCTTGATTACTGAAGTGTCATATCTGGTCCTAATTGCCCCCAGAAGGCCACTGAGCTGGGCCAGAACATGGACTAAGCCCAGTAGGGAGAGTGGGGCTCTGCGAGTTAACCCCTGGCTGGGGGTCTGTTACTGTTGTTGGTGGAATGTTGAATTAAGTCCACAGACCCAAGGTTCACTCCAGCCTAACGAGTGCCAACTGGGAAAAAAGTGCATAAAGTCATTGAAAGAAATGTTGGATACCTCCTACGCCAGTCTAGGGGAAGGTCTATTCTTGATTAATGGGCAGAGTTCAATGTTTAGTCCTGCCTCAGGTAATGTGTTGGTTTTACCCTAGGGAACTGTGTTACTGAGGCATTGCTATCTTTATTATTCATTGCCCTGAGACTGGGCTAGAGTCCCGAGAGGCTCCTCTGGGGGCCTGAGTTTAGTAGAGTTGAATATCAGGGAATGGTAGGCCCTGATGAATGATACACCTTGTTAGCTGATGCAATGTGTGTTTGCCCAATGAAAGGCTTATTGCAGAAAAATGAACTGTTTCTTCCTGTCTTATGACCAGTTTATTCCTGCCAAGGAGTTTAATGAAGTGTTCACCCTTGCTTGGTGAGAAGTTAATTGATTTGCCTACTGTACAGGTTACTTACCTGATGACGTGTGGACTCTTGCTACATGATATGCTCATCCTTGTCTGATGAGCTGGTTGTCCATTCTTAATGAGAGAGTCACCTTCGGGGGGTGCCCTGGTATTTAATGTCTAATGAAATGTTTAATTCCTGGTTTATTGTGAAGTAATGAGATGCTAATCCTTTCATCAAATGTTTATTGCGACGTGTTAAATTGGATATTGAACTTGCTCCCTTTACTCCCCTCTGATAATGCTTTGATGAGTAATTGATACTGTGAATTTTGATCACCCTGAACCTTGATCTTATATAAAAGCATATTGTTTTAAATCAAACTCACTGGTGTGGTCTTAGTCATTGCGTGTGCATTTATTGTCTTGGTGGATGTGTGTGCTTTGTAGTCACTTAACACCTAAGCTTTCGGGTGCCTACCTGCTCGTGCCAGGCTACCCCCGGGGAACTGGTGACCCCAGTTCTTACACTGTGTATATGCAAATCTGTACATGTACACCTGTGCCATGTGGGCATGTATGTGTGCCACATGGCACAGGTGTACATGTACTTTGACACCCTGTTGCACCCGTGATTAGGGCTTGTGTGCCATGTGGCACATATACATGCCCTTAGGGCATGTATGTGTGCCACATGGCACACAAGCCCTAATCACGGGAGCAACAGGGTGTCAAAGTGACACCCTGCCATCCTTGAATTTTTCGGTATTTACCGAATCGGTAATTACAGATTTGGTAATTGATATTCATTCCTATGGGCCTAAAGGCCCATAGGAATCAATGGCAAATACCGAATTGGTAAATACCGATTCGGTAAATACTGAATCCTACTGATTCGGTATTTGTTACCGAATTATTACCTACATTAGATTTACCGATTCATAAATACCGAATCAGTAAAATTCGGTATTTATGAATCGGTAAATACAAATTACCTACATCTAGCCCTAAGCGTGCAGCCACATTTTGAACAATCTGCAATCTGCTAAGAAGGGCCTCATTTGCAGAGGCCAGTAGGGCATTACAATAATCAAGGCGTCCTATAATCCGAGCCTGAACTAAGGTTCGACGTATTGCAAGGGGCAGCCAAATAAGCACTCTGCGCAAAAGGCTCAGGGTGCGATAACAGGTCCCAGCAGTGGCCATTATTTGGTCTTTCATTGATTGCTGTGCATTCAGCTGGACTCCTAGATTTTTTGAAACCAAGGTAGGAGGGGGGCGGGGCCTAGCACCATCGACCACCAAGCAGGTGACCAGGAAGTAAGCACAGGTCCAAACAGCAAGATTTCGGTTTTGGCCGCATTTAACTGCAAGAAATTATCAGTCATCCAATCAGCATTGGCAGACATGCCTTTAGAAAAACGCTGATCAACTGACTCCATATCCTTATCAAAGGATAGGAGTAATTGAGTGTCGTCTGCGTAAGAGAATGGTGAAGCTACAAAAAGAATTTCCGAATGTTGCTGACGCAAGGGGATATTCACAAGGTGAGGAATCCACACGGCAGATGTATCTATCAGAATAAGAGCGCTGGGGCACCCCCTTGCTTAGCTTCACAGTACATGAGCCGAGGGGGCCCAGATTGAGAGTTTGCATGCGCTGATCTAGAAAACTAGCACGCCATTTAAGCGCCAGCTGCTGCAGACCGGTCTCTCTCAGACGAAGTATCAGTTTCTGATGAGAGACCGTGTCAAAGGCTGCAGTTAGGCCCAACAGGACCAGCATAACTTCTTTATTGTCATCTAAGGCCATTTTAATATAGTCTGTGACCCCAATAAGGGTTGTCTCCGTGGGGTAATTAGATCTGAAAAAGGACTGTGAAGGGTCGAGGCTGCCATTACGCAAAGTAATCCATTAACTGCGTGTTAACATGGCTCTCCGCCATCTTAACCATTAAAGGAAGAAGAAAAATGGGTCGATAGTTGAAGAGTGTGAGAAGTTGGCCTGATATATGATGCTCACTAGTTCTAGTGATCACCTTGTATCAGTCCAAACAACCCTTATGGTGATTGGTTGTAAAGTCAACCTTATAGACCAGCTATCCTAATGGTAGCATGGACAAAGCAGTCTTAGGCTGAACTCTTTTGGCATGTGAAGCCAGCTGTTTTACCACATATAACCCCTTGAATACCAAATGAAAGGACAGCACACAGGTTGTTATGAGAATAAACAATATATTTATTAATTAACATATACCTCTGAACTCTTAATGAGATCAGAGGGCTAAGCACATGACAATCTCTTAGGAAAAATACGTTTAAGTTTCACAAATTACAATGGTGCCCTAGGGGCACAACAAACCATATACTAAGTAAGTGGAATGTGAAAGTCGATAGAAGGAATGGAGCTGTCCAGAGGCTGTAGGATCGCTGGGACCACGCTACCCTAACTTTAGGTAAGTAATAGGAGTCCCACGGAACGCGTGTGCAGAGTGTGAACTCACACGCGAGATGCGTAACAATGCCTATGGACAGTACAGTTCAAGTAAAAGGTGAGTATGGACAATCCTGACTAGTTAGGACTAAAAGGACTGTGGAACTGGACACTAGGAGAGTCAATCTACCCTTGAGCACCGAAATGCTCTTGTTACCTCACCCACAGGCTGCGGGTGCATAGGTGCGAAGTCGTGTCGGGTTCCGGCGTTGAAGTCTATGGAGCCTGGAAGAAAAGATCCTGCAGGCGACCAGGAGGAAGATGTCCGGTGTGATCCAAGGGTGGATCAGTGAAGAGGAGAACCTGAAAGCAGAGGGGACAATGTTCAAAGTCACTAGCCAGTGACTGGAGTGGAACCAGGAGTGGAACCAGATGTCGTCGTCGCGATCAGGTGAAAAGTGGACTCTTGTCTCTGAAGCCATGTGGACCAGGTGGTGTCTTTGACGACCAGGATGGAGGCACGAGCTGTCCCACGCAGGCTCTCGCTGTCGGCGGTGTCGGATCCGGGTTTGGAGTCAACAGGCCTTGGCAAAGGCAACCCATGCGGCGAGTGAAAACGGCGTCTGGAGTGGACCAGGAGGGTCCGGGGTACTTCTCCTTCGCAGGGAAGCAAGGGCCAGTCTGGAGCAACCAGACCAGCAGATTGGATTTCAAGGTTTGTTGTCTAGGAGGTCACTAGACAGCCGGCAAGTGACCAGACAACGCGTCGAGCAGCAAACAGGCAGAAGGGCCCCACGCAGATCTCGTGGATGCTGGAGGGCTGGTCTTCGGTGCAGGAGCTGCTCGGGTTCGGGGCTTCTCAGTCCCCAAAGCACTTGGTCGAGGTTACCTCAGAAGTCGTGCTGGAGCGAAGTGCTGCTTCTTCCAATATGGCCGGTCCCACGTGTCTCGTCGCACCCACGGATCTCAGCTGTGCTCCAGATGTAGGTAGAGGTCGGAGAGGTCTGGGAATCCGGGTCTTGTCGGGCTCTGATGTCTGGATCCTCATGGGAAGACGACAAAGGCAAGCCGCTGGACGCTGATGGTGCCTGCTTGTACAGGGTGGACACTCCTTGCCCACAAGGGAGATTTCTTCAGTCTTCTTGGCAGAAAGTCGAAGTCCAGAGTTTCTTCTTGTAGAGTTTCAGTTCAGGATTAATCTAACTTGGAATGGGACCAGCTCCTACCTTTATCCTGCTAACGGGGGCTGTACTACGACTAGGTCCCTCCTCTGGGTAGGACCAGGAAGGGGGGTGGTTACACCCCCTATCCTTTGTCCGGTCTTGCGCCAGAGCTGGGGCTGGAGAGCCCCAGGAACTGGTTTAGACCCCAGGCATGTCTCATTCCTTTCAGCCCTGTCCCACCCAATACACAAAATCCTGTCTGGGGTGGTGCTAGCACCTCCCGAGGCAGGAAACCCTTTGTCCAAGCCTCCCTCGCTGGAAGGACTCCCAGCAGCAGGAGGTCAGACTTGTGTCTGTGGTGGCAGCATCCATTTTGGGATGCTGAGGCTCGGGTTAACTTTAACCGGGGTTCACAGTTACATACATGTTGTGTCCCTCTGGAAGGGTGGAATGCTACCCCCGTCGCCAGAATTGGCAAGGGGGTAGTATTGTAATTCGTATGACACCTTATGACACCTTACTCGACATGTTTTGATAATGCTATACCAAAGTTAGCAATAAACGCGAGGATTATAATGCACTTAAGTATATGGTATAGCATTATCATGGAAACAGCTAAAGGACTTGGTTCCGAAAGCTGCAGACAGGCTCAGCTCATGCTAGAGCACCATCTCACATAATTCCAAGCACTCTGCCTCCAGGATTGTTAAGGCCTGCCATAGGAGTGACTTATAGGAGTATATGTGTCCATTTTAGGGTTAGATATAGGTATACTATATCTAAAGCAAAGGGTGATTACACCAACTTGCCCCAGCTGATTGATCAGCCAGTTGTGTCAGATTTGGAGGGCCAGCCAGGGGTGGCATAATACATGCCGCAGCCCCTGGTAGGCCTTGGGTGCACCTATGCCCTGGGTACCTAAGGTACACTGTACAGGGACTGATAAGGTGACTCAGTAAATATGTACATATATGTAATGACCGGATTTTCTGATTAGATGGGATCAGCCCCTAGGGGCCCCTCCAACCCAGCCAGAACGTAATCACATCCCTCCTCAGGACCAACTATCCAGGCACCTGGGTACCTACCTGAGGATGGGGAACTCGCAATATACAAGCTCATATTATTAAAAACACCACTAAATCTATAGGGATACTAAGAATACTCACTGATTACTAGGGATATCCATACCCTACACCACACTTATATTCACATCAGTTGGTCTCGCGGCCACTCAGACCCAGACCGGTGTACCCTAGGGCAGATATGACACACAATCCGGTGCGTCTACACATGGGCCTGCAGAACCCAATGCTCCCTTTTCCAAACGGTTCGCAATCCTGCAAACCTCCACGCCAGTCTCCCACCTGACGCTCTCACTTATTCAAGCCACAATCTTGTGGGTATCCACGCTGGTCTCCTACCCAACGTTCTCACTAACGCCGCATATCAACGACGACCACATTCCTATGAACACCTATATATATATATATATTGGGAAGTCTCTTCACTAAGGGTCTGCTACTACAATATTAGGAGTTAGCCAATTAATATAATGTACCTCTTATTCTTGGCATCATAGGTCCACTCACTCCCTATTTATGTGATCACCACTTACCTGATTGGGATTACTCCTCCATTCATGTACCTAGTAAACACCTAGGAGATATATTTACCTAGATTGAACAAGGATATAAGGCGCTTTAATTTACTACAAATTGGGGTTTTATTAGAACAATATAAACATTTACACAGATCTGTAACTGACAAAGACTATAGGTAGAACACACCGCTGAAAGAGAAAAGATTAAACATAACAGGAACACTCCGCTGAAAGAGAAAAGATTTAAACATGAAATAGCTTAGGGAATAAGGACAAGGTTAAGGTTAGAGTTCACCTTATTAGTGTGTAGTCTTGTTCTAGCTGTCATCTGGGTTCCTCTCTCGTCTGTGCCTTGGCTCATCTCAGACTCTCTCTCTCTCCTGCACTCTTGGGTACACCTCTGCGCTGATCACTTTGCACTGGACTCCTCTCCCCCACGAACTGTCTCCACCTTCCAGCTTCAATCTTAATGGTTCCTGCCGCTCTGATCACCGTTCACTCCACTAGCTTATTCACTCTGTCTCTGCGCCAATGTCCAATTAACTCCCTCTGCTCCCACAGATTAGTCCACGATCTCTCCTCCGTCTCTTCTAAAAGGCATTACTTCAGACTCCAGCTATTCACACCTCCTCCTGATAAGTAACTGCTTCTGACTGCTTCCTTCAGTTCCAGCTCACTATTCAACTCAGCTCTCTCCAGCTTGAACCCTCTCTCTCTGCCAACTCCACTCCACTGCTTTCCACTCCTCCACCTTAACACGACTGACTGGCTTCGCCACCTCCACTCGACTCTCACTCTACTCGACTCACTGACTCCGCCTCTGCACTTCACTGATATAGAATGCTGTTTCCTCATGGAAAGTTCCAGCCATCAGCCTGCCGCCCACCAGATCTCTGCACCACTTCGCATCAAGGACACACACCCAGCTGGCCAGCCTTTTGTGGTGTCTTCAACACAGAGAATAATACAGCCTACCGATAAGGGCTGGCCCAGACCGGTTCTCTCCAAGTGAAAAACAGCTTTAACTATAAACTTTGCCTTTACCCTGAAAAGCCTCTCAGCTTCATCAAGATGGAGTCCCTCTAGCTCTAGGCCTGTAGGCCTGAAAGGGATGAAATGCCCCTTAGCTCTGTCAGAATACCTACATAAACCATACCAATGTGTCTAATATGTCAAAGCCAATAGGCAATAGACAGGTTAGAGTCAAGAATAAAGGATCTATTATCATATTAAGCAGCTATCCTCTTCTAGGTCTGGAAAAAAGGCATAAAAGGGCCAACACAGGCTAAGAATACCTATACTAGATGTGAGCAAGACTAAGGTCTATATCACTGCTAAATAAAGCCAAAAACTCTGCCATAACATTCCACCCTTAGATCCTTATCTTGCGAACATCAATAAACAACAACATCCATATAAACAAACATCAACACAATCTATCCAACACAGGCTAAGAATACCTATCCTAGATGTGAGCAAGACTAAGATCTATATCACTGCTAAATAGAGCCAAAAACTCTGCCATCCACCCTTAGATCCTTATCTTGCGAACATCTTATAAACAATAACATCCATATAGACAAACATCAACACAATCTATCAACAAATCAAAAACTAAAAAACTCCCTAAAAAGAATGACAACTTAAGGAAATTCCACCTGAAACTCAATTGTACCTAACAACCAACTGAAAACAAATCAAAGCACCCTTGACTTGAATGCTGAAACATATCTGAGATTGGATCTGATAACAACAGAAACTAACCAAAGCATCCTCAAACTAAATGTGCCTCAACTTCTAATGATAACTGGTGAAATCTAGTAATGTAGGGACTTATGTGTTGAATGAAAACAGCAAGGGGCCTAAATGGGGCCTACCTACTATAGTCAACTTAAGCCTAAATGAGGCCTACCTACTATAGTCAACTTAAGCTAATGATGACTCATGAAATCTATTGGTGTAGGGGCTTGTTTGTGGGATGAAAATAACAATGGGCCTAAATGAGGCCTACTGACATTTGTGAATTTAAAGAAACATTTTGGTGAAATCTGAGAAGTAGACATAACCAACTGTTCTCAAGGTCTGGACAAACATTAATACATAATCATACTAAAAGACACACCTCCCAGGACAATCCAAAGTCTAAGGTAACCACCCTTTGATCAATCAAGGTGAAAATGTAAGAACAGTAAAAAACAACCCCATTTCTACAAGATAGCTGGTGTATATATATATCACTTAGTTTCTTCACACTGTGGAACACATGTGTGCACCACCATTCAAAAAAAAAGTCCTTCATTGGCAAAAACTGTTTTGAAGAAAACAGAAAAACTATAATAGGTGACATGTTTGTTGTTTTTTTTTAAAGTGGGGCCTGCTCGTAGTGATTGCAAAGAAAAATGCAGGCCAAGGAAAAAGAGTCCAATGTCAATTTTGTTACTTCAGTGTAGGCCACCACCCTGCATCTTCGGTATCCGGACACTTCCTCCGATGCGGCCATTCACCACCCTTCCGGTCTGGTCTGGTCTGGTTCCATCTTCCAAAAATAATAAACTAACATAAAAACATGAAAGTAAAAAACTAAAACAATAAAGGAAGTGGGGGGGGGGGGGGGCGACCCACACCACAACCCAGCAATCCTAGGGACAAGAAAACAAGTATCATTATTCTTGCAAAATAAAATTTTCATTTAAAAAAACACCCCGGGTGCCTTTCATTATTGAAAAGAAAATATCCTAATTAATTAAAAACATTCAAAATTTAATCTTTTAATGAAATTTTAGTAGGGCCTAACATACCCTAATCCTCTGTGAGACACCCCTCCCTTCAGAGCAGGAGCCAGGCTACAGTATGAAGTAATTTGAATCACTGCCAAATGATGATCTCACAGCAGGAGCAGGGCACTGCAAGCCTCCCATTCCCTGATCAGAGAAGCCCGCCCAGGCCCACTGCCAAGGGCCAAGAGTGTGCAAGAATCCCTTATCAGCAGGCAATGAAGCTGCCTGCGTCAACAGCCAGGAAGAGCGAGTTCCCCCACCCTTACATAAACAAGCCGTCCGCGGAACAAAATTGGATTATGGCCAATCAAAAACAGGACAGGCTGCAGCCGAAGCCTGCAGCGGAAGAAAAAAAAAAAAAAAAAACTCGTCTTCACAAGCCAGCTGGTCTGCCAAGGTCGACAAACAAATTCCTTGTAAGCTTGTTCCCAGGCCTGATTGTACTAACTAACGAAAGCTAGCATTTTAAAAAAAAAACAATTCTATTACAATGTACTGCTACTTAAAAGCTCCAGTTTCTAAAAAGACTTTTGTCTAACTAATTCAGCTAAAGGCAAGATAATTAAAATAAGGGTACTTATTTAGAAAGGGGCAACTAAGTTTTGCACACAAGATTATACAGTCTGTATTTAAAAAACGAATTAACATGGACCATTGTCAGCTGTTGAAAGAGTAATAATTTTAAAACAACATAAAATGCAGACACATTTCAACATTGTATTTAGTTCAACCAGGGGCATCATGGAATTTTGCATTACAGTGTAATTAAACATGCAAGCTATTTAATCCAACCTAATAAAAGGGCCACATTCATACATTAATAAACAGCCAATTATTTTCTAACTGAGTTGGATAACTTACCAAGGCCGGTTTTGCTGACACATTTATAAAAACGTTTTAGTTTACATTTGGGAAAATAATAATAAGAATACATTTTATATTTTTTTCAAAAGCACACGGTTGCCTTTCACTAATTAAAAGCACATGTTACCATGCACTGTCGGGCAAGATTGATTATTCTCAACCTGTGATCACTGCAACCAGCACATTCCTTTCTAGATGGAAAAACCCTCAAAGAAATAATTAATGAAAACAGCCCGTAGCATGCATTCTAACGGGCCACCTCCTTAACATTTCACTCATTTTAAATCATGCATTCAAAAATAATACTCCACACGTCTATGGATGCATATTAAGAAGCGTATTTAAAAGAACACAGCTCTCTCCGTGCAAACCCTTATCTCAATCCGACTGGTTGATTTATAACTTACAGTTCCAAGGCAAACCCACACAAATTCGTAGACGCAGTTCAAAAAGAATGTGAAATGAACAGAACCTTTCGCAAAGCACAAGATGTTACCTTTCCGTCAAGAAGCTGACAAAGCACGTAGGCAGACCAAGGAATCAAAAAAGTCAAAATCAACCCATCAATACTTAAAATAATCCACTGACTTTTATAGTCAGGTCAGATAACCATGCGTGTTGACAGCATGTTAAAAATAAAGACTGCCATCTCAATTCAAGATATTAACCCTTTGGCAGCTCAAGCACAATCAATTCCCAATGACTGCAGATACATGGGAAAATCATGAACACATCTCTTCACGTTTACAGATAACACGTACACACATTTTCAAAACGTTATCCCCAAGCACCCGAGAGAGATCCAGCTCTCTCCTGCCTAACGTAATGATAACATGCCCTGTCCAAGCCATGACCACATGGCGCTATTCACAAGCCATATTTACAAGACAAGCTTTTCACAAACAATATATCCAAGGCGCAATGCACAAGGAACACAGCAGATCAACATGAGAACATGCACCTCACAAGCCACATTAACATGGCGCTATTCACAAGTCATATTTACAAGGAGCTATATTCAAAGAACTCCACAGATCATATAACAATGAACACATTTCACATTGCACAGCATAAGCAGATGCAGCAAGCAATTTAATGGGCAATTTAAAAGCATTTTTTACACACATTTATACAATTGGACCATCACAAAGATGTAACTGGCTTCCTCATGTAATGCCATCCTTCAACCCTGACAGTTTAAACACCAAGATGAAAACCATTCCTTCCACCCTGAATAAACCAAATGCCATGATGTAATGCAATCTCCTCCCGCTGCAACTGTTCAAGCCCATAGGTCACACATGCTACACAAACTGCAACATTACGCCAGATGGAACCGGCGCTCAGGGCACTCCCTCAGAACACATGGGAAACTCTCTAAGCACATGGCCAGATCACACAGGATTCGTAAGATGCCAACTACGCCAGATGTAATGACCGGATTTTCTGATTAGATGGGATCAGCCCCTAGGGGCCCCTCCAACCCAGCCAGAACGTAATCACATCCCTCCTCAGGACCAACTATCCAGGCACCTGGGTACCTACCTGAGGATGGGGAACTCGCAATATACAAGCTCATATTATTAAAAACACCACTAAATCTATAGGGATACTAAGAATACTCACTGATTACTAGGGATATCCATACCCTACACCACACTTATATTCACATCAGTTGGTCTCGCGGCCACTCAGACCCAGACCGGTCTACCCTAGGGCAGATATGACACACAATCCGGTGCGTCTACACATGGGCCTGCAGAACCCAATGCTCCCTTTTCCAAACGGTTCGCAATCCTGCAAACCTCCACGCCAGTCTCCCACCTGACGCTCTCACTTATTCAAGCCACAATCTTGTGGGTATCCACGCTGGTCTCCTACCCAACGTTCTCACTAACGCCGCATATTAACGACGACCACATTCCTATGAACACCTATATATATATATATATTGGGAAGTCTCTTCACTAAGGGTCTGCTACTACAATATTAGGAGTTAGCCAATTAATATAATGTACCTCTTATTCTTGGCATCATAGGTCCACTCACTCCCTATTTATGTGATCACCACTTACCTGATTGGGATTACTCATCCATTCATGTACCTAGTAAACACCTAGGAGATATATTTACCTAGATTGAACAAGGATATAAGGCGCTTTAATTTACTACAAATTGGGGTTTTATTAGAACAATATAAACATTTACACAGATCTGTAACTGACAAAGACTATAGGTAGAACACACCGCTGAAAGAGAAAAGATTAAACATAACAGGAACACTCCGCTGAAAGAGAAAAGATTTAAACATACAATAGCTTAGGGAATAAGGACAAGGTTAAGGTTAGAGTTCACCTTATTAGTGTGTAGTCTTGTTCTAGCTGTCATCTGGGTTCCTCTCTCGTCTGTGCCTTGGCTCATCTCAGACTCTCTCTCTCTCCTGCACTCTTGGGTACACCTCTGCGCTGATCACTGTGCACTGGACTCCTCTCCCCCACGAACTGTCTCCACCTTCCAGCTTCAATCTTAATGGTTCCTGCCGCTCTGATCACCGTTCACTCCACTAGCTTATTCACTCTGTCTCTGCGCCAATGTCCAATTAACTCCCTCTGCTCCCACAGATTAGTCCACGATCTCTCCTCCATCTCTTCTAAAAGGCATTACTTCAGACTCCAGCTATTCACACCTCCTCCTGATAAGTAACTGCTTCTGACTGCTTCCTTCAGTTCCAGCTCACTATTCAACTCAGCTCTCTCCAGCTTGAACCCTCTCTCTCTGCCAACTCCACTCCACTGCTTTCCACTCCTCCACCTTAACACAACTGACTGGCTTCGCCACCTCCACTCGACTCTCACTCTACTCGACTCACTGACTCCGCCTCTGCACTTCACTGATATAGAATGCTGTTTCCTCATGGAAAGTTCCAGCCATCAGCCTGCCGCCCACCAGATCTCTGCACCACTTCGCATCAAGGACACACACCCAGCTGGCCAGCCTTTTGTGGTGTCTTCAACACAGAGAATAATACAGCCTACCGATAAGGGCTGGCCCAGACCGGTTCTCTCCAAGTGAAAAACAGCTTTAACTATAAACTTTGCCTTTACCCTGAAAAGCCTCTCAGCTTCATCAAGATGGAGTCCCTCTAGCTCTAGGCCTGTAGGCCTGAAAGGGATGAAATGCCCCTTAGCTCTGTCAGAATACCTACATAAACCATACCAATGTGTCTAATATGTCAAAGCCAATAGGCAATAGACAGGTTAGAGTCAAGAATAAAGGATCTATTATCATATTAAGCAGCTATCCTCTTCTAGGTCTGGAAAAAAGGCATAAAAGGGCCAACACAGGCTAAGAATACCTATACTAGATGTGAGCAAGACTAAGGTCTATATCACTGCTAAATAAAGCCAAAAACTCTGCCATAACAATATAGTACATGGAATCCATTTTACAGAGAGAGCAGTGGGCCTGGGGTCCTGAATAGCAGGGCCACAGGCCAACTAAGTTGAAAAACCAGCTAAACACCAGGCATAAAGTTGGGGGCAACCATAGTCAGATATCCACCTTCCTACAAAGAGCACTTCGGGGGAGACCTGATCTTTTTTCTTAATGGGTATTACTTGAGCGGCCTTCCAGTCTCAAGGCACACTGCCTTCATTTAGTGATGAGTTTAGGATCTCAGCAATGGGGGCAGCCAGAGATGGGGCTAAAAGGGCAAACTTATGAGCAGGCATAATATCCAAGGGAGATCCAGATTTAGCCTTTTTTAGCATGGCTTCCAATTGTGGAACATAAATATGTTTAAACTGTTTTAGACCATCTCCTGAGCCCAGGTGTTCAACTGTGTACATGCAGTAGGATGGGTAAGGAATTTAAAAAGGTCTGGCCTGGCCAAGTTTGATTATAAAATGGTCTTTACATGCTTTTTTTAAGTTCTTATGATAGTACGGGCCAGTTTGAATTTTAATTTATCTGTCTCCACCTGGGATTTGCGCCATCATTTTTCTAAATACTTGCACCTGGATTTTTCACTGCGTAAAACATCAGTGTACCATTCTTCACTTTTTTTTCCTAGTGTTTCCGAGCTGGTATGACATGGGCGCCAGTGTATCTATCACCTCACTCAAGGATGTATTGAAAATCTTAAGTTTTGTGGAGCTCTCCATGAACTGTTTAAAAACAGGGGAGTGTACATTTTTTGAAAAGATTCAGATGTAACCTTGTGCCAACGTCTTTGAGGAGCTTTCGCAGAACATTCCATCAATAGGGGTCTGCAATTGCTCTGGATTGTAAATGGGATCACAAAATGATCAGACCATATTATTGGATAAGCAAGATCAGCAATAATATGAGGGGATGTGAAGAGTATGATTTCTAGTGTATGACCCGCTGAGTATGTAGGCCCAGAATTAATTTTATTTAGACCTGAAGTGGCCAAATCAGCTAGAAAACGCCTCTGAGTTTTCCTTATCCTCACTGTGGACGTTAAAATTTCCAAGTAGCAAAAATTGCATTGATTTAATATTGTGAGGGCTAATTTTTTAGGTTAAAATCTTTTAATGGCCCGGGGGGGGGGCGTTAGACAAGAGCGCCTTTTATGGTTTCATGAGGCGTAACCTAATTTTAAATATGCACATTTCCGTGTTATCTTGGAAGGAGTTATTCATTGTAACTTTCATCGCCTCTTCGTATATAATTGCAACCCCTCCTCCCACTTTACCTACTCTATCCAACCCAAGGATACTGTAGTGTTGTGGGAGGGCAAGGGCAATATCAGGCATAGAGCTTGATTTAAGCCATGTTTTCGGTGACAAAGCCAAGATCAGGGGAAACCGAACTCAGCAGATCCCAGAGTTCAGTTGCGTGTTTAGGTAATGACCGCACATTTGCCAGTAACCCTTTCCAGGAGCAAGCCTGTACTAAAGGGTATGGCCTTACAGAACGATTGGCAGTCGGACCCCTCTCTATCAAATTTTTCCTACTAGCAATGTTGCCTTCTATATTCGACAGAGTAACGGTACAGGAGAAAAGGCAGAGTGGGCAAGCGAAGGAACCTTCCAAGTTCGCAACTTTATGAGCAAGGGGGCAAGCCTTGTCTCACCTGAAGAAGTTGTGTAGATGTAAGGGAGAGCCTAGGAGCAATATCGACTGACACACCAGCAGAGTTTCTGGCACCTGGTGACGTCCAGGCGCGGACGGGCTTGCCTTAGGCGTGCCTTCAGCGCACCAGCGGTGTGTCCGCTGCCCACGTCCGCTGTGGGGCCGTTCAAGCATGAAGTTTAAATACCCTTCCAGAAGTGTCAGGCCACAGGGAGGAGCCGCATCCCTCCCTATCCAATCAGTAGTAAGTAGGATCTCATCAGAAGCACAAATCAGCAGTATCCTTGCTCATGGGACTGTGCTGCACGTACAGTGCACATGGAGAGCCACTCCCTCATGTGTGACTGCTCCTGCATAGTTTCAAGGCCTGCTGCTGAATGACCTCCCCAGTCGGCTTAGATGCCGGCGTGAAGTACCGACGGAGAGAGCGGTGCTTTTCCTCCTGAGCCACTGCCAGGTGGGGCGAGGCTCACTTTCCCTGCACAATAGTGGTACAATCGAGCCATGTGTAGGGAGGATACAGACACCTAGGATCACAGGTGATCACGTTCCTTTTTATATTTTTGTTCATTACTGATTTCTGTCACTTGAGCACTTTGCAGTAGCATTACTATCTAGGTCCTGAGGAAGGCAAGGACTACTTGTTCCATCTTTGCTGAAACATGTCGACCTATACCATCTAGGCAGTTATTTACTTTAAACTGCCTTATGCTATTCTGTTTTTAACATTGGAGGATTGAGCAGAAAGCAAAATAAAGTATTTGTTGCTCCATTACCCAATTTTAACACACTTTCTTTCATTTTCACATGCACTGCAATCCCATCACCCACTAGTGGAACATAACTAAGTAACAACATAAGGACAGGACAAGGGGCTATTTGGTTGATGAAGGATATTCCATCTTGTCCTCATACATCACCTATAGCACGTATTTGGAAGGTCCTTAAGGAGTCCCAAATGTTGAAGGGCAGTAGCGAGTGGTGACTGATGGGTATCCTTACTCGATCAGGATAGGTCAGGATTAGTTAATTTTACTTTCCTTGGTCTTTAGTTTTGTTTTTGAGTTGGGAGGTCTCTGTTGCATCATATAGTTATTTTTCTGTGTAGACCCGTAGATACCTATGTGTGTGTCACTGCTGCTGAATGTTATCTATTAACCGTTAGGTAAACCGTAAACAGCTGTATTGCTGGTTACTAGTTTTGGGAGAATTGTTATTTTCAATTTCAGGGAACCTCGGCTTGGAAGAAGAAGCTGTTGTTTATCCACCTAATGGTAAGTGTTATGCAGTATCATGACTTCCTCTCTTGGCAGTGAATAAAGCTCCATGAAAAAAAGCAATAGAATTCGATCGTGAAGGGAAATCTATTTAACCAATTTCTTTTCTTGTGAATCCTCAATAGACTGTCCCGGAGCGGACGTCTAGGGAAGAGCCTCTGGCTGCTGGCTGGACTGCAGGCCAGTGTTTTCACAATTCTTGACTGCCAGAGATATGGGCGACCCCTTCCAGTAGCCATGTTCCTGCCAACACAGGCGGTGTCTAAGGAGAAAGTGCATTTTGGCATTGGCCCCAGAAAATAGGAAAAAGCCTGACGGCAAAAAAAATCCAAGATGACTTCAAGGCAATGAAGGGATTTCGGGTCAGGAACCAAGGTGGAGGTGAACAAGGATCCAACAAGGAGAAGAAGACTGGTGAAAAGAGTGAACAAACAGGATGGAGGCAGACGAATCTCTAAGAAACAACTAGGAGCACTGGAAACACCACCAGTGACCTGGAGGAGTTGCGACGGAAGGAGTGAACCGAAATCCCTCATAAATAGGTACAAAACTCACAGGAAATCAGACCACCATGTTGTATTGGGAAGTTCCCTATAGTGAGCAATGGAGGAGCCACCATCTGGGATGGGGGAATATAACATATACCAGAGATCTTCACCAGAGAACTCTGGAAAGAAGAAGGAAGTGCAGTATTGAGACGCTGAGGCTATCTCCCAAGGTGTTCCCAAGAAGAAGACTGCAAACAGAAGGTAAACTGGCAGGCTGGCCTCCTAGAGGTGAGTAGATTGAGGGATAGTGGCAAGCCGCTGGTGCCTCTGCGGTCTCCCATGCTCCCGCAGGAGCAAGCATCCCGCCTGCCCAACATTGTGTCTGGTGCAGGCTTTAGGTGGGCGCCACATAGACATTACCATCTCCAGCTTTCAGCTTTATTCCAGACTGACCTTTTTCTATTGGACCTATAGACCAGCCTTTTCAATAATTTTTTATCATTGATGTTATTATTTTGTCAAATGAATTGCTTAACATTGTAAAATATTAAGGTGATCTAAACAATAAGTGCAGGATACCTCGGTACTGCAGTAACATCACTGAGAAAGACTCAGTGGAAGAACATCCTTAAGGATAGATTACTGCTGCACAAAGTCAGGGAGTAAGTGTTTTTTCTAAACACTATGGGCCAGGTGTAGGTAAATACCATTTACCGATTCTAAAATACCGAATTTTACCGATTCAGTATTTTAGAATCGGTAAATGGTATGTAGGTATTCATTCGGTAATTTTTACCGAATCTGTAAAATTAGGTAAATACCGATTCGGTATTTAACGATTCGGTACTGAATCGGTAAGAGGGGGAAGACCTCCAAGGGTGGCAGGGTGTTACATTGACACCCTGTTGCACCCCTGAATAGTGCATGGGTGCAAATGTGGCACACATACATGCCCTAAGGGCATGCATGTCTGCCACAGTATTTTAGAATCGGTAAATGGTATGTAGGTATTCATTCGGTAATTTTTACTGAATCTGTAAAATTAGGTAAATACCGATTCGGTATTTAACGATTCGGTACTGAATCGGTAAGAGGGGGAAGACCTCCAAGGGTGGCAGGGTGTTACATTGACACCCTGTTGCACCCCTGAATAGTGCATGGGTGCAAATGTGGCACACATACATGCCCTAAGGGCATGTATGTCTGCCACATGGCACTGTTAAAAAAGCACAAAATTGCTTTTTTAACAGTTTTCGTTATTTACCACCAACTTGTAGTTGGTAGTAAATAAAGAATCCTTACAAGTGAAAAGCACTCAATTGAGTGCTTCCTACATTAAGTATTCGGTAATTTACCGAACCGGTATTTAAGAATTCGGTAATTTACCGATTCCTTAAATGACTGATTCGGTAAATTACTGAATCCTTAAATTAGGCCCCTACATCTCAAATGCCTAATACCGGTCGGTAATGGCCGAAATTCCGTAATTTCTGCAGTTACCGACCGGTATTAGTCTTCCTACATCTGGCCCTATATGTCTCCTCTCAATAAAGAAAGCCTTCAACAAGATCCAAATGATTGGGATAAATGTATGTGATCTAGTTATTTTATTAGATAGTGGTCATCATGATTTTTAGATAAGTTGAGAAAAATTACTTTGAGGAGGAGTCATGGTACAACAAATCATTCGAGGTATCAGAAGCCCAGCTTCTGAAAGCAGTCAAGTCTAATTGTAGTGATGCTCTGGTGAAGTGTAGGTTGTTGTATAAGAGGGAATTTGGGAAGGCAGAAAGAGAGTGGGAGAGTTCACTGTGGACAAACCTGCAAGATGCATTGTCAACCAAAGACATCAAAGCATTTTGGAAGACTGCGGAAAAATGCACCAGGGGTATTAAAAGGAACTTAGAATTTTGTGTCCAACTTCGACACTGGGTCACTCACTTTAGTAACCTTTACATGGGTAGTAGCACCTTGGCCTAAGGTGGCTCAGATCCATTATTAAATTGTGAATACATCAAGGGCAGTGACTCCGGCACTCTGTAATTTGAGCTAAAACAAAAATTTGTGGCTAGTAAGCAAAAAACCCGGGCCTGATAAGATCCCAAATGACCTTTACATGGCTAATGTGGAATTCTGGGGATCATATATTAATCTTTTATCAAACACCATTTTGTTAGCTATGGAGATTCCACGCTCCTGGAAAATTGCAGAGATAATCCAAATTTTTAGGTCGAGCATCAACGCGCATGCACTGTCTGCAAGACCTGCTGTTTTCAATAAAAACACTTTATTCCCGTCTGCTGCTTACCATTCGTTGACCGCCATGCCGCTCTTCCTTCCTGGCACCTTATTGGTTCCAATAGCCAAAACCTCACTTCCGGTGAAGGCTAAGGAGCACCGTTAAAGTACAGGTTCCTTACGCTGTGGTACTTCTAGTACTGTGAGGAACTCTATTAAAATAAATTTAATTGCCGCCCATCACTGATTGTTCTTCACATGCAAGCACTTGCTCAGACCATGTCTTCCGCTGCGAGTTACTGCTGGCTCCCACACCATGGTTCCTGTTCAGTCACTTGTTAGCAGTCGCTGCTTGCACAATCGTTATAACAGTTCAGCCCTGCATCCCCACACTCCACCCCCCTCCCCTGCCACCTCACCACCCACCCCGGTGGCAAGACTGCCAAGAAAACATCATGTGTGCACATTAACTTTTACTATGACGGGCGCGTGCCAGACATCTGCAAACTGCACTAACGTGATCTCCCCTCCCAGCGTGCGCTCATTAGGCTGAGTTTCACTGAAAGGTTTCAAATATCAGACAGCTGTCTCTAAGGGCAATTAGGAATGGGGGGGATCTGTGCACCAAACAATTGCTTTTTAAAGCAGCGTGACGCAATTCATGTTTTACAACGGCAGCAGTGTCCGCGTCTTCATATGTGAGAAGGTGAGCAGGGCTCCCTCCCCACATTCAGCATTTGTATAAGTTTTGCCTTCTAAAGACTCTCTCCCTGCTTTACCGCCATGCAGCAGGCCGTGCTTTCTCGGACTCACTCAAAAGGTTTGATTTTTGTTTCCGTCTTGAAGTTTGCACTTTTCAACAAACTAAGGGGCAGATTTATGTTAACTGGCGCATCCCGAGGGATGCGCCAGTTAACATGCGCCACAGTGCGCCACAGCTACGCCATCCATGGTGCGCCGCATTTATGATGCGGCGCACCATGGGGCAAAAACGGCACAGATGCGTGACGCATCTGTGCCGGAAATGTGGCGCATTGCTGGAGTTGCGTCGCAAGCGCGACGCAGCTCCAGCAATGCTCTGGGGGGGGTGACTGAGTGAAATCTCATAAATTTCGCTCAGCCACTTTCAGGAGGCGTTCCTGCGCAGGAACGCCCCCCCTGCGCAGGAACTCCTCCTCATGGCGCAGTGCTGTACAACGTGACGCATCTTCTAGATGCGTCACGTTGTAAATAGGGCGCAGGGATGCGCCACGTTTCCGTGCTGTTGCGTCACGCAACGGCGGCGTAAACGTGGCGCAAGCCCTTCATAAATCTGCCCCTTGATGTCTTCCTCGCATTTTAAATGGCTCACGTACAAAAAGTGGATAGTTTTAAATCTGGTGATGTTTCCTGAGCGTGCAAGTCTTTTCAGCATTTCATGTATATAAAGATGCAGACTCGACCTCTGTCCCCATTTCCAACCTTCCGTTCTAACTTAATGTCATTTTCACAATATCCACCCGATGCTTGTTTTATATGTTTTTCCTTAAGTTCTCCACCCAAAAAAATCTTAACGTGTGTCTATGCCCCTTTCTGTTTTTTTCGAACATTTCCTACCGTCTTTAGTTTGCCCCCCGTCGCAGGGGCAAGGACTGCTTTGCTAGGGCCTTGCACACTGAGAGCACTGATGTTTAATCTTCTGAGGGTGGGGTGGGGTCGGAGGTGTGTCAGAGGCTCACGGAAGGCTGAAAGAAATGCAGGAATAAATCACCAGTAGGCTTTCAGAAAAAGTATATGTGCAATTTGACTGGCTCCCGCTTGCCACAAGCTGAGATACTTGTAAAGAACAAGTTACTTACCTTCTGTAACGCTTTTTCTGGTAGATACAATATCTGCCTGTGGATTCCTCACCTTGTGAATATCCCCTTGCGTCAGCAACATTCGGAAATTCTTTTTGTAGCTTCGCGCCGACGTGGACGCGGACGTCACAGAGACACGGCTCCGCTCGCGACTCCGCTGACGTCACCGACGCCTATAACAGGCCCACGCCGGCGTGATGACATCAGTTCCGCCCTTTTTTTCCGTGTCTTCGAGGCACACGGACGGACCGATGACAGTAGAAATATACACAATATACACAGTATAGAAATCAAGGTAACACACAGAGTGTGAAGTAAATGCAATAAAACATTGAACCCAAAATATTTCATTAAAGATTACCTGGCAAAGAAGAGCGGACAACGGGGAGGCGGGTGGGTCAGTGAGGAATCCACAGGCAGATATCTACCAGAAAAAGCGTTACCGAAAGTAAGTAACTTGTTCTTCTGATAAATACATCTGCCGTGTGGATTCCTCACCTTGTGAATAGAGTCCCACAGCAGTCCCCACTCCCGGAGGAGGGTGTCCACTCTTCTAGACCAGGAAATCTTGAAGGACAGAGCGCGCAAAATGACCGTCCCTCCTCACTTCGGAATCCAAGCAATAGTGCTTCGCGAAAGTGTCGAGGGAAGACCAAGTTGCCGCCCTACAAATATCCTCTACAGGCACACCTCTAGTCAATGCAGAGGTCGAAGACTTAGCTCTAGTTGAATGAGCCCTTATGCCCTCTGGTGGTTCCTTACCGGCCAAAGAGTAGCAGATCTTCTTAATGCAGAGGACGATCCATCTCGACAAAGTCCTCTTATGAACCGCTCTTCCTTACTTGCAGCCGGCATAGCCAATAAAGAGCTGGTCATCCATGCGACAGTCTCTAGTTCTGTCCAAATAAAAAGACACCGCCCTCTTGGGGTCAAGCCGGTGTAATCTCTCCTCCTCCTTGGAAGGGTGAGGGGGAGGATAAAAGGTAGGAAGGGTAACGGATTGACCAAGGTGGAAAGGAGTCACCACCTTTCGCAGAAAAGCAGCCCTGGTCCTAAGAACCATTCGATCAGCATGAATGGACAGGAATGGGGGCTTGGAACTAAGAGCTTGAAGCTCACTTACCCTCCTTGCCGAGGTTATCGCAACGAGGAAAACAGTTTTGAAAGTCAGAAGCCTCATAGGACATTTGTGAAGAGGCTCAAAAGGAGCACCCATTAAAAATGTCAGAACTAGATTCTAATCCCACTGAGGCACAATAAAAGGGATAGGAGGGAACCTATTAGTGAGGCCATCCAAAAACCTCAAAACTATAGGAGATTTAAACAGAGAAGCCTGGTCAGGCAAACAGATAAACGCCGACAGCGCTGACAGATAACCCTTCACCGTGGCAACAGCAAGACCCTGCTGTGCCAGAGAAAGGGTAAACTGGAGAACATCAGATAAATGGGCCCTCAAAGGGTCTATGGACTTCTCCCATTAGAAAGAAAGAGTTCTCCCAATTAATTTGAGGTCCAGAGGGGGGAGAGACAAATCAGGCAAAAAGATACTAGAACCTCTGTAGGGACCTATATTGCTTTTAACATGTTTTTAGGGACATATGCATATCATTTTGGTATCACAAGAAAATTCATCTACCTTAGAGTTGCCATTAATGTTAGTCTCATGTTTTGTATGAATTAGACCCTGTTGTTTATGTAGATAGGTATGTTTTTTTAAACTAATAGAAACAGTATGATTGGTTTGTGAGTATGTGTGTATGAATGTTAGGATTAACTTTTATGAGAGGGCACGCCTTTTTTGCTTACGAATGTTACAAAAAGAAAAAATGTATGTAAAAGCGATGAATTTTCTTGTGATACCAAAATGATATGCATATGTCCCTAAAAACATTCTTCTTAGAAAACAAAAAAGATTAATAAAATATATATGTTTTGATAATATTTTGTAGTTTCCTTTCTGGCATCTCTCTTATTAATGTTTGAGATTCACTCAATGTTAAAAGCAATATAGGTCCCTACAGAGGTTCTAGTATCTTTTTGTCTATGGACTTCTCCCTGCACCAAACAACAAACTTAGACCACCTATAAGAATAGATGGACTTAGTGGAGTCACGCCTGGCTGACAAAATGACATCCACCACATCGTGAGGGAGAGAAAAAGAAATCAGGTTGCCCCGTTCAATCTCCAGGCATGAAGGTGTAAGGTCTGGAGGTGGGGGTGTAGAACCTGCCCCTCCATCTGAGAGAGGAGATCTACCCTGAGAGGGAGACGGAGCGGCGGGTGAGAGGAGAGGTGGAGAAGGTCTGAGTACCACACCCTTCTTGGCCAATCCGGGGCGACCAATATGACTCGGGCCCGGTCTTGGCGAATTTTCCTCAGAACCCGAGGAATCAAGGGTATGGGAGGAAACGCGTAAAGGAGTTGCGAGCTCCAACTCAACTGAAACGCATCCCCTAAGGCTCCCTGCATTGGAAACTGGAGGCTGCAGAACGACAGGCAGTGAGCATTCTCGTGAGTGGCGAACAGGTCCACCTGAGGAGTCCCCCACATCCGAAAGATGTCGAGAACTACCTCTGGATGGAGCCTCCACTCGTGATCGGCAGAGAACTGCCGACTGAGACTGTCTGCACGAACGTTTTGAACTCCGGCCAGATGATTCGCCATCAGACAAATCTGATGGTCCTGAACCCAGGACCAGAGACGCAGAGCCTCTCTGCAGAGACACTGCGACCCTACTCCTCCCTGCTTGTTGATGTACCACATCGCGGTCGTGTTGGCCGTCAGGACCTGAATTGACTGACCGCGAAGGGAAGGGAGGAAGGCCTTGAGCGCCAGACGTATTGCCCGCAATTCCAGAAGGTTGATGTGAAGCAACCTTTCCTCTGGAGACCAAAGACCTTTGACCTCCAGGTCCCCCAGATGAGCACCCCACCCGAGGGTGGACGCATCCGATATCACTGTGGCCACCGAAGGAGGAATCTGAAAAGGCTTCCCCTGCAACAGATTGCCTTCCACACTCCACCAAGACAGATCCGCTGCAGTTTCTCCGGAGATCTTCACTGACTCCCTGAGATCTCCTTTGTGCTGATACCACTGCCTGCGGAGGCACCACTGGAGTGCCCTCATGTGCCAGCGTGCATGGTTGACCAACAGAATGCATGAAGCCATCAGACCGAGCAGGCGTAGGACCTTCAGGACTGGAACGACCACTCCATTGAAAAACAAAGGAATCATCTCCTGTATGTCGCGAATCATTTGAGGGGGAGGGAATGCGCAACATACAGTAGTGTCCAGTACCGCACCTATGAACAGGTTGCGCTGTGAGGGCACTCGGTGAGACTTGGGTACATTTATCGAAAAACCCAACCTGTGCAACAACTGAGTTGTTTCTTGGAGATGATGGAGCACCTTCTCCGGCGACTCCGCTTTGATCAGCCAGTCGTTTAGATACGGAAACACATGTATCCCCGTTCTCCTGAGATGAGCTGCCACCACCGCCATCACCTTGGTGAAGACTCGAGGTGCAGTAGCAAGTCCAAACGGAAGGACCACAAACTGGTAGTGTTGTGACCCAACCGTAAAACGGAGATACTTTCTGTGTGACTTCAGGATTGGGATATGAAAATACGCATCCTGCAAGTCGATCGACACCATCCAGTCTTCTTCCAGCAGCGCTTGAAGAACCTGCGCAAGAGTGAGCATCTTGAACTTTTCCTGCTTCAGGTAAAGGTTCAAGATCCTGAGATCCAGGATAGGTCGAAGCCTGCCATCTTTCTTGGGGATCAGGAAATACCGGGAGTAGCACCCCTGACCCCTTTCCTGCTCTGGAACCACCTCTATCGCACCTTTTTTGAAAAGAGCCAGGACTTCTTTGTAGGAGAGTAGGGTCTGCAATCCTATGATCACCCAGATTTTTTTGCTTTTCTTTCACTGGTTTACGACTTTCTCTGGCTGTGGGCCTGCCAATCAGACCCACAGCCTGGCTGTTCTCTCTCTAAATTACAACATGTACCCTAGGTGCATTTACCAATTGGTACTGGGCCACCTTATCAGACCCTGTAACTCAGGGCATAGGTGTACCCAGGGCCTACCAGGGGCTGAAGCATGTATTATGCCACCCCTGGCTGGCCTCCTAAATTTGACACAACTGGCTGCATGACAGCTGGGGCAAAGTCGTGTAATCACCCTTTGCTGTAGATATAGTATACCTATATCTAACCCTAAAAATGGACACACAGATTCCTATTAGTCACTCCTATGGCAGGCCTTGACAATCCTGAAGGCAGAGTGCGTGGAATCGTGTGAGATGGTGCTCTGGCATGAGCTGAGCCTGTCTGCAGCTTGCGGAACCAAGTCCTAATAGCTGTTCCATGATAACGCATACCATATACTCTTAAGTGCATTATAATCCTCGCGGTTAAATGCTATCTTTGGTATTGCTTTATCAAAACATGTCGAGTAAGGTGTCATACGAATTGGAATACTAACCCCTCGCCAATTCTGGCGACAGGGTTAGCATTTCACCCTTCTAGATGGACAGGACATGTATGTAACTGTGAACCCCGGTTAAAGTTAAACGAAGCCTCAGCTCCACAAAATGGATGCTGCCACCACAGACACGAGTCTGACCCCCTGCAGCTGGGAGTCCTTCCAGCGAGGGGAGCCTGGACAAAGGGTTTCCAGTCAAGGGCTGTGCTAGCACCGTCCCAGACAGGGTTTTGTGTATCCTGGGTAGGCAGGGCTTTACAGGAAGGTGACTGCTGAGTGGCACCCCGGTGCTCACTACGCATAGGCCGGTCAGAACCAGTTCCAGGGGCACACCAGCCCCTGGCCTGGGGGAAGTCCGGCATGGGAGAGGGGTGTAACCACCCCCCTCCTAGTCCCACCCATAGGCAGGACCTAGTCACCGGGTCAGCCCCTTTTCTTAGTATAAAGATAGGAGCGGGCCCCCTGTTCAAATTAGATCATCTTTGGAATCAAGACACGACTTTCTGCAAAAGGACATCAAGATTTCTTCTTCAAGATTCTCCCTTGTGACTAAGGAGTAGTCACCCTGCATCCGCAGGCACCATCTTAAGACCACTGCGGTCTGCTGCAAGTCCTTCCTCAGGAATCTGACGACACAGCTCGACGAGACCCGGCTTCCCTGGCACCTCTGACCTCTACTCACCTCTACAGCCAAGCTGAGAGCCGTGAGTGCGACGAGACCTCGAGGGACCGACGATCGCCGAGGATGCACGACTTCTTTACAGCAAGCCCACTGAGTGTTCCACTGGTGAGTGCTTTGGGGTCCGAGAAGCCCTGACCCTGAGCAGCTCCAGCACCGAAGATCAGCCCTCCAGCATCTCCACGATCTGCGTGGGGCCCTTCTGCTTTTTGCTGCTCACCGCGTTGTTTGGCTACTAGCCGGCTGGCTTGTGGCCTTCTTAACGACGCCCGACAACATCACTGCTGCTGGTCTGGTTGCTCCAGACTGGCTCTTGCTTCCTTCCAAAAGAGAAGCACCCCGGACCCTCCTGGTCCACTCCAGAAGCCATTTTAGGTCCATCGCGTGGGCTTGAATTTGCCAAGGCTTTGTTGCCCAATCCTGGGTCCAGCGACGCCGACAGCTTCATCCATCGTGGGACAGCTCGCTCCTCCATCCTGGTCGCCGACAACGCCTCCTGGTCCGTGAGATCTGCAGAGCACAGCGTCACCCACTCACCTAGTCGAGGTGACTACCATCCGGTGCCCTCCTGGTGCCACCTGACTACTGGCTAGTAGTCACGAACTTGGTCCCCTCTGCTTTCAGGTGTCATCTCTCTTCAAGATCCAGGCTTGGATCACTTCGAACTCTCTTCACTGGTCGCCTGCCAGCATCTTTCTTCCAGGCTCCTGGCCCGTCAACGAGGATTCCCGACGTCTTTTGAGACCTATGCAGCTGCAGCCCCTGGGCTAGGTAACTTCGGCATTTTGGTGCCCCAGCATAGCCTCACTATCCAAGGGTCAGAATCCACTTTCGTTTTCCTCCTACCAGGTCGGGTTCGCCCGAGAACACTAACTCTGTGAAATCTAGCTACCATAGACTTTGTCCCGCATCACGCGTGAGAGTGCACACTCTGCACCCGGGTCCCCTGGGTCTCCTAGAAGTAATCTAACGATTCTATAGTCAAGTCCTAGCGATTCCAAAGCCTATTAGTACTGTACTTACCTGCTAGTAATTTCGCATTCCACTTTCAGAGTATATGGTTTTCCGTGCCCCTCGGGCATTTGTATATACTGTGCTAACTTAAGTATTTTCGTAAGAGTTTTGTTTTGTGCTTAGTACCCTGTCCTCATAAAGAGTACAGGGCTGTTGTGATTCTAATAAATACACTGTTTATTTTCATAACACTTGTGTGGTGTCCTTTTACTTGGTGTTCAAGGGGTATATGTGTGGTATAACAGCTGGCTTAACATGCCCTCTCGAGTCTTTAGCCTTAGACTGCTCGTATCCACGCTACTAGGATAGCTGGTCTATAAGGTTGACTTACAACCAATCATCAATAAGGATTGCTGGACTGATACATAGTGTTCACTAGAATAGTGAGCACTGCATATCAGGCCACCTTCTCACATTGGTGAGCAGCGGTTGGGATTTGAGCTTGCTGTTGTTTTACCACACGTATCCTAAGAATATCTTGTTGAAAGATCACATAAGTACTTTTAGGTACATATACCTTAGCTTAGAATACTCTGAGTTCTACTGAACCAGCTGTTGCAGCTCCTCAAGGCTTAGCACACCTTGGCTGCAACTCTTAGCAAGGGATCAGTAGGCAAACACATAGTGTAGGTAGGTGCATCACTTACACCACACTAGAAGCATGTCTAACCTCGGAGAGTCTGCTGAGACCCCTCTGATGGTTGAGGACCCTCCACAGGCCTCTTCTAGATATGCAGCCCTTAGCTTCCAGGAGATGAGACAAGTGTGTACCTCCAGGAAGCTAAAACAGGGGTCTAACCCCACAATCCCATTTCTGATTGGTCTCTTAGAGACTTATGATGCCAGAAAAGCTGAGAAGCTTCTTAGCTCTTCTCATCCAGAAGGGGACATGCCAGCCCTAGAAGGAACCAGGGGTGACCCAGATCTCATCCATCTCTCAGGTGAGGAGGATGATGATCAGGAGACATCTGGGGATGAGGCAGACAAAGGTCCAGAAATAGTTAGTCAGCTAACTAGGGACAACGTAAGCAGGCATGAGAATGGTACTAGGAGATCCCTGGGACCCCTCTCAGGCCAGCTTAACATTGGGAATGGACGAGTTGGGTCTCTATCAAGAGGCTCTAACAGATCCATTCAAACCAATGGCTCTCAGGCATCTGATCTGAGGAGGATGACCTCCCCTCAGAGGAGAGTCTATGAAGCCAAGGAAAGGGAAGTCAATCTGAGGATTGCAAGGGAAGAATTTGCCCTGGCCAAAGAAAGACTTGCCTTTGCTAGAGAGCAGGAATTGAGTGGGTCAAAACCCACTGGTGGCAGCATTATACCTAGCAATAGGGAAGGGAGTTTTGATACAAAGCACCTGAATAAGATAGTGCCCCCCTTTAAGCAAGGGGATGACATCCACAAATGGATTACTGCTTTGGAGAGGGCCTGCACTGTACAGTGTGTCCCCCAGAGTCAGTGGGCAGCTATCTTGTGGCTCTCCTTTGAAGGTAAAGGTAGAGATAAGCTCCTCACTACTAGAGTGGAGGATGCTAACAATTACCAAGTCCTGAAGAATACACTGATTGATGGGTTTGGCCTAACCACTGAGCAGTACAGGTTGCTGTTCAAGGATACCCAGAAATCTCAGTCTCAGGATTGGTCTGATTTTGTCGATTGTGCCACTAAGGCTTTGGAGGGCTGGTTGCTGGGCAGTAAGGTTACTGATTATACAGGATTGTACAATTTGATCATGAGAGAACAAATTTTAAACAATTGTCAGAACCAGTTGTTGCATCAGCATCTTGTTGACTCAGATCTGACCTCTCCCCAAGAATTGGGAAAGAAGGCAGACAGATGGGTCAGAACAAGAGTTAAAAAGAACCAGGGCCAGAATCATGGTGGTCAGAAGAAAGCAGACCAGAAGGGTAAAGATTCTAAAGGGGAACAAAATGACCAGAAGTCTTCGACAGGTCCCCAACAACCCAAAGAGGGTGGGGGTCAGGCTCCCCAGAAAAAGAAGAATCAAGAAGGCCAGTCCAAAAGGTGGTGGCAATACTGCAAAAGTAAAACTCACTGGTTTAGTGAGTGCACCAAGAAAGGAGGAGGGCAGACTCCTGCCACTGCAGCCCCTAAGGCACCTGTGCCCCCTAGTACAGTCAGCAGTGGTAGTGCACCTCCCAAGGGTTTAGTTGGGTTAACCTTGGGTTCTGAGGGGTATGACAACCTAGTTGGCACACTCACTCAGGCTGTCCTTGTCTGTACAGGGGATGTGGATATATCCCCTGATGTCAGCCCCAATACTTTGGGCAAATACAGACAGACACCTTTAATAAATGGAAGAATGGCTCAGGCCTATAGGGACACTTGTGCCAGTGTCACAATGGTGACACCTAACTTTGTGGACCCTGGACAGATCATGCCAGGTACAGATTTCCTGGTGACCAATGCAAGCAATGTCACTACCAGTCATAGTATGGCAATTGTTGCTTTCTCCTGGGGAGGGGTAAATGGCCAGAAAAAGGTTGTTGTTAGTTCAGACCTCCCAGTGGATTGTTTGTTGGGCAAGGATTTGGAGTCATCACAATGGTCAGAAGTGGAGCAGAGGACTCACATGGAGATGTTAGGCTTGCCAGCACATGTGCTTGCTGTGACTAGGTCACAGGCCGGAAAATGCCCCACTGAACAGGTGCTGGATCCTGGAACAATGGACCAGACAACTTCCAAGAAGAAGAGCAGTAGGGTTAAGGCATTGCCTTCCCCCTTGCCCCAGGTTGAGGATCAAGTCTCAGAGGAGGCTGACCTACAAGAATTGAGGGAAACTGAGCCTAAAGAATTTGAACTTGATCAAGTTGAATTTCTGGGCTCAGGGGGACCCTCAAGAGAAGACCTGGGGAAGGAACAGTTAGACTGCCCTTCCCTTGAACCCCTCAGACAGCAGGCTGCTGCTGAGGCTGCTGGGAACGCCACAGGTACCCACAAGGTATACTGGGATGATGGACTCCTGTACACTGAGGCAAGAGACCCCAAGCCTGGCATGACCAGGAGGCTGGTTGTACCCTTGACTCAGAGAGGTTTCCTTCTCACCTTGGCCCATGAGATTCCCTTAGCAGGTCACTTAGGCCAGACAAAGACTTGGGACAGGCTTGTCTCACACTTTCACTGGCCTCACATGAATGAGGATACCAAGGAGTTTTGTCGCTCCTGTGTCACCTGCCAAGCCAGTGGTAAGTCAGGTCAATTGGAGCGAAAGTGGCGAACAGCCTATTCAGAACAAGACAGGGATAACTATCGCAAGGCTCGTAAGGACTACCAAAAGCTTATCCTGAAACATAAAACCGACTACTTTTCAGAAAAAATTCTCAAGGCCCACAATAAATCTAGAGAACTGTTTAATATTGTGGAAAACCTCAGTACCAGCGACAGAACCTCCCTTCCGATAGTCCCCACCCAGGAACTCTGCAACTCACTTAACTCCTTCTTCTTTGATAAAATCTGCACCATCAAACAAAGTATCTCTACCACTCAGCCTCCTCTTCTTTTCTCAGACATCTTTCATAATCCTGCCACCCTGGGCTCATATCCCCCTATTGACAGTGCCAACTTATCTAAACTCCTCACAAAGGTCAAATCCGGCTCCCCCGATGACATCTGCCCCCCTCACATTTTGAAAGAAGTGGGCACTTACATCCCCGGGGGCCTACTTCCCTTGTTAAATGGATCACTCACACAAGGGAAAGTCCCAAACAACTTTAAAAAAGCCCTCCTTATCCCCCTTATAAAAAAGACAGGAGCCAACCCGCTAGACCCACTCAACTACAGACCTATATCTTTGCTGCCATATTGTGCCAAACTTCTGGAGTCTCACGTCTGTGACAGTATTTCCACATTTCTGGAAAAATCAGAGTATCTTGCACCTAACCAAGCTGGCTTCCGCCCTTGCCATTCGACTGAAGCAGTCATTCTTTCAGTGCAGAATACTTTGAGGCGGAACGCGGACGAAGGGATCCACCAGGCTCTGGTGCTGTTGGACCTCTCTGCTGCGTTCGACACGGTCGACTACACCATCTTGGTCGACCGTGTCGAGCAGGCAGGCCTCAGGGGCCCTGCGCTGAGCTGGATCCGCTCATTCATCACTAACCGAACTCAATCGGTTAGACTGGGCTCCTTTACGGCTCCCACCATATCCACCATCTGCGGAGTACCTCAAGGCTCTTCGTTATCTCCCCTGCTTTTTAATTTGTACCTGCGCCCCCTCTTGCACTCCCTCAGAAATGCAAAGGTAACCATCTTTAACTATGCAGATGATTTGCAGCTCATCTTCCCTCTTAACACCAAGGACTCAGTGGTAGAATTTCAAAACACCATGTCCCACATTCTGAGTTGGATGAGCTGCAATCATCTGAAACTTAACCCAGGCAAGACCGAACTGGTCTTGCCTGGACAGAGTATACATAGTTGGAATCCCAGCTTCTGGCCCTCCTGCATGGGTGCCCCCCCATCGAAGTCATCCTCGGTCAAGAGCCTAGGTATCTTCATCAGCGAGGATCTCTCCTTAAAAAAACAGGTGGGAGCAGTCGTGTCCTCCAGTTTTTTCCAGTTGAAGAAAATTAAAAAAATTGCCTGTTTCTTCTCCTCTGCCGCCCTCACTCAGATCGTCATTTCCCTGGTCCTGTCCAGATTGGACTTCTCTAACAGTCACTACCTTGGGCTCCAAAAGGGAGAGCTTAGACGTCTCCAGCTGGTTCAGAACCAAGCAGCTAGACTTCTTTTGAACATCCCTAGGAGGCAATCAGTCAGACTTGGCCTGAAACAGCTACACTGGTTGCCGGTTGAGCAACGCGTGGCCTTCAAAGTGGGGTGCATATTATTCAAGTCTCTACATGATATTGGCCCCCAATTCATTAGAGACTTATTCAAAAGATACAGCCCTTCCCGCAACCTCCGGTCCATCCATAAATCCCTCCTGATTGTTCCCCCGTACAAGAGGAAGCGTCTCGGAGGCAGCTGCTTTGACCACCTTGCAGCTGCCTTCTGGAACTCTCTCCCCCCTCACCTAAAACTGAGTGATAATCTCCTCAGTTTCAGACACTCCCTGAAGACCTGGCTCTTTTCTCAGGCACATCACTGAGTTGCTTTTTCTCTACCAACTGACTGACGCGCCCTGTTCCTTCCTATAGCGCCATGAAGCCTCCGGGCGTACGAGCGCTCAATAAATGATGATTAACATTAACATTAACATTAACAACAAAGGCCCCCCTTATACCAATGCCTGTGGTGGGGGTGCCCTTTGAAAGAGTGGGGATTGACATTGTTGGTCCAATGGAACCCCAGACAGCATCAGGGCACAAGTTTATACTGGTGGTAGTGGATCATGCCACCAGGTATCCTGAAGCTATTCCACTTAGGACCACTACAGCACCTGAAGTGGCAAGGGCCCTAGTTGGAGTGTTCTCCAGAGTGGGCTTCCCTAAGGAGGTTGTCTCTGACAGAGGTGCAAACTTCATGTCAAGCTACTTAACTGCTATGTGGAAGGAATGTGGTGTCAACTACAAGTTCACAACACCCTATCATCCACAATGCAATGGGCTTGTTGAAAGGTTCAACAGGACCCTAAAAGAGATGATTCATGGACTACCTGAAGAGCTCAGGCGTAGATGGGATGTCCTGATACCCTGCCTTCTGTTTGCTTACAGAGAGGTCCCACAAAAGGGGGTTGGCTACAGCCCTTTTGAACTTTTGTATGGGCATCCTGTGAGAGGCCCCCTGTGTTTGGTGAAGGAAGGATGGGAGAGACCTCTCAAAAAGCCTGCAACCAACATAGTGGACTATGTACTTGGTCTCCGCTCCAGGATGGCTGAGTATATGGAGAAGGCATCTGAAAACCGTAAGGCCAGTCAAGAACTTCAAAAAGCTTGGCATGACCAAAAGGCTGTCCTGACTGTTTACCAGCCTGGACAGAAGGTGTGGGTGTTGGAGCCAGTGGCCCCAGCAGCACTCAAAGACAAATGGTCTGGGCCCCACACAATTCTTGAGAAAAAGGGAGAGGTCACCTACCTGGTGGACCTTGGAACTCCCAGGAGCCCACACAGGGTGCTCCATGTCAACAGGCTCAAAGCATATGTCGACAGGAAGGACATGAGCTTGCTCATGGCCATAGATGAGGGACAGGAGGAAGAGAGTGACCCTCTCCCAGACCTGCTCACTCAGAATCCTGATGATGGGTCAGTAGATGGTGTTGTCTTTTGTGGCAGCCTCTCTGAGCATCAACAGAAAGACTGTAAACAGGTTCTTCAGTCTTTCAGACATATGTTCTCTCTGACACCCAGTCAGACCAATTGGTGTACCCATGAGGTTGACACTGGTGACAGCTTGCCAGTTAAGAGTAAAATCTACAGACAGCCTGATCATGTTAGAGACTGCGTCAAAACTGAAGTGCAGAAAATGTTGGAGTTGGGAGTCATTGAACCCTCAGATAGCCCTTGGGCTAGTCCAGTAGTTCTAGTGCCAAAACCTCACACCCAGGGTGGTAAGAAAAAGATGAGGTTCTGCGTAGACTACAGGGGTCTCAATGCAGTCACTAAGACTGATGCCCACCCAATACCAAGGGCAGATGAGCTTATAGATAGATTCGCTTCTGCCAACTACTTAAGCACATTTGATCTGACAGCTGGGTATTGGTAGATCAGGTTAGCTGAGGATGCCAAGCCCAAGACAGCATTTTCAACCCCTGGTGGGCATTATCAATTTGTGGTAATGCCCTTTGGTCTGAAAAATGCACCTGCCACCTTCCAAAGGTTGGTGAATCATGTTCTCACTGGGCTGGATGACTTCTGTGCAGCATATCTAGATGATATTGCTGTCTTTAGCTCCATCTGGGAGGATCACCTGGTCCACCTGAGGAAAGTGTTAGAGGCTCTGCAAACAGCATGCCTCACTATCAAGGCCACCAAGTGCCAGATAGGGCAGACACAGGTTGTATACCTGGGCCACCTTGTAGGTGGAGGCCAGGTTCAGCCACTGGAGAGCAAAATACAGTCAATCAGGGACTGGGCTCCTCCAACCACCCAGACTCAGGTTCGAGCTTTCTTGGGCCTGACTGGTTACTACAGAAAGTTTGTCAGGAACTATGGATCAATTGTGACCCCATTAAATGAACTGACAAGTAAGAAAATGCCAAAAAAGGTTCAGTGGACAGCAGGCTGTCAAAAAGCATTCGATGACCTAAAGCAGGCCATGTGCACAGCACCTATCCTCAAGAGTCCAGACTACTCCAAACCATTCATTGTCCAAACAGATGCTTCTGAGTTGGGTGTGGGAGCTGTTCTATCTCAACTGAATTTTGATGGTCAAGACCAGCCCATTGCTTTTATAAGCAGAAGGCTGACCCCCAGAGAGAAGAATTGGTCAGCTATTGAGAGGGAGGCCTTTGCTGTGGTTTGGGCCCTGAAGAAGCTGAGGCCATACTTGTTTGGCACTCACTTCAAGATTCAGACCGACCATAAGCCCCTGTTGTCGCTAAATCAGATGAAGAGTGAAAACCCCAAACTGCTTAGGTGGTCCATTTCCCTACAGGGGATGGACTTTACAGTGGAACATAGACCTGGTACTGATCATGGCAATGCTGATGGGCTCTCCAGATATTTCCACTTAGAACAAGAAGACTCACCTGGTCAAGGTTAGCTTATTGTCCCAAAGTTTTGGGGGGGGGTCATGTAGGAGAGTAGGGTCTGCAATCCTATGATCACCCAGATTTTTTTGCTTTTGTTTCACTGGTTTACGACTTTCTCTGGCTGTGGGCCTGCCAATCAGACCCACAGCCTGGCTGTTCTCTCTCTAAATTACAACATGTACCCTAGGTGCATTTACCAATTGGTACTGGGCCACCTTATCAGACCCTGTAACTCAGGGCATAGGTGTACCCAGGGCCTACCAGGGGCTGAAGCATGTATTATGCCACCCCTGGCTGGCCTCCTAAATTTGACACAACTGGCTGCATGACAGCTGGGGCAAAGTCGTGTAATCACCCTTTGCTGTAGATATAGTATACCTATATCTAACCCTAAAAATGGACACACAGATTCCTATCAGTCACTCCTATGGCAGGCCTTGACAATCCTGAAGGCAGAGTGCGTGGAATCGTGTGAGATGGTGCTCTGGCATGAGCTGAGCCTGTCTGCAGCTTGCGGAACCAAGTCCTAATAGCTGTTCCATGATAACGCATACCATATACTCTTAAGTGCATTATAATCCTCGCGGTTAAATGCTATCTTTGGTATTGCTTTATCAAAACATGTCGAGTAAGGTGTCATACGAATTGGAATACTAACCCCTCGCCAATTCTGGCGACGGGGTTAGCATTCCACCCTTCTAGAGGGACACGACATGTATGTAACTGTGAACCCCGGTTAAAGTTAAACGAAGCCTCAGCTCCACAAAATGGATGCTGCCACCACAGACACGAGTCTGACCCCCTGCAGCTGGGAGTCCTTCCAGCGAGGGGAGCCTGGACAAAGGGTTTCCTGTCAAGGGCGGTGCTAGCACCGTCCCAGACAGGGTTTTGTGTATCCTGGGTAGGCAGGGCTTTACAGGAAGGTGACTGCTGAGTGGCACCCCGGTGCTCACTACGCATAGGCTGGTCAGAACCAGTTCCAGGGGCACACCAGCCCCTGGCCTGGGGGAAGTCCGGCATGGGAGAGGGGTGTAACCACCCCCCTCCTAGTCCCACCCATAGGCAGGACCTAGTCACCGGGTCAGCCCCTTTTCTTAGTATAAAGATAGGAGCGGGCCCCCTGTTCAAATTAGATCATCTTTGGAATCAAGACACGACTTTCTGCGAAAGGACATCAAGATTTCTTCTTCAAGATTCTCCCTTGTGACTAAGGAGTAGTCACCCTGCATCCGCAGGCACCATCTTAAGACCACTGCGGTCTGCTGCAAGTCCTTCCTCAGGAATCCGACGACACAGCTCGATGAGACCCGGCTTCCCTGGCACCTCTGACCTCTACTCACCTCTACAGCCAAGCTGAGAACCGTGAGTGCGACGAGACCTCGAGGGACCGACGATCGCCAAGACTGCACGACTTCTTTACAGCAAGCCCACTGAGTGTTCCACTGGTGAGTGCTTTGGGGTCCGAGAAGCCCCGACCCTGAGCAGCTCCAGCACCGAAGATCAGCCCTCCAGCATCTCCACGATCTGCGTGGGGCCCTTCTGCTTTTTGCTGCTCACCGCGTTGTTTGGCTACTAGCCGGCTGGCTTGTGGCCTTCTTAACGACGCCCGACGACATCACTGCTGCTGGTCTGGTTGCTCCAGACTGGCTCTTGCTTCCTTCCAAAAGAGAAGCACCCGGACCCTCCTGGTCCACTCCAGACGCCATTTTAGGTCCACCGCGTGGGCTTGAATTTGCCAAGGCTTTGTTGCCCAATCCTGGGTCCAGCGACGCCGACAGCTTCATCCATCGTGGGACAGCTCGCTCCTCCATCCTGGTCGCCGACAACGCCTCCTGGTCCGTGAGATCTGCAGAGCACAGCGTCACCCACTCACCTAGTCGAGGTGACTACCATCCGGTGCCCTCCTGGTGCCACCTGACTACTGGCTAGTAGTCACGAACTTGGTCCCCTCTGCTTTCAGGTGTCATCTCTCTTCAAGATCCAGGCTTGGATCACTTCGAACTCTCTTCACTGGTCGCCTGCCAGCATCTTTCTTCCAGGCTCCTGGTCCGTCTACGAGGATTCCCGAAGTCTTTTGAGACCTATGCAGCTGCAGCCCCTGGGCTAGGTAACTTCGGCATTTCGGTGCCCCAGCATAGCCTCACTATCCAAGGGTCAGAATCCACTTTCGTTTTCCTCCTACCAGGTCGGGTTCGCCCGAGAACACTAACTCTGTGAAATCTAGCTACCATAGACTTTGTCCCGCATCACGCGTGAGAGTGCACACTCTGCACCCGAGTCCCCTGGGTCTCCTAGAAGTAATCTTACGATTCTATACCGCCACATTGAACAACAAAGGAATCATCTCCTGTATGTCGCGAATCCTTTGAGGGGGAGGGAATGCGCGACATACAGTAGTGTCCAGTACCGCACCTATGAACAGGTTGCGCTGTGAGGGCACTAGGTGAGACTTGGGTACATATATCGAAAAACCCAACCTGTGCAACAACTGAGTTGTTTCTTGCAGAAGATGGAGCACCTTCTCCGGCGACTCCGCTTTGATCAGCCAGTCGTCTAGATACGGAAACACATGTATCCCCGTTCTCCTGAGATGAGCTGCCACCACCGCCATCACCTTGGTGAAGACTCGAGGCGCAGTAGCAAGTCCAAACGGAAGGACCACAAACTGGTAGTGTTGTGACCCAACCGTAAAACGGAGATACTTTCTGTGCGACTTCAGGATTGGGATATGAAAATACGCATCCTGCAAGTTGATCGACACCATCCAGTCTTCTTCCAGCAGCGCTTGAAGAACCTGCGCAAGAGTGAGCATCTTGAACTTTTCCTGCTTCAGGTAAAGGTTCAAGATCCTGAGATCCAGGATAGGTCGAAGCCTGCCATCTTTCTTGGGGATCAGGAAATACCGGGAGTAGCACCCCTGACCCCTTTCCTGCTCTGGAACCACCTCTATCGCACCTTTTTTGAAAAGAGCCAGGACTTCTTCCTGCAGGCGAAGCAGGTGGTCTTCCGAACAATAACCCTGGCAAGGAGGGTAATTGGGAGGGAATTCCTGGAAAGGAAGTGCATACCCATTCTCTACAAGTTTGAGAACCCAAAGATCCGATGTTATTAATTCCCAATCTTGTAGAAAATGAGTAAGCCGACCCCCCACTGGTTCCACATGATCCGAAATGGCGGATCTAGGGCTGCTTTGCTGCGTTGGCTGGGGGTTGGGAAGGAGAGGAGGAGGAGGAGGAGGATTGACGACCTCTAGGGCAGGATCTTTGCCTGCCCCTGTACGACTTGTACAGCGTATTCTGTTGCTGCTGAGGCTGCTGCTGGGATGGTCTGTAAGAGCGAAAGGAAGATCTTCCGAACCCCCTGAAGCGTTTACCAGTAGTACCTCTGGACTGAAGACCCAAGGATTTTGCAGTGGCCTTACTATCCTTAAAACGTTCCAAGGCAGCATCAGCCTTCTTGCCAAACAATCCTGAGCCATCAAAAGGCAAGTCCAGCAAAGCAGATTGGACGTCCGCAGAGAATTCCGATGACTTTAGCCAGGCAGCCCTCCTGGTGGCCACGGAGGAGCCCATGACCCTTGCCACCGAATCAGCAGTGTCCAGGCCACTCTGAATCACCTGTCTCGCAGCTGCTTGAGTGTCTGAAATCACCTCCTGAAAATCCTTCCTGTCATCCTCAGGAATTTTCGGAATTAGCTGCTTGACAGAGTCCATCAAGGCATGGATATATCTTCCCATCAGGCACGTTGCGTTGGTTGACTTTAACGCCATACAGGCTGAAGAGAAGACCTTCCTGGCACCCTGATCTTGCTTTCTGGAATCTTTATCCCCAGGAACCTGTGGAAAGGCACCAGCAGATCTCTTTGAGCAAGCAGCCTGCACTACCAAACTCTCAGGCAAGGGATGAATTGATAAAAACGCAGGGTCCTCAGGTGCCACTCTGTATCTCCTCGCAACTGTTCTTGAAACTGCAGGAGCAGATAAAGGCTTCTTCCAAACCTCATAGATGGGCTCAGATAAGGCCTCGTTGAAGGGCAACATAGGCTCAATTACTGACGAGGGAGAATGAAGAACCTCAGTCAAGATATTAGGTTTATAGTCAGCAGTAGGCAGAGTAATATTCAATAGACTAGATGCTTTTTTAATAACAGTGTGATAAGGCACCACATCCTTTGATGGAACATTTGACACTGATGCCAACTCCCACTCAGGCGACAGTTCAAGCCCACTGGCCTCACACAAATCTTCAAAAGGATCCTCAGAATCCCGTAACTCCCCTTCTTCAGTATCCGAATATTGATACCTTTCCTCCTCCAGAAGTCTCTGTGCCTTTCTCCGAGACCTTTCCTTCATAGCAGAAGCCAACGGGTTCGGAATCGACTCCGACGGGGTTGGAGCCGGCGTTGAACCCGACGTCGGACGAGGCTTCTCAGCACGAGGTCGGACAGAATCCTGCCTCGGAGTCGTAGGCAACGGCGTCGATGTGACCGGCGTCGATGGAGTCGGAAAAGGCCATTGCGGTGGTATAGCCGGCATAAAAGGCATGAAGGGCGCAGGGGCGTAAGCCTGGGGAACACCCAAGTTGAAAGCCATAGGACCCGTGGGACCAACAGGTGCACCAGACGGGAACATTGCCCTAGAATAGACACCAAACATGGCGTTCAAGAACTGAGATGGATCCTGACCTGGAGCTGGAAACTCAGGATATGGATCTCTGGGTCGTTCCTGAGGAGGCGGAGTCGAAACGACGTCGACCTCTTCATCGAGTCCAGGAACCGGGGTCGACGAACCCGCAGGCACCGGAACCTCGACTTCACCAGCCCCCTGCTCCTTACCTTCATCCTCCTGACCAGAAGGATTGGATGGAACTGGAGAATGGACCTGCTTCTGAGATTCGGGTGAACCTGGATGTGAAGCCTCACCAGCAGAGTTATGTTCCGACTCCGAAACCACCACTTCCTTACTCAGAAGCTTGACCTGGGACTTCGGTCTTGAACTAGAGTCTTTTCCGGAGTGATGACGTGACTCATGGCTCCTCTTCTTGTGCTTCTTCTTCGAAGACTTCGAAGCGTGAGCCGAAGACGACTCCGAGCGTGACCTCGATCAAGACCTCGACCTCGATCTCGACCGACGAGTTCGAGACTTCGAAGACTTCTTATCTTTCTTATTTTTAAGCTTGGCCACACGCAGCTTCGCCTCTCTTTCTCTCAGCGCCTTCAAAGTCATCTTCTTGCAGCAAGGACAGTCCTCGACGTCATGGTCGGAACTTAAACACCAAACGCAGCAATCATGAGGATCGGTGATAGACATAGTCTTGCCACATTCGCCGCACGCCTTAAAACCAGTCTTCTTCGACGACATCTCGAAGAATATGAAGTTAGACACAATAACAGGATAATAGTAACAAAGTTACTGTAAAGCTACAGTACGATCCCTGAAAACCGTTAGCATCGACGACGCGGAAAAAAGGGAACTGATGTCATCACGCCGGCGTGGGCCTGTTATATGCGTCGGTGACGTCAGCGGAGTCGCGAGCGGAGCCGTGTCTCTGTGACGTCCGCGTCCACGTCGGCGCGAAGCTACAAAAAGAATTTCCGAATGTTGCTGACGCAAGGGGATATTCACAAGATGAGGAATCCACACGGCAGATGTATCTATCAGAAGGGAATACTGCAGCATCAGTCATTCAATTGTAAAGCTGCTTCATCTCAAGCCACCTGAGAGTACTGATCATGGACCAATGCTTGCCCCTGCCACACATACATGAAGCATGGCCTGTCCATAGTCCTGTCCATATTTCTTCAGCAGCAGGAGCCTCTCCAGGTTCAAGAGGACCAGTGTGCTTGTGTCTGGCACAGAGAGAAGACCTGGCTCATGGGTGAGCCTGCACAGGGAACACATTGACCGAACCACATCTTCCACCAGCTTCCAAATCGTCCCATAATCAGTTGCCACCCACCCAGCAGTACTAAAGCAGCAGCCCGGTGAGAAGTTACAAATATAATGAATCCCTGACAGCTTTTTGCATAGTCCTTATAGGCATCCGGATACATGTGAGACTTGACAGAGGGGTGTAGCTCCCATTGATGCAGTCGTGGGGAGGGAGGGGGTGGGGCAGAGGGGCTCACCAAACCCTGATTATTGCTGTGTTCTATCATTCAAATAACAGCGAGGAGAGGTATTTTCTTTCCCTACACTTAAGCCCATAGCCCATGCCACACTGGCTACACAACTCTTGGCACAGGCAGATCTATGGATAGATTAAGCACACAGTGGTAGAACTAATACAAGGAGCCCTCTGCCTGGTAAAATCAGGATGATTTCTTGCATTTTGTAATTAAAATACAATCACCTCGTTTGTTAAAGAAGCACAACGGCTGTATAACTTTCAAATGAACTATTAGCATTTCAAAAATAAACTATATTATGATGCCAGAGTTCCTTGAAGGTGACTGGTGGTGTTAGCTGTAGAGTTTTTGCATCATTGGACTGCACGTCGGGTTTTGAGGTGGAAAAGCTGTAAGTTCCATCACAGCACTGCTAGCAAGGATTCCTCTCAACCCAAGAACCAGGACCACGTAGGTTTCGCCTTGCTGTACTACTGACTAGAGGTCAAAAAGCTTGTGAAAAATCTTCCATTGAAGTTGTTTAATATTTATTTCAGGAATAAACGCTCCACTGACCATTAAGCAGAGAACAACCAACATTTAGTCCCCTTTTGGTTCTTTTTTCACTAGTGCTGCCCTTCCCAAATGAGGTGGAGGACAGGTATTACCAATAATAAATGTCTAGGGCCTCATTTATGAAAATTGTCACATCACTGAGCAAAAAGAACAAGTTACTTACCTTCAGTAACAATGAATCTGTAAGAGACATAGGTTAGTTATAGATTCCTTCCCTTAGAATTTCCCCCAGGCGTCAGACTGGATCCGGAGAATTTTTACTCAGCAGTACCCCTGCTCCGCGTCTGGCTTCAAGGTCATCGGGATGGCATTGCAGTGCCTACAGACACCACCCCTGCATGCTGACATCATTTCTGACACGACTTTGCACTCCAGAAGTGCAGAGCCATGCAAGACACTGACCACTGGTGCTCCACAACTAGGCCACTGTAAGGGAGTCCCTATCCCTAGAAGTCAGTTCGCAGAGCGGGGAGGATGGGTGGGGCAGTAAGGAATCTATAACTAACCTATGTCTCTTACAGATACATTGTTACAGAAGGTAAGTAACTTGTTCATCTGAAAGAGACAGTTATAGATTCCTTACCTTAGAATAGATACTACATCAATGCCAACCCTGGAGGAGGGTCTGCGAGCCAAGTTCACACCATGAAGTACTGGAGGACGGAACAAGCAAAATAGCCGTCCCTCCTGAATTGTTTGTCCAGGCAGTAATGTCTGGTGAACGTCAGTGGCGTAACAAAACTTGAGGCCCCCCCCTGCAAGGTGCAAGGAGGGGCCCCTGCTCCGGATTTAATCAGGAGCTCTTAGGCCAGAGTACTGTGCTGAGGGGGCCCCCTGCAGCTCTGGTGTCCCCCGCACCACGGAGGCTGCGGGGGCCTCTGTTACGTCACTGGTGAACGTGTGCAAGGATGCCAAGGGGCAAGGATGCCACTTGGCTGCCTGTCAAATGTCAAGAACTAAATCTCCACAAGCCAGTGCAGTGGTTGATGTTGTAGCTCTAGTTGAGAGGGCCCGCTGCCCAACTGGAGGTTCCTTCTTTGCCAAAGCATAACCGATTTTGATACAAAGGACAATCCATCTAGAGATGGTACGCTTTTGAACAGCCCAACCTTTCTTGGCACCTACATCTTTTGTGTGGTCAAGATAGAAGGACAGCTCACGTTTAGGGTCCAGACAGTGGAGTGTCTCCTCCTCCTTGGAAGGGTGCAGAGATAGGAAAAAGGTGGGCAAAGTAATAGTTTGTTCAATGTGAAAAGGTGTAACCACTTTTGGAAGGAACAAGGGCCTCGTTGAAAGCACCAATTTGTTCGGATGCACAGAGCAGTAAGGGGGCTTGGAAGAAAGAGCTTGAAGCTCACTCACCCTGTGAGCAGAAGTGATGTCATCAACTGTGAGAAGTTGGCCTTATATATGATGCTCACTAGTTCTAGTGATCACCTTGTATCAGTCCAAACAACCCTTATGGTGATTGGTTGTAAGTCAACCTTATAGACCAGCTATCCTAATGGTAGCATGGACAGAGCAGTCTTAGGCTAAAGTCTTTTGGCATGTGAAGCCAGCTGTTTTACCACATGTTGGGCCAGATGTAGGTAAATTAGATTTACCGATTTTTAATTACCGAATTTTACCGATTCGGTAATTAAAAATCGGTAAATCTAAAGTGTGGATATGTAGGTATATCCAGATGTTGAAATACCGAATCTTTAACAATCGGTATTTACCAATTCTGTAAATACAGAATCGGTAATGCCCATTCATTCTTATGGGCTTCAAAGCCCATAGGAATGAATGGACATTACCGATTCGGTATTTACTGAATCGGTAAATACCGATTCGCACAAGGGTGCAGGGGGTGTCACTTTGACACCCTCTGGCACCCCCAAAACAGGCACGGGTGCCATGTGGCAGGCATACCTGCCCTAAGGGCAGGTCTGCCTGTCACATGGCGTAGGTGTGCATGCACACATGTGCATGCACACCTGAATCGGTATTTTACCATCAAATTGGATTTGATGGTAAAATTCCGAATCGTTATGGCTCATGGGACTCTGAAGAGTCCCACCTACATCGGAGAATTACCGAATCGGTAAAAATACCAATTCGGTATTTTACAGAATCGGTAAATTTACCGAATCGGTAAATTTACCGATTCTGTAAAATTGAGCCCCTACATATCATTTCAGGTATACCGGTCAGTAACGGCCGAAAATACCGATTTTCGGCCGTTACCGACCGACCTACATCGGGCCCTTAATCCCTTGAATACTACATGAAAGGACACAACACAGGTTGTTATGAAAATAAACAATATATTTATTACTAACAAACACCTCTGGACTCTTTATGAGGTCAGAGGGCTAAGCACATAACAAGACTCTTAAGAAAAATACAATAAGTCGCACAATTTACAATGGTAAGTAATAATACTTTTATTTGATTTATAAAAAAATCATAAAAGGGTGGAGCTTACCACCATTTGGTCAATATTTAGTTTTTAAAACAGCACAAAATCAGCTTCAAGTCGAAATAAAACAAAAAGAAGGAAATAAATGAAAAGAGAATTTAAAATTACACAGGCTTTTTAGAAAGTGATCTGAGGGGGAAAATAGAACTTAGGGAAATGGTGTAAGTTGGATCGGGGTACACTTTTGTGACATGAATTGGAATACTAGGGAATGGAAAAAGAAGTCCGTTAGGAAGATGAAGGGTACACTTTTATGACATGAATTAAATAACTAGGGAGTGGAGACAAAAAAGTCTGTTGAGTTCCATTTAAGGTGTACAATTGAAGGGCTTCCAACTCCATAGCACATTTCCTTCCCGTTGCACTTTGTCTGCAATGGTTGCCCTGCCGTTGGACGATGTGGGTGGGGAGGGTTCCCTCCTGACGTTGAATTAGATTCATATTAAAATCTCCAGTTATGAGCATGTTTTCGCTTGGATAGGTGGACTTTAGCGTGTTAATTGCAGTAACTATTTGTTTTATCCTCTTCCCTTTATGTTTGCCGCCGGGGTGCATATAGAGGTTCACGATCAGGAGGCCGAAGTTTGGGGAAATTTCAATTTTAATGCATTGCATCCATGTAGATTCTAGGTCAATGCTACTAAGTGGCCATAGGAGGTCCGTCGATATAAAAATGGATAGGCCTCCTTTTGCCCTGCCGGAGCGTGCCTCCTTATGTGCTGGTGTGAAGAATTCTTTATATCCCACGAGAGGCGTCGTTTCAGTCTGCCAAGTTTCCTGGAGCATTAGTATTTTAAATTGAGTGATAAACTCTGTAAAGTCTTCTTCCTCCAGCTTCGCTTTTAGACCGTTGACATTCCATGAACAGAACGTGCAGCCCTGCTCTTTCCCAATCATTGGTCTACTGTTGGTTCAGTCTGTGTTCCTATGGATTGATGCCAGAGGGGCATGTTGGTGCCTTTCGGGCAGGTCATTCACCTGACGGGCAAACGTGATTGTAATTTGCCTGAGTTGGTGGCCACCTTCTTCTATGCTGCCTCTTAACTCTGGTCCTTTGGCGTTTTTTAGGAGGCCTCGTTTTAGATTTTGTTTCCGCATCGGGCTGGGATATCGAGCTGGCTCCACTTTTTTTAGATCAATGCCCCATAAGGCAAAGTCCTCCCAATGGGTCAGGATTAGTTCTGTGACGGTGTGATCAAGCCATGTTGTTATCGTGGAATCGGAGCCTGGTTGAGAAAGGTTTGGTTTGAACTCTACTGATTCCAAATCGCATGATTTTAAATGACTCAGGCCTGGTAGTTCCTCTAGGAGTCTTAAGATTGCCCCTCTGTTCAGGATGTCGTGGGTCCCTCTTGAGCAGTATTTCGGAATTAGCTCGATTTTATTGCTTAAAGTGTGCCGCTTTTGGATTTTTGGTCGTATGCTCTCTTTAATGATTGGGAGAGACATTCCTTCCCGGTACACCGCTGGCTCTAAGATGAGCGGTTTGGCTAGCTGTGCACTGCTTTTAGTTGCTTGTCCGTTGAGGACTAGGGCTGGTGGAGCTTGGGTTTCTCCATCCTGCAAATCTCGTGGGTTTAGTCCCTTGGTCTTGGCGGGTTTGTCTATGCCAATTTGTCTTTTGTTTTCTAGTACTTGAGTAGATAAATTAGTGTCCTTTGAGCTTTGTCTTCGCTTGATGTTTGTGTTGATGACTTGCTCGTCTATTGGTGACTTGCAATCCGGGTGGGTTGAAAATGCTGAACGCTTTTATTGCGTTCTGGATTGGATTTGTGCGATCTGTGGATCTTTTTGGGGTGGTTATTTCCTTGTCAGGGGGTAGGACTTTTAAGGTAAGCCCTTGCTCTGGAGTTGTTCTGATTTGAGGTGGGGCACCCTCTGACTGCTCTTTATCTTCGATGTTGCTGGGAACGTTGTTGGTTTTTTTGGGGAGCTTTGGTGGTGCGCCTCGGCTGTGTGCTTTTGCTTTTCTAGCTTTCCTTAGGCGCTTCCTTTCCCTTTTAGTAAGCGCGTGCACCTGAACAGTAGGATTGGGACTGAGTGCCGCAGTTTGTGGGGACGCCTGAATTGAGTCTGCTTCCTCTCCGTGGTCAGCTGGAGTATGTTCGTGTAGGCTTGCTGGCGTCGTGATATCATTAGAGGTGGAGGGATATGATTGGTATTGGGAATCCGAGCTTGCTTCGCCGCTGCTAACCTCAGACGGCCTGCCTGGACCCTCTTTGGCGTACTGTTGGCTGGTTGCTTGGCTTATGGTTGTGGTTTTTGCCATAAGGGAATCTGTTGAGGATATCGTGACAGCCCCCAGTATCTGCCTCATCAGGCTGGGTACTGTAGCCAGTTTGTCTATTATGTCTGAACAGTGGCAAGTATAGAAAGTGGAGTCCTTGTTGAGTTGCACCTTCGTGATCATATTGTTTAGGTTTTTTAAGTTTGATTCAATGCCCTGAACGTGAAAGGCCAAAAGGTTAAGCAGGTCGACTTGCGTGTCCAACCCGTCCTGGCTTTCCCTGTGAGATGTTCCCTCCTGGGTATCTCCAAGGTGAAACCAGGCATCCCCGGCGTTTGTGGTGGGCCGTTGTGGAGATAAGGCACGCTAATGCCCGGAGTTGCCGAGTGTGATCCCTAGTTAGATTAGGCACCAAGGCGAGAATTATCGAGTCCGCTGACCCTGGTTCACGACTCTGCCGCGTCGGGAATCGAACCCTGGTCCCGGGCCGTCCTCTGCTTCCGGGTCCGTCGCCTCTAACCAGTGAGCCACACCAGGTAGATTTCAAGGTTCGTCGTCTAGGAGGCCACAAGCCAGCCGGCAAGTGACCAGACAATGCGTCCAGTAGCAACCAAGCAGAAGGGCCCCACGCAGATCTCGTGGATGCTGGAGGGCTGGTCTTCGGTGCAAGAGCTGCTCTGGGCTGGGACTTCTCAGTCCCCAAAGCACTCATTCGAGGGTGCCTCTGAGGGCGTGCTGGAAGCGAAGTGCAGTTTCTTCAAGATGGCCGGTCCCACGTGTCTCTTCGCACCCACGGATCTCAGCTGTGCTGCAGATGTGAGTTGAGGTCTGAGAGGTCTGGAAGTTGGGTCTTGTCGGGCTCTGAAGTCTGGTTCCGCCAGGAAGGACAACAAAGGGAATCGCTAGGACGCTTGATGGTGCCTGCAGTTGCAGGGTGGTCACTCCTCGGCCACAAGGGAGATTTCTTCAGTCTTCTGTGGAGCAGAACGTCGAAGTCCAGAGTTTATTCTTTGTAGAGTTATTCAGGATAATCTCATTTGGAATGGGACCAGCTCTTACCTTTATCCTGCTAAAGGGGGCTGTACTAGCGACGAGGTCCCTCCCATGGGTGGGACCAGGAAGGGGGGCGGTTACACCCCCTATCCTTTGTCAGGTTTCGCACCAGAGCTGGGGCTGGAGTGCCCCAGCAATTGATTTGAACCGGGGTATGCACAGGGACACCTTGTGTGCCCCAGGCATGTCTCATTCCTTTCAGCCCTGCCTATCTGGATACACAAAGTCCTGTCTGGGGTGGTGCTGGCACCTCCCCAGGCAGGAAACCCTTTGTCCAGGCCTCCCTTGCTGGAAGGACTCCCAGCAGCAGGAGGTCAGACTTGTGTCTGTGACAGCAGCATCCATTTTGTGATTCTGAGGCTCTCTTTAACTTTCACCGGGGTTATAGTTACATACATGTCTTATCCCTCTAGAAGGGTGGAATGCTACCCCCGTCGCCAGAACTGGCAAGAGGGTAGTATTCCAAAGCATATGACACCTTACACAACATGTTTCGATAATGCTATGCCAAAGTTAGCAATGACCACGAGGATTATAATGCACTTAAGAGTATATGGTATAGCGGTATCATGGAACAGCTATAAGGACTTGGTTCCGAAAGCTGCAGACAGGCTCAGCTCATGCTAGAGCACCATCTCACATAATTCCAAGCACTCTGCCTTCAGGATTGATAAGGCCTGCCATAGGAGTGACTTGTAGGAGTATATGTGTCCATTTTGGGGTTAGATATAGGTATACTATATCTACAGCAAAGGGTGATTACACCACCTTGCCCCAGCTGTGTTACCAGCCAGTTGTGTCTGTTTAGATGGCCAGCCAGGGGTGGCACAATACATGCTGCAGCCCCTGGTAGGCCTTGGGTGCACTTATGCCCTGGGTACCTATGGTACACTGTACAAGGACTTATAAGAGTGACCCAATACCAATTGGTAAATGCACCTAAAGTACATGTGTGTCAATTTAGAGAGAGAACAGTGAGGCTGTGGGTCTGATTAGCAGGCCCACAGCCAGTGAAAGTCATAAACCAGTGAAGCAAAAAGCAAAAAATCTGGGGTGACCATAGGATTGCAGACCCTACTCTCCTACATGACCCCCTCTCCCCAAACTTAGGGACATTAAACTAACCTTGACCAGGTGAGTCTTCCTGTTCTAATACCTGGAGAGCCCATCTGCATTGCCATGGTCAGTACCAGGTCTCTGTTCCACTGTAAAGTCCATCCCCTGTAGGGAAATGGACCACTTAAGAAGTTTGGGGTTTTCACCCTTCATTTGATTTAGCCACAAGAGGGGCTTATGGTCTGTCTGAATCTTGAAGGGAGTTCCAAACAAGTATGGCCTCAACTTCTTCAGGGCCGAGACCACAGCAAAGGCCTCCCTCTCAATAGCTGACCAACGTTTCTCTCTAGGGGTCAGCCTTCTGCTTATAAAAGCAATGGGCTGGTCATGACATCAATATTCAGTTGAGATAGAACAGCTCCCACACCCAACTCAGAAGCATCTGTTTGGACAATGAAGGTTTTGGAGTAGTCTGGACTCTTGAGAATAGGTGCAGTACACATGGCCTGCTTCAGGTTATCGAATGCCTTTTGACAGCTAACTGTCAACTGAACTTTCTTTGGCATTTTCTTGCTTGTCAGGTCATTAGGCGGTGTCACAATGGACCCATAATTTTTTTTTGTTTAAAATATTTTATTGAACAAAAGCAGAGGTAATATCGAGCAGACAGTCATAAAGTACATATTTGACATACAATACATATGTTACAGCAATATATCACCAGCACGATTACGAGGGGAACCAGGTCTAGCCAGTGCCATTTCAGTTGAGGGGGAAGTACACAGTTCAGCTCTATAAACGTTCCATTGCCCCAATTTCTTATCCCAAACACCAGGACATCCCCTGACTTTGTAGACCGTTTTTTCAGACAACATACACACATCCATAGCAGCAACCCACCTGATCAAAAGCGGTTTAGATGGTGAGCCCCATTGCATTGCTATTTCCCGTTTCAGTAAAAGGAAGCCCAGAGCCGCCCACTGTTGCTTCAGTGCAGTTAGGTCTGTGGGGTCCCATATATTGAGGAATTCGCATTTGGGAGTCAGAGGGACAGGCTTCCCTAGAGCATCAGTCATTTTGCGAGCTGCTCGCTCCTACAGGTTTTGAATCACCGGGCATTCCCAGAGAATGTGGTAAAAGGTACCAATCAGACCGCAGTTACGGAAACAGAGGTCAGACGTGTGTCTACCAATCCTGGCCAGTAGAGGAGCGGACATGTATGTTCTGTGTAATATCTTTAATTGAATGAGTCGAAATCTATGGTTAATAGCTGATTCGCGCGGGGACATCAACGCCGCCTGCCACTCTGCCTCATCTAAGTCTCCGATGTCGCTTCGCCATTTGTCATGTAAAAGTTGGAAGGCATTGGGCATGTTATTACATAATTTACGGTAGGTGTATGATATTGCTTTGGCCTGGAGGGGTTCTGACAGGAGTCTATCCTCGAGGGGCGAGGATTGTGAAAGAGAAGAAAGATCAGGGACATTGGCGAGTATTGCATGTTTGATTTGGAGATAGCGGAAAGCCTCAGATTGGGCTAAGTCGTGTGTCTTCTGAAGCTCCTCGAACGTCAGTAGTTTGCCCTTGTGAAGCATGTCACCTAAGGTAGAGATGCCAATTGTGTCCCATCTGTCAAAGCCCTGATAGTGTCACAGAGAGCCCAGTTTATGTGAGGTCCAAAGTGGGGTGGATAGCGTGCGAGTGTTAGCCCACCGAGTCGTTTGTTAGCGCGGTGCCAGACTGTGATTGTGTGGTACATCGGGCCTATATATCGGGCTCGAGAGTGTTTGCCATACAGGGCCTCACGCTAGCCCCCGTGGCCCGTCTTGTATCGTTCTAGGTGAAAAACCGGGTTTGTGGGTGAACCATAGATCCATGTGTTAGTGGCAGTCAGTTGGGTAGCCCAATAGTAGAGTCGAATGTTCGGTAAGGCAATACCTCCATCATACCACCCCTGTGTAAGTGTAAGGAGAGAAATGCGGGGAAAAACGCCATCCCATAGGAGGAGTCGGAGGTCTTCTTCGAGCGTTTTGAAATAAGAGTCGGCTATGGGAAATGGACAATTCTGCAAGGCATATAAGAATCGAGGGAGTGCGAGCATTTTAAAGAGGGCTGCTCTGCCAGGGAGAGAGAGAGAGGGAGTGATCTCCAATGAGAAATGTCGTCATGGAGTCTTTGGAGTGGGCCTTTAAGTTTCGATCGTAAAATATTTTTGGGTCTGGAGTGACAAAAATTCCGAGGTATTTGAACCCATCTAGGGCCATTTCAATTGAGTAGCCTTGTGGGAGGGGAGGTGGTGGGCCGTGTAGCATGTATAGTATCGATGATTTGGACCAATTAGTGGAAAAACCTGAGTATTTGCCAAAGTTAGTGATGACGTGTAGTAGACTATTGAGAGAGGATTTGAGGGAGGAGACGTAGACGAGGATGCCGTCCGCGTAAAGTGAGATCTTGTCAATCGTGTCGTCATTCCATCGGAGGCCACGGAGGGAGTTGTCAGTCCTGACCCAGTGAGCCAGAGGTTCAAGAGTGAGTGCGAACAACAAAGGGGACAGAGGGCACCCCTGTCTCGTGCCTCTGTGCAGGGGAAATCGCCTGGATGTATGTCCATTAACATAGACTTGACCCCAGAGATCAGTGTAGAGCAGCCTGATCCACTGGATGAATTTGGGACCGAAACCATAACGGAGTAGGACCTCGAAGTTGTATGACCATTCTATAGAATCAAAGGCAAGTGTAGCAGCTAGGGAGAGGATAGCTGCATCTTCCTGAAGATGTGGTATCCTACTCATTACGTTATAAACCCGTCGGAGGTTGAGCGCTGTATTCCGGCCTGGCAAGAAGCCCGACTGATCTTCATGGATCAAGGAGGGGAGGACTGTCATGAGCCTGGTAGCGAGGACTTTCGCCAGGACCTTCGCCTCGGAGTTGATGAGGGAGATTGGTCGGTAGGAGCTGCAATCATTAGTTGGTTTATTAGGTTTACGAATTACCACTATTGACGCCAACCGTTGGTCTGGTGGCAGGCATCCAACCTCTCGGCTCTCTTTAAACATTGCCTTAAGGTGCGGGAGGATCTCGCCTGCCATGCTCTTTAGGAACTCAATAGGGACAGCATTGGGGCCCTTAGCTTTACCTGACTGAACGGCAAACAAGGCATTGCCAACCTCTTCTGTTGTGAGGTCTGCCTCCAATTTCTGCACATCAGAGTCGGAGAAAGTGGGGAGTCTCATCTCGTCCAGGTGCAGTTTAGACTCTTCGGTGCCATATTGTGCCCTGGCCGTGTAGATTCTCTCTAAGTGGGCGGCAAAGGCCTCTGCTATATCACCTGGGTCTGTGACAGTGGATTGGTCTGGTATGGACAACTCTGGGATCCATCGGGATCCCTGCTCGCGTTTTTCAAGCCATGCCAGCAGTTTACCTGCCCTGTCCCCTAGATCGTAGACACGATGACGAGTCTTCAGGAGCTTGGCCTGCGCTTTCTCAGAGGCCAATGCTTTATATTCCAGTTGTTTCGCGCGGAGACGAGCCGCCGTTTCGTCCGTGGGAGTAGAGTTGTGGAGTGATTCCAGGTGGGTCAGGTCTGTTTCCACCCGGATTAGGTGCTCACTTTGCTTGTGCATGTAACCAATTTTGAGAGATAATGCCTTACCCTTAAGTACCGCCTTGTAGGCCTCCCATATAGTTATAGCCGATTTCACAGAACCGACATTTTCGGAAAAGTAGTATTCTGTGTGTTCTAGTAAGCTGTCTTTTATGTCAGGGATTTTTAGGATCCAGGGTGTTATGATTATAGGGCCGCAGGGTCTCTGGCGGTGATGCGTGAATTCCACTGTGATTGGGGAGTGATCCGAGATTCCCCTGGGAAGCCCTTTAGGGTGGCGAAAAAACTCTAGGTCAGTGATAGGAGAGAACAGATAGTCTATGCGAGAGCTGCTGTTGTGGGCATTGGAATAGTGTGTGAAATAAGAAGTAGTCGGGTGAGATGAACGCCATAGGCCCTCAAGCCCCATTGTCTGGGCAAAGTCAAATAGATCAGAGTCCGGTCGGTGTGACAGGCGCTGGGGGTGCCGGTCCTGGGCATCATTCATGGTCATGTTGAAGTCGCCCCCAATAATTAGGGGCCCTTGTGGGAGATCTAGCATGATGTGTTGTAGGGCCTGTAAAGCAGCTGTGCCTAGGGCTGGAGGGATGTAGACTGAGATGACATTTAACGGTTTGCCTTCCCAAGTGGCCTCTAGTACAGCGAAACGACCCAGACCGCCCACATCTTTGTACATGTCAGTGCAACATTTTTTCGAATCAGAATCCCAGTCCCTCTAGATGACATGACTATCCCTCTTTTAATTCTGTTGCCTAGGCCGTTGACATTCCATATCATGAGTGAGAGAGACGTTGTCGATGGGGGTGTCATGGTGGCTCAAAGAACGGAAGGTGTGTGCGGATTATTGGTATTGGGGGCACCAATTGTGTCCCGTAGAGGTTTAGATATGGTAGTGAATTGTGGCCCTTGCCAGTGTGGATAGCCTCAGCGTTGTAGGCATTGGGCTGGACTAATGCAGGGGCGGGTCCCCATTCAATGGGCCAGCCTGGGATCTCAGGACAAGTAGGAGCAACACAACTGGCATTGCAAATGCAGACGTTTAAGAACAAGAGAGCTCCATCCGTTCGAGAAGTCCTACTCTTATAGGTCACTGCTCACGCTGCGTGTTATCTACGAATAGGTCTTGACTTCCAAGTTGCACCTCTGCGTCGGAGCGATCTGCAGATTTAATGCGACGATTCTGGGTGGTCGCGGACTGACGCCATCCCTGAAGCCAGTCTCAAACCTCAGCAGGGGATTCAAAGACCCATGTCTTGCTCTCCGATTCAATTCGCAGCTTCTCTGGAAACAGCATGGAGTACTTGATGGATTGTGCACGGAGTGCCTTCTTTACTTCCAGGAAGCTGCGTCGAAGAGCCTGCACTTTCACAGTGAAATCCGGGAAGATCATGATCTGTGCATTGTCAATTCGCAGTGGCGGTCCCGCTCGTGGCGTCTGGAGGATGACATCCTGATCGCGAAAGAGGACCCGGGCAACGATAAGGCGGGGGGGAGCCCCAGGTTTTGGCCTGCCCCCGGGAACCCTATGTGCCCTTTCTATGGAGAAGTAATTGGAGAGTTGTTTTGGCTAGAGGTGTTGGAGCACCAGTTTCTCCACAAAGAGATCGGCGGCCGGCTCCTCAAGGCGCTCCGGAACACCTAGGATGCGGAGATTGATGCGTCTTGCGCGCCCTTCATAGTCATCGAGGAGCGTCTCCTTTGCTGCTGTTGCTCCTGAAGTTGGGTGACTTGCTGTTGTAACGTGGAGGTGTCGTCAACTAGTGCTAGGGTCTTGGTTTCTATATCTTTTACTTTGGTATACATTTTGCGAAAATCCGCGCGCAGCAGTGTCACTTCTATGTTCACTGAGTCAATACGGGTCTCTAATGAGGAGCGGACTCCAGCGATCGCCTCCATGACATCGTCTAGAGTGGGGGGCCCTAAGGCGGAGGGGGAGACGCTGTCTTGGGTAGTGTGTCAGCGGCAGTGTCTTTAGGCTCTCCCTTGGAGCCCCATGATAGTTTGTTGATTTGTCTTTGGTTGGGGGGCCAATTTCCCCTGCCAGAGGCCATCGTGAAGTGCAGGTCTATCAGGAGGTTGTACTGGCGCAGATCTGAGGGAAGCACTGTTTGGAGGGGGGATCCCTCGCCAATCGTAGAGGGGGGGGAGTGATCCCCGCGCCGTTCGAGATCTGCGTCTCGGGAGAGGTCGTGAGTCCAACGGGCTGCAGGAGGCGAGGACAAGCAGTTGCATACGGACAGAAAGTGGGGGTCAGGAACACTTCTTGCAGTAATGTCAGCCTCACCTTCAGGTAGGACACAGGGCAGCGTGTGGTCCACCTCTGGTTGGATCCTCGGGGCAGCACTAGCAATTCTGGGAGGGCTGGGCACCTCAGTCGACACCAACAGTCAGGGTGGGCACCGGGGTCAGGCACTTCGTCACACAGGTGGAGGGGTGAGCGTCTTTCACTACGTTCCAAATTGGGCCCAGGGTAACTTGTGGTCCCGCCGTCAGTGTGGCTCACAAGGGCTCAGAAAAACCTCCCCTGTCGCTTCTGTCACCCGATCAGGCAGAGGGAGGTGAGCCGATTGGGGGGGGGGGGGCGTAAGTTCAGCCGCCGCGTTGTCAAGCGGAGGAAAGGCGAGTGTCACCAGCAGTTTTTGTTTGTGTTATCCTCTGAGGTGGAAGCCGGAGGACTGTGTTTGTTAATATTTTAAAACTGCACTATTCTTGTTCTCTGCTAGCATTTTAAGACTCACTTGAGCTCACTCGTTCGAAAGCGCCGATATTAACGCACTGTCACCGCCCTCCTCGACCCCCTGGAACAGCGACCCCTCGCTTGTCAGGGAACGCCTTAAAGGCGATAGCCACGCCCACTGCGAGGCCACGCCCACCCCAGGAGACTATATAACCGCTGACTAAAAGCGATTGTTATTGTTTGTGTTATCCTCTGAGGCGGAAGCCGGAGGACTGTGTTTGTTAATATTTTAAAACTGCACTATTCTTGTTCTCTGCTAGCATTTTAAGACTCACTTGAGCTCACTCGTTCGAAAGCGCCGATATTAACGCGCTGTCACCGCCCTCCTCGACCCCCTGGAACAGCGACCCCTCGCTTGTCAGGGAACGCCCTAAAGGCGATAGCCACGCCCACTGCGAGGCCACGCCCACCCCAGGAGACTATATAACCGCTGACTAAAAGCGATTGTTATTGTTTGTGTTATCCTCTGAGGCGGAAGCCGGAGGACTGTGTTTGTTAATATTTTAAAACTGCACTATTCTTGTTCTCTGCTAGCATTTTAAGACTCACTTGAGCTCACTCGTTCGAAAGCGCCGATATTAACGCGCTGTCACCGCCCTCCTCGACCCCCTGGAACAGCGACCCCTCGCTTGTCAGGGAACGCCCTAAAGGCGATAGCCACGCCCACTGCGAGGCCACGCCCACCCCAGGAGACTATATAACCGCTGACTAAAAGCGATTGTTATTGTTTGTGTTATCCTCTGAGGCGGAAGCCGGAGGACTGTGTTTGTTAATATTTTAAAACTGCACTATTCTTGTTCTCTGCTAGCATTTTAAGACTCACTTGAGCTCACTCGTTCGAAAGCGCCGATATTAACGCGCTGTCACCACCCTCCTCGACCCCCTGGAACAGCGACCCCTCGCTTGTCAGGGAACGCCCTAAAGGCGATAGCCACGCCCACTGCGAGGCCACGCCCACCCCAGGAGACTATATAACCGCTGACTAAAAGCGATTGTTATTGTTTGTGTTATCCTCTGAGGCGGAAGCCGGAGGACTGTGTTTGTTAATATTTTAAAACTGCACTATTCTTGGCTTTCTCATCTTGTCCCAACCACGCCCCTTAGGTAGAGGAGGTGGTATTGCCATCATCCTCAGGGACCACCTCGCCTGCCGCATTAACAAGATGGCAACCCCGGAATCAGAGAGCTGTCTCTTCACTATTCAGCTAACTCCGACCAGCTCCCTGTCAGGCCTCTTGGTGTACCGGCCTCCCGGCCACTTCGCCCCCTTTGCAGCATCCCTCTTGGAAATTGTTTCCTCTTCAGCCCACCTGACATCGAACTTCCTTATAACAGGCGACCTCTACATACACTTTGACGACCCTCTGGATATAGGAACTGCCGACCTTATTTGTGACCTGGCTGCCCATGGCCTTCTTCTTGCCAACACCGGTCCAACACATGTAAAAGGGCACCTTCTCGACCCAGTGCTCTCGAACATCCCCTCTCTCCAATTTATTAACTCCCAACCGCTCCCATGGACGGACCACTTTTTGGTCACTTTCCACATACCAGGGGCCATCAAGAAACCCCATAAAGCCTCCATCTTTACCAAAGATAGATCGTGGGCCAAACTCTCTGCGGTGGACTGGTCCATAGCTCTGGACTCCTCAACCCCGAGCCTTGTGGCCGACCCGTCCGAGGCTGATACCCAAGTTAGAGGATGGATCTCTTCCTCCCTCGATAGCATCATTCCCATAAAAAATCGGGAGATCAAAGTTAGGACAATGGGCCACGCCCCATGGTACACCTCCGAACTCCGAGACCTCCGCAAATAGTGCAAAAAGGCTGAAAGACTGTGGAGGAAAGACTGGGTCCACAGTAATAAAGACACCTACAACACAGCGGTAAGACGCTACAAATCGGCCATTAAACTAGCCAAGACCACATTCTACGATAACAGAATCAAAAATGCGGCCAATTCGGCCAAAGAATCTTTCCTGATAGTCAAGGAATTGCTCAACATCCCCTCAGCCCCCGCTGCCTCTCCCCCCCCTCCGGATAGAAGCAAGGAGTTAGCCGCATATTTCGATTCCAAAATCACGCGGATATTGGAGTCCCTCCCCCCAATCAGCCCTCTTATCCCGGCTGATATAGACGCCTGCTCCACCAGCCCGCGGCTGTCCTCCTTCAGAGGAGTCTCCCTCGATGAGGTCACCACCTCGCTGGCCAAAATGAGAAGCGGATCCCCCCTGGACCCGGCACCCGTCAGATTCTTAAAAACTGTGTCTCTCAGCATATCCCCCACCATTAGGGACTTGATTAACACATCTCTTGCCCAAGGCACAGTGCCCTCCTCATGGAAGAGCGCAGTCGTCAAGGCCTTGCTGAAAAAGCCCCACCTGAACCCGGACGATATGGCCAACTATAGACCCATATCGCTCCTCCCCTGCTTCAGCAAGATGGCTGAGAAATTAGTCAACATGCAACTCTCCCAATTCCTTGAGACTAATAAAATCCTACGTCAGTCCCAAACCGGATTCCGGCCGGGTCAAGGCACAGACACTGCACTCCTCTCCGTCATCGAGGAGGCAAGATGTATCCTGGATTCAGGAGGATCAGTGGCAGTGATCCTCCTGGACCTCAGTGCCGCCTTCGACACGGTGGATCACCGTGTCCTTCTCCATCGCCTGGCCAAGGCAGGAATTGTGGGAACCGCACATGCTTGGATCAAATCCTTCCTTTCGGGTCGCTCATTTCAGGTGTGGGACGGCAACTCCCGCTCAGACCCCCACCCTCTCACATGAGGAGTGCCCCAGGGGTCTTCGCTTAGTCCCACCCTGTTTAATGTCTACATGGCCCCGTTAGAAGATGTTGTGACCCCCTACGGGATAAAAATAGTCAATTATGCCGACGACACCCAACTCGTCGTCTCTCTTTCCCATCTGGATAATAATCCAGAAATCCTACTTAACTGCCTGCAAGATATACACACCTGGATGTGCGAATCCTCTCTGAAGCTGAACGGGACAAAAACAGAAATCATGCTTCTGGGCAATAAATGGTCCTCCATCCCTCCATCAGTTTGGCCGGATACCTTCGGTGATATCCCCACGCCCAAGACAGAAATCAAAACACTGGGTTTCTGGCTGGAGCAGGACCTCTCCTTGAAGACTCAGGCCGCCAAGACCGCTGGGACTTGCTTTGGCCTTCTTCGATCAATTCGCAAGATCCTCCCCCTCCTGCCCCCCCTGTCCAGGAAACTTCTAGTCCAAGGGCTTATCCTAGCACGACTGGACTACGGCAACGCCGCGTACCTCGGCGCGCCTGAAACCACTCTGGCCAAACTCCAACATGCACAAAACGCCGCGGCGAGACTCATTCTGAACCTTCCTCCCAGAGCCCCGACCAAACCGGCCCTTAAATCTCTGCACTGGCTCCCCGTCCGCCAGCGAGTGGAGTTCAAGGTCATGTGCACCACGCACAAACTCATCAATGGGGCTGGACCTGCCGCCCTCAAAGACATGATCACCCCATATAAAGCCCCCAGAAACCTTCGCTCTGACAACGAACATCTGGCCATAGTTCCAAGATTTAAGAAATCGCGCACCGGTGGCCGCCGCTTCTCGGTCAAGGCCTCTGCTAATTGGAACGCTCTTCCTCGCGTGCTGCGCCTCGAACCTAGTCACGCCCTCTTCCGTAGGAAACTTAAAACCTTCCTCTTCCCCAAATAGTTCCTTGTCTCCCCGTCCTGGATTTCACAACCTTATAGCGCGGGGATGCCCTCGGGTCACCAGGCGCTCTATAAATCACAAAATAAATAATTAAAAATTATGAGTCGGTCCCCGGCAGTACGCACAAGCCGGGGACTCACATAGGCAGTGGCGCTGGGTGGCTGGGGGGGCCAGTTGTTTGTTGCGCCGTTTGTCACCCGGGGGCGCCAGCAAGGCGTGGGTGGGTGGTGAAGACAGAGGTTTGCCTCCGTAATGCTCGACAAAGCTATCCGCCTGGAATTAGGATGCCACGGCGTCTGGAGCGGCTCCGGTCTCGGAGGCAGCACGTCAAGGGTTCGCGGCCGCCAAAAGGTCGATCTCCGGAATCAAGCACTGTCTCTCAAGAGGGCTCAGCGGGCTTCAGAGCTCGAGCGGGGGCGTCCAAAAGATCCGCAATCGATCGTCTGGCAAACCTGGGCAGTTTGGAAGCACCAGCGCAGGATTATTGGGCAGTTAGGCAGCGAGGGCTGAGGAGCCGCTTCAGTGTGCGGCCATTCCCCTCGGCTGCAAGCCACGCCCCGGACCCATAATTTTTGACAAACTTCCTATAGTAACCAGACAGGCCCAAGAAATCTCTGACCTGTGTCTGGGTGGTTGGAGGAGCCCAGTCCTTTATGGTCTGTATCTTGCTCTCCAATGGTTGAACCTGGTCTCCACCTACAAGGTGGCCCAGATACACAACTTGACTCTGCCCTATCTGGCACTTGGTAGCCTTGATAGTGAGGCCTGCCTTCTGCATGGCCTCCAAAGCTTTCCTCAGGTGGATCAGGTGATCCTCCCAGGTGGAGCTGAAGACAGCAATATCATCTAGATATGCTGCACAAAAGTAATCCAACCCAGTGAGAACTTGGTTCACCAACCTTTGAAAAGTGGCAGGTGCATTTTTCAAACCAAAGGGCATCACCACAAATTGGTACTGACCTCCTGGGGTAGAAAATGCTGTTTTGGCCTTGGCCTCCTCAGCTAACCTGATTTGCCAATAACCAGCTGTCAGGTCAAATGTACTCAATAATTTGGCAGAAGCCAATTTATCTATGAGTTCCTCTGCCCTAGGTATTGGATGGGCATCTGTTTTAGTAACAGCATTGAGACCCCTGTAATCTACGCAAAACCTCATCTCTCTCTTACCATCTTGGGTGTGAGGTTTTGGCACTAGAACTACAGGACTAGCCCAAGGGCTTTCTGAGGGTTCAATGACTCCCAATTCCAACATCTTCTGTACTTCTTTCTTGATACAGTCCCTGACGTGGTCAGGTTGCCTGTAGATTTTACTCTTCACAGGCAGACTGTCACCAGTGTCCACCTCATGGGTGCACCAGTTTGTGTGTCAGTGCACTTTTCAGGACTTGGTAGTCATTAGCATCCTCATCTCGAAAAGTGAGGAGCTTATATCTGCCTTTACCTTCAAAGGAGAGCCACAATATAGCTGCCCACTGACCCTGGGGTACCTGCTGTACTTTGCAGGCCCTCTCCAGAGCAGTCATCCATTTGTGGATGTCATCCCTGTCTTAAAGGGGGGCACTATTTTACTCAGGTGTCTATTATCAAAACTCCTGTCTTTATCCCTAGGGATGCTCCTGCCATCAGTGGGTTCTAACCCACTCAATTTTTGCTCCCTGGCGAAGGCAAGTTTCTCCTTGGCAAGGGCTGCTTTTTCCCTTTGGATCCTCAGATTAACCTCTTTCATTCTTGCCTGGTGCTCTCTCCTCTTAGGGGAAGTCATCCTCTTTTGAGCAGAGGCCTCGGAGTTAACAGAATGTCTGGAGTCTCCAGAGTGAGCCCTTTCTCTTCTGTTTCCAAAGCTAAACCCATTTGGGGGTAGGTTTGGGGTTCCCCCATTCCTAGTTCCATGTAGGCTTAAGTTGGCCTGACTGAGTCTCCTGACTTGGGTCTGGTCAGTTTCTACCTCTTCCTCAGATTCATCTCCTTCCTCATCTTCATCCTCATCCTCATCTACATTTTCTGTTTCAGGGAGGTTAGAGTCAGGGTCACCTTCTAAGGGGGGCATGCTTCCATCTGCTGGGCCTGAGGGGCCTGGGTTAGAGGCCTTCTGGGCATCATAGACTTCTAAGAGTCCTAACAGATAAGGAAGGGTAGGGTTGGAACCGTGTTTCAATTTCCTGGAGGTACACAATTGTCTCTTCTCCGGAAACTGAGTGCTGCATATCTGGAAAGTGCCTGTGGAGGGTCACTAATCACAAGGGGAGTCACTGTGGATTCTCCTGTGATAGAAATGCTTTCTAGTGAGGTGTGGTGTGTGCACCTACCTACACTATGGGTTTTCCTACTGATCCCTTGCTAAGAGTTGTAGTCAGGGTGTAATAGGCCCTTTCTACTACAACAGCTGGTTCAGTAGAACTCAGAGTATTTCTAAGCTTGTTATATGTACCTATGGTACCTTATGTGATCTTTCAAATGATATCTTAAGATTATATTTGGTAAAAACAACAGCAAGCTCAAATCCCAACCGCTGCACACCAATGTGAGAAGTTGGCCTGATATATGCTGCTCACTAGTTCTAGTGATCACCTTGTATCAGTCCAAACAACCCTTATGGTGATTGGTTGTAAGTCAACCTTATAGACCAGCTATCCTAATGGTAGCATGGACAGAGCAGTCTTAGGCTAAACTCTTTTGGCATGTGAAGCAAGCTGTTTTACCACATATAATCCCTTGAATACCACATGAAAGGACACCACACAGGTTGTTATGAAAATAAACAATATATGTATTACTAACAAACACCTCTGAACTCTTTATGAGGTCAGAGGGCTTAGCACATAACAACACTCTTAAGAAAAATACAATAAGTCACACAATTTACAATGGTTCCCTAGGGGCACGGCAAACCATATACTAAGTAAATGGTATAAGTAGAACGATAGAAGAAATGAATTTTCCGAGAGGCTGTAGAATCGCTGGGGCTACACTACCCTAAACTATGGTAAGGAGCAGGAGGCCCACGGGACGCATGTGCAGTGTTGGAACACACACACGGGTTTCAATGCAAAGTCAATGGGCGCGAACAATTTACAAAATAGGTAAGTAAGGACAGTTCCGACTGGTTGAGACTAAAACTACAGGACACCTGGACACTAGGAGAGTCAATCTACCTATGAGCACCAAAATGCTCTCAATACCTCACCCACGGGCTGCGGGTGCATAGGTGGGAAAGTGTGTCGGGTTTCCTCGTTGAGGTCAATTGAGCCTGGGAGAAAGATGCTGCAGGCGACCAGGATGGAGATGTCCGGAGTGATCCAAGGGCAGATCGAAGAAGATGGAGACCTGAAAGCAGAGGGGACAGTGTTCACAGTCACTAGCCAGTGACCGGAGTGAAACCAGGAAGGGACCAGATGATGTCGTCGCGATCAGGTGAAGAGGTGACGCTTGACTCTGCAGCCACGTGAACCAGGAGGCGCGGTCGATGAACAGGATGGAGGCACGCAGCTGTCCCATGCAGGCTCTCGCTGTCGGCGGTGTCGGTTCCAGGGTCAGAGTCAACAGGCCTTGGCAAATGCAACCCAAGCGGTGAGTGAAGATGGCGTCTGGTGCAGACCAGGAGGATCCGGGGTGCTTCTCTTTTGGAAGGAAGCAAGGGCACAGCCACGCACAGGTCCCAGAACCGGAGTAGACATATTCGGTACAGGGTACAGAATGAGTCTTGAGGGGTCAGGCAAGGCAAGAGAAGGACCCACCAGTGGGAACCAGTCTGGAGACCTCAGTGGTCCCTCGGGTCGGAAGGCATGCCAGAGGGAGCCATCAATGTACTGAACATCTGCAGCATGGCTCTTTGAAGGACTCGATCTGCTGCAATGTTGCTAATGGCCTAGGGGACCATGAGTCACACCAGGATCGGTTGGGGAATTAGCTTCGCGATCAAGGACTATGAAGGAGACCGACTGGAATCATGACACCCTTGTGTCTACTCCTGTGATACAAAGTGGTGGGATGTGGTCGAATACAAATTCAATTGTTTGTGCTTGTGTTTAGACTATTTGGACTTACCAAAAAACTTGGCAGAAGAGTGGGCCTTTCGCAGAAACATCCTCAGGAGTGAATCGAATCCATACCCACATCTAGCAGGGGGAGCAGGATTTACACAAGGACGGAAACTTCTTATGTTCCGTGATGTACAGTTTTGCTTCTCAATCATGGATCACTTCCAGGTGCATAAGGGGTACATTTATCACACAACTTTGAGTCATATTCCAAGCTCACGCACCTTGGGCAGACCTGTGACCAATTAATGTGTTCTATATTCAAAGCATTGTTTCAAAACTGTAGTTTTAGATCAGGACATCATTACCTAGCACACTCGAGTCATTGTGAGGCTGACAAACTTGGGGTTCGGAGCTTCAGATCTACCCCGGAAGGCCCGGTAAGTAGGAAACTGATGTCAGTATGTAGGGGTAGCGCTTATATGAGGCTCCACGCTGTCACTTCAAGGGCAGCATGAAGCCAGTGCGGAACCACACAGTCCATTTAGCAGCAGGAATAAGGATCAAAAAAGTTTTAAGAATCCAGCCTTGGGAGTATTCTAAGGTGAGAAATATTCAGATTGAAGTGCATTTCAGAAAAATTGATTTCATATCGAGTTTCCTGGCAGGCAAGATCAAATCTGCAACTTCATCAGGAAGGTAAAAGGACTCTATCTGGCACTTCTAATTCTATAATTGAGCATCTACAATATTTGGGGATTGTGGTGAAGGACCGGACAAGCCTCCTGCAAGAATAGGTTCACCATACGAGGAAGAGGTGGATGAATACTGCGTACCAACAAATCAGCATGCTAGATCCTCTTTGTACATTGAGAAGCCACTGACTCAAACTGGAGTATGCAAGGAGGGCACCAAATGTACCGCTCAGAGCAGTCTTGTGGCGCTGGCAAGCGCCCCCACCCCAGCCCAATACAATAAGTCCTGTCTGGCAGGTGGTCATACCTTCCTGCAACAGGGAACCTATTGTTCTACCATGCCCCTGCTCAAAGTTGGCTCAGCAGCAGGAGGGCAGAATCATGTCTGAGGTCTGCAGCAGCACTGGCTTGCTGTCAGACCCTGAAAGACTTTGCACACTGTAATCAGTATTTTGGTATAATTCCAGCATGTTTGATATTAAACATGACCGGGTTCAGTGCAGTCAATATATAGTTTGACATCTTGTAATGACTGATGTCCACTATATGTAAGAAAATGGCTGAACGCACTTACAAAGCCAGGAGAATCAACTCAGGGGTTTCTAGGGGTGTCCTGCTCAAGCAGGGCCACCCTCACGCTTATACCCAAGCACCCCACCCTCTAGGCTTTAGAGCCTGCCTCAGGGGTGACTAATAGGTTTTATTTGCAGTGGCCTCAGGTATAGGTGACTTATATCTGTTGTGAGAGGTGCAAGCACCAACTCACACAGGATGCAATGACAGGCCTGTAGTCACGGTTTAAATGGACTCCCATGGCTGGTACAATACCTGCTGTAGGCTATGGGAGACCCCTGGTGTACCTATGTCCTGGGTAACTTAGTACCATATACTAGGGACTTAAAAGGATACACCAGTACCCAATTGAGGATGTACGAAAGTACTTAACATGGTCAATTTAGGGAGAAAGCACAGTGACCAGGGTCCTGATTAGCAGTGGGGGGGACCATGCTAGAAGGATATTACCTTCCTACATAACCTACATAACCTCCCAAATGAAAGGAGATAAAGCTAACCTTGCCTAGTCGAGTCTTTATTTCCTAAGTTGCCATATAAGGAAGGTCCAACTGCACTTGCCTGGATACTCCCTGTTCTATGGTCCACTGAGAAGTTGCTCCCCTGTAGGGGCTTGGATCCTCTCAAAAGTTTGGAATGTCTACCCGTCAACTGTTTGAGTCAAGAGAGAGGTTTGTTGTGTGTCTGAATGGGAAAGTGAGGCCCTAACAGGGTTGGTCTCAACTTCTTCGGAGCAATGACCACAACAGAGGTCTATCTCTCTATGACTGACCTGTACTTTTCCCTAGGAGTCAACCTTCTGCTGATGACAGCTTTTGGTTGATCATGTCTGTCTGTAACAATGTGGGGCCATTAAAAGTGGGGGACAGTCTCGTACCAGGTCTGGCTTTGCCCATTGTTCATCTGGGGTATATCACTTGCTTGGGCTAAGAAGGATCTCTTATATTGAAGAGGGTTATCCCCCACCCTAGCATTTCCAGGCTGGGGGTCACTTATCTGAGGATGAGGGGATTCCTCTTGGCAGTGGGCCCTGTGGGGTCCACTGACATCCCTGGCTTCTGAAGCACCAGGGTGACTGACGCTTGGCAGAGAGGGGCTGGATACCTGCTTGAGACTTGTTCCCTCCTTCGAAGGTCCTCCTGCTATCAGTGGCTCTGCCAGGAAAGGGCTTACCTCCTCTGGAGCAGTTCCCTCCCTGAGGAGGATGGCCCCCACCGGCAGTCTGGTGGGGGAAGAACTTTTCTTCCTCTCTTGTGCTCTCTGTGGGAGGTGAGTGGGTCATTCCTTTGGGATTCACTGCTCCTTGACTTCCCTGTTGCTGTACTTGTGCCCTAGGGATCACACCAACCCAATCAGGAAGTCCTAACATTTCCATATAGGCTTTCAATTCTACCTCAGCCTAAGCTGAAAGTTCCAGATCATAGCACAGGAGGCAATCTTCAGGGAGTTTGGGTGATACTGCACCCCTTTGAGGGCCAGTTACCCCTCCCCAGTTGGGATTGACTATGGCCATGGGGTGATCTGTTCTGACACTGTAAACATTGGTTACCTGGTAAATGCGTCCAGGTAGATGCTGAAGAGGGTACACACGTTTTTCTGTCACCATAGTGACACTGGCCCCTATGTCCCTATAGTCTTCCACTTTCTAACCATTTATCAGAAGGCTCCTTTCTGTACTTGCCCAAGGTTCTGGGGCTTACAGTAAAAGTGGCAAGACCCATGCCATCATCACAGACTATGGTAGCCTAAGTGGGGGATCTGGCTTGGCCAGACCCCACTTCAGTACCCCTTGAGAACTCAACTACATATTTGGGTGTTCTAATACTATCAGTGCTACTGTCTGCTAGGGGCACTAGGGAGTGTAGTACTAGTAGTAAGTAGTAGTAGTGGAGGTGCTGGCCTTAGGGCAATTGAAGTCTTTGCCTTATGGCCTCTCTCTTTACAGAGCTAGCACCAATGTTTCTTACCACGGGAGGAAGGGCGTTGGGACTCACCCCCAGAGGAAGATTGTTGGTGAACTTCAGAGGACTCTATCTACTCTTTAGATGTTTCCCCACCTTTCTCCTAGGATTTAGAAGAATCCTGCTTCTTCTGGTCACCACCACTATGAGACTTTGTCTTAAGCCTGGAATCCATTTGTCTGCCTTCTTTCCCATTTCTTGGGGACAGTTCAGATCTGAATCTTACAGGTACTGGTGCAGTAGCTGATTGTGACAATGATTAAGGTTGGGCTACCTCACAAATAAATTGTAAAGTCCTTGATAATCATTCATACAACTTCCACAAAGCCAGCCTTCCAGAGCCTTAAAAGCACTGTCTACAAAATGGCCGTGGGATCATAGCTCCGTGGTGGGCAAGCGGTGTTATGTTCTCTTGTTGCCCCTGTTGGGCTTTCAGACGTAGAAGGTCATCATGTGCTACTGCGGAGCAAGCTAGACAGCAAAGACATCAGTATATTAAACACCTATGTCCCAAATATCGATGAGCCAAATTTGTTTGCGGCCTTACAGGATTTGATCACTGTAGACTTGGATGCTCCACTATTATGGTTGGGTGACTTTAATTGTGTGGTGGACCCGGAACTGGACAGATGCCCTCCTCGAAGGGGTACCAAGCCACGTATTACTAAGCAGTTGCAAAAACTAACGAGTGACCTAGGCATCCGGGATGATTGAAGGGAGCACCACCAGACCTAGAAAATATTCCCCTGTTTTACACCGACTCATAACATGCACAGTCATCTAGTAAGGGTACTAGTGACAGAGCATCCAGATTATACACCAGCCATGTTTTTTTCTGATCATGCACTGGTGTGTTGCGCGGTGCGATGGGCGGCGGGGGAGAAGGGCCCTCGTAGATGGTGGCTCCCCGTTGATATTCTGGAGGATCTGGTTGGGAAGGAGGCAATCTCAAGCCAGCGCGTTAACGGGGTATGTATCCATTAATTGGGGCACTGCTAGCAATAGAGTTCACAAGTGGTATGCGATGAAGGCTGTGGTTAGAGGGGCGGTGATGGGGCTGACATCTGGCGTCCGGAGGCAATTACAATTTGAGTTGCAGGACAGGGAGAAAATGCTACCTGAACTTCAGTCAGGGTAGCAGGGGCAAGGTGACTCCCAGGAACTGGAGCGTACATTACAGGAACAGGTGGCAGATACTTGGGATTGGTCTGAATAAGTATACCATCACGAAATATCGCCAGCAGCAACATGCAGAGGGTGATAAATATGGTCAGTTATTGGCTTGGATATTGCGAATGGAGCAGTCCCCCCCTGGTTATCAGTCTTCGAGCACAGTGGGCGAGCTGGTTTATACTCGGGCAGCTATGCTGGAGGTGTTCCGGCAACACCTGCAGACAGTGTATAGGGCAGATCCCTTGTTGGGTCTACAGTTGAGGCAGATATCTGATGAGGTCAAGACGGAACTGGATGCACAGCTTACTGAGGAGGAGCTCAGGGAGGCGATAGCCGACATAACTAGGGCCAAAGCTCCGGGAGGAGATGGGTTACCAATTGAGTATTAACAAGCATATTCAGCAATACTATCCCGGCCGCTGCTGCAAACATTTAATGAGTACTTTGAGAGTGGAACATTGCCCCCTACTATGCGTGAGGGTGAAATTTGTCTGATACCAAACCTGGATGGCGAGGGCCAGGACCCGGCGGCATACCGACTCCTGATGAAGATTAATTTGGTTGTAAAAATGTTATGTAAAGTGCTGGCCAAGCGGGTGAGTCCACATATCTCCTATCTAGTCCACGAGGACTAGTGCGGTTTCATCCCGGGCCCTCAGTGAATATAGGGAGGCTGGCGAATGTCTTGCATGAGGGAGACCATGGGGAGATGGCGTTGGTGTCCATCGACCTTGAAAAGGCGTTCACCGCGGTGGATTGGGGGTACTTGCTCAAAATACTTGGGAAGTTGGGGATTGGACCCCGTTTTCGCAGATGGGTTTAAATACTATACACAAACCCAGCAAGGTCCAAGGGACTAATCAAGAGCAGGAGAGTCAGAGCAGGCCCGAGCAAGCAAGGGAGCCCATTCAAGCAGAAGTCCCTCAGGAGGACCCACAGGCGAAAGGCACTGGAGTCACAAGAAGACCTCGAGAAGCTCATCAAGAAGAAACGCCCACGGTGCAGAGGATGAGGACGCTGAACTTGAAGGGAAGGGATGTTGAAGGCGGGAGCTTCTTGTAGCCAGAAGATCTCTTGAGTGCAGAGCCAACAAGCATTGGCAACAACAAGTCAATGCAGTGTACAAGGGTTCGGTCCCAGAGGCTTTGACAATGAATACTATCCTCAAAAGCTCTCCGATAGGAGCAAATGCTGTTGGATGCTCGGGATCCGGTAGCACGGAAAATATGTTGACAATCGCACACAGATTGTGGTGAGAAAATATTTTGAAAGATATGAAGCACACTTTGGTCTGAAAAATCCCCTAATGAAAAGAACCTGATTATAGGGAGATATATTGTTATTTGATACATACAATGGCCTGCTAATTTCAACCTGAAAGCCACCACTGTGAAGGAATAATATACAACTCCACATACAGTAATTGATTGAACCCCTAACCCACAAATAAGAGTTAAGACAATGACCCCTTGGTCCTGAAGACGGTGATGTAAATTAATTAATCACCTAAACATATGTAGACCTCTGACTACACATCTGGGAAACCTGCACAAATAAATATATGAAGAAATTATTATGAAGAAGCAATGAGGGAGAATAATTGAACTAATCTCTGTCAACCTCTGATGCTATTATTTAATACATATTCATAGCAGATAGGATGCCAATTGATGTGTATTTTATGAATATTTTTTGTTGTTTGGTATGTTTGAGAGTATGACTGATGAGAATGGTAGTTGTGGATATGAAGATGGTCTTGTCTAGGGTAGCTCTTTTCATGGAGGTGTTCTTATCAATGCTGTTTCTATTAATGCTTTAATCTATTGTACTATGTTTAATTGATGTCTTATAATGTTTCTATGTTTATATAATCAAAAGAATTGAAAAAAAGAAAAATAACTTGTGAAAAAAAGAAAATAATTTATAAGGTTCTAAAAAATAAAAACTATAAATGTATCTCATGTGAAGAACTGCTTGCTTATGGAGAAAATGTCTGTATTGTGAGTTCTTACCACAGCTAAATTACCGATAGGTCAGATAAGAGGTTTTGCTTATTGAGTGACCAGGAGGCACAGAAGAACAACAACCACTGATGACGGAAGATGCAGGAGAGTTGACAGTGAACTTGTCGTTGCAGCTGTGAGAACCAGGCAACGCTGTGGAAGACCAGGAGCCGTTCATGAGCTGTCCCATGTTGGATGTCAGTGACTAGGTGGCCGATGGCCGGCAGGAGCACCAACAAGTCTTGGTAGCCACAACTGCCGTGGAGAACAAAGAAGGAGCAACGTTGAGACCAGCAAGGTTCAAAGGACTCATCCAGAGCAGGAGAGTCAGAGCAGGCCCCGAGCAAGCAGGGGATCCCACTGAAGCAGAAGTCCCTCAGGAGGGCCCACAGACCAAAGACATAGGAGTCACAAGAAGACCTCAAGCAACTCATCAAGAAGAAACGCCCATGGTGCAGAGGATGCGGTGAGGACGCTGAGCTTGAAGGGAAGGGATGTTAAAGGCTGGAGCTTCTTGTAGCCAGAAGATCTATGGAGTGCAGAGCCAACAAGCCTTGGCAACCGCTAGTCCACGCAGTGTACAAGGGTTCAGTCCCAGAGGCTATGACAATGAATACTATCCTCAAATGCACTCCGATAGGAACAAATGCTGTTTGATGCTCGGGACTCTGCTAGAACGGAAAATATGTTGACAACCGCACACAGATTGTGATGAGAAAATATTTTGAAAGATATGAAGCACTCTTTGGTCTGAAAAATCCCCTACTGAAAAAGAACCTGATTATAGGGAGATATATTGTTATTTGATACATACAATGGCCTGCTAATTTCAACTTGAAAGCCACCACTGTGAAGGAATTATATATGACTCGACATGCAGTAACTGATTGAACCCCTAGCCCACAAATCAGAGTTAGGAAAATGACCCCTTGGTCCTGAAGAAGGTAATGTAAATTAATTAATCACAGATACGTACGTAGACCTCTGACTACACATCTGAGAAATTTGCACAAAGAAATACATGAAGAAATTATTACGAAAAAGCAACAAAGGAGAATAAATAAACTAATCTCTGTCAACCTCTGATGATATTATTTGTTACATATTCATAGCAGGTAGGATCCCAATTGATGTGTATTTTATACGTGTTTTTTGTTGTTTGGTATGTTTGAGAGTATGACTGATGAGAATGGTAGTTGTGGATGTGAAGATGGTCTTGTCTAGGGGAGCTCTTTTCATGGTGGTTTTCTTATCAATGCTGTTTCTATTAAAGCTTTAATCTATTGTACTATGCTTAATTGATGTCTTATAATGCTTCTATGTTTATATAATCAAAAGAATCGAAAAAAGAAAAATAACTTGTGAAAAACAGAAAATAATTTATGAAGTTCTAAAAAATAAAAACTCTATAAATTTATCTCATGTGAAGTACTGCTTGCTTATGGGGAAAATGTCTGTATTATGAGTTCTTACCACAGCTAAAATAACGATAGATCAGATAAGAGGTTGACTGTGAACTTGTCGCTGCAGCTGTGAGGACCAGGCAACACTGTGGAAGACCAGGAGCCGTTCATGAGCTGTCCCATGTTGGATGTCAGTGACTAGGTGGCCAGTGGCCAGTGGCCGGTGGGAGCACCAACAAGTCGTGGTAGCCGCAACTGCTGTGGAGAACAAAGAAGGATCAACGTTGAGACCAGCAAGGTCCAAGGGACTCATCAAGAGCAGGAGAGTCAGAGCAGACCCCGAGCAAGCAGGGGAGCCCACTGAAGCAGAAGTCCCTCAGGAGGGCCCACAGGCCAAAGACACAGGAGTAACAAGAAGACCTCAAGCAACTCATCAAGAAGAAATGCCCATGGTGCAGAGGATGCGGTGAGGACGCTGAGCTTGAAGGGAAGGGATGTTGAAGGTTGGAGCTTCTTGTAGCCAGAAGATCTCTGGAGTGCAGAGCCAACAAGCCTTGGCAACAGCAAGTCAATGCAGTGTGAAAGGATTTGGTCCCAGTGGCTTCGACAATTAATACTATCCTCAAAATTTCAGAGAGAACAGGTCAGACCTCGAGCGAGTTGCAGAACCACCACCTGTTCTTGAGACTCGGGAAGTCCACAAAATGACAGGAGCAGCAGACCGAACTGGCTCAAACTGGAGTATGAAAGAAGAGCATCAAATGTGCCCTTCAAATCAGTCTAGTGGCGCTGGCAAGCATCCCCACCCAAACCCAATACACTAGGTCCTGACTGGGAGGTAGTCACACCTCCCTGTGAAAGGGAGCCTATTGTTTTACATTTCCCTGCTTGAGATTGGCTCAGCAGCAGGAGGGTAGAATTGTTTCTGTGGTTTGCAGCAGCATTAGCTTGCTGTCAGACCCTGAAAGGCTGCTACAGGGAATACAGGGGTTTGTTGGGGTATGATTCCAGCATGTTTGATAGCAAACATGACTGGGTTCGGTGCAGCCACTATATAGTTAGACATCTTGTAATGACTGATGTCCATTATATGTATTAAAATGGTTGACAGCACTTACAAAGCCTGTAGAATCGTGTTGTAGGGGTGTACTGCTCATGCAGGGGCACCCTTACACATATAACGAAGCACCCTGCCCTCTGGACTGAAGAGCCTGTCATGGGGTGACTTCTAGGTTTTAGCGAGTGCAGTGGCTGGAGCGACAAGTTGCAAAATGTTGACTTTAGAAAACTAATGTATATTTTCTGGAGCACGGTATGGTTTATCAGAGGAAAGAGCAATGTCATACCGGTTTATGAAAAGATCAGTTTTTTTAATGATCTGTTGTTTAAATAAGGAGAAATCCACCCATTGGAAGGTGCAACAGAAAATAACTATTCGCTAGTAGGAGAGTTGTGTAGCTTACCTTTCATTGCAAAAATGTTATTTAAAAGGAAACTTATTTTCTTCGTAGAGAAACTACTTTGCCTATCCCACCAATTTAGGGGAATCTTCTGCAAGTTACCTCAAAACCCATCCTCCCTGTTCCAATCCAGGCCAAAACGCTTACAGACATGAAGACTGTCTGAGACAGACATGTTTCTGGATTTCATTCCTGTTGTCAATACTGTTTTGAGTATCATTGGTCATGCATAGTGTAATTACCAGAACCTCTGATTACCTAAGTGTGCACAATCTCTCTGTCTCTGTTTGGTTGGTAGTGGTTCATAATAATAGCAGTTTTAGCGCGGTCATGATCAGCTGCCTACAAGTGCCCTGTGTGTTGCTGACATTCACACACAGTCTAGTTTCCCTGCGGTGTAAACAGTATTTTTCAGGAGCCCTTAGCCGCGCAACATAGTTGAGGTCACATTTACTAACTATTTATTTATTTAATATTTATTTATTTATGTGTTTTATAGAGCGCAAACTTGACCCGTTAGGATATCAGGGCGCTTTACAGAGTCATAGAGTTGCAGAAGAGGCATGGAATCACAAGAGTATACCATAAATTAGGGAGGGAGGGGGAGGGGGTACTGAGTACAAGAGGGATGGAAGTATACAAAGTACAGTTAATATTACAGTTGCTGAGGACCGACCCCAGGGTTCTTGGTTGGCCGAAAGGTCGATGGTGGAAGGCAATAGTCTCTGTGGTGGTTGGGAGAACGGGGTTTAGCTGAGGAATTAACACATGAGGAAGGATTTGGCCTCCTTTTTGAAACGTGCAAGAGAGGGGATTCTTCTGATGGCAGGTGGGAAGGAGTTCCATATTCTTGGTGCAGCCCCAGCAAACGCCAAATTATCGTTTTTTTTCTTCCGAAAGCATGCAGGCTTGAGTAGGAGGTCACTGGCAGAAAGTGAGTTTCTGATTCCTCCGGATACCACAAGTTTCTGTGCAAGATATGCAGGGGAATTTGAGTGTAGGGCCTTGTGTGTGATGAATGCTAGCTTAAGTTGTATTCTGGCCTCGAGAGGAAGCCAGTTCAGCGCTTTCAGATGAGGAGAAATGTGATCAAATTTCCTAGTGCCGGTAAGTAGTCTGCCAGATGCTGCGTGACAAGAAGGTTAGAGCGGTAGATGCAGGTGATGCCACCGCCCTGGCCTGGCTCACCTCCTTTTTAGGGAACCGCACACAGGCTGTTCAGTTAGCAGACTCATCTGCTCCACATGTTCTGTTCCCTGTGGGGTTCCCCAGGGCTCTTCTCTTTCTCCTCTACTTTTTAATCTTTACATTCTCCCTCTTATATCTGTTCTGCAACAAATGGATATCACGGTATTCAATTATGCCGATGACCTCCAGTTGATGTCCAATCTCTCTTCTCTCCCAGCCTCTATTCTTAATTTTAAAACTACTATGACCTTTATCAGCGACAGGATGAATGGCAACCATCTTAAGCTAAACCCCGATAAGACCGAGTTGGTACTTACGGGCGGCGCCCCCAGTCCCTGGACCTCTACTTTCTGGCCCCTTTCCCTTGGTTCCCCCCACTTCACCCTCTTCTTCTGTAAAAACCCTGGGGATCAAAGTCAACAATGTGACCTCACAATGCATTCTCAGATCAGCACTGTGGTATTATCATGTTTCCTGATACTCCGTATGATACGTAAGATCTCCTGTTTCTTTTCTTTTGCAGCTCTCAAACTCATTCTCCTTGCTATGATCATGTCACGCCTTGATTACGGCAATATTCTTTATGCAGGTGTTCCTGCATGCGAAGTTCGGCGCTTACAGCTGATTCAAAATCAGGCAGCTCGACTGATCCACAAACTTCCTAAATTCCATCATGTCACCCGCTGTTAAAAACCCTGCACTGGCTGCCCATCCTTGAGCGCTCCTTATTCAAGGTGGGCTGCACGATCTTTCAAGCCCTGGCAGGCACTGCGCCAGCTTTTATTAATTCTAAAATCAAAGCCTATGTCCCTAACAGAGATCTGCGCTCCTCTTCCCAGCTCCTCCTATGTGTCCCCCGCTTCAGGAGGAAAAAGTTTGGAGGCATGAGGTTCTCCACCTTGGCCCCACCCTTCTGGAATGCCCTCCCATTCTCTATCAGGTCCATTCCAATCTATCTTGACTTTCGTAAAGCCCTTAAGACTTTCCTCTTTTCTTGTGCCTTTTCGCCCTAGGCGGTCTTCTCTGCTTCATCTGGGTCTATCCGTCCTTAGCGCCAAGAAACCGCACAGTGATCGAGCGCTTTACAAAACTCTTAACTCCAACTTCAACTTCTCCTTTCTTGCTATGTTGTCTGTCTAGCCTAGCAATGTTATAGTTGAGGGGGACTAAGAGGTCCAGGCATGGGGATGAGGACTCATTAAGCTATGATTCTGTTAGAATTGCTAAGTCGAAGTTGTTGTTCTCGATGAGAGCAGTGACATCGGCGGCATGCTTTACTGCCGATTGGCAGTTAATTAAGAGAGCAGTCAGGGAGGTGTCGGAGGGGGTGTCGGGAGTCGGGGCAGACAGGTGAACAGGCACTAAATTGCTTTTGATCACACTTCTGTTACTGAGGGGAGCTGGTCTGCAGGGGTTGATAGCGACCGTGCGGATGGGATGTTCTGCACTCACGTCTGATAGACAAGGGGTAACTGGGGCTGCGTTGTGGTCCTGGAGAATGGCAAGGATTTCCTTTTCAGTGAGGTGCAGCGGATTTGGTGTGGTGAGGGAAGGGTTGTAGGAGAGGGCGAGAGCTAGGGTTTTCTCCTCTGATCGGTGGCAAGGTTGCTTTCGCAGGCGAAGGTGCCTCAAGGATAGCAGTAGTGGGTATTTGGGGAGCTCTGAGATAGGAGGGGAAGTGGGATTCAGCAGAGGCTTGAGGCTGGCGAAAAAGAGTTCGGCGAGGTGAAGGAGGTTCATTAGATCCAGGATGGAGAAATGGAATTATTTTGATGGCTTTGGAGTGCAGAGTATCGATGTCCATAAAAGGGGGGGGGGCGCGGTAAAGGTGCTAGGAGGGTTAGGATGGACTGTGTCAAGGAAGATAGGAGGCGTGGTTTGTGGGCTAGCAGGGCTAGCTTGCCCTGCATCATAGGTAGTTAGAGGCGTACCGAACTCAGAGTCTGAGTGTGGAGCTTGGCGGGAGGAGGCCGAGGGTCTCGGGTCGATTGCGTTAGTGAGGCCGATACGTGAGCTGAGGGGGTTAGGATGCGCTGTGTTAGAAGCCATGGAGGCCCTGGGGGAGATAGAGGGGAGGAGAAAAATGGTCTTGGGGCAGTAGTGTTAGCAAGGCCAGTAACCGAACTGGAGGGGTTAGGAGGAGCTGTGTTGGAGACCCTTAGAGAGGAGGTTTAAAGGAGGTTGGTTGTCCCGGCAGAAAGGTCGGAAGATCGACAAGGTGTTGGTCGCCTTGCCAGTGTCATGCACATGGTTTCTGAGGAGGGTAAAAAGGTCCGCAAATTTATTAAGGTTTTTGTTTGAGGCTTGGATCAATACAATACCTCTTTTGTAGAGGGTGATGATGAGGTCAGCTCGCAGGGCTGCAGAGGGCTCTATTGTGAGCTTAGTGCCGTAAGGAATGTTCCTGGTTGAGCGTACATTAAGGAGGTCCAAAAAGGCATTGCGCCAAGAGGGGATTCTTCTGGAGTAGAAGACTAGGTCGTTGATGACTGTGCCGTTGCCTACACTGAGTCGTAGGTTAGAGATCAGTGTCTCGGGTGGTTTTTCAGGTTGAGGTATTTGAAGGTTTTTGTAGCCGTTTTGGAGAGTTTAGGGGGGTAAGCCAGGGTGTATAAGTTTGCCCCAGTAGCGGTCAGGCCAGGACCAACCATGATGGTTAGGATAGGGCACAATAGGAGAGACCTGGGTCAGTAAGTAGCAGATGTCCTTATGTCCTCGGTCATTGAGATAGTAACTGTTTGGGGATATGAAATTTGCCGGGTAGTTAGTGAGGAAAAAGCAGAAGAAGAAAATTCCTAGGGCTTTCCTAAGGAACAACAGGTCTTTTACTGAATGTTGTAGCCGGTCAGTGCCACATCAAGATGGCCGCCACCTGAGCGAGTAGGCTAGCTCGTTGTGCTGGTGCAGTACTATTTCTGTTGCCACTGTCTGAGCATGCCTGGCTGAGGTACAGCTGTGGGCCCTTATTAGTTTTTAGAGTGCAGTCCTCTTTCTGGAGCCATTGCCAGGTACTGCCATTTTGGATGGTAGAAGGTCCGATGTAATATTCACCTCGAAGTTTCCACAGATACAGAGAAAAATCCAGTTTCCTGGTTAATTCTGGGCATGGTTCACTGTTCACTATCACAGTCTTGTTCTAAAAGTCTTGCTCTAACAGTTAGACATCTGCGGGAGGTCTCTTAGTTGCTGTCCTGCTGTGGTGCAGGGATATAGATCATAGCTGTATGCACCCCGATCTCACTGCTGGCATGAGCACAATTACTGTGAAGAACCTTGAAAAGGAGGGGGGGGCGAGGCAGCAAACAGCTCCCCAGGGCTTCAGCTCTCAGGCACACCGCTTCGCAGCTCCTTGATCTTATTGCTTCCTGAAACGCGATCGCCGCTAGAGCATTGTGATAAGGTCGAGGCGGTCTACAGCTCCCCGGGGCTTCCGCTCATGATGTGTTAGCCAGCACGCCTGCAGTGTGGTCAAGGGTCTGCCTGGGTGTGCTAGGCAGCGCCGCTGGTTCCTTTTTTTTTTTTAACCTTTTTTATTTTTCATCAACATCAGAGTTACAAATTCATAAGACATTACCAGAGAAACAAAAGTAACTTACAATTCAGAAAGCATTATCATCAGGTTCAAAACAAAATAAAACATTTTTCAAAAACACAAAGAGCTATAGACTGGGAAAAGTGAATCATAAGAAGGGAAAAATTCATCCCAAGAACAATAGAAAACCATCATCAAGAAATGTCATACAATCTTAATTTTAATTACATTAAACTTTCCCCCCCATTTCATCTTATATCTCACCCAGCCTCCGTTTCCATTCAATTATTGGGGCCCATATCCTCCGTCCAGCTTCTTTTTTTTCCCTCCCCCTTTTTTCATATAGGGCCATTTCTAAGATATATATGGCCAATACCCGAGAGATCCATTGCTGTAACGTTGGGGGGTTGGGATCCTTCCAGAGTGTGGCTATGCATAGTCTACTGAGGGTCATAGATAAATATAGAAACTCATGGTGTAGAACTTCTACACCCTCCCTCACTACACCCAAAATCATAACTTCATCAGTCAGAATTAAATGAATCCCCAGAGAATCAGCAAAAAAGGGTTCCAAAGATTTTTTATACACATCTAGAGAGGGGCATGATGCAAACATATGAATTGTGTCTGCTTGCGTGGATTGGCATCTTGGACAGATGCCCCCGCTTGTTCCCTCCCACTGTACTATTCTATGAGGAGTGTAGTAAAGTTCAAACATAGTCTTATATTGTTGAGATTGTAAGTTTGCCACTCTTAGCACCGAATTTGACAGTTTTAATGACTTCTCTGCCTCGTTTCCTGTTAGACCTAGTTTGCCTCTCCACTTCTCATACATTATGCCACAATCATCCTCTTTATATTTACAAATTCCCCGTACAGCTGCGAGATAGAGGATCCCCCTTCATCCCTTACACATTCCAACAGCTCAACTCTTTGAAAGTTCATGTCCCCCCCCTGTTTCTTTAGCAAAACTGACCTCACTTGTAAATACTTAAAAAAGTCTCTACGCCCTAAATTATATAAGCGTTGTGCCTGCTCAAAAGAGATCAAACCGGCTGCCCCTATAAGATCCCCAATAGTCTTAACCCCTAGTGCATCCCAACCCCTCATAACTGGGTCATGAAATACCCCCGGCAGCAATGGATTCCCATACAGAGGGGTATAATAATTCATTCTCCCTAGTTTTAATTTTCTCCTTATCCCAGACCAGACTAACCTTGCGGCCACCAAAGTCTTGGACCTTACTTTTTTGTAATAGCTCCTCTCCTCATATGTAAGTAATCATTGATTAGAATCTTTCACTACAAGTTCGTATACGTCTGGGACACCATCTCTACCTCTCCATCTATCTGTAACACTCCCCCCAGCATACCTCTGATGTATTGCAAGACCGTTGCCCAATAATATGCCTTAAAGTCCGGTACCGCCAGCCCACCTCTCTCTCTCTTGGGAGCGACAAAATTTTTTGACTGCGGCGTGTTTTGCCCTTAGCCCAAATTAATCTGTTTGTCACCTTCTCTAACTCCCTGAACCAGCTATTGTTAAAAATTAGCGGTATGGTCCTAAATAAATATAGCACCTTTGGCATAAACACCATTTTAATAACATTGCAACGACCAATTGTTGTTAGGTGTAGGTTGTTCAGCTTGTCAAAATAAATTTTAGCCTTATCTATAATGGGGCTTAGGTTCTTCGACACCACTTTAGAAAGGTCTGAGGGTATACGAACCCCCAGATATACTGCTGTCTCTACTACTCTTGGATCGACTAAAGATGTCTGGTTTATTACCACTTGGGTCTTATTTGCATTTAATTTATACCCAGACAATCTTCCAAATGCAGCCGCTTCCTGTTTTATTTCTCTTAGGGCTGACACTGGATCGCTTGATGTTATAGCCAGGTCATCCGCATATCCTAGGATTTTAGTTTCATGCCTGTTCAATGCTATGGGCAAGATGTTTCTGTTCTGCTCTATCCTCCTAATGAACGAATCTATATATAGAGCGAAGAGTAGCGGGGAGCAGGGGCACCCCTGCCTAGTTCCTCGTCCAATATCTATTATACCACTCAGTTCCCCCATAGTTCTAACCCTTATTCTTGGATTGTGGTATAAGGCCTTCAGAGCCCCCACACAACCCTCCCCCAGATTAAACTTCTCCAACGCAGCCCAGAGAAATCCCCACGAGACCCTATCAAACGCCTTCTCAGCGTCTAAAAGAATTAGCGCCATAGGGTCTCGTGAGGATGCAGTGCCATCGAATAACGTAAGCACTCTTCTAACAGCTGACTAAGACCAAAGGCTGGGCTGCTGGGAGACGGACCGTGGACCCTTCCCGGATCTGCTAACTTGGTGTGTCTGATCCCACCCTCACCCTCCACCCTGCTGCAGGCCTTCATCGCTTTTGGGCCCTGAGCCTGTTATCTCGCCTGAAGTTGTGCCGGCCCTAAGGCGAGTCCTCCCTCTGGTGACGGACGCACCGGGCTCTGGCCGAGGCACTGGGGAGCTTTTCGACGCGTTGCCCTTTCCCGGTCGCAGTGCTGCCTTGTGCTAGGGGAGCGCGCTTGTTGGCTGCAGAGACGCTGAGGTGCTGCGAGGCGGTGTCCTTCACCTCGAGCCCCTGAACCCGTGTGCCGCATTGGAACCAGCGGCCCTGCCTATTGTGTGGTTGTAAATAGGCAAAAATCAGACTGTTACGGCCGATGGGTTTTGGTGGAGTGTCAGGTGCAGGGCTTTAACTTCACACTATGTTCATTGTATGCTCCCACTGTAGACGACCCGGAAGTTATGGACTCTGTTAACGTACAAATAGCCAACTGGCCTCTGCCATTAGTAGTTTGTGGGGACTTAAATGTCAATGGCTTGAATGGTTTGTGGAAGAACTATCCGGGGAAATTCTCCGGTCGGAAGAAGAGAAGCCACAGGGCATTAATTCAATTGATGTGTGATAACGGTCTAGTAGATATGTGGGAGCTGCAAAATAACTTAGGGAGTGGTAGCACATATTATTCTGCCCCTCATAAGGCTTTAGCAAGGCTAGATTATTTTCTGGTATCACCAGCAGTAGCTTCTTTTGCAAAGATTAGCATACTTCCCCGGGTAATGTCCGACCATAACCCGCTTATCTTAGATATATAAATTTTTGCCAAACAAAAGAAGGTGACAAATTGGACATTTGAGAGAGCCCTGTTACTGGATCCGGAGTATACTGCCCTAATGAAAGAATGGATGAGAAATGTTTTGGAAATAAATAAAGGCTCTGCCCCCCCTGCAGTAGTGTGTGATACGCTGAAAGCAGGTATAAGGGGGGAAACAATTAGGTACTCAATTAGGCGGAATAAGGCAGAGAGGGAGGAAGTAGAAACGAGGATAAGGGCAGTCGCTAGACTAGAACATGAACCTAGTAGCGCAATCAGGGCGAATCAGGATATTGTCAAAATAACATATGAGCTTGCTATGGCTAAGGCAGCGGTTGGGGAGCTATTTGCATCTAAGGCAGCAGGGAAGTATCTGGCGTGGAGAAAGGACCAATATGAGTATAGCGAGCAGATAGGTTGTATGCTAGCTGTTCGAACTAGGCAGGCTACTACTAAGGGGGATATTTCTGAGATTAGGGCGGAGAACGGAAGTGCTGCAACAACACCCAAGAGTATATGTGATAGCTTTCGGGACTACTATCAGAGGCTATATGAAGCCGACTATATGGTGCCTAGCGAGGATATAGAGAGGTATCTTGGGAGTGTCAGGCTAGAGAAGCTAACGACAGAGGATAGGGGGATTTTGGAGAAAGCATTTAATAAAACAGAAATGCAGAGGGCAATCTATGACATCCGTCAGGTAAAGCGGTAGGCCCAGACTCTATACCCTTGGAATTTTATAAAACATTTTTAGCCGAGATAGAAGAAGAACTATATGAGATGGTTGTAAATATACAGGAGGGTGCGATATACGGTACACAGTCAAAATATTGAGTATGAAATATCGATGTACCAAAATATCGTGTCAGTAATTTCGAAGGTGCAGAATATCGAAGACAAGAATATCGTTGGACAGAATATCGACCCTAAGGTAAGTAATATCAAAATACTTAATATCGATGTAAGTAATATCGAAGTTAGTAATATCGATAGCATATATATCGATGTTACTAATTTTGATTACACTAATATCGATATTTGTATTATTTCTTTTGTTTTTTTATTATGTATGTGTTATATGTTTTACTTAAGTAATTAAAATAATTAATATTATATGTGTATTACATTTATATATTAATACATTTATTTATAAGTAAATTATATGTTTTAGTACCGGAGCGGGTTGTGGGTTTATAGGGGAATAGGGTGGGAAGTAATTTAATTATGTTAAATTGATTATTAATTAGTAGGATTTAATAATAAATTGTAATTAATTGGTAATTATTTTTAATTAATTGGAAAATAATTTTAATTAATTGATTAATTGATAAATATGTTCTGTAGCGGGTTATGGGTTTATAGGGAAATAGGGTGGGAAGTAATATAAATATGTTAAATTAATTAATAATTAGTAGTTAATATTAATTAATTATAAATAATTGGTAATTAAATTTAATTAATTGGTAAATCATTTTAATTAATTGATTAATTGATAAATATGTTCTATAGCGGGTTGTGGGTTTATAGGGGAATAGGGTGGGTAGTAATTTAATTATGTTAAATGAAAAAATAATTAGTAGTTATTATTAAATAATTTTAAATAATTGGTAAATACATTTAATTAATGGTTATTTCATTATAAATAATTGATTAATTGATATATATGTTCTGTAGCGGGTTGTGAGTTTATAGGGGAATAGGGTGGGAAGTAATTTAATTATGTATAATTAATTATTAATTAGTAGGAATTATAAATTAATTTTAAGTAATTGGTAAATAATTTTAATTAATTGGTAATTAATTTTAATTGATTGGTAAATAATTTTAATTAATTCATAAATAGATAAATGTGTTCTGTTGTGGGTAGTGGGATTATAGGGGAATTTGGTGGGAAGTAATGTAAATGTAATTAAGTAATAATCTTTTTAAATTGATTGTTTTGTAAATAATATAAGTGTTAAATAATTATTAATTGGTAATTAAATATTATAAAATGGTATTTTTTAATATTTATTTTTGGTTAAATATATTTAGGTAATCATGTTTTTTATAATTATGTATAGGTATTGTATATAGTTTAAATTTTTTTAATACTTTATATCATTTTTTAAATAAAAAGCTTTTAATTATAAGTATGTTATTTTAACCCCTAAGCTATCCAACATTTTCCCTACTGTTGCATTCTCTGCAGTTGGAATAGTAATTGTTACCCCTACGCTATCCAATACTTTCCCTACTGTTGTACTCTCTGGAGTGGGAATAGTAATTTTTACCCCTACGCTATCCAACACTTTCCCTACTATTGCACTCTCTGGAGTGGGAATAGTAATTGTTACCCCTACGCTATCCAACGCTTTCCCTACTGTTGCACTCTCTGAATTGGGAATAGTAATTGTTACCCCTACCCTATCCAACGCTTTCCCTACTGTGTCACTCTCTGGAGTGGGAATAGTAATTTTTACTCCTACGCTATCCAACGCTTTCCCTACTGATGCACTCTCTGGAGTGGGAATAGTAATTTATAATCCTACTCTATCCAACGCTTTCCCTACTGTTGCACTCTCTGGAGTGGGAATAGTAATTGTTACCCCTACGCTATCCAACGCTTTCCCTACTGTTGCACTCTCTGGAGTTGGAATAGTAATTTTTACTCCTACACTATCCAACGCTTTCCCTACTGATGCACTCTCTGGAGTGGGAATAGTAATTTTACTCCTACGCTATCCAACGCTTTCCCTACTGTTGCACTCTTTGGAGTGGGAATAGTAATTTTTATCCCTACGCTATCTAAAGCTTTCCCTACTGTTGCACTCTCTGGAGTGGGAATAGTAATTTTTACCCCTACGCTATCCAACGCTTTCCCTACTGTTGCACTCTCTGGAGTGGGAATAGTAATTTTTACTCCTACGCTATCCAACGCTTTCCCTACTGATGCACTCTCTGGAGTGGGAATAGTAATCTTTACTCCTACGCTATCCAACGCTTTCCCTACTGTTGCACTCTCTGGAGTGGGAATAGTAATTTTTACCCCTACGCTATCCAAAGCTTTCCCTACTGTTGCACTCTCTGGAGTGGGAATAGTAATTTTTACTCCTACGCTATCCAACGCTTTCCCTACTGTTGCACTCTGTGGAGTGGGAATAGTAATTTATACTCCTACGCTATCCAACGCTTTCCCTACTGTTGCACTCTCTGGAGAGGGAATAGTAATTTTTACCCCTACGCTATCCAACGCTTTCCCTACTGTTGCACTCTCTGGAGTGGGAATAGTAATTTTTACTCCTACGCTATCCAACTCTATCCCTACTGATGCACTCTCTGGAGTGGGAATAGTAAGTTTTACTCCAACGCTATCCAACGCTTTCCCTACTGTTGCACTCTCTGGAGTGGGAATAGTAATTTTTACCCCTATGCTATCCAACGCTTTCCCTACTGTTGCACTCTCTGGAGTGGGAATAGTAATTTTTACTCCTACACTATCCAACACTTTCCCTACTGATGCACTCTCTGGAGTGGGAATAGTAATTTTACTCCTACGCTATCCAACGCTTTCCCTACTGTTGCACTCTTTGGAGTGGGAATAGTAATTTTTATCCCTACGCTATCTAAAGCTTTCCCTACTGTTGCACTCTCTGGAGTGGGAATAGTAATTTTTACCCCTACGCTATCCAACGCTTTCCCTACTGTTGCACTCTCTGGAGTGGGAATAGTAATTTTTACTCCTACGCTATCCAACGCTTTCCCTACTGATGCACTCTCTGGAGTGGGAATAGTAATCTTTACTCCTACGCTATCCAACGCTTTCCCTACTGTTGCACTCTCTGGAGTGGGAATAGTAATTTTTACCCCTACGCTATCCAAAGCTTTCCCTACTGTTGCACTCTCTGGAGTGGGAATAGTAATTTTTACTCCTACGCTATCCAACGCTTTCCCTACTGTTGCACTCTGTGGAGTGGGAATAGTAATTTATACTCCTACGCTATCCAACGCTTTCCCTACTGTTGCACTCTCTGGAGAGGGAATAGTAATTTTTACCCCTACGCTATCCAACGCTTTCCCTACTGTTGCACTCTCTGGAGTGGGAATAGTAATTTTTACTCCTACGCTATCCAACTCTATCCCTACTGATGCACTCTCTGGAGTGGGAATAGTAAGTTTTACTCCAACGCTATCCAACGCTTTCCCTACTGTTGCACTCTCTGGAGTGGGAATAGTAATTTTTACCCCTACGCTATCCAATGCTTTCCCTACTGTTGCACTCTCTGGCGAGGGAATAGTATTTTTTACTCCTACGCTATCCAACTCTTTCCCTACTGATGCACTCTCTGGAGTGGGAATAGTAAGTTTTACTCCTACGCTATCCAACGCTTTCCCTACTGTTGCACTCTCTGGAGTGGGAATAGTAATTTTTACCCCTACGCTATCCAATGCTTTCCCTACTGTTACACTCTCTGGAGTGGGAATAGTAATTTTTACTCCTACGCTATCCAACGCTTTCCCTACTGTTGCACTCTGTGGAGTGGGAATAGTAATTTATAATCCTACTCTATCCAACGCTTTCCCTACTGTTGCACTCTCTGTAGTGGGAATAGTAATTTTTACCTCTACGCTATCCAAAGCTTTCCCTACTGTTGCACTCTCTGGAGTGGGAATATTCATTTTTACCCCTACGCTATCCAACATTTTATATAATTAATTGTAAAAATATTAAAAGTATATTTAATTTTTTATGTTTTGTACATTTTATTTATGTTATTGTTTTATGTTTGTAAATGTATTTGTAAATTAGAATATATTTTCATAATTTATAAGTTAGTAAAATAATTATTACAACATATTGTTCAGAACATATATATTATATATTTACAGTATATATTTAATTAATGTATTATTATTATATATGTATAATTTATTAATTTTAAACATTATTAGATACTTATAACTAAGTATATTATATTTATTAGTGTTATTTAAATTATTTTATAATTATATTTTAAAAGAAAAAAAACGATATTTTTAACATCAATATTTTTAACATTTATATTATTTTTTCGATATTTTTGTACTTACCATGTTGTAGATAGGATGTCGATATTCTTTACCCTCGATATTTTAGATTAGATATTTCTGTAGGTCGATATTTTGGAGGTCGAAATTTTGTCAGTGATCCGCGATATACGCCTGCAGGTGGAACAAATTTGTGGCATGGTGCACAGCAAAGGCTGTGGATCCCCTTTCTGCCCCTGTTTCGGAGTTTATCCTCTTTCTTCTCTCTCTTGCCCAGCAGGGCTCTGCTCTGGGCACTATCAAGGGCTTCATCTCTGCTATTTCCGCCTTCTTAAGGCTCCCTGATCAGCCCTCTTTGTTCAAGTCCCCAGTTGTAAATAGGTTTTTTAAGGGCATCACTCATATGTTTCCTCGTGTTCCTTTCATAATGCCTCAGTGGGACTGAACCTTGTTCTGACCTATCTGATGTGCGCTCCTTTCGAGCCACTTCATAACTGTCCTCTTCGTCTCCTTACTCTGAAGACTGCATTCCTAGTTGCCATCACCTCTGCCAGGAGGGTGAGGGAGCTCCAGGCTCTTTCCTCTAAACCTCCAAACCTCCCTTCCTTTCTGTCCATCTAGACAAAGTTCTGTTGCGGACGCGACCCTCTTTCCTGCCCAAGGTAGTCACAGCCTTCCACATCGGGCAGTCCATCACCTTGCCCACCTTCTTCCCTCTCCGCATCCCTCGAAAGAGGAAGAGAGGCTCCACCGTCTGGACCCAAAATGTTCGCTCTCATTCTATTTGGATCGCACACGCCATTTCCGGGTGGATGACCAACTCTTTGTTGGTTACGTGGGCGCTAAGAAGGGACGGGCGGTGCACAAGCAGACCATCTCTCGGTGGGTCATGTTGTGCATCGAGGTATGCTACTCTTTGGCTAAAAAGGAGCCTCCTATTGGGCTGAGGGCCCATTCCACTATGGCCACGGTGGCTTCTACTGCTCTGGGTCGGGGAGTCCCCTTGCAAGACATTTATCAGGCAGCTACGTGGGCCTCGCTGCAAGACACTACTGCCTGGACAGCCAAGTCCGGAGAGATGGCTTTTTCGGCCGTTCCGTTCTCCAGGACTTTCTGGTGTGATCATTGGTTCGCAGACCCACCACAGGGCTGTTATTGCTGGGGTATCAATTCTAAGGTAAGGAATCTAATACTAACCTGTTTCTTTCAGATGCACAAGTTACTTACCGTCGGTAATGATATATCTGTAAGAAACAGTAGTTAGTATTAGATTCCTTACTGCCCCACCCATCCTCCCCGTTCTGCCAACTGATATCTCGGGTTAAGGTCATCCCCTTTCAGGGCCCTAGTTTCATGGCAGCAGTGTTGGTTTTTATCATGGCTCTGCGTTTCTGGCGCGGAAAAGCTATGTATAAGAACTGACGTCAGCACGCGAGGGCGGCGTCGAAGTACTCCGGCGACGCCATCCCGGTGCCAACGACGTCAATGACGGACGCGGAGCCGCAGACGACGCCTACCGACGTGCAAGGGTACTGCTACGCAAAAGTTTCCGGATCCAGTCTGACGCCTGGGGATATTCTAAGGTAAGGAATCTAATACTAAACTGTTTCATCAGATAGGCTAAATACCCCTTAACAGTGCCTATTGCATTTTCCCTCTGAGCAAGGGAAAGTGTATACTGCTGGACCTGTTACAGCTTAGCCTGCAAGGGATCCACCCATTGGATGTGATGTTGCGGTCACCTATATAGGCACTAGCCAGGCATGCAGACATCAGTTACTTTTCACTTTTTCCATGCTGCGAGAAGTTGGCCTGGTATATGGTGTTCACTATTCTAGTGATCACCTTGCACCAGTCCAAACAACCCTTATGGTGATGGTTGTAAAGAACACGTTACTTACCTTTGGTAACGCTTTTTCTGGTAGATACAGTATCTGCCTGTGGATTCCTCACCTTGTGAATATCCCCCTTCGGTCAGCAACATTCGAAAATTCTTTTTGTACCTTCGCGCCGACGTGGACTTGGACATCATAGAGACACGGCATCGCTCGCGACTCCGCTGACGTCACCGACGCCTACAATAGGCCCATGCCGGCGTGATGACATCAGTTCCGCCCTTTTTTCCGTGCCTTCGAGGCACACGGACGGACCAGTGACAGTAGATATATACACAGGTACACAATAGTCAAGGTAACACACACAGTGTGAAGGAAATGCAGAAAACATTTGAAATAACACATTTTCTTGACCATGAAGTAAAAACATTACAGTAATTCTGGTATAGAAGAGTGGACAATGGGGAGGCGGGCGGGTCAGTGAGGAATCCACAGGCAGATACTGTATCTACCAGAAAAAGCGTTACCGAAGGTAAGTAACTTGTTCTTTTGATAGATACATGTGCCAGTAGATTCTCACCTTGTGAATAGAGTCCCACAGCAGTCCCCACTCCTGGAGGAGGGTGTCCACTCTTCTAAACCAGGAAGTCCTGGAGAACAGAGCGCGCAAAGTGACCCTCCCTCCTCACTTCGGTATCTAAGCAGTAATGCTTCGAGAAAGTGTGGAGGGAGGTCCAAGTCGCGGCTCTGCAAATATCCTCTAGAGGCACACCTCTAGCCAATGCTGAGGTTGACGACTTAGCCCTTGTAGAATGAGCCCGTATACCCTCTGGTGGTTCCTTACCGGCCAAAGAGTAGCAGATCTTAATGCAGAGGACGATCCATCTTGATAATGCTCTTTTATGGACCGCTCTTCCTTTTTTACAACCAGCAAAACCAATGAAGAGCTGGTCATCCATACGGTAGTCTTTCATTCTGTCCATGTAGAAGCTTACAGCCCTCTTAGGGTCTAGACGATGCAGTCTCTCCTCCTCCTTGGAAGGGTGAGGGGGAGGATAAAAGGTAGGAAGGGTAATGGATTGACCAAGGTGGAAAGGAGTCACCTTAGGGAGAAAAGTAGCCCTGGTCCTAAGAACCATTCGATCAGCATGAATGGTCAAGAATGGGGGCCTGGAACTAAGAGCTTGAAGCTCACTTACCCTCCTTGCTGAGGTTTTTGCAACGAGGAAGACTGTCTTTAGAGTCAAGAGCCTCATAGGACACTTGTGAAGGGGCTCAAAGGGAGCATCCATCAAAAAGGTCAAGACAAGATTTAAGTCCCACTGAGGCACAATAAAAATTTGTGAGGCCCTTCAAAAACCTCAGCAGTACAGGAGACTTAAAAAGAGATGGCTGGTCTGGCAAGCAGAGAAATGCCGACAGCGCTGAAAGATAGCCCTTAACTGTGGCAACAGCAAGCCCTTGCCGCGCCAGAGAGAGAGCAAACTGGAGAACATCAGATAAATGGACTTTCAAAGGGTCGATTGTTTTCTCTCCACACCATGCGACAAATCTTGACCATCTGTAAGAATATATGGATAAGATGACATCCACCACATCAGGCGGGAGAGAAAAGGAATTCAGGTTGCCCCGTTCAATCTCCAGGCATGAAGGAGTAATTTCTGGAGGTGGGGGTGTAGAACCTGCCCCTCCATCTGAGAGAGGAGGTCTGCCCTGAGAGGGAGACGGAGCGGTGGGTGAAAGGAGAGGTGGAGAAGATCTGTATACCACACCCTTCTCGGCCAATCCGGGGCGACCAATATAACTTGGGCCCGGTCTTAGCAAATCTTCCTCAGAACCCGAGGAATCAAGGGTATGGGAGGAAACGCGTAAAGGAGTTGACTTCCCCAACTCAACTGAAACGCGTCCCCCAAGGCTCCTTGCATCGGATACTGGAGACTGCAGAATGATGGGCAGTGTGCATTCTCGTGAGTGGCAAACAGGTCCACACAAGGAGTTCCCCACATCTGAAAGATGTCGCGAACTACCTCTGGATGGAGCCTCGACTCGTGGTCGGCCGAGAACTGCCGACTGAGATTGTCTGCACGACAGATGATTTGCCATCAGACAAATCTGATGGTCCTGAACCCAGGACCAGAGCCGCAGTGCCTCCCTGCTCAGACACTGCAACCCCACTCCTCCCTGTTTGTTGATGTACCAGATTGCGGTCGTGTTGTCCGTCAGGACTTGAACCGACCGACCGCGAAGGGAAGGGGCACACCCAAATTAAATGCCAGTGGACCCATGGGACCCGAAGGTGCACCAGAGGGGTATCATGACCTCGAGAATACGCCATACAGGAACGCTGATGGGTCCTGGCCTGGTGCAGGAAAAGTTGGATGAACACCCTCAGGCCGATCTCGAGATAGGTTCGAATCCGGCTCTTCTACAGGCGCAGATTCTTCTTCCTCCACAGGGACTTCCTCCTCCTCTTGAGCCGGAGACAGCGTCGGAGTTGGATTAGAAGCCGGAGCCGGAGAATGAACTTGTGACTCCGAAGGCAAGGCCTCACCTTCCTGATCCGAAGTCTCTTGCGGCGGGATCACCTTCGATCAAACCTTTTTGGGCGACCTCGACTTCGAGCCTGACTTCTCACCTGAATGACATTGAGACTCATGCCTCCTTCTCTTGTGCTTCTCCTCCTCAAGCGGGATCTTGAAGTCTTCCTACCTTTGTCGGCTTTCAGCTTCGCTACAAGAAGTTTGGTTTCCCTCACTCGCAGGGCCTTTGGGTTAATTTTTCGGCACAATGAACATCCATCCACGTCGTGGTCGGAGCTTAAACACCAAATACAGTCTTGGTGCGGATCCGTAATTGACATCATCTTCCCGCACTCCCTGCAGGGCTTAAATCCAGTCTTCTTTGTCGACATTTTAGGGAGACAAAGAGGCAAAAGAACAAGAAAACAAGGAAAAATAGTAACAGAGTTACCAAATGCTACTGAGTATCCCGAAACCGTTAGCGCCGACGACAAGGAAAAAAGGGAACTGATGTCATCAGGCCGGTGTGGGCCTATTGTAGGCGTCGGTGACGTCAGCGGAGTCGCAAGCGATGCCGTGTCTCTATGACGTCTAAGTCCCATCGGCGCGAAGCTACAAAAAGAATTTCCAAATGTTGCTAACGCAAGGGGGATATTCACAAGGTGAGGAATCCACTGGCAGATGTATCTATCAGAAGTCAACCGTATAGACCAGCTATCCTAGAGGTAGCGTGGACAGAACAGTCTTAGGCTAAAAGACTCTTGAGGGCGTGTAAAGCCAGCTGTTTTACCATATGTAACCCCTTGAATACCAAATGAAAGGACACCACACAGGATATATAAAATATATATGTATTTATTCACTAACACACTCCTCTGAACTCTTTATGAGATCAGAGGCAAAAGCACATAACAAGTTACTCTCAGAAATACTTTAAATAGCACAATTTACAGTTAGGCCCTAGGGGCGTGTGAAACCATATACTAAGTAAGTGGTATAAGAACCACAACTTGTGAAAGGGGAAGGTCTAGGGCCTAGGGAATCGCTGGGGCTACACTATCTGACCCTTAGGTTAGGAATAGGAGGCCCACAGGCGGCGCGTGCAGTGTCAGTACACTCACACGAGAGTCAACAGAAAGTCAATGGGTACGTAAAAGGTAAGTAAATGAAGATTTAGGACACTTCTGGTCTAACTAGGAAGATACAACTAATAAAACTAAACACTAGGATAGTCAATCCCTACAGGAGCACCGAAGTACTCGCGTTACCTCACCCACGGGCTGCGGGTGCATAGGTGGCAAAGTGTGTCGGGTTTTCTCATTGTTTCCTATGGAGCCTTGGAAGAAGATGCTGCAGGCGACCAGGAAGAAGATGTCCGGGTGGATCCAAGGGTGGATCGGAGTTGAAGAAGACCTGAAAGCAGAGGGGACAGAGTCTAGGTCACTAGCCAGTGACCGGGTGGAACCAGGAAGGAACCAGACGTCGTCGAGGACAATCAGGCGCTGTCGTGAAGCTTGTCTTTGCAGACATGCGGACCAGGAGGCGTCGAGGACTACCAGGTGCTGGAGAGGAGCGGCCCCACAAAGGTTCTCGCAGATGGAGGGGTCGACTTCAAGATCAGAGCCAACAAGCCTAAGCAAAAGCAACCCACGCAGGATACACAAAAGGCTTCTGGTGCAGACCAGGGGTGTCTGAGGTACTTCACCTTTTCAGGGAAGCAAGGGCCAGTCTGGAGCAACAGACCAGCGATGGATTTTTAAAAGGATCGTCGCCACAGGGCTACTAGCCAACTGGCCAGCAACCAGGACAATGCGTCGAGCAAAACACAAGCAGAAGGGCCCCACGCAGATCTCGTGGAGTGTGGAGGGCTGATCTTCGGTGCAGGTGGAGCTCGGTGTCGGGAAAGTCTCAGACCCCAGTGCACAGCTTCGAGGAGGCCTCAGGAGCAACGCTGTTAGCAAGTTGAAGACTTTCCAAGTTGCCTTTTTGCACGGGTTCCGACGCCTTCCACGGGGCTCAGCTGTGCTGGAGTCGTGCAGTGGGGTCAGAGATGTCCGGGAGTCGAGGTCTTGTGCTCTGTGCTCGGGTTCCGGCGGGAACGTGGACAAAGCAAGCCGTTGAGTTGCTGGATGGTGCCTGGTTGCCCAGGGTGGTCACTCCTTAGCCACAAGGGAGATTTCTTCAGTCTTCAGCTCAGGTGAATGGCGAAGGTCCAGAGTTTCGCTTCAGTTCGATTCCAGGATTAATCTAAAGTCACCTGGGTCAGCTCCAACCTTTATACAACTAAAGGGGGCTGGTTTAGTTTCTGGGTCCCTCCTGAGGGTGGGACAAGGAAGGGGGTTGTTACACCCCCTTTCCTTTGTCCAGTTTCACGCCAGAGCTGGGGCTGGAGTGCCCCAGCAACCGGTTTGAACTGAGTTATGCATGAACCACCTAGTGTGCTTCAGGCAGTGTCTCAATCTATTCAGCCCTCCCTGTCCCAATACACATCCTCCTGTCTGGGATGGTGCTCGCACCGCCCCCAAGCAGGAAACCTATTGTCCAAACCTCCGTGACTGGAAGGACTCCCAGCAGCAGGAGGTCAGACTCGTGTCTGTGCAGCAGCATCCATTTTGTGATGCTGGGGCTCTGGTTAACTTTAACCGGGATCGTTGGACTAACATGTCTTCTCCCTCTAGAAGGGTGGAATGCTACCCCCATCGCCAGAATTGGCGAGGGGATCGTTTTCCAAAGCGTATGACACCTTACACGACATGTTTGGATAAAGCCAAACCAAAGTTAGCATCTAACCGCGAGGATTATAATGCACTTAAGAGTATATGGTATGGCGATATCATAGAACAGCTATAAGGGCATGGTTCCGAAAGCTGCAGACATGCTCAGCTTATGCTAGAGCATCATCTCACACATAACCAAGCACTCTGCCTTCATGATTGTTAAGGCCTGCCATATGAGTGACTTTTAGGTTACTATGTGTCTATATGTAAGTAGGTATAGGAATACTACAGCTAAGCAAGGGGTGATTACACAACCTTGCCCCAGCTGAGTGATCAGCCAGTTGTGTCTATTTGAGTGGCCAGCCAGGGATGGCATAATACATGCTGCAGCCCCTGGTAGGCCTTGGTTGCACCTATGCCCTGAATACCTAGGGGACACTTAGTACAGGGGCTGACAAGGTGAACCAATTCCCAATTGTGGTTGTACCTAGGGTACAGGTTAAATTTAGAGAGAGTGCATCTGTGCTGTGTGTCTGATTAGCAGGCCCACAGCCACATCCAAGTCGAAAACCAAGAAAAGCAAAAGCATAAAGTGAGGGTGACCACAGGAAGCAGACCCTACTCTCCTACACAACCAACCCCCCCCCCCAAAAAAAAAAACCTAGGGACATTAAACTAACCTAGACCAGTTGAGTCTTCATGTTCTAAGTGGAAATATCTGGAGAGTCCATCTGCATTGGCATGGTCAGTCCCAGGTCTATGTTCCACTGTAAGGTCCATCCCCTGTAGGGCAATGGACCACCTAAGAAGTTTGGGATTTTCACCCTTCATCTGATTTAACCATAGGAGGGGCATGTGGTCGATCTGAATCTTGAAGTGAGTGCCAAACAAGTATGGCCTCAGCTTCTTCAGGGCCCAAACCAGAGCAAAGGCCTCCCTCTCTATAGCTGACCAACGTTTCTCTCTAGGGGTCAGCCTTCTGCTTATAAAAGCAATGGGCTGGTCTTGACCATCTATATTCAGTTGTGAAAGTACAGCTCCCACACCCAACTCAGAAGCATCTGTTTGGACTATGAACTCTTTGGAGTAATCTGGACTTTTCAGAATAGGTGCAGTACACATGGCCTGCTTCAGGTCATCAAATGCCTTTGACAGCTAACTGTCCACTGAACTTTCTTTGGCATCTTTTTGGAAGTGAGGTCATTCAGTGGTGTCACAATGGACCCATAGTTTTTCACAAACTTCCTGTAGTACCCAGACAGGCCCAAGAAAGCTCTGACCTGCGTCTGGGTGGTTGGAGTAGGCAGTATCTGATGGTCTGGATCTTGCTCTCCAGTGGCTGAACCTGACCCCCACCTACCAGGTGGCCCAGTAACACAACCTTGCTCTGCCCTATCTGGCACTTTGTAGCCTTGATAGTGAGGCCTGCCTTTTGCAGGGCCTCTAAAACATTCCTCAGGTGGACCAGGTGATCCTCCCAGGTGGAGCTAAAGACAGCAATATCATCCAGATAAGCTGAACAATAGTCATCCAGTCCTGGGAGAACTTGATTCACCAGCCTTTGGAAAGTGGCAGGTGCATTCTTCAAACCAAAGGGCACTATCACAAATTGATAATGTCCTCCTGGGGTGGAAAATGCTGTCTTGGCTTTTGCATCCTCAGCTAACCTGATTTGCCAGTAGCCTGCTGTCAGGTCAAATGTGCTCAAGAACTTGGCAGAAGCCAATCTATCAATGAGCTCATCTGCCCTGGGGATGGGGTAGGCATCTGTCCTATTGACAGCATTGAGACCTCTGTAGTCCACACATAACCTCATCTCTCTCTTACCATCTTGGGTGTGAGGTTTTGGCACCAGGACTACTGGACTGACCCAAGGGCTCTCTGATGGCTCAATACCTGCCAGCTCCAACATCTTTTGGACCTCTGTCCTTATGCAGTCCCTGGCATGGTCAGGTTGCCTGTAGATCTTGCTCTTGACAGGCAGACTGTCACCAGTGTCCACCTCATGGCTGCACCAGCTTGTCTGACTTGGGGTCAGAGAAAACAAATGTCTGAAGGACTACAGAGCTTGCCTACAATCCTGTTGCTGATGGTCAGAGAGGCTGTCTGAAAAGACCACACCATCCACCGAGCCATCATCAGGGTTTGGAGTAGGCAGGTCTGGGTGAGGGTCACGCTCTTCCTCCTGCCCCTCATCTGTAGCACATGAGCAAGCCCATGTCTGTCCTGTCGACAAATGCTTTAAGTCTGTTGACATGAAGCACCCTGTGGGGGCTTCTGGGAGTCCCAAGGTCCACCAAGTAGGTGACTTCTCCCTTCTGTTCAATTATTGTATGGGGTCCAGGCCATTTGTCCTGGAGTGCTGCTGGGGCCACTGGCTCCAACACCCATACACAGTCAGTACAGCCTTTTGGTCATGCCAAGCTTTTTGTAATTCTTTATTATTATTATTATTTGGGCATTTGTAAAGCGCCTGGTTACGCCACTGGCGTGTCCCCGCGCTGTGATAAGTGAAGTAGCTGCCCCCCCCTCTCACAGAAGGCTACCTGCTAAAAAGGTATGTTTTAAGTTTTTTTCTGAACAGGACTTCAGATGGTTCTAGTCGCAGTTCCATAGGAAGAGCATTCCAGCACCTGGGAGCAAGGTATCTAAAAGATCTGCCTCCCATACGCGCCTTTGATACTCTCGGGACCTTTAGCAGCCCAGTCTGCGAGGACCGTAGACTACGTGTGGGCTCGTAGCGAGTTACCAGACTCTGGAGCGGAGCAGGCGCTTTGCCGCTCAGAATGCGGTGACATGTAGCAAGGGCCTTAAACTCCACTCTCCTCTCGATAGGAAGCCAGTGGAGGGTCCGCAAAGCTGGTTTGGAGGATGACCTCCTAGGGAGCCTGAGAACAAGCCGCGCTGCAGCGTTTTGGAGGACTTGCAGGCGGCCCATGACCTTGCCCGTGGCCCCCAGATAGAGCAGGTTCCCATAGTCGAGTCGTGAGGTGACGAGGGCGTGCACCAGCGTCCTTCGAGCAGAAATAGGAAGAAGATATAACACTTTCCTTAAGGCTCTCAGGACACCGAAGCAAACCCCCGCCACGCAACTAACCTGGGGACCAAAGGCAAGGTCCTTGTCCAGCCACACGCCAAGGTTCCTGGCCTCACGGCAAGGAACAGGAACTTCACCCAGACAGGGCGGCCACCACGCCGACGACTACGCAGACGGCCCTCCCCCCACCACGAGCACCTCGGTCTTGCTTGGCTGGCCTCAAGGTTTTTGGAAGCCTTCTTCATATACTCAGCCATCCTGGAGCGGAGACCATGTACATAGTCCACTATGTCATGCTTAGGCTTTTTGGGAGGTAACTCCCATCCTTCCTTCACAAGACATAGGGGTCCTCTTACAGGATGCCCAAACAAAAGTTCAAAAGGGCTGTAGCCAACCCCCTTTTGTTGGACCTCTCTGTAAGCAAACAGAAGGCAGGGTAAAAGGATGTCCCATCTTCGCCTCAGCTTTTCTGGTAACCCTTTTATCATCCCTTTGCGGGTCTTGTTGAATCTCTACACAAACCCATTACACTGTGGGTGATAGGGGGTGGTGAACTTATAGTTGACACCACACTCCTTCCACATTGCAGTCAAATATCCTGACATGAAGTTTGCACCTCTGTCAGAGACAACCTCCTTTGGAAACCCCACTCTGGAGAAAACTCCAAGTAGGGCCCTTGCCACAACAGGGGCTGTTGTGGTCCTCGGGGAATAGCTTCTGGGTACCTGGTGGCATGATCCACTACCACCAGTATAACTCTTTACCCAGATGCTGTTTGGGGGTCCATTGGTCCTACAATGTCTATCCCCACTCTTTCAAAGGGTTTCCCCACCACTGGTAGTGGTATGAGGGGGGCCTTTGTTGTACCACCTGACTTGCCACTGGCTTGGCAGGTAACACAGGATCGACAAAACTCCTTTGTATCTTTTGACATATGGGGCCAGTAAAAGTGAGGGACAAGCCTGTCCCGAGTCTTGTTCTGGCCCAGGTGTCCTGCTAAGGGAATATCATGGGCCAAGGTAAGAAGGAAGCCCCTAAATTGCAGAGGTTTGACCAACCTCCTGGAAGCACCAGGCTTGGGGTCTCTAGCCTCTGAATAAAGGAGCCTACACTTTATGGGTACCTTGAGCATTCCCACCAACCTCAGCAGCAGCTTGCTGTCTGAGGGGTTCAAGAGAGGAACACTCTAATTGTGCCTGCCTCAGATCTGCCCTTGAAGGTCCCCCTGTCCCAAGAAACTCAACCTGGTCAAGTTCAAGTTCTTCTAGGACAGTTCCTTCTTGGATCTCAGTATCATCCTCCTGGGAGGGCTGATCCTCAACCTGAGGCAGGGGGAAGGCACAGCCTTAACCCTCTTGCTCTTTCTCTTGGGTGGTGTCTGGTCTATTGTTCCAAGATCCAGCACCTGTTCAGGTAAGCACGTTTTGGCCTGTGACCTGGTCACAGCAAGGACATGTGCTGATATTCCCAGCATTTCTGCATGGGTCCTATACTCCACCTCAGACCAAACTGAGGTTTCAAGATCATTTCCCAACAGACACACTACTGGAAGGTCTGAACTCACAACAACTTTCTTCGGGCCAGTTACCCCTCCCCAGGAGAAGTTCACAACTGCAACACTATGGGAAGTAGTGGCATTGCTAGCATTGGTCACTAGGTACTTCTCACCTAGTATGATCTGATCAGGGTCCATAAAGTTTGGTGTCACCATGGTGACACTGGCACATGTGTCCCTGTAGGCCTGAACCATCTTGTCATTAATAAAAGGTGTCTGCCTGTACTTGCTCAGATTACTGGGACTTACAGTAGAGGACATGGCTATGTCCCCATCACAGACAAGAACAGCCTGAGTTGGTACTCTGACTAGGCCAGAGTCCATCTCAGTTCCCAGGGTCAACCCTACTACACCCGTTTGCTGGTAACCACCACTAACAGCTGGACTAGGGGGAACAGTTGCCTTAGGGGCAATGGTGGTTGGCGCTGTGCCCTTCTTGGTGCACTCACTAAACCAGTGAGAGACTGACTTACAGTATCCACACCAGTGCTTCTTTTGACCTTCTTGTTTCTGTTTGTTCTTTTTGGAGCCACCCTCCCCGTGTGCCTTTTGGGGGCCTGGTGAAGACTTCTGGTCTTTTTGTTTCTGCTCATTACCCTTCTGGTCTGCCTTTTTGTGATCACCCCCCTGGTTCTGTTTTTTCTGCTTAATCCTGGTTCTGACCCATTTGTCTGCCTCCTTTCCCAATTCTTGGGGAAAGGTCAGATCAGAGTCAATCAGGTATTGATGCAATAACTGGTTATGACAGTTGTTAAGTATTTGCTCTCTCATGATCAAATTATAAGTTAGCCTGACTAAGTCTTCTGACTAAGACCTGACTGTTTGTCTCAAGATCAGAATCATCTCCTTCTACCCCCTCTTCTTCTTCCCCTTCTGGTACTGGAGTATCAGCATTGTCATCTGAGGAGGGAAGGACTTCATCTGCACTGCCTCTGTTACCAGTCTTAGGTGGCTGTTGACCATCATGCTCTTCTAAGAATTTTAGCCTTCTAGAAGTACACAATTGTCTCAATTCTTGGAAGGCTAAGGCTTCATATCTCGAAGCAGTCCTCAAGGGATCTACTTCTGCAGGCAGAGCCTGTCTGGGGTTCACTGTCTGAGACATGTTTTCTAGTAAGGTGGGGTGTTGCACCTACCTACACTATGTGTTTTCCTACAGAACCTGTCTAGGAGTTGTAGTCAGGGTGTGCTAGGCCCAGGCTCTACAACAGCTAAGTTCAGTAGAACTTAAGTATACTAAGACTTGTTTTTATATGTACCTACAGGTACCTATGTGATCTTTCAAATGATATCTCAAGATTACAAGCGGTAAAACAACAGCAAGCTCTAATCCCAACCGCTGCACACCAATGTGAGAAGTTGGCCTGGTATATGGTGTTCACTATTCTAGTGATCACCTTGCACCAGTCCAAACAACCCTTATGGTGATAGTTTTAAAGTGAACCTTACAGACCAGCTATCCTAGAGGTAGCGTGGACAGAACAGTCTTAGGCTAAAAGACTCTTGAGGGCATGTAAAGCCAGCTGTTTTACCATATGTAACCCCTTGAATACCAAATGAAAGGAAACCACACAGGATATATATAAAATATATATGTATCTGTGCTGTGGGTCTGATTAGCAGGCCTACAGCCACATCCAAGTCGAAAACCAGTAAAGCAAAAGCAAAAAGTGGGGGTGACCATAGGAAGCAGACCCTACTCTCTTACACATGCCAAAAGCGTAGAGCCATGAAGTGAACAGAGGGGGGGAGGGAGGGGGGTGGCTTGGACGCCGATCGGGATGGCGGCGTGAGCCTGCAGCTCCGTGCCTGATCCCGCAAATTATCCTGGGAATCCTGCCATAAGCGCTGATTGAGGCGCGGATACTCGGCACGAAGTACCGGAGGAACGGAGGAACGCAGCTACGGGCCGACAGGAGACCAAACGTAGCGCTAAGGCCCGATTCCAGAGTCTGAAGGTGCAGAGTCGTGGAAAAGAAGATGGCGGCGGTCTAAGACTACGGAGGCTGACCTGCGGGACAAGACGGACCGCGGCTGTAGTGGGGTGAGGGCTACGGCCTGAAGAGGTGAGCGGAGCGGGGGCCCGGCAGCGCGAAGCTCCGCGGCGGGGACAGCGGTGCGGAGCGCTCTCCGCCAACGTGGAGACCGGCGGACGTAGCGCCCATCCCCCACTCTCCGACATGGGGGCCAAATGTGGAAGGTCCCGCTCCTGGACTGCATCCCTGACTCTGCAGCAGCTGGGAGTCTAGCAAAGTCAGACAACGGTATCCCAGTGAGGGGTGGAATACAAGGGAAGGAGCGGCTATACAAATAGGCGGCCCCAATCCCCGACATTGGGATTGCCCATTACCCAGAGCGCGGGTCCTGACGGCACGCAACTCCAGAGGCTGCATATCGGCAGAAGCGGCCTTTGCCGAGCTGTATGGGGATTGGACCCGGGCATACTCGGTGGACGGACGGAAGCTACAGGAGGCTGGCGACCATCAGTGATACACCCACACGGTATGGCCATGTGAGAGAAGGTGGTGCAGGGACTGAGCGGCGCTGGAGATTGGGGCATAAGACTAACACGGAGCAGCGCCCGTAGGCAGACTGCACATCCAGCTCTGGCCGAAAGCCACCTGCTTCATTGAGTGCACGCTGTTGGTTCCTCCGGGTACCTGGACTGGGCCTTCCCTTGACTTTGCGGGATGTGGTGATTCCAAGCTGGGGACGGAGACAGACTGCGCAAGAGGAACCCCTGAGCCATGAGGGGCCTGCTGGCGTACTGTGAGGGATGAGGAACTGTGGACGGCCGTTTTGAATACGGGAGAGAGGTCTTCGTGCTGAAGACGAACCGGCCCCTGGAGGTAGAGACCACTGTTGGGGAAGAAAGTTGAGGCTACTGAGCGGTGAAAGGGCACAGAGGGCCGCCTTCACTCGACAGATGGAAGTTGGAACAGGAAAATCCCCTAGAGGCGAATTTACGACGACGCACGAGGCGACCAAGATGGCCGCCAGTGGCAGTGGCCTGAACATGAAGCAGGGACAGGACCAGGCGAACATACCGGACATGGATAATGGAACCCATACTGCCCAGGACACATCTGCACAGGAACGGAGGCTGAATATGCGACTGGATAGCATACTGGAGGCGATAACCGCGACCAAGGAGTCCCTACATTAGGATATAGCGCAGGTCACTACGGGACTGGGCCTCCTGAGGGCGGACCATGCTAAACTCACTGATAGGGTAAAGGACAACGAGCTACTGCTTCAGGAGCTCAAACCAGCGGTAGTGACCACAGAACACAAACTCACCGATATCCTGGGACGCTTGGCGACACTGGAGAAACGGGCAGAGGATTCCGAAAGCCGCAATAGGAGGAACAACGTAAGGGTGGTGGGCCTGCCAGAAAAAGTTGAAGGGGACGATGCAGTGGCCTATATGGAGAACTGGTTTAAAACGGTCGTGGCTGCGGAAGGTCTCTCTGCCTTCTTCTCCCTGGAGCGGGCGCACAGGGTCCCGGCCCGCCCGCCCATGCAGGGCCGCCCGCCCAGGCCGATGGTGGTAAGACTATTGCACTATAAGGACCAAGACCTACTAATACAGAGGGCGCGTTCAGCGGGCCCCTTTCAGGTGGACAATAGCTCGGTCACGGTTTTCCCGGACTACACTCAGGAGGTCCAAAAGAGCAGGGCATCCTATCTGACGTGAAAAAAGAACTGAGGGAGGAGGGGATACAATACTCCTTGCTTTTTCCACCCAAGCTACGAGTGATCCTAGATGGAAAGACCCAATTCTTTCAGACCCCTGACGTAGTGTGGTCATGGCTCGAGTTATACCGTGCTGGTACGGACCACAAGAGTAAAAGCGACAGGGAGAGACAAAAACTGGTCCAGGTGTGAAAATCACAACGCATCCGCAAATGAAATAAACTCAAGAGGGCGATGCGGGACGACCAGATGGCGGCGGACAGAAAGGGAACATTAGCTGCAACGGCGATCATTACGGGCTCACAACATGAGAAGGCATCGGTGGGCTCGGACTCTGAAGACGACGGAGGAAAATCTGGAGGAGACGTCTCGGAAGCTGATAGCTCGACAGGGCCAGCGGTCACCCCACAGCAGCAGCTGGACTATTTAATGAGTGACATTTAATGTGCAGATCATAACCACTACTCCTGTTGGGGCAGCCTACCCTGGTGATTGGCGGGCTGGCAGGTACTGCGCTGCGAATGCAGTATGGGATCTTGGGCGCGGGCGGGGGGCCCTGCTTACCCTGGGTCGGCTCTGACTTACCCTCTCGTTGCCCTTAAGGCTTTCTGTGGTGGCGACCACAGATTAGTGAAATGTGTGATGTGTTACAGGTTTGGATGGGGGCTGATGTTGTGTTATTAGGTCCTGTCCTGGGGAGAGGGGTTTGGGGAGTTTGCTGGGGTGTTCTGATGGGGGGGTTTTACTGCAATGATGTGGGTAACGAATTGTTGCTGTTGAAATGGCCGGGAGATGGCTGCTATGGGGACATTACCTAATTTGAAATGCCTTACATGGAATGTCCGTGGACTTCGAACAATGTCGAGACGACACAAGGTGCACGCCCATTTGGTGAGGCGAGGCGTCCAAATTGCACTGTTGCAAGAAACTCATTTAACCAAGCAGGAATGCACTGCACTGCAGAGGAGGTGGCATGGTCAGGTGTTTGGCACCACGTATTCGGCATTTGCCAGAGGGGTGCTGATATGGGTGAGAGCGGGGGTCCCATTCCAGGCCACGAACCAGCTAGTGGACCCTGAGGGTCAATATGTGGTGGTGGAGGGGAGGCTATATGGCCGGGATGTGGTCTTATGTAGTATATACGCCCCCAATGCTGACCAGGCCCATTTTTTCGATAGTCTAACAGGTTCGCTGGCATACTTCCTAGCGGGCCCCATCATCCTGGGAGGTGACTTCAATTCGATCATTGATGTGGCACTCGATAGGTCGCATCCACCATTGGCCGACTCCCCAGTGCGCAGGCTAGCCACACATAGGAAAGCTTGGCAGGAGAGGTGGGGCCTCATAGATGTATGGAGGGAGCAACATCCTGATGTTAGGGACTATTCCTTTTTCTCAGCTTTACATGCATTACATGTTAGAATAGACTCCGTCCTATGTAGTGGCCCCCTGGCTGCCATGATAACACATACGGAGTACCTAGCCAGGACCATTTCAGATCATAATCCCTTACTAGTGGCAGTGCAGTGGCAACAGGCGAGATCTGCGGTCCCAACATGGAGGCTGCGACCTGATACATTAGAGGACCTGGTGTTCAGTGACACGGTCCTACAGGGCATCGATCACTACCTTGATGAGAATGAGGGTTCAGCTGCTACGAGATTGATAGAGTGGGATGCGATGAAGGTGGTGGTGAGAGGCGTATGTATGGGCAGGTTTTCGAATGCAAGGACGTCGGTTTTGGCTGATCTGGGGAAGGCGGAAGGTGTGTTGAGGGATCTAGAGCAGCGTAGACCTAAGCGACCGGATTTACAGGAGTAGTTACTAGAAGCGAAGGAAATGGTAGCGACAGAAACAGAGCGGCTGCGATGCTATGACTACAAGCTATATACCACCAAGGTACATGCAGAGGGGGATAAGGTGGGAACGCTACTTGCTAAGCTTGCTATTCCAGAACCTAGAGGTTGCCCGATTATGAGCATCAGAAAGGAGACAGGAGAAATAGTCTACTCACAGACGGCGGTCCTGGCGCGCTTCCAGTCATATTACACGAGTCTGTATGAGAGTCAGCTGGGGGTGGAGGTCTCTGCGATAGGGGAATACCTGGAGTCTGTTCATCTCCCAGTGCTAGATGGCGAGGCCGCGAAGGACCTAGACGGCCCCATAACACTGTCAGAAATCCGGGTGGCCATTAAGCAGATGGCTAGAAATAAAACACCGGGTGTAGATGGCCTACCAATTGAATTCTACTTGAAATATATCGATATGTTAGCACCCAGGCTACTGGCGGTGTACTCGGAAGCCTTGATACTGGGGCATCTGCCCAAATCAATGAGGGAAGCGCTAATGGTGCCGCAACTGAAATCTGGTAGGGAAGCTACAGATGTGACGTCATATAGGCCCTTATCTATGCTAACGGTGGATTATAACATCTTGAGCCGTATTTTAGCCACTAGATTGCTACCACACATGACCATGCTGATACACGGGGACCAGGCAGGGTTTATCCCTACTAGGAACACATCCATGAACGTTCGCCGATTGGTCCGTATATTAGACAGCGCCGTAGATCCGGATCAAAAACCAGCAGTATTGTCGGTTGACATCGAAAAAGCTTTCGATAGTCTTGAGTGGAAGTATCTAGATGAGGTATTGGTGAAGTTCGGCCTAGGGGACGGGTTTGGGCGATGGACGAGAGTTCTCTACTCCTCTGCTACTGCAAGAGTACGATTGGGGTCAGTTATATCCTCCGATTACCCGGTGCGTAGAGGGACGAGGCAGGGTTGCTCGCTGTCTCCCCTGCTGTTCGCATTAGCGATGGAACCACTGGCAGCGCAGGCGAGGTCGGGAGCATTGTACAATAGGGTTAGACGTGGTGAAGAATCGCATCACATATCACTGTATGCAGATGATCTGTTGCTGTACCTGGAAGATACGGAGCGGGCTCTGGAAGGAGCTGTAGAGATGTTATCCAGCTTTGGTCGGCTGTCTGGCCTTAAGGTAAACTGGAATAAAACCTGTGTTTTCCCGTTATGGGCGGACACGCCGTATCCCCCTCTTGCGGTGGAAGTGGTGTGGGAGGCCACATGCTTCACCTATCTGGGTGTCCGTGTTTACCACGGGGCCGCAAATCTGCTGAAGGGAAATATAGGGTGCTGCATTAGAGCACTGAAGGGATGTATGTCCTTTTGGGCCTCCCTCCCTCTATCGGTACTGGGCCGGGTGGCACTGTTGAAGATGGTGTCTCTGCAGAGGTTGCTCTATTACTTCCGTACCCTACCGATATGGATCCCTCAGCGGATCCTCAAAGACTTGAAGACAATGATTACTGACTTCCTTTGGGGACACGGACGACGTAGGGTGGCACTGAATACTCTGCTCAGGCCCAAACTTGAGGGGGGGATGGCGGTTCCCGATTTTGAATTAGATTACCTAGCGGCTCAACTGCAGATATTAAAGCAAAACATTGCCAGAGAATTTAGAGGCCCGGACCAAGAACGGGGGACCGGTATCCAGCGACACATCTTGTCATACATAGTCATGCAACAGAAATTAGATTTGAGGGTTCTCACCATGGAGGAAAAAACCCTTCGGTTGTGCTGGCACAGAAGTCTGAGGAGAGCGAAGACAGCCCGACCGTATGCGCCGGAGATCCCACTGGGGATGCTGACGGCGCTGCCGCATGGGGGCGATTGGTCCCCGCTGTCGGAATGGGAAGAATTGGGCCTACAGATGGTGGGGGACTTATATATAGATGGGATGCTGGTCCCCTTTCGGGCGTTGCAGGATCAGTTTGGTCTCCCAGATGGGAGCTACCTCTTGCATGCAGCAGTTGTCGCGGCGATGCAGAAGCACTGGAAGGGAGGGCTAGTGGAACCGGACACGACCATGGCCTGCCAATATGTGGTGATGGCTGCGGGCACTTTTAAGGCGGTGACCTGCCTCCACTCTAGAATGTTACAAGAGGGACTGGAGCCGCTACTTGCGCTGAAGACGAAATGAGAAGACAGCATCGGTAGACCCATACCAGACACAGTCTGGGGCTATATTATGAAACGGACGTGGAAGGGTAGCAGAAATGCCCGCTCCAGCAGGTGCACTTCTTCATATTACATAGGGCCTACCTGACCCCGGGGAGGATCAAGCGATACTCTCGGGTGCAGGATGCAGTGTGCCCAAGGTGCTTAGCGCCAGAAGTTGAGCTGGACCACTTGTTGTGGGGATGCCCAAAATTAGGGACATACTGGCCTGAAGTGGGAGAACTTCTGAACGCGGTTATTGACAGGGAGGTGGAATTTGACATGGCGGCGTGTCTGCTGCTGTGGTTCCCTCACACGACAAAGACGAAAATCACGAGCAAATTTATCGACATAGGGCACTGGAAATCCAAGGAGGGGCCATCGGTGAGGAGATGGATGAATGAGTTGTTGAAATGGTCCAGGTGCGAAAGTGTGATTAGAATGCGACAGGCTACCGGAACTGACAATGATAAGTGTTTGGAGATGGCGAGGGCTTGGGAACTGATAGTGCAAGCGTTGCGAGACTACATGGTAGAGGATGAAGAGTAGGTACACTCGGAGGCAGGGGTTCCATGAGGCTTGAAGAAACGAATGCAACACCCGACTAGTGGCGTGCTATTCCATCAGACCACAGGATTATGCCCCCATCAGCAGCAGTTGGGGGGGGGAGGTTGGAGGGGTGTTCTTAGGTACCATCGTACTGTCAAGAAGGATGCCTGCGGTTAGGATATATAGTTGGTCCCTAAAGAAGTGGGATCTCCGGGCGGTATACTGTGGGCTCCCGTGGTGGGGTTATTGTTAGACCCTGGGGACGGCTGCCACGGAGGGTACTAGCACGGACATGTTGAAGCGGGCATTGGGGATACTGGCATCGCCCCCATAGGAAGACTAGCTATACTTGATGGTGACTAGGAGGGAGGGAGTTTGATGGGTAAAAAAAAGCAGATACTGAATTGTGTTGTTAACCAGACACCTCTGTGAGGTGACAACTGTGACATGTTTTGCAGGGACGAACTAGTGCGCCGCCCGGCCTCCGGGATGTGGGCTGAATGGATGTGTACGACTTTATTGCCATTCCTATGCTTTGAGATGTCATGAGTGTAATGGTTGACCTACTTTGAGGTCTTGCTTATAATTCCGCAATAAAATAATGAAGTGAACAGAACAGTGTGTGTCAAAATAAGGGCCTTGTAAAGGGGGCAATCGTAGCCCTATAAATGAGTCACCAGAGCAGGGAAGCATTGGTGGGTCTGTAAGGAATCTGCAGCTAGATATTGTCTCTACCAAGGTAACTTGTTCATCTGATAGCGACTTCAAGCTGCAGATTCCATACTTTTGAATAGATACCCATGCCATACTTCCTGGCAGAGGCAGCAGACTGATCCCTAGACTAGAAAGTCCTGCAGGACCGAATGGGTGAAAAGCCCATCCCTGTGGACATAACTGAACAAGCAGTAGTGTTTCGCAAATGTGTGCAATGAAGCCCACATTGGAGCCTGGCAGATATCCAGTACTGACACTCCATGAGCTAGCTCTGTGGTTGCAGCCTTCACGCTGGAGGAATGGGCCTGTAACCACTCATGAGGCTGCTTCTTTGCCAGGGTATAACAGATCCTAATACAGATAATGACCCGGCACAAAATGGGCCTAATCTGCACTGCCCACCCCTTTTTTCCTCCCACAGAGCCCACGAAGAGTTAGTTATCCACCCGTACTCTTTTGTGATGTCATGGTAGAACGGCAACGCTCTTTTTGGGTCCAAACGATGGAGACGCTCTTCTACCTTTTTGGGATGCGGAGGAGCAAAGAAATGGGCAGTGTGACCGACTGACCCAGATGAAATTCGGTTACCACTTTGGGAAGGAATGAGGCTCAAATGCGAAGCATCAACTTATCCGGAAATGTCATGAGATAGGGAAGTTTAGTTGATAAAGCCTACAGCTCACTCACCCTCCTGGGAGATGAAATAGCCACTAGGAATGCTATTTTGATAGTAGCAATTGGAGGGGACAATTATGTAGTGGCTCAAAGGGAGCACACAGGAGTAAAGTGAGAACTAGGTTGAGATCCCAAAGGGGCATAATGAAGGGCGTAGGGGGAAATATATGTACAAACCCTTTCATGAACCTATTTAGAAAAGGGGACTTGAAGAATGAGAGTTGGTCAGGCCACCGCAGGAAAGAGGATAGAGCACAAAGATAACCAAGAGCAGAGCCCTGCTGGACAAGGTTAAAAATAAAGAGAAGTTTATCAGAAAGAGAGTCAGAAAGAGTGTCAATAGAACTTTCTGTACAATATTTTACAACTTTTTGCCAATGGCAGGCATATACCATCTTGGTGAAAGGTCTACTGGCCGCCAAAATAACCTTACAGACTTTTGGAGGGAGGAAGGTCGAAAGCTATCAACTGTTGATACTCCCTTGCTGCTGCAACAGAAGATTCTCCCAAAGGGGCAGCCTAACCGTTGGATCGATGCTCATTCGAAGAAGCTCAAGATACCAGACTCTTTGTGCCCGAATGGAGCCACAAGAATGACTTGGTTCAAATGTTCTTGAGAACTCTTGGCAGAAGTGGTAGGGGCTGAAAGTCGTACAACAGACCTGAGCTCCACTTGCTACGAAAAGCGTCACTGAGCGATAGTCACCTTGTAAACTCCAACGTACAATACTGCTGACATGGCGAGTTATCTTCAGAGAAGAACAGATCTAACCAAGGCTCTCCCACTATTGAAAGAGTCCTTGCACCACCTCCGACTGGATACAAAAACAACAAAAAGCCCCTGCTCTAGGAAAATTGCAGTAAAGTCACAGTAGTTTCTGGTTGTGGAAACAGTAGTGTAATAAACACATCAACATATATCAAAGTCAATAGATGGCGGTATGCCAGGAAAAAGTTTGAAATCGAGTAGAATCCTTGTTATGGCAAACAGTTTATTGTTTCACTTGTAATGGCCAACACGTGTTTCATCGCAGGGAAACCAGACTGCGAATCTTCAGGGCTGGGTATAGATACAAAAAATACATTTGTATGGTTGTCTTATGTGAGCTAAGCAATTGAAAAAAGGTGGTTGGTGGACCCTTCGTGAGAAAAAACGTGGGCATGCCATGGAGTGACAAAGTGTCATATACGTGTGACATGAATTCTGTAGTTTAGGTGACTTTGGTGTATGTGACTGGTGAAGTTTTTATACCGTGGTTAAACAGATTGTGTGGAAGTGACTACAGATAGTCTATGGTTGGGTCATTTTAATAAGGAAAACACATTGACCAGTATGCGTAAGTACATTTTGAAAACAGGAATAAATCTAAGCAAGTGAAAAAATGAAGTGCTAGTGATCAGGTGTACAACCCATTGTAACCTGTAGTGACTGCTAAGTGAGTACTTTTATGGGCAAAACATCTATCCAAACATTTTGTAGAAAACATAGACCATTTAATAAAGTACGACCGGCAACCGTTGTATACCCTGTTGTACATGCAATAAGGGGTGTTTGTGGACATTGTCGATTAGTACTAAAGAGGATGCAGATGGGTAGAGAGTTGGTTCTATATTTTTGGATATTCATGAGGTGCTCAATCTGTCAATTTAGTTGTACAGCCATGTAGTGGTGTCAACCTATTCTATGGAAATAAGAAGTCATTCCGTACGCCACTGGTCAATGTGAGCGTTTTATCACGGAAAAGGAGGATGGCTATTGTACGGGTGTGTTTTTTGAAAAAACACACTGATATATCAATTCTCAGAACACCAGAAGCGAGATATTTCTATTCACGAAGAAACATGATTGCTTTGCAGAGGTTTACAGCAATATTTCTTATATTAGTGGGTGGTTGAATTATGTCATGCAGGAGACGATCAAGTCATGTATTAGGGCAGAATATAGAGCAAAATATACGGAAGACTCACCCTTTTAACAATCAAAAGCCGGTATTGGTGTTGTGGCCAAATGCCCAGGGGGGCGAGCGTGTGAAGTGCGCGCTGTACACGCGTGGTTAGTTAGATCCTATATCAAAAACACGGGGTTTAAAACATGAATATGTGAAGAACCCTAATAGGAGTTTACGTTCACAGGAACGGCGAAAAATTTAAGAATTTATTCATACCTTATCGGGCTCATCAGGGTGGCTGTGACCGGGAGGAGAATAGGTTAGAGCTGTAACGCTCGAAAAAGGGGGCAGAAAAGGCGGGTGCACCTGTAGAGAGAGTTAAATAAAGAAACAACCGTTGTGGTATAGTTTGCTTCTATTTTACTTCGTGGCGTTTCTAAAGTGCGCAAAGCTGGATGATTTACCTGTTACCATTCGTTCTCCCTCTTGTACTTCCCGGCGCCGTTTATCGAAGACGGTCACCCGACAGGAAGTGGGGACGTCTATTTAAGCTACATTTCCGCCTCTAGGTTAGAGAAAGACTATAGCGGCGTTTTGTCATTCTCTACACTATAGTATTGGCCGAGTTTAGAAGAAATACTACATATGAAAGAAAAATACTGGAATGACAAAAACGGAGAGGGTGAGCCACTGGTATTGGGATTGCTGGGAAAAACACAGTGTGTTTTTAGAGATATCGATTGTAAGTCGGTGTTCTGAAGATCAAAAAGTAAATTTTACGTAAACCAAAAATCAGTGCTTGCTTACTAAGCGAGGCATTTGTTTATATTTCAGATTCTTGGACTAAGGGAAGAAGTGTTTCTCTGAAATCGAGTGAGTCACTAAGCAGACGATTTGACAATAAAATACATAAATGTACAGTGCAGTAAAATACTGAAAAAAATATATATATAGTTCACTAAGTATGGATCTAGCAAACAACCATATAAAAAGGCGTTATATGTCCGCAACTCTGCAGACATGTTATAGTATGCCAGTAGGGTTATAACATATTAGAACATTTATTTGAACATTTCAGTAATTGCTATAACTTGAAAAAGTAGGTACTTAGTTAGTGTTGTCTTCCATGTCAAACTTGTGTTTACTCCCCTAGGAAATATTGCATCTCAGGGTCATAGTTCAGGCCGAATTCAATACTGCGCAGACGCATGATCCAGGTTGCTTCTTTGCGTCTGAGGGTCAGCTCACGATTACCACCCCTTATGTGGATAGGCACTGTATCAATGCCGAAAAAACTGATGCGGAAATCTTCTGTGTTTGGTTGGCATTTGGCTACATGTAAGGCAACAGGATATTTAGGGTCTTGCTTATGTATCGCCCTCATGTGTTCTGAGATTCTGTCTTTTAGACACCTTATCGTGCTGCCTACATATTGTTTTCCGCATTGGCACTCAATTATGTAAATGACATATTTCGTAGTACAATTGATGTTCACTCTGATGTCAAATGAATCTCCGTTGGGACCAGTAAACATCAAAGTCTTGTGTTTAGCCCATTTACACATCGCACAAAAGCCGCATTTGAAGAACCCTTTGCTGCGTTGTGTCAGCCAGTCCGGAGTTGTGTCTGTTCTAGGAACAGTCGGACTGAGTCTGTTTCTCAGAGTTCTTCCTCTACGGAAAGTTATTTGGGGAGTTGGAGGAATGAGATCCTTGAGTGTTGGATCATTTTTTAGCAGATTCCAGTGCTTGGTCATGCTAGTGCGAATTGGTCTGTGTAGGCTGTTGAATTCAGTAATCATCCTCACTGTTGAATCTTTCGCCTTGTTGTGGTTGTTACACTTGAGTGTCTCTGGTCTCGTGATTTTGTTAAGCCTCTTTTTGGCTGTGGACAGGATGGATGGGGGGTATCCACGTCTTTCGAATCTCCGTTCCATGTCTTGTATGGTGTCTGCCAGGTCGCTATCCTTGCTGCAGTTTCTTCTGGCTCTGAGGAATTCTCCCAAAGGTATTGATCTGATTTGGTGTGGTGGGTGGTAGCTGTCCGCTCGAAGAATTGCATTACAGGACGAGGGTTTTCTGTACAGTTTGCTGTGCAGTTTGTTGTCGTGTACATAGAATTCCAGGTCTAGAAACTCTATGCTTGTTTTGCTGGACTTCATGGTAAAGTTCAATTCCCACTCGTTGTGGTTGAGATGCTCAAAGAAACTTTGGAGATGATCATCTGAGCCTGTCCACAGTAAAATACAGTCATCAATGTAACGACCCCAAAATAGTATGGAGTCGGTGTATTCGCTGCCCTTGGTGCCCCAGATGTGGTCGGATTCAAATGCACCCATGAACAGATTGGCAAAGGACGGCGAAAATTTGGAGCCCATGGCAACTCCACGTGTTTGTTTATACCAGTTCTTTTGAAACATGAAGAAATTGTTGTTCAGAATGAGGGTCATCATGGATATTAACATTTGGGTATGAGCCCACAGGGTTGCTGGTCTGTGGGACAGAACTCGTGTTATGGCTTCTAAACCTAAGACAGGATTGATGCTCGTGTACAGGGCAACTACGTCCATAGTCACTATGGTAGTGTTGGGTTGCCATTCTAGGTCACTGAGAACACTCAGTATATGTTTAGAGTCTTGAATGAATGAGGGTAAGTTCTTAACTAGTGGGCCTAGAAACAAATCCACATACTCTGCTAATTTCTCGGTTGGTCCCCCTATACCGGAGACAATGGGTCTGCCTGGTGGGAAGGGGAGATCTTTGTGAATTTTGGGGAGGGTGTACAGCCATGGAAATGTCGGTTTGTGTACCTTAAGGTACAGGTATTCTTCTTCATTCAGTAAGCCATCCTCTTTCCACTTATGTAGACGGTCGTTAATTGATGTAGTAAGAGTGCCCATTGGGTTGAGTGCAATCTGTTCATAACAAGAGGTGTCAGCAAGTTGGCTTAGTACTTCATTGTTATAATCGTCCGCATTCATGATCACAATATTACCTCCTTTATCCGCTTCGCGGATCACAATGGTGGAATTCTGTGTTAGTGCGGCGAGGGCAAAACGCTCTCCTTTGGTGAGGTTATCTTTAAAAGTGAATGTTGCATTGAGTTTTTTTGTATTGAGTTTGTTAATGTCATCAAGCACTCGCTTGTGGAAGTTGTCGATGTTGTTGCCACCTGGTAGTGTTGGAGTCCAAGTGGATCTATTTTTCAAACCACTGACAACCCCCAGATCTGTGTCTATGTTTAGTTCTTCTAAAAGTTGTCCCATCTCTAAGGGGCTGTCTTCACATTCAGTAATGGATAACAATAGGTGAATTGCTTGTATATCTTTTATTGTCGTCACATTGTCTGTCAATACATCAGGAATATTTCTAACGTTTCTAGTGTTTGTGGTTTTTCTTGCAAAGTATTTTTTCAATTTAAGGCTCCTTACAAATTTAAAGAGGTCTATTTTCGTTTGGCATGTGTCTCCTATTGAAAAGGGATTGAAATTCAAACCTTTGGAAAGGAGATTGGTCATATCGGGAGTGAGAGGAAAGGAAGAAAGGTTAACTACTTGGACTTCGTTGTGTCCGCTCCCTATTTCCTTGCTGTTCCTGACCTCAGTTTTTTTCTGTAATCTTCGTTTACCTCCCCTGCTGCCTCTATGGGTCTTTGATCTGTTGTGTCTCGCTGTGCGCCCGTCCTAATCTGGAATACCTGAAACCCTCCTAGTAGATCAACCACCTCCGACTGGAGACTCCATTTTTGATCAGCTAGGCATCGACAGCTGAGTTTGTCCGCCCTGGTTTTCAGAGAACCTGCCAGGTGTTGAACCACCAGGGTCATGCCCTGCTGTTCCAGCCAGGTCCAGAGACGTAGGGCCTCTTCACAAAGGGTTAAAAACCCCACACAGCCCTGCTTGTTGAATTGAATTGAATTGAATTGAAAGAAGTTTTTATAAAGCGCGATAGCTACCCGCAGGCGTCCTAGTGCTAATGATTAACAAGTGTGTATGAGGAGGAAACTGTGTTTATCTACTGAACAAGAGAGTTTTAATTTTTTTCCGAAAAGGAAGAAGATTGGGCTCTGAGCGGAGAGAGAGGGGAATGGAGTTCCAAAGTCTGTTCCAGTGCCACATGGTGCTCATGTTGTCCATGAACATTTGCACCATCTTCCCCTTGACCGAGGGAAGAAATCCTTGCAATGCTAGTCGGATAGCCTGAAGCTCCAACAAGTTGATGCGGAGTCCCAACTCAGCCGGAGACCAGAGTCCTCTGATCTCCACCTCCCTCATCTGGCAGCCCCGTCCCAGGAGTGACACATCTGTCACTACTGTGAGATCTGGTTGGGTAAGAGAGAAGGGTCCGCCTCTGACCCTTTTCGGTTTGTTAACCACTGTAGGAAAGTAGGGACTGCATTCATGGTTACTCCCACTTTTTTCTGGTGTCTGCATGTTTTCTGAACTAGTCTGACTGGGATACTGCTAATCAGGACCCCAGTCACTGTGCTTCCTCCCTAAATTTATCATGGTGAGTACTTCAGTACCTCCACAATTCGCTACTGGTGTGCCCCTGTAAGTTCCTAGTATATGGTACCAAGGAACACATGGCATAGGTACACCAGGGGTCAACCATGGGCTGCAGCATGTATTGTGCCACCCATGAGAGACCACTCATATTGTGACTACAGGCCTGCCATTGCAGCATGTGTAAGTTGGTTCTAGCACCACTTACAACAGATATAGGTTTCCTTATATCTGAGGTCACTACACTTAAAACCATTCGTCACCCCTTAGGCAGGCCTTTCAGTCGTGAAGGCAGGGTGCGGAATTATAAGTGTATGGGTGCCCCTGCATGAGCATGACACCCCTACAAACCCTGGAGTTGATTCTCCATGCTTTGTAAGTGCGGCCAGCCATTTTCATATACATAGTGGCCATCTGTCATTACGCAAAGGATAACTATGCAGTGGCTGTGCCGAATCTGGGCATGTTTGGACATGTTGAAATCATACCCAAACACAGTTAATGGTGTTGGAGGTATGATTCCATGCACTAGGGGCTCCTCCGGGACGCCCCCAGTACTCCCGATAAAAGCCTTTCAAGGTCTGCCAGCAAGCTAATGCAGCTGCCGAGCTCAGACATGATTCTGCCCTCCTGCTGCTGAGCTGAGCTCGAGCAAGGGAAGGTAGAACAAAATAGGTTGCCTGTCACAAGGAGGTGTGACCAACTCCCAGACAGCGCTTAGTGTATTGGGCTGGGATGAGGGCGCTTGCCAGTGCCACCAGACTGCTTTGAACATTAGGTGCCTGTTAGAAATAGGACTTCTAGTTGACTATGGTTTGCAAAACCCACAAGATGATGGACGGAATGTTGCACATTGGCAAAACGTTCACCCCCAGTCACAGATCTGGGTTTAATCCATTGTTATTTTGCTCACCACGCCACCCCAGTTCAGACATGGCCATATGCAAATCAGTCTTGACCCTGTGCCTCATGGGTACTGTCTAGCCCGAACTGCCAAGCCATGTCTTCCCTGGACCAGAATCAAGCATCCTAAGACCATTCTCTGGCTATCAGCCATCATCAGCCAGGATAGCTTGACTACAGTGGCGTAGTGAGCACGGGACCCACGTCTGGGCATACCCTTCCCACATAGAGCGAACAGCAAAACACACAAGATGATTGACGGAATGTTGCACATTGGCAAAACATTCAGCCCTACTCACAGATCTGGGTTAAATCCATTGTTATGTTGCTTACCACGCCACCCCAGTTCAGACATGGCCATATGCAAATCAGTTTTGACCCTGTGCCTCATGGGTACAGTCCTGCCCGAACTGCCAAGCCATGTCTTTCCTGGACCAGAATCAAGCATCCTAAGACCGGTTTCTGGCTATCAGCCGTCATCAGCCAGGATAGCTTGACTCCAGTGGTGTAGTGAGCACGGGACCCACGTCTGGGCATACCCTTCCCACATAGGGCGAACAGCAAAACACACAAGATGATGGACTGAATGTTGCACATTGGCAAAATATTCACCCCCAGTCAGAGATCTGTGTTTAATCCATCATTATTTTGCTCACCACGCCACCCCAGTTCAGACATGGCCATATGCAAATCAGTCTTGACCCTGTGCCTCATGGGTACTGTCTAGCCCGAACTGCCAAGCCATGTCTTCCCTGGACCAGAATCAAGCATCCTAAGACCATTTTCTGGCTATCAGCCATCATCAGCCAGGATAGCTTGACTACAGTGGCGTAGTGAGCACGGGACCCACGTCTGGGCATACCCTTCCCACATAGAGCGAACAGCAAAACACACAAGATGATTGACGGAATGTTGCACATTGGCAAAACATTCAGCCCTACTCACAGATCTGGGTTAAATCCATTGTTATGTTGCTTACCACGCCACCCCAGTTCAGACATGGCCATATGCAAATCAGTTTTGACCCTGTGCCTCATGGGTACAGTCCAGCCTGAACTGCCAAGCCATGTCTTCCCTGGACAAGAATCAAGCATCATAGGACCGGTTTCTGGCTAGCAGCCGTCATCAGCCACGATAGCTTGGCTCCAGTGGCGTAGGGCCCGATTCACAGAATGAACTTAAGACTCAATCCTAAACTTACTACTATTTTGGTATTCACAGAATGCACTTACTACTTTTGGCATTCACAGAATGCACTTACTACTTTTGGTATTCACAGAATGAACTTACTACTTTTGGTATTCACAGAAGTTAGGATTTTGTCTTAAGTCTGTCTTAAGTCTGTCTTAAGTTTGTCTTAAGTCTGTCTTAAGTCAAACTTAAGACAAAATCCTAACTTCTGTGAATACCAAAAGTAGTAAGTTCATTCTGTGAATGCCAAAAGTAGTAAGTGCATTCTGTGAATGCCAAAAGTAGTAAGTGCATTCTGTGAATACCAAAATAGTAGTAAATTTAGGATTGAGTCTTAAGTTCATTCTGTGAATCGGGCCCGTAGTGAGCACGGGACCCACGTCAGCGAAATGTGGTGAGCAAAATAACGATGAATTAAACCCAGATCTGTGACTAGGGGTGAATGTTTTGCCATTGTGTAACATTCCGCCCATCATTTTGTGTGTTTTGCTGTTCACCCTATGTGGAAAGGGTATGCCCAGACGTGGGTTTTCATGCTCACTACGCCACTGGAGTCAAGCTATCCTGGCTGATGAAGGCTGATAGCCAGAAACTGGTCCTAGGATGCTTTCGGTGGGGATCCACTTGTAGATCCTGCGGAGCATGTGGAGGGTGTTGAAGCAGGAGGATGAGACGGTGTTCACCTGCTTTGTTATGCAGAGGGTGGAGTCGAGGTTGCCCCTAGGTTGCGTACGTGGTGGGTGGGTGTTTGAGCTATTCCCAGTGCTGTCGGCCACCAGAAGTCATCCCAACCCGAGGGGGGTGGGTCAGAGGATAAGGACCTCCTTCTTGTCCGAGTTCAGCTTCAGTTTGCTGCTCTTAATCCATTCGGCGACGGCCTTCATTCCTTTGTGGAGGTTGGTTTTAGAGGTGTGGGGGTCCTTGGTGAGGGAGAGGATCCGCTGGGTGTAGTTGGCATAGGAGATGATGTTGAGGTTGTGCAGTCGGGTGACGTGGGCGAGCGGTGCCATGTAGATGTGAAACAGCGTTGGGCTGAGGGATGATCCCTGAGGTACGCCGCAGATGATTTTGGTGGCTTCAGGTCCGGAGGTGGGGGAGGCGGACGCTCTGTGTTCTGCCAGAGAGGAAGGAGGTGGTCCAGTCCAGGGCCTGGATCCCGGCATCGTGGAGGCGTGTTCGTAGTGTGTGGTGGCAGACCGCGTCGAAGGCAGCTGACAGAGTGGGCAGTTATAATCAAACTGCCCACTCTAGCCTATGGGGAACAGGTAACCTTGCAACAGTGAAAAAACAAAGTAGGCTGTAATTCACTATCAGGACATGCCGCACACACCAGAGCATCCTAGCTTTGACATACAATGTACCCTGCCCATGGTGGTACCTTGGGCCTAATTTAGGGGCGACTCACATGTGGAAAAGGGAAGGATTAGGGACTTGCAAGTGTGGGCACTTGCCAAGTCGACATGTCAGCCCCAGGCTGCACACAGGCTCTGCAATGGCAGGCCAGAGTCACACTCTCCGGGATGTTTGCTTGGGTGGCACAATCCAGTGCGGCAGCATTTGATTTATAGGCCCTGGCACTCACAGTGCACTTTACTAGGGACTGACACATAAATCAAAGACTCCTGCTGCTCCTGGTCTCACTGTTCTGCAAGTCTTCTTTGTCATCTCGGTCTGTGCTTCTTCCAGGATCTTCACCAGACCTGTAGGCATCCAGGACATCTGGAGTGATCTGCTTTGGAGTGAAGGAGTCACTCCACTGCATCTGCTGGCAACTGGTTTCGATTCTGGAAAAGGAGGTCACTGGACCACTCCAGGAGCCCAGAGTCCTCTTCGTTGCACTCGAGGTCCTCAGGACAATCAGGGAAGAGGCACAATAAGAAGAAGTCTAAGTGGACTTTAACTTCACCATGCCAGTCGAGGATTGATGAGACAAGAGAGGAACATCAACTTTCCTGTATGGTTCCTTGGAGCCAGGTGGGGCCCCAAGGTGCACCAGAGGGTTTGCCCTGCTCAAATACTCAGAGCATGGCCTCACAAAATTCTTTACTTTGAGCGGGCTCGCTCCCGATACTGGAAATGGGAGGAGGCTAACCGTGGAACCTGGCTCAGAAGAACCGTACCAGGAACGTTGATGTTCCTCCCTTGTCTCATCAATCCTCGACTGACAAGTTGAAGTCCACTTAGACTTCTTCTTCTTATTGTGCCTCTTCCCTGAGTGTCTAGAGGACCTCGAGGGGAACAAAGAGGACTTGGGGCTCCTAGAGTGGTCCCGTAACCTTTTCTTCCTCGATCAGAACAAGGTACTCGAGGAGTCATTCTCAATGGAGTTGACTGCTGGACCGCACGACTTCGAGTCGAGGTCGCGCTCGAGACATCATAAGCATACAAGGTGCGAGCCAGTAACCGACATAGCGCCGTGACAGGTGCCACATGGCTTAAACCTAACCGGCTGCCCTCTTTACCACCATAACATAAGAAGCTCCCTCTTCCGTAGCCACAGTAGTTGGAGAGGGTATACAAGTATCTGAGAGGTGCCCAGACCATTGGCCTCAGCAAGCTCCGCATACCAGTCCAAATCCTCAACAGGAGTGTCAAACTGCTGTTCTAAAGGGTCCACCAAAGACTCTTCTCCCATGCCAGAAACATCTTCTAAATGAACAGGCAACAACCTCGAGCGTCTGGGATTCGTCAGCACCTGAGTCGACATTGACTGACATCGATTCAACTCCAAGTTGTTGGAATCAGAATTGGCCTGGCACTGGCGGTGCTTGCAGCATCAACTTCAGGGGCAGCGCCGGGGAATGTCACGTTGGCACAACAGGCACAGACCTGGAATCGGATCCATGAAACTCCACAGCCGCCGACGCCGAAGCCATTGGGGCGGAGCCCGATAGAGCCTCCTTTAGCTCTGTGGGGCCCCAAGGTGCACCAGAGGGATTGGCCTGCTTAAATACTCAGCGCATGGCCATGCAAAATTCTTTCAATTGAGCAGGGTCGCTCCGGCTCCTGGAAATGAAGGGAGTCAGGGAGTTGCACCAGGCTCTGGAGAACCCTGCCTGGAAATTTGATGTTCCTCCCTTGTCTCATCAATCCTCGACAGACATGGTGAAGTTGAAGTCCACTTATACTTCTTTTTCTTTTTGTGCCTCGTCCCTGAGTGTCCCGAGGACCTCGAGAGCAATGAAGAGGACTCAGGGCTCCTGAAGTGGTCCTATGACCTTCTCCTCCTCGATCGAAACCAGGACCTCGAGAAGTCGCGCTCAATGGAGTCAACTGCTAGGCCGCATGCAGCTTTAGTGACAGCTCCCTCAGCCCATGCACAACTTCGAGCCGAGGTTGCCCTCGACACACCATAAGCTTACAAGGTGCGGGCAGGTAACTAAAATGGCACGGTGACAGGTGCCACACGGCTTAAACCCTACAAGGTGGGCGGCCATCAGTGAAGCTGTACACCATCACTGTGGGCCTCTGCCTTGGGTGGGTTTGAGCCACTGAGCTTGTGCTGAAGAAATGTGAAGGACTGAAGACTGGCAATTAGAACCTGAGTAAACAGTGACCGATTCCTCATTTGACAGGTGGGGAAACGTAATCTGCCTCTGAGCCTTATTCATGCTTCTATCTTAGTTCTGCTGGGGAACAGATCCAACTAGGGTCACCTTAGAAGAGAACCGTGATCAAGTATACCATACTGTAATTGACTTAATGTGACTGAATTGTGCAGTATTGAGTAGTGCTGTGCAATTAAAAAGTTTTATTTTTCCCAAAGACCAGCACTGGGCTGGACATTGAAGTTATTGTATCTGTTGGCTTATTGTTGAGTTCTGACCTCAGGTTCCCCAACACCAGCTACCTCAGAAGCCTGTAAGTGCTTACTCTCGCTACCCAGAGAGTCGAATGTGAGAAGCGTTGTTCTTACCCAGTTTGCAGAGCCATAGTAGGATGGACCCCACAAAACGAATGGTAAACAATCTCAACTACCACAGTTGGAGCCAGTGGCCCTTGTCTGTTCTGTGGATCATCTATAAAACACAGGCAAAGCAACAATAAAATCTCCAATCCCAAAACTTATATTTTTCTTTCTTTTTCCCTCGCAGGCTTTTTCTCACCTATACTATTCATTTCTTTGTATTTACTTCTACATTTCTTAAAACATTAGGCTAAAAAATACTACACTAATAGATGTATTAGTTCTCTCTTAAGTGACCTCCCTCTGCGCCACTAATGACTATGAGAGGGGTAATATTCCCCCTTAAAAATCAAGAGCCTCTTTTATGAGGATGTGCGTCACTTTTCCACTGCCGGTGCGTCACTTTTTGTGATGCACCAGTGGCGTAAAAAATGTGCCATGTTGCGCCATACTTACAAAGTGACGCATCTAGGTAGATGCGTCACTTTCTAAACCCCCGCGCCACATTATACCTGCCCCAGGTGCAATGTATGCAGGGTGGGCGTTTTGACACAAGAAAGGGTCATGGAAGTGACGCAGTGAAATCTATAAGATTTCACTGTGCCACTTCTAGAAAACAAATGAGTCAATTTCTTACGCCTGCCTCACAGCGGGCATAAGACTGACGCAGGCCCTTTCACATGGGGCTTGCCCCATGTGAAAGGACACATTGCTGGAGTTGCGTCACTTTTGTGACACAGTCCAGCAATGCGGCACTTTTGCGCCATACAGATACATCAGAAATACTGACGTCTCTGTAACTCCTTGCGCCATGATGCGTCATACTGTAAATATGACGCATCATTGGTGTCGCAAGGAGGGCGCAGTGAAAAGTGACGTCTCGCTGTTTTCACGCAGCGATGCATCACTTTTCATAAATGAGGCCCCATGTGTGCATTTAGCGTCTTTGAGTGCTTGGTGCTGTTGCAACTCTCTTATAGAGTTCAGTGACTGTGAGAAACTTTTTAATCTCCCAGAGAGTGAATTCACCTATGTACTCAAAATGCTAGAGTTTCATTTTTGGCCTTAGAATAAACTCGGTGTTGAGAAGGATGGCTCCCCTTTCAGGTAGCTCTCACATATACTTGAAGAGCCAGGGGGAGGTTCTACGTCACCCCCACTTCTTCGAACCAGAGTAAATCTCTCTATGCTCTTCCAAGCAGCCAATTCTTCCAGACAGCTGTGCAGGAGATTCTTCTGTTTCTTTCGCGCGACCTTCTACATATAACCAGACTGCCTGTGAGGAAGACTCAGTGGTCCCCTTTAGAGTTGACGTCAACAAGTGTTATCAGGTATCACTGTTCCTCAGTCTCCAACTCTTCCATGTTGCCCTCCTTGCACCAAGAGGTAAACAACCTTTACAATGAAACTTTTACAACACACTACCATTACGACGCAACTTTTACAACGCAAACCAATACAACGCATTGCGATGGGGGGCGCTCTAGGATAGGGAATAGGTTTAATGTACTATCCAACACCTTCCCTACTATCCACTGGGACTGGAGTTGGAATAGTAAATTAAACTATTCACTATCCAGCGCCCCAAAGCACTATGCGTTGTAAAGGCATGCGTTGTAAAAATCGCGTTGTAAAGGCATGCGTGGTAAAAGCATGCATTGTAACATCATACATCCGCACCAAGAATGTCTTGATGCTACCTGAGGCCTCGACATATGGATGACATCTTCGTCTTACTCCTATCTTGCCCTGTGAAAAAAAAGTTTTTGTATATATCATCGTCTTGCCTTCTTGGACGGTCACTGAAGCCAGTCGGGGTGAGAGAAATGGGCAGCTCAGGTGTATCCAAGCCGGCAGGTAGGGAGTCTTAAGCCCCCAGCCGGCAGGTAGGCCAAGCATGTTGCTTGTATAGATGCATTTTGGCCAAGGGGCCGATGGTGTCAAGTGTGCTTGTTCAATATTTGTTGATATCGTAGACTCAACCAGTAGGATAGTGTGGGATCTGGTTATTTAGCAGTGTAAATAGCACTGGCCTCTCCTGGTGCTTCTTTCCTACAGGACAATCCTACATTTACCAGATCTTGGTACCACAGTATTTATATCCTAAACATGGGACATCTTAGAGGTCAAAATGGCATTATCATACAAGAGGAACTGCTACAAGCCACTCCGTTGGTGAAGCGTTTGCTCAACAACAGTGCACTTGAGACACAACTCCAAGCACCATCATGGCACAACACAGATTTGTACTCAACCATCTCAACAGTAAATTCATTCAGTTATACTGACAGATCTACCCTCTCATCAATGGGCATATCAACTATCCTGAAGCACCTAACTTAAACCCACTTTGCCTACATGGCCATGCACAATATGTATCAAAAGCACACGATTGGCAACTGTTTCACTGTAGGTCCATTTAAGAGATCAAGGGGCATATTATCAAGGAAAGGCAATAAAAATATTGTCACTTTAGCTGCAGAAAACTGTCGCTAAAGCAGCGATAATGGGCTTGATAATATGCCCTTGAGAATTCCAATAGAAGACCATGTTCTGGTGTGAACATGGGCTTCTATTGGAATTCTCAAGGGCATATTATCAAACCCATTATCGCCGCTTTAGCGACAGTTTTCTGCTGCTAAAGCGGCGATAATTTTATCGCCGTTCCTTGATAATATGCCCCGTAGGGAGTTGGTGGTATAAGTAGATTGTTTTACAAGGTTTGTAGATTTATGTAGCATTTTGTCCCTTGAACAGAAATATTATTTCATACATTCCACTCCGCTGCTTACAAACTCCAATGTCGTCATCTCCAGTAGAGCCACCTCGACCACCGGGTGGCGTTGGAGAACCACTGATGTGAAATAGTGTTGCATAGTCTGATGTTTCGAACGACATTCATGAGGAAAAGAGTCTGAGGAAAATGTACACATCACAAAATCATACAACAGAAATCAGGAAGCTCCAAAATACTTCATGCACAACGTTTTAAGCAGCTCCAAACGATATGCTGCTTAGAACACAAATGCTAGGGGATTTCGCTATTACCTAGTGGTAACGGGCATGCTACTGATGTACATGATCCATAATTAATCTCTAAACTGATGGTACAGGCCTATGCCAAGCCCCTTGAGCTACCTGAGTGTCACTTTTTTTTAGATACTCCAATGCGCAGTGTGCTGGCCCATATTTACAAGGCCACAAAAAGTCACCCTGCATGGCAATTTATGTCCTTGTAAATATGGCCCACTTTCACACATTACTCTGTATGAAAGGGACATTCCATGGGTGTTGCTGTGGGTGTTCCCATGCAACACCTATGGATTCAGGCTCATTCCCAGATTTATAAGGTTTTGTAAACCTAGGAATGCGTCAGATTCTAACGCCTCCCCAGGGGAGGCATCAAAAGGAGAAATAAAGGCATTCTGTAGCACACATAGGAGGAAAATGCCATCAATTTTTGTTTTTGTGCAGGACGGTGTTCCTTCCTGCATAAAAGCAATCATCACTGCAACGCAGTCAACCTATAGTTTACCGGCACAGAGGAAAGCACAGGGATGCATCGTATTGTAAATACAATGCATCTGTGCACTTTCCTAATGGTGCAGAAGATGGCTTACAGTGCTGTGCTGTGTCATTGTCCTGTAAGTATGCCCCTTAGTTCTAAAGAGTACAGCCCTTTACAAAGGACATGTGTAGGAGCATACTAAATACAAGGGGGCACTTTTACAACAAAATGGTGCAGCACTGCGCCGCAAGCAATTTTGCTGTGCTGAGCTGTGCAATTTTCTAAGTACAGGAATGCACCATATTTACTACAATACGGCACATTCTTGCACCTCTCCCTCCACCAGCATAAAAAAAGCAGCCCAGCGCCAGTGCAGGCACTCATTGCAGGGATGATTGTTGTTGAGCAGGAAGGGCAACCTTCCTGCACACAAACATTCATCAAGAGGGTTTTGCTCCTTCTAGTTGTGCTGCAGAATGCAGCACATATAGAAAGGGCAAAAAACGAGGAGAGATATAAGTATCTCTCCTCGTTGCACCACTCTTCCACTTCCACTGGGGAAGCGTACCTTTTTGGAGCTGCCTCAGTTTTACAAATCCTTGTAAATCTGGAACAGTGTCAAAAAGCACAGGGTGTTGCATGGGAACGCCCCAGCACCACCCATTGCATGCCCTTTTGCAGTAAAAACGGCTCCGAGGAGGACCATATTTACAAGGCAGCATTAAGCCTTGCAAAGTGGGTTAGCACCACCTTGTAAATATGGAGGAGGACACAGCGCCATGGAGTATCGCAAAACGTGATGCTCCAGGGGCACAATGCTCTTGTAAATATGCCCCAGGGTGCTGCCCACAGAGCAATACAACAGTACAGTGTGTTCGGTTCTGTTGAAGCAAGATTATACGGAACACAGGAGAATATTAACAAGAAAATGTTGGAGCGTGGAGCTGTACCAAATTTGGCAGTGCCGCACTTTGACATTTTCAAAATGCATGGAGGCGCTGTATTCACTAGAATATGTCGCACCCGTGTGTTTTCCCTAGCACCTGCGCTAAATTGATCTGCCTAGGGCCAGCACAGGCCCCCTTGCACCATAGTGCAAGGGTGCTTGCGGTACAGGAAATTATTGCATATGTGCACAGCAACACCCATTGCACGCCCCTTTCAGGCTAAGAAATACATGTAAAGTGCCCTTATTTACAAGACAGCGTACACATGGAGAAGGTTATATCGCCACCGGAACGTCGCTCAAAGTGACGTTCTGGTGGTGCTATCCCCTTGTAAATATGCCACACCATGTCATCAGGCGTTGACTGGAACATGTAACGGGGCCAGTGCTAGACAGTACAATGTACAGTTACTTTTTACATATTTACTCTACACATCAGTTTAATATAAGGCACACATACATTTGTTCAGAATCGGACAACTGGTTTAAACTTTTAATTTGGCATAAAGACAGGTCACGTTTGTAAAAATAATGACCTGCATTTCTCTACTTGTCACACTGATTAAATGCTCACAATATTTAGCATGGCTACCTGATCGCTTCTTAAATATTGAATGATTTGGAAGTCCCCCAGTGAAACTCATTATGCGTTTGAAAGTGTAGGATGACTGAACGCTTAAACAGGAAAACTCGATTATGATATTGTAAAAAATGAGTTGAATGTACTTCAATGACAGAACGGCGGTAGAATGGCCGATATCTTTTGGGTTTCAGTACTGGAATGGCAAGGAGTGCTGCTGCTGCGTGTCAAAACTGAGGCGCATCAGTACAGATGTGCGGTAGCACCAGTACTGGAACGGCAGGGGTGGGGTAGGTCGGATCGGGGTGCACCGACAGGGCCGTGAGTAGATCCCAGTATCGGAATATATCGGTAGCTGCAGATCAGGACCGAGGAGCATTGTCAGACCTTTGTGCTGATCTGGGAACTACCAGTACTGGGATACCAGGCGCTGCGGGTCATGCTCAAGGAACATCAGCGTCGCTGCATGTCCATCCCAGAGTGCAACTGACGGGGTTACGAAAGGTCATTTTGTAGAGCGCTGTGCGGGTCCCAGTTATGGAGTAGTGGGGTCATTTCCGGGCAGTATTCAGGTACCTTACCGATCTGTACAGGTGTCAGGAACTGCTGTGTGTGCACCTCAGCTATGGAATAGCAGTGGATACCAAATGTCAGGATTGTGGTGTATTAACAACACTGGGCAGTATTGCATGGCTTCTAAGTACAGCTTACTACTTTAGAGACATTTCCTGTCTGAAATTGATCTTTATTTACCCTTTCACGTAGATGTCGCTCATCTTAGTTCCAGTATAGTTTGTGTCCTGTAGAACTACATCCTCTGTGTTCCAGACAATGACACGTAGCTCGTAGCTGCAGGAAAAATAGACAGACACTAGGGGTAAGTAAAAGTAAGAAGGGTAACATCTGGAGGAATTCAAAGCATGCTGACACATTACTAGGATGCTGGGAGTTTGGACATGTCCGAGGAATGAAGGAAAGTAATCCCAGTACAATCCAAGTACTATTTCCAACACTGGGATTGGTGTTTGAGTATGATACCAAACATGACTGGGTTCGGTGCAGTCTATAGTTAGACATCTCGTAATGACTGAAGTCTATTGTATGTCTTAAAATGGCTGATCGCACTTACAAAGCCTGGATAATCAACTCTGAGTTTTGTAGGAGTGTTCTGCTCATGCTGGGGTACCCTGATACTTGTAACCAAGCACCCTGCCCTCATGACTGAAGAGCCTGCCATAGTGGTGACTTATAGGTGAGAGGTGCAAGCACCAACTCACACAGGCTGCAATAGCAGGCCTATAGTCACAGTTTAACCCCTTCGCTGCGGGGCAAATTCCGCCGCAGTGCGAGAGGAGGCGGGGCAGAGCATGGCGCTCCAGTACTGAGGACAGCTCCCGGCCTTCATAAATCTCGGTGGGTGTGTGCTCATGACGGCCGGGTGCCGAATAAATACCATGTTGGCGGCGCAGCGCTGTTCGGACGGCACCCGGACATCATGAGCACATGCCTACTGTGACTAAAAGTGGGGATAACCTTGAATGCAGATCCTACGTTTCTACATTTCCTTTAAAGGGCTGGGATCCTGCTAATCAGGACCCCAGTCACTGTACTTTCTCACCTAAGTTTGACAGTGGTAAGGTACGAGTTACTTACCTGCGGTAACGATGTATCCGGTAGAGACGTTGTCCAGCTGCAGATTCCTTAACTTAGAATATCCCCAGGCGTCAGACTGTATGGGACATTTTTTTTTTGCAGCACATCTGCGCGGCGGGGGACAGCACCACATGACCCCGCCCTGACATCGTCCACGTACGTGACGTCAGCGAGGTCATATAAGTCCCTCCCGGTGCGTCGTAAACATTGGCACACATTAGAGGACGAGCCCCCTACACATCCGGTCCTTCACGCGATCCTACAGATGGGCCCATGGAGGCATTTAGTTACTTGGATATACAAAGCTATACGCTGCCTTAAGCAACCCTCACTTGCAACTCTCAGAGAACAATGGGAAGATGACTTTCGCAGGCCTTTACATGATAGGGAATGGGTCAAAGCACTAGCATACACCAAGAAGGTATCCCGCAACTACCGCTTCAAAAACATACAATTACATATTCTGCATCGGGCATATCTTACTCCTGCAAAGCTCCAGAAGTATTTCCCCGATGGCACCTTTGTATGCCCAAGATGTCAGGAGCCAGCTGCCTCCTTTTTCCACATGCTGTGGGACTGCCCGTCCCTCCACAGCTATTGGTGCCCCATCCATACTACTCTTGGAACCGTCACTGGCCTCCCGGATCTGTACACGTGGGAAGCCAGCGCCCTTGGTATCGGTAAGCGTCGCAAGCACATGAAAGTCGAAATGCGCTTTGCGCTTTGCCTCTCTAGTACTCCTCCTGGCCAAAACGGTGCATAACAATGCACTGGAAGGCACCTGATGGTCCCCCCTGGTGGCGTGGCGGACGCGCCGGGAGGTGGTTCCCCCAGGCCCTCTATAGCCCCGGGGAGTGTTCGAGGGGGGACACAATGGGCCCACACACCCAATGGGGCAGTCCAAATGGAAGTCATTGACTCACCGCCACAATCCCACGCAGATGGCTCCTAGCACTGTCCCTCCCCCTCCTCCAGTTCGATATGGTGCAAGTCCATCATGTTATACCGTAATAGTGCAGCTCCCAGGTGTCCCCACATGCGTAAAACCAGCATACGACACAGTGCATCCCAGTTTTATTTGTTACCCCAAGTTTATTTACGGTTTACATAAGGCAGAACTTCCGAATCCCCCACGAGTTTGCGTATGGGGAGACAATGCATCACACATCCCGAGCGTGACCTGACATGTAACACCTGCGTAAATAACCTGCATATGGACACAGACTTGTGAGGGTCATTGTCATTTATTGGACTGAACGATAAGGCAAGACAGTCCTCAACCCAAATGCTGAGGTGTCATAGTAATCAGTCCCTACGCGGGATCAATTGAATGTCTATATTATTGACAATGAATGATATGATGTATGTATAATGGAAAAATGGCAATAAAAATGTTTTACAAAAAAAAAAATACGTCCCTCCCGGCGCGCTGACGTCAGTTTTCTTCGGAGAAACTTTTCCGTGGCACAACGCGGAGCCACCAAAAAAAACGGAAAGTATGGGAACACTGTGCAAGGGATAAAAAATTCATGAATAAAGAAGGAGGATGGTGCAAGACACCATCGTAAAAGACAGAATTAGACACTCCCACATATAAGTGAAAAAGCTGTGAGAAAGAGCCCTGCAAGCTAAGCGAAGACCTTTCCCCAAGTGCAACAAGGGAAGAATATCTCAACAGACAGAAATAGAAATGACCATGTGGAATTGTGTGGTGCAGCAAGAACGGAGCACAGAGAGAACAACAGTCCACTGCAGGAAGGTATGAAAAGACTGGCACTGCCCCTATAGTAATGGAGGTCTGAAACAGAGGTCAACAGATCCCCAACGGACAACTGTAGAGGAGACCAGAACCCTGAGTCAATAAAGAAGGCGGGAGGGAGGGAAGGCAGCAGGAAAAGAAAAGAAAAAGAAGATGAATCTCCAGGTGAAGGTGAATCAAAAGGCACCATTTTACATGAAAGAAACCCCTTGGAGAGAGTCAGCTGTATATGGCAATTCTCAAGAGGACGCAACAATATGAGCACCCATGAGAGAGAAACCAATGGTAACTGAAAAAGCCAGTGGAGAACCCCACTTGGCAAGGTCTTTGCCAAACGGGGAGGCTGGATGGGCGTTCAAGGAATCTGCGGCTAGACAATGTCTCTACCAGATACATTGTTACCGAAGTTAAGTAACTCATACATCTGATAGAGACATCTAACCACAGATTCCTTAACTTAGAATAGATACCACAGCCATACCCCAAGGAGGAGGGGGTCTGTGACAGAACAACAGAAAGGGCCAAGCACTTGAGCGGCAACAGAGTGACGGACAATGGGGGAGGCTGTGGCGCAACAGCTAGACAGCAACCCAACTAGCTCGGAAGGACAAAAGATAACAGAATGCTAGACATCCCAAAAATGCCAGAACGGTGCTACATCACACCGATATAAGCATCTCCTATATAAGCATGGGAGATAGAAACAGCACCAGTCTTATACAGAATAAAAGAGAGAGGAAGAACGGCCACTCTCAGCTTAATGGAGCACTATGTAAACACCTACCAAAGGTTGAGAAGAAACATGAAGAGATGCAACCAGAGCCTACCAGGCTAGCCCATGGAAGGAAGGCCGGAGAGGCTACAGCAAACAGGGACGGACTGATTACCGAGCGTTTTGGCATGCTGCCGAGCTGGAGGCTGATTTCACTGCAGTGAGGGTTGATTTTGTTGATGGGGACCTGCGTGTGCTTCGAAATAAACAAAGCAAAACAAATGTTTTTCAGCACACACAGGTTCCCATCAACGAAATCAGCCCCCAGCTTGGTAGCATGCCAAAACGCCCGGTAGCCAGTTCGGCCATGAAGCCAAGAACCAAAGGTCAAGAGGTAGAACTCAGCAATGTTTTTAAAAGTGCAGAAGAAACAAGTAACATGCCAAGTGCACACCCAGTCCCAAAAGGGGGAACAGGGGTGAACAGAAACATGCCTAGAGCAAACAGCCACAGAGACCACAAGGTGACGTAGCTAAAATAAGAACAAGACTGCCCGAGCAGGCAGCTTAAAGACTAAGGTGAGAACCAACATACGAAATACAGATATGCGGGGTGTAGACCTAGGACGACTGACATCAGAAGAGCGGTCCTGCATGCCCAGCTAATAAAATATAGGGGGATATCTAATGAAGGAGGCACACCAAAAGGAAGGGGCAGCAGAGGCACCAAAGTACCAGGGCGCAGAAATGGAGGAAGAATCTCCGAATTCTAGACCACTCCCTCTAAAGCCCTCTTCGACATCATCAGGGACTTTGTATCACCCAAAGTATGCAAACAAACGCCCTTGGAATCCCAATCTCAAGAACTTTGTGACTCCCTAGCCGCTTTTTTTTCAGGAGAAAATTTCAATCATCTACTCCAATTTTCCATTACCTGACACGATACCTCTGTGAGCCCTGCCCGACCTTGAAAGATCTATAAACAGGACAGATTGCACTCTTGATTGTTTTGCCCCTGCCTCACTTGAAGAGATAACCAAAGCTCTAAGAGTGGCTAAATCAGGCTCCCCCATAGACCCTTGACCTCCCAAAATTATGACTCTCCTGACCAACAGCTGTGCCCCGGCCATCCAAAAAATATTTAACTATTCGATCCAATCGGGGATAATTCCCATATCCTGGAAGGAAGCGTTTGTTCGTCCCATCCTAAAAAAAACGCCTGGCAAACCCACAAGATCTTGGCAATTACCGCCCTATCTCCCTGCTCCCATTACTGGCCAAAACGCTAGAAAGCATTATAATCCGGCAGCTAAGCAGTTACCTGGAAACCAATACCATCTTGGACCCCTCGCAATCAGGGTTCCGTCCGGGCTTCAGCACGGAGACCGCCCTGTTAGCCGCAACGGACTCCCTGAGGGTGACTGTAGATGCTGGAGGATCAGCTATACTGATTCTTCTTGACCTCTCTGCGACCTTTGATACCATCTCCCACACCAGGCTCGCGGAGAGGTTAACATCCTATGGCATCAAGGGTGCAGCCCTCAAATGGCTTCAGAACTTTCTGGCAGACTAAGCATGGGCGGAAAATCCGTTTCGCTTGCGGCTTTTGCGGATTTTCGGTAAATTCGCAATCCGCGAGATTCGCGAATCTCCCGCAAAATCCGCAAATCCGCGAGCAGCGGATTTCATGGCTTGCTCGCACTGTTCGCGTGAGTTCGCGGCTTCCCAGTACAACTTTGCGCCCCGCGAATAAGCGCAAAATTGCAGAAATACGATCTTAGCAAAACTGAAACTACTTACCAGGTTCAAAAGTTCAGGCTCATCATTAGTAGCCATTTCCTGTAGTGCTTCCTGAGGGGCCCCTCCAGAGTTCAGTTGCCAGTTGCAACTATTATGTGACCCTGCTCTGAACCTCAGAATAGTTACACATATGCCACAAAGGTCCTGAATTACAGCTAAGGGAGACAAGCAGGAGCCAGGCTGGAGGTTCAAATCCATTAATCAGCCCCTAATTCATTATTGTCAGTTGGGGCAGGGCAGGTGTTGTAACTAATTTTGCAACAATGAAAGCACTTAGCAAGTGCAAAAGATCACTAATCAGGAAGCACTAAGGAAGCAGGTGCCAGCTAAAAAAATATTCTGTGACACATTAATCAGCCCCAAATTAATTCAGGTCACTTGAGGCAGGGAAGGTGTGCTTGCGTTGCCACCATAATGTACACTGACTGGACAACCAGAGGGTGCTGTGATGAAACAGAGGGTGGCATGGGTGGGCCAGAGGGTGGCATGAGTAGTCAGAGAGTGGCAGTGGTGACAGAGAGTGGCAGTGATGAAGAAGAGTGTCCCAAACAGGCTGGACACGTAGAAACAACAAGTTCGCAAAACTTGCGACCCGACAGGTAAGTTCGCGTCTTGCGAAATTGTACAAAACCCTCGCGAACTGGCAGAAACCCGCGCGAACACACAAAAAAATCCGCAAATTCGCGAGAATTCGCGGATTTTGCGGATTGCGAGTTCGCAAATCCGCAAAATTCGCGAACGCGAGATGCGCAAAATTCGCCCATGCTTATGGCAGACAGATCCCAAACAATCATCATGGGCCCTTTTCATTCAGAGAAAATATCATTGGACAAGGGTGTTCCTCAGGGCTCCTGCCTTAGCTCGACCCTTTTTAATATTTATATGGCGCCATTGGCTAAGACAGTAGAAGCATTGGGTTTTGAAACCATCTCCTACGCTGACGACACCCAGCTGCTGTTTAAGATCGTCCCAAACCCTGAATCTGATAAACACCGTTTTGCCAAAGGTATACTGGCAATATCTAACTGAATGACAAACAACTGCCTCCAGCTGAACCCGGACAAAACAGAAGTCATGTTACTAGGAAAGGCCTCTGCAGTATGGTCCAATGAATGGTGGCCTGCGCAGCTGGGTGTTCCCCCTGTCCCTAAGCAGAGTGTCAAAAATGTAGGCATAAAGCTTGATCGATCACTATCAATGTAGGACCACGTAGCAGCCACCACAGGTTCTTGCTATTATAGTCTTCGATTGCTCCGAAAAATCGTCCCGTATATACCAACTGACCATCGTAGAATGTTGGTCCAAGCGATGGTGATCAGCTGTTTGGACTACGGGAACGCTTTATTAGCCGAGGTGGGGGTGACACTACTAAACAAACTACAGGTCATTCAAAATACCGCCGCCAGAATGATCCTAAATATGCCTGCAGCCTCACCGTCGCTGCCTTTGTTAAAGACCTACATTGGCTACCGATAAAAAAAAGATCCATCTTTAAAATTTGCTGTCTGTCATTTAATGCATTAAACGTCAGAGGCCCGCAATATCTACAAAAGAAACTGAATAAATACACTCCTGTACGTCGGTTGAGATCTGGCTCCTTGCAGTTGCTTCATATACCTCGCATCCGTCTTAAACGCACAGGTGGCATGGCCTTTTCCTATCTGGCCCCTAAATATTGGAACAGTCTGCCAAAAGCTCTGAGGGATATCCCGTCGTATGGAACCTTCAGGAAACAACTAAAAGCCTTCCTGTACTAATTACCACCTCAGCTTAGCTCCGTTAACAGTGTTGTTTCTCGAGGCAGCGCCGAGATGCCCCAGGGTGATTCGAACGCTATATAAGAGTAAATAACATAACATAACATAACATAACATAACATAACATAACTGGAAGGAAAGTAACCCTTGTCCAGAAAGAGAGCTATCGTTCAGTATCTGAACACCAAGAAGGGAGCAGTGTAAAACTGGGGAACCACCCCAGTAAGTGGAACGCAAAAAGGGACCTTATTTGCAATCCCGCATGCATCACTGAATAGCTCCCTAACACATGGGGACATTGGACCAGACCTCGCATTCTCGAAAAGAGGTGGAGACGTAGGAAGAAGAGTACCCATGGAACATGTGCTATGCTATGCTATAGTGATTTATATAGCGCACGGCTGCCTCAGCAAAGGGGCGTCCCGGCGCTGCGGAAGGACAGAGTGCAGTGAGGTGGAGACGCTAAGGAGGGAACTATTGTTGAAAGAGGTGTGTTTTGATAGCCTTTCTGAAGACTAGGAGATCCTGAATCCCGCGGATAGCTTCAGGAGACTGTTCCATAGCTTGGCCGCTAGGAAACTAAAAGAGCGGCCGCCCACTCTAGCCAGTCTGGTGCGGGGGACGATCGCAAGATGCTGCCCCTCTGACCGGAGTAATCTCCTAGGGATGTACTTTGACAGAAGTGGGCGAAGCATTGGGGGGGAGGAGGTTTTAAGAATTTTGAAGGCGAAGCACAATGCTTTGAACTGGACCCTTTTGCCCACCGGGAGCCAATGCAGTTTCTTCAAGGTTCCCGATATAGAGGAATGGCGCGGGAGACCAACCAGAGCCCTGGCGGCCGCATTCTGAACTCTTTGCAATCTAGAGATTTCAGCTAGGTTAGCTCCCAATAAAAGGGAACTCGCATAGTCCAGTCTGGAGAGAATGGTCGCCTGGATGATAAGTTGACGAGTGCGGCAATCAAAGAACTTCAGAATGGGCCTGATGTTACGCAAAACGCCAAAGCATGTGGCGGCAACTTTTTTGGTGTGGTGCGTGAATTTTAAAGCAGAGTCCACCCAAACTCCCAGGTTTTTGACACATTCCTTAGGCATAGGGTGAGGGCCTAGCACATCCGGCCACCAGTTGTCACCCCAGGACGAGGTGTTTTTGCCCAGGAGGAGAATCTCCGTTTTCCCGGCGTTTAGTTGAAGAAAATTCGCCGTCATCCAGTTGGTGATGTCGGTGAGTGTCTGTTTGAAGTGTTGAGCCTCCAGACCACTGTTGTCATTAAGTGACACCACCAACTGGGTGTCGTCGGCGTAGGAAACCAGGGCAAGTCCATTTCTTCTAGCTACCTCTGCCAGGGGGCGGACATATACATTGAACAGGGTGGGGCTCAGGGAAGAGCCTTGCGGCACTCCCTGTCCAATGTTATGTTCCTCCGAGATGTAAGGAGGGGTAGAGACTCTAAAAGACCTGTTGGAAAGGAAGTCTCTAAACCATTCCAGCGCTGGCCCTGTAATCCCAATCTCCTCCAATCTCGACAAGAGGACCTCGTGTGACACCGTGTCAAAGGCAGCACTGAGGTCCAACAGGACCAGTGCTGCCGTGCCTCCGGTGTCTAGGATGGTACGAAGGTCCTCTGAAACACTGAGCAAGGCGGTCTCGGTGCTATGACCAGCTCTAAACCCGTGTTGAGAGTCGTCCAAGATGTTATTGGTAAGGAGGAAATCTGTCAGAATATTATTGACATGTGCCTCGATGATATATAATATAATATATACAGCAAAGTAGGGAAAAACGAGCCACGACTATGCAACATGGTTGCACAGGGACAAACCTAGTGCATTAATGAGACGGTAGCCGCATTTAAAGCATGATAAACACCCCGAAAACCTCCCAAGGAGGAGAATGAGGCAAATAAGCGAGATGACCCATGACGTATAGAAGATGGCGCCAAGGCACAACATTGAGCACCGTACAATGGCAGAGAAGAGAACCAGATGACACATAGAGCCGGAGGGATCTCTTAGGCCTAGTTGACATAAAGCAGAGCTATATAACAGCATACAAGTACCCCACACAGAGTATGCACACCCCAACAACGGGGAACAGCTCTTAGGGCAAACCACAGTCAGAGGACCAGACACAATAATCTGTGGAACACTGCCACAGTAGGGTATTGACAACTTAAAATGCATAATGCATCCAAATGGTGCTAAATGAAAGGGTAACTACCCCGACCATGCGAAAAGAAGACCTGAGGCTTACTGCCAGCCTAAACCACATAACGTATCTAAAGGATGCTAAATGAAAAGGTACCACCCCAGAACTAATGCCTGAGGAATACAGGCCTAAGGAGGAGGGCGATAGTCCGCAAGGAGGCGCTAAACAGCCAATTTGGCGTGAGCATCAAACAACAAAACCCCATCAAAGGGTAAATCAACAAGTCGCTACTGGATATTCTCCGGGAAGACACTATCCCGCAACCAGGTATGGCGCCGCAAGGCAACTGAACCAGCAATAGCGCAGCCTAAGGAATTAGCAGTATCAAAGGCAGAGCGGATCGTAAACTCAGCAGGTCACGGCCATCCCGGAGAAGATGAAGGAGGCCAACACAAGCGCCTTCAGTAGTGGCGGAGAGCAGAGACTCTGCAGAGTCCCACAAGGCAGAGGTAGCCCGAGCCAGGACACACACTGTATTTAGTGACCGTAGGGCGGCACTAGTGGAGGCAAAGATGTTCCGACCCCAAGACTCAATCCATCTGGACTCCCGGGAGCGAGGAAGCATTAGCCGGGGCAAGGAAGGGAAGTCAGTTTGCACAACAAACCTCTGCACGTCAGGATTCACAAATAAGAAAACTGGATCATGTGGAGCAGGACGGTGGCTGTGCAAAACAGAAAGAGTCACCGGAAGCCGTCCGATCCCAGGTACCCAAAAGGGCATCATAAAGAGATGCGCTGAGGCTTACCGCCTGATGGTAACGCTCGCAGCTTTTTAAAATTGTTATTTTATTCACTTTGTTTCCTCTGTTCGAGCTGACTACTAGCTCAGTTGTGCTTTTAACTGCAGCACTTTCACTCACCCTTCCTTGCCGTGTTGTCCCCGCTAGACTCCTCGTTCCACCGCGAGCAGCTTGCGCTCGATTGTTGTGGAGGGAGCCCATCGGTGAGACACTTCGTTCCATCTCTGTACTTCCGGTTGGAGGAGGTGAGCGGTCTAGCGCTCATAGCCCACTCGCCTTAAAACCGGACACAGATGACAACGCGCGTTGGATGCGCTGAGGCTTACTTACTGATGGTCACGATCGCAGCTTTTTAAAATCGTTATTTTATTCACTTTGTTTCCTCTGTTCGATCTGACTACTAGCTCTGTTGTGCTTTTAACTGCAGCACTTTCACTTACCCTTCCTTGCCGTGTTGTCCCCGCTGGACTCCTTGTTCCACCGCGAGCAGCTTGCGCTCGATTGTTGTGGAGGGAGCCCATCGGTGAGACACTTCGTTCCATCTCTGCACTTCCGGTTGGAGGAGGTGAGGGGTCTGGCGCTCATAGCCCACTCGCCTTAAAACCGGACACAGATGACAACGCGCGTTGGATGCGCTGAGGCTTACTGCCTGATGGTAATGCTCGCAGCTTTTTAAAATCGTTATTTTATTCACTTTGTTTCCTCTGTTCGAGCTGACTACTAGCTCTGTTGTGCTTTTAACTGCGGCACTTTCACTCACCGTCCTTGCCGTGTTGTTCCCGCTGGACTCCTCGTTCCACCGCGAGCAGTTTGCGCTCGATTGTTGTGGAGGGAGCCCATCGGTGAGACACTTCATTCCATCTCTGTACTTCCGGTTGGAGCAGGTGAGCGGTCTAGCGCTCATAGCCCACTCGCCTTAAAGCCGGACACAGATGACAACGTGCAGCGGACGCGTGCAGCGGGCGCGCCGTCGGCACGCCGAAGGCGCGCCAAAGGCAAGCCCGTCTGCGCCCGTCCGTGCCAGTCCGGGCCTAGGGGCTATCCCCTCTGCTGGTCGTCTGTCTACTAGGGTGTATTCCTCTCAGAAACTCTACTCCGTACGTGGCCAAGATTTACTCGCCAAGAATCTTTTGACTCCCGATGAATGCCCTAACCTACTGCCACCCCCACGACTGTCTCAGCCCACCCTGACCACTATGTCTGTGGCGAGCTCAGACCGTGCTACTCGATAACGGAGTGTCCACCTTGTCCGTCCTGACTGTGACCAGAACCGCTTATCGTTCTGGTATTTAAACACCCGCTCATTGGTGAAACACCAAGCTGAGATATTCTATCACCTCGAAACACATAAGCCAGACATATTGTTATCTGAAACATGGCTTACAGCTGACACCACTCCCGATATCCTGGCTGCTATTCCTAATGGTTATTACATTCTTCAGGCAAATCGGTAGCAGGGAAAGGCCGGGGTTGGGGTTGCTGCTATAATTTCTCACGCGCATAAAGTTAAATCTCTCAGCATGCGCCCCATACACTCGGTGGACTACGTAATTTTAAAATTTGACTTGGAAAGCTTCCCCCTCACTGTTGCTGTCTTTTAGCGCCCCCCAGGACAGTTGCCTAACTTACTGCCATCATTTGGCAATATAGCAGCTGAACTGGCCATCAATCACGCCAGGACTCTCATTATAGGCGATTTCAATTATTGGCCCCAGTCCCAACGCGAAAGTGCTCCCTTTAGGGAGTTCACGGACCTTTTAACCAGTCTGAATTTTCTCCAACACGTCCACACTCCTACCCATGATAAAGGTCACATCCTCGACCAGCTATGGGCTCTAAACCAGGAAATTCTAACCTTACAGATTTCCCCATGTGCTTGGTCAGACCATTTCTTTATTTCCTTTCTGGTACCCAAAGCCCCCTCCATTACACGGTGCCCTACTAATCGTCTGCTTATTCGGAATTGGGGCAAGGTAAATATCCCTTCACTTTGTCTCTCACTGGCTTCCACTACCCCCTCCTTACTGGACGAGACAGGTTCCCCCCTGTCTGTCCATACCCAGGCTGATAGAATCCACACCTGGGTTGCAAAACCCGAGACACTGTTGCCCCTCTGATGAAACTCAAGACCAAGCGCAAATACGACGCACAGCGCTGGTTTCGCAAATCATTACTTGGCCTGAAGTTATCACTTCGACAAACTGAGCGTAAGTGGAGAGCAGATTACTGCCCACTCAGAAAGCTCACATTTCTTGCAGCGCTCAAAGAATATAAGATGGCCATCCTTGAGGCTAAAACCAAATATTTTTCTGAAAAAGTTTTGAACTCCACTAACAAGTCTAGGGAGATATTCACCATTGTGGTTGAGCTGGCCAAACCCGATCGGATCACTATGACCCCCTCCATTTCACAGTCTCTCTGTGACTCTCTTAACAATTATTTTGTTGAGAAAATTGCCCTAATCAAGGCAAGTATTCCTATAACCGATGCAGGTTTCCATACAGACAGTATTTTCAAAAACACTGCCTCATTTTCGACCTTCCCCCCAATCACACAGGAAATGTTAACATCCCTTTTTAGGAAGGTTCGCTCTGGTTCCCCCGCTGACTGTTGTCCTGCCCGCATTGCCCGGGAGATTTTCCTTAGTCTCCCAGAGGCACCCCTTGCACTATTTAACAACTTCCTTGCATCAGGGACAGTTACCAATGCATTTAAATCTGCTGTTGTCTCACCCATCCTCAAAAAACCCGGGGCAGACCCTCTGGTCTTGAGTAACTTTCGTCCAATATCTCTGCTCCCTTTCCTGGGTAAACTTCTTGAAGCCTATGTAGCTGGCTGCCTTGGCTCCTTTATAGAAAACTCCCAGTTTCTAGATCAACACCAGGCCGGCTTTAGACCACGCCACTCTACAGAAGCCGTAATGGTGGCAGTTCATGACGAACTGAGAAAGGGGGCAGACAACAACATCTCACAAGCCCTGGTGCTCCTTGATTTGTCGGCAGCTTTCGACACCGTTGACCATACCATCCTTCTTCAACGGGTCGAGAGCGCCGATATCAGGGGCACCTCACTGAGTTGGCTCACCTCCTTTCTACAGGATCGTGAGCAAGGCGTTCGCCTTGGCCCTTTTACATCCAAAGCCAAAAATCTGACTTGTGGGGTCCCGCAGGGCTCCTCCCTCTCCCCGTTACTATTCAACCTTTACATTTCCCCCCTCATTTCAAAGCTTCGGGAGCTACCAGGGGTCGTCCTCAATTATGCAGACAACCTCCAGCTCATCTTTGATATTGATTCCTCCCCTACCTCTGCCGAAAAATTACAATCTACCATGTCTTTCATCAGCATTTGGATGAATGCAAACCAACTCAAGCTGAATCCTGGAAAGACCGAGCTTGTATTGACTGGGCCCCCAGCTAACCCCTGGAGTTCCAGCTTCTGGCCGCCCTCACTGGGCAGTGCTCCATGCCCGGTGAGCTCGGTCATGAGTCTTGGAGTCACCATCAGCGAGGACTTGACTATGAAACCACAAATTAAATTGGTGCTTTTGGCTTGCTTTTACCATCTCCGCCGCATTAGGAAGATCAGCAGATTCCTCACTCACGAGGCCCTGGTTCAGACCATGCTTGGGCTGGTTATGTCCCGTATTGATTACGGAAATGCGCTGTATGCTGGGATCCCCCTCTATCAATCCCGCCAGCTTCAGCTGATCCAGAACCAAGCAGCTAGGTTGGTTTTCCGCCAGCCCAGGACAAGTTCAGCGAAGCCCGTCCTGAAGAGCTTGCACTGTCTCCCTGTGATCCAGCGCTGCCTCTTCAAGGTGGGCTGCCTGACTCATCAAGCCCTTGCCCAACAGGGCCCGGCATTTATCTCCTCCCGTCTTTATCAATACATCCCTTCTCGAGCCCTCCGTTCCTCGAGCTCCAATCTGTTACTGTCATGTCCGTTTAAACGGAAAAGATTGGGCGGACTGAGATTTGCCTCCCAAGCTCCCCTCTTTTGGAACTCTCTGCCCCCAGGTCTCCGCCTTATCCCTTCCTACCTCAGCTTTTGAAAGGCGCAGAAAACCTGGTTATTTTCTCAAACCTTTGATTAGTCATATTACTGTTCAGGTTATCAACTAGCAGCTCCTTTACCGGTGTCCAAAGCGCCAAGAAGCCGTTGGTGAACGTGCGCTCAACAAATTCTTTTTTTTCATTTCATTTCATTTCATTTCAGAAGCTTCGAAGGGCAGAAGCGGCTCCACATTCCCTGACCCAGGGTGAAGGACATCAAGTAGAGGGGTCACACACAAGGGTGCTGAAGGGGGTTGCAGGTTCAAAATCTGAGTGGCCAAGGAGACTACTCTCAGAAAAGCCGCACCAGCCTCTGTAGCCCTCCGTGGAGGGGACAGCAGCTCATCTGTAGGTGAGGGCTTTAAGCTAACCCTCCCAAGACACTGAGGGTGCGACCAATGCCCAACTGAGGGGAGCCCCATTGACGAATGGGGGTCCCTATTGGGCTCTTGAGGAGGAGAGGAGCCTGCAACATCCGGGGGCTCCTGAGGATGCGGGGATCCTGCCGGGTCCACATATTCTAAGGGGGCACAAGCAAGAATACATCTGGCGTTGCCGTGCGTGCGAGCAACGCCAAACTCCTTCCAGACTCTTCAGAAAAAGAGTCAACAACCCAGTGTCGATGCTGCGCCAAAATAACTTTAGTCGGCGCCGATCGTGCCCCGTCCGGCGCCGACTCGAATCCATCCGGCATCGAGTCGTCCCCGTCCGGGGCCGAATCCACACGTTCTCCTTCCGAAGAAGGAGATGGCGCCGGAGCCGGGAAGGCAAGCCTCCGGCGCTGCACCGGCACGAATCAGCCTCAACCACAACAGGCTCAAAGCAAGAAGCAGAGGCGGAGATGAGGAGGCAAGTTTACGGCGTCGGAAGGGCGCTGACCCCAGCTAAGGACAGGCAGCCGCCTGCCCGGAAGGCCGAGGTGTGCTCAAAGCAAGGCTTTGAGCACCAGTAACCACCTGCAATGCCACAGGGAGCCCAACGGGACTAGGCAGAGCGGCAGGGGTGTAATGGGTCATAGAGGGGGACCCAGCCGGGCCGCAGCCTGACAACACCACATCTCCGACGTCCCTGGAGGGCAAGGGCTCATTTGGCGTCGGGGGCAAACCCACTGGCGAGTCCGTCGGGGATCACGCAAGTAGCGGAGGCCCCGAGGATGCCCCAGAGATGGGAGAGGACCCAAGGGAGGCCTGCAGAGCCGTGGCATAGCCCTTCATCTGGATCCTAGTCGCACCCGGATAGGGCGGATAGAGGGGGGGGGGTGACTGTTGGAGGCGCACGACCGGAATGTTTCAGGAACCAGTGCCCCCAATAACAGATGAAAGTGAGGTTGAGGACCTCGGCGACTTGCGCCGCGACTTACTAATAAGTGGCGAACGACGGCCCCGGGCCCCAGAGGGCAATCAATGGCGGAACTGCCGGGGATGAAGAGGCCAGGGGACGAGACGACTCCGACCAGAACAGACAAGCCAAAAGAAGCTTCATCCGGCACTCCCGCCGGGACTTCGTCTTCAGGTGTTGGCAGGCGTTGCAGTCCGTGGAGTCATGGTGCTTGCCCAGATACCACATACAGATGATAAGATGTGGGTCCATCACAGACATTTGCTATGAACAGGAAGTACAAGTTTTAAAGCCCGAAGGCATCGCACATTGTTCCAGAAGCGAAGCGTTGAAAAAAGGCCTAAAAATAGGCCAGAGGGACAGCTTACTCCGTATCCGCGTTGCACGCGGAAAAGAAGGAAACTGACGTCAGCGCGCTGGGAGGGACTTATATGACCTCGCTGACGTCACGTCCGTGGATGACGTCAGGGCGGGGTCATGTGGCGCCGTCCCCCGGCGCGCAGAGGTGCTGCTGAAAAAAAATTTCTGGATCCAGTCTGACACCTGGGGATATTCTAAGTTAAGGAATCTGCGGCTAGATGGCTCTATCAGTTTACTTTGATACCATCCCAATTGGCTACTGGTGTACCCATGTAAGTCCCTAGTATATGGTACTAAGGTACCCAGGGATAGGTACACCAGGAATCTCCCACGGGCTACAGCATGTATTATGCCACCCATAAGAGACCACTCAAACTGTGACTACAGGCCTGCCATTGGAGTCTGTGTTAGTTGGTACTAACACCACTTACAAAAGATATAAGTTTCCTTATATCTTAGGTCACTGCACTTAAAACTTATAAGTCACCCCTAAGGCAGGCCTTTCAATCCTGAAGGCAGGGTGCTAGGTTATAAGAGTGAAGCTGCCTTGCATGAGTAGGGCACCCCTACGAACCCCGGAGTCGAATCTCCAGACATTGTAAATGTGTTCAGCCATTTTCATAAAAACAGTGTCCATGCGTTATTACGAGATGGCTAACCATATATTGGCTGTGCCGAACCTGAGCATGTTTGGAATCAAACATATTGGAATCATACCCCAACACCTTTAACTGTGTTGGAGGTATGATTCCATAACTGGGGGCTCCTCCAGAAAGTCCCCGGTACTTCCGGTATAAGCCTTCCAGGGGCTGCCAGCAAGCTAGTGCTGCTGCCGACCCCAGACACAATTCTGCAGTCCTGCTGCTGAGCTGAGCTCGAGCGGGGGAAGGAAGAACAATAGGTTTCCTGTCACATGGAAGTGTGACCACTTACCAGACAGGAATTAGTGTAATGGGCACTTGCCAGCACCACCGGGCTGCTTTGAGGTGGACATTTGGTGCCCTCCTTGCATACCCTAGTTTGAGCCAGTTCACCCTTAGCTCCCCCTCTGGCACTATTCTGGACCAAGGACATAGGAGTATCCTCCCCTCTTTCCAGCCCCTCCTGTGAGGGCCCTTGAATCACTCAAACCATTTCCCTAGGGTACTTAAGGACTTACCTGTTGGTGGCTCATCTGATCCATTGTGGGACAAGATTCAAACCCAAAACCACTTCAACTTCTACCGTTTGGACACCTGGGCTGCACCTGGAACCGAGACTGCGCCAAGAAAGATTCCTACTGCTCCTGGTCTTGCTGTTCTGCAAATCTTCTGCAAGTCTGTGCTTCTACCAGGTTCCTCTCCAGGCCTGTGGGCGTCAAAGAAACCCAAAGGAATCTCCCTTGGAGTGAAAAAGTAATTTCCCTGCATCTGCAGGCACCACTACAAAGCTGACCGGTCTGCTGCTCCTGATGTCCCACAGACTTCGAAAGGCTCAGTAGGACAGGTGGTAGTTCTGCAACTCCCTCGAGGCCTGACCTGTCCTCTCAGCAAGCTTGAGGCCAGTATCCCTTGTTGGAACCCGCTGGAACAGGAACTCTGCGCACTGCGTCGACTTGCCGTTGCCAAGGCTTGTTGACTCTATACTCCAGAAATCTTTGGGCTATAAGAAGCTACAGCATCTCTTCCTGTCAATATTTTCAGCCTCACTGCATCCTCTGTACTGTGGGCCTGCATCTTTGATGAGCTGCTCGAGGTCCTCTTGCGACTCCTGGACCTTCAGCCTGTGGGTATTTTTTAGGGTCTTCCTTGGCTTCAGTGTGCTCTCCTGCTTGCTTGGGGCCTGCTTTGACTCTCTTGATATTGGTGAGTCCCTTGGACCTTGGTGGTCCCAACGTTGCTCCTTTTTCGTTTAGGTCTGTTGCCACTGCCAAGGCTTGTTGGTGCTCTCGCTGAATACTGACCCCCTGGTTCTCTGCATCCGATGTTGGACAGCTTGTGAAAGGCTCCTGGTCTTCCACAGCATCTCCTGGTCCTCACAGCTGCAGTGAGAAGGTCACTGTCATCACTGCTGCATCTTCCATCATCGATGGTCATTGCTCTCTCATGCCTCCTGGTCACTTCCGAGTGGCATTGACTCTGTCCCCTCTGCGTGCAGGTTCTTCTCTTCAAGAATCCACCCTTGGATTCTACCAGATTCTTTCACATTCGTTACCAGCTGCATCTTTTCTGAAGTCCTCAATTCTAGTCAACAGCAGCTTCCGACGTCACTTCACACCTATGCACCTGGCTTCCCTGGTGTAGGTATCCTGGTTGGGGTATCCACGGGTGGGGTGACTCTCCAACCTTCTGTCTTCCATGGGGTTTCTTAAGGGATCACCGGGAAGAGTCCTTCTTCTTTAAAACTGCAACACAACTTTATCATTGAATTGTATTGAGTATGCTGCTGTGTTTTCACTCGATACACAGCCTCCCTTGGGTTTCTGTTTATTTGCCTTGGGTGGTTCCTTGTGTCCCCAGCTCTTCCGAGTCTCCTGATCCAAGTCCCGACTTTGTTCACAGTTTGTATTCCACTTCATTAGTAAATCGTTTGGTCTCCCCGGAGACCACTGTGTATTTGTGCTTACTTACCTGTTTACAATTGAAGTATTATGTGTAATTGTGTTCATATCTCCGGGTAGGAGATATACCAATGTGTTAGTGAGTGTTTATAATAAATAGACCTATTTTATAACTACACTATGTGGTTCTTTTTCGTTTAACCTGCAATATATAATTAGTTCTGGTAAAACAAGCTGCTTAACACTCCTTCTGGGCTAAGCCTAAAGGCTGCTTCCCACAGCTAACACTTGGAGATCTTTCTATGGTTGTCTAAGATCACTAAAATCACCAAAAGAGTTGCCTGGATTAGTGCAAGGCACTTCACTTTAATAAGTGTGCACCATATACCAAGCCAACCTCCTACAGCTTCAAACAAGATTCTCTGTGATTTAGATTTTTTGAGCCTACAGAAATACATCTCTCATTAAAACAAGCAGCAGAGACCTCAGTATCATAAGAGAAAACCTTCAATGTGAAGAGGAAGCCAACAACCATTGGTTTGATCTGAAGGTCTCCCTGCAACTCCAAACAATGATTTGCCCTCTCCTCCATATTTGTAACTCATTGAAGTGAGTGGCGGGCGGCAATATCCATCATGTGAGAGAGACATCAAAAGACAAATAGGTGGAAATCTATTGCGAAGAGTGATAAAGGGCCAGATGTATCAAGATTCCATTTTGCGAATTCTAAATAGCGATTTTTTTGCGAATCGCTATTTAGAATTCGCAAAATGGAATGTATGTACAAAATCGCTATTTTTTAGCGATTCCTTAATATTCTTTATTTGCGAATTCGCATTTTGCGAATTCGCAAATAAAGAATAATTTCTAATGCCCTGGCCCATAGGAATGATAGTGCAATAATTCTCAAATTGCGAATTCGCAATTTGCTAATCGCAATTTGAGAATTATTTCAAGGGTGCAGGGGTGTCTCAAAGACACCCTGCTGCACCCCTGAAATGTACATGTGTGTGCATGTGGCACACATACATGCCCTATGGGCATGTATGTGTGTCACATGCCACCCTCACAAATGCCAAATAGGGCATTTTTAAAAGAAATCGCAAATTACCACCAACTACAAGTTGGTGGTAATTTGCGAATTCTTAACACAAATTCGCAATTTCAAAAAGTTACATACATATCATTTAAGGAATCGCAAAAATTGCGATTCCTTAAATGCTATGGCAAAATAAGGAATCGCAATTTTTTGCGATTCCTTAAATTGCGATTGTTTGATACATAGCAAATCATGCTAAAAGGCCGTTTGCAAGTCGCAAAAGCCTTGATACATCTGGCCCTATTTGCTGAGTTTCAAACCATTCTCTCCAAACATGTCATCCATAAACCTAGGGCAGTGCCATACTAATCAGCTGCTACAGGAGAGTCACATATAAAGAAATTAAGAGATTGAGCAATTACCACACCCTCAAGAGAATAAAAGAACAAAAACATTAACCCTAGATATACAGAGGAGCAGAGTACCATCCTGGAGTTAAGAAGAGGGAACAAGTGGACGAGGAAGAAATGCGGTACTTACCTGTAACTGCAGTTATCCAGTATTAGTGTCTTTCATAGATTCACATGCCTGAATCATTCCCCGTCGTCGAGACGGGAGCCTCCGGTATATAAAAAAGTAATGTCCTAAGACATACATAAAGAGAATAGGTCTAAGGGTCTCACCTTAGTAACCTATCTAGGTCCTTATGTAGGAAGGACCAAATAGAGTAGGCTCCAGGGTCCCACCTTGGTAGCCTATCTGTGTCCTTTTGTAAAAAAGGACCAAAGTAAAAGGAACAACCAATCAGCTACTACCTCCCTCTAGAACCTTCCTGTGAGGAGCCTCAGTCTCTCAGATTTTCGTACGCACCAAGTTGGTTAGGTGTAAACCTGTTAGAGAGAGGTGAGTCCTTCCAGGGGAGGCGGGAGGGTGCATGTGTGAATCTATGAAAGACACTAATACTGGATAACTGCAGTTACAGGTAAGTAACGCATTTCTTATCCAGTATTTGGGTGACTTTCATAGATTCACATGCCTGAATCAGAGTAGCAAGCAATACAATATGCACATCCTGTGTTGATACAGAAAATATATGCCTGCAAATAAGGAACATTTGTGACTGTAAAAACAACAGCATACAATGTCATGCAGAATCTAGTAATAAAGAAATGTGCATACCAGTCCAGGTTGGTGGGAAGTAGGAGGGCTCACCTCACTGGAATAGATGGCGAAGCACCGCTCTGCCCACTGCTGCGTCTTTCGTCAGCTCAGCATCCAAGCAGTAGTGCCTGGTGAAGGTATGCGGGGACTTCCAGGTCGCCGCTCTACAGATGTCCAGGAGTGGCACTCCAGCAAACAGTGCCGCAGACGTAGACATGGCTCTGGTGGAGTGGGCTTTGGCCCGTGAGTCCAGAGGTCGCCCTGCCTTCTCGTGGCAGAGAGTTATAGCTGAAGAGATCCATCTTGATATACTTTGTTTTGTTAGGGGCGTGCCCTTCCTAGGTCTGCTGAATGCGACAAAGAGTTGGGATGACTTCCTGAATTGTCTTGTTCTATCAAGATAGAATTTGAGGCATCTCTGAAGGTCTAAAGAGTGCAATGATTTCTCAGCCGAAGTAGATGGGTTCGGAAAGAACGATTTAAGAACCACGGGCTCATTTAAATGGAAGTCCGATGGGACTTTGGGTATGAATCGTGGGTTAGTACGCAGGATGACTCTGTCCTCTTTGAATTGTAAGAAAGGGTCCTGGATGGAGAGGGCTTGCAATTCGCCTACCCTTCTGGCCGAGGTTAGCGCCAGTAGGAGGGCTGTCTTCCACAACAGGAATTTGATATCCGATTTGTGGATAGGCTCAAAGGGATGCTTCATCAACTGGTGAAGAACTACGTTGAGTTGCCATGTTGGAGGGACAGGTTTTGGTCTAGGGAAGGACCTAAAAAGGCCCTTTAGGAATTGTTTGATGAGCCTGTCCGCCCACAGGGAAGGGCCCCTAGAAGTTCGAGTGAACCTAGAAATTGCTGCCAGGTGGACCTTGATGGACGCATGGGCAAGTCCTGAGTGCGCCAGGTGTAAGAGGTATGGCAGGAGTTGTTGGAGGGTGACATGGAAAGGATGTAGACCTTCCTTCTCACACCAGACGCAGAAGCGTTTCCATTTGAGAGTATAAGTCTTTTTTGTGCTGTCAGCTCTAGCGTTGGCCAGGACATCTCTGCACTCTTGCGGTATGTTCAGATGACTGAACTCGCGGTATTCAGGAGCCAGGCTGACAATTTCAGAGGGCCCAGGTTCGGGTGGAGAACCTGCCCGTGAGACATCGTGAGCAGGGTCGGGTGACTGTGTAGGCGAGGAGGTGGATGGACCGATAGACGATGGAGCTCCGTGTACCAGTGCTGCCTCGGCCAGGATGGGGCGATGAGGATCAGGGTGCAGGGCTCCGATTTCATTTTCCTGATTACCCTGGGTATCAGTGGGAATGGCGGAAAGGCGTAAGCAAACACGTTCTGCCAAGCTATGGAAAATGCATTCCCTAGTGTTCCTGGTTGGGGAAGCCTGCTTGCGAAGCTTGGGCATTTGGCGTTCTCCCTGGTGGCGAAGAGGTCTATCCGTGGCGTTCCCCACTTCGCGAAGATGTAGTCCATTGCACCCGCGTCTAACTCCCATTCGTGGGATAGGGACTGTTCTCTGCTCAGGGCGTCCGCCAGGACGTTGTCTTTGCCCGGAACGTATTCGGCTTTGAGTGTGATGCCATGTTGGAGAAGCCAGTTCCAAACTCTCTGAGATTCGAGAGAGAGAGAGAGAGAGAGAGAGAGAGCGCGTCCCTCCCTGTTTGTTCAGGTAGTGCATCGTCGTGGTGTTGTCCGTCCTGACTAGCACTGGGGAGTTTCGGATGCGCGGGAGGAACGATTGGAACGCCAGGAAGACTGCCCTTAGCTCCAGAATGTTGATGTGGAGTTTGGATTCCTGTGGCGTCCATTTTCCGTTGGTCTGTAGTTCTTGCAGGACTGCGCCCCAGCCCTCCAAGGATGCGTCCGTGGTGATGATATGTGGTTGCGCCGGAAGCAGGAACGGCAGCCCTTGCGACAGGTGTTTGGCTGATCTCCACCATTGTAGATTGTTGATCATAGGTTGGGTGACTCGTATGCGGTCCTCGAAGGATCCCGCAGCTTGTGTCCACTGTCTTGACAGTTCTTCCTGCAGGGGGCGCATTTTTAGGCGGCAGTGCGGGATGAGCAGGATGCATGACGACATCATGCCGAAGAGCGACTTGAAGATACGGACGGTCAGAGTCTTTTTGGATGCCACTGACCTGGCCAAGGAGATGAGTTTCGACTTTCTCTCCTGTGATGGAAAGGCTTTTGTGCATTCCGTGTCCAGGGTCGCTCCAAGAAAAGTGATGACTTGGGTTGGAGTTAGAGATGACTTTTCCTTGTTGAGGGTCAAGCCTAGGCGGCGGAAAAGATGCAGACAGGCGCTGGAAGATGCGGCTGCGGCTTCTCTCGACGGAGCCTTTACCAGCCAGTCGTCCAGGTAAGGGAAGACCTGGTGTCCCTGCTGGCGAAGAAAGGCTGCGACAGGAGAAAGGCATTTCGTAAAGATCCGTGGGGAAGATTTGAGGCCGAAGGGGAGGACTCGGAATTGGTAGTGTACCCCTGCGACTGCAAACCTTAGGAACTTCCTGTGTCCCTTGAGGATAGGGATGTGGTAATAGGCGTCCTGTAGGTCTAGTGATGTCATATAGTCGCCTTTTTCCAGAAGTCCCAGGATCTCTTGTAGCATGACCATCCGGGACGACTGTTTCTTTAAAAACACATTGAGAGCTCTCAAGTCGAGGATCGGTCGCCATTTCTTCCCCCTTTTGTGGATTAGGAAGAAGTGGGAATAGAATCCCTCCCCCTTCTGGGCGTGTGGGACTTTTTCTATTGCGCCCTTCTGAAGCATGGAAGCTAGTTCTTGGAGAAGCAGCCGTAGGTGTCTGTGAGGGCGCTTGACGGGTGTTGTCTGTGGGGGATTTGAGAGGAATTCCAGAGAGTGGCCGAATTGGAGAAGCTGTAGAACCCACCGGTCCGTTGTTATTTGCCGCCAATTTTGAAGGTAAAAAGAAAGTTTTCCTCCAAGTCGCAAAGAATGGGATGGTGGAGGGGCTGGCCAATTGGTAGAGTCATTGGCGATTGCCTGCGGGTCTCTTCTGTCCTTTTCCTCTGTAGGACGATTTGTTGAAGGAGGACTGACGTCCCGACTGGTTTTGGCGCTGTTGAAACTGCGTCTTGCCCTGTGAGTATGAGTAGGAGGACTTATTTTGATAAGAGCCTCTATAGGAGGATTGTCCTCTTCCCCTGTTAGTACGAAAGGACTGATTGCGGGATTGCAGAGTGCCTAGGGCTCTGGCTGTGTCGGTGTCCTTCTTGATTGCGGTGAGGGCTTCGTCAATCTTCTCGCCGAAAAGATGATCGCCATCATAAGGCATATCGAGAATTTTGGTTTGGACCTCCTGCCTGAAAGAGGTGGCCTTAAGCCAGCCTTGGCGTCTTAGGACAGCGGCACCTGCCAGCTGTCTGAAGCCAGTCATGGCCACGTCAATGGCACAGTCGATCAGTTCTGAAGCCGAAGTTTGGCCCTCGAGGAGGAGCGAGTGTGCCTCCGCTTTTAGATCTTCTGGAAGGTCAGCAAGGTAGGGCGCGATGTCCGCCCAGAGTTGACGGGTGTAACGTCCGAGAAGGGCAATGGAATTGGCGATCTTCACCGTCGTCGCAAAAGTAGTGGAAAAACATTTCCAAACATCCTCCAACTTCCTGCCTTCTTTATCTGGTGGTGTTGATAAAGGTGATGCAGGGTTGCGCGAGTTCTTCTGCGCCGCCTGGGTGACCACAGAGTCCGCCTTGGGGTGACCCGTAAGGCATGCTGGAGCCGACGACGTAGCTCTATATTTTTTGTCCAGTCTGGGTACAATTACCTGCAGGGAAGCTGGAGACTGCATGAGTTGTTTGCCCTGTTTTAGTAGATAATCAATGATCGGGATCGATCTTGTAGTTTTCTTCGTTGGTTCCTTAAAATCATAGAGGAAACAGTCAGTTTCCTGAGTTTCCATGGACATATGGAACCTTTTGGCTGCCCTTTCCATGAGGTTATGGAAACCTCCAATATCTGCTGGCGGAGACTCAGAGGATTGTGGCTCCGGAGAGGCTGGAGAGTGAGTGACGTAGTCTTGGTCTGCATCCACGTCCGTATCGTCGTCTCGGACTTCCCCTTCTTCATGTTCCCTTCCCTCATCCTCGGACAAGATGGGGTCTTGAGCTGGGTCCTGTGTCCTAGGAAGGACCAGTGTAGGGGGCTTATGTCTTGGCACCTGCGCAGGAACGGGCACAGCTGGCTGCGGAGTTGGCGGAACAGTAGGAGCGGCTTTTTGTGGAAACCGCTCCTTGTAGTCCTGAACGAGGAAGCGCAAGTCTGAAACTAAGGAGGCCGGCAAGCACACCATTGGAGTCACCTGAGTGTGAACTTGGGTAGATACAACTGGAGGAACAGGTTCTTCAACCTCCTGCTCTTCGTCCGTACTTTGGCACTTGACAATCAGGTCTGAGGGGCTAGTGGCCTGGGTAAACATTTCCTCCTCCGTTTCTTGGTCCTGTAAGAAGCAGGATGGCGTCAGCTGCTGGACCTTACTAGGCGATGTCATCTCCGGTGTAATCGGTATTTTGGAGATTTTGATGGTAACATGGGATGTTTGGGCGTCCATCGCATGTGATAGGAGCTCAGACTCCTTCCAGGCACCAGTCGCCGTCGATACCTGTGACGATGGCTTCATTAAGGAGCTCTCCGTCATTGGTTGAATTTTGGTCTTCGTCGACGGTGGGTCCGTCGACGACGCTCTCGTCGACGGTGTCTTTGGTAACTTTTCCGCTGTCGACTGCTTCGTCGTCGGCGCCGTCGTCGACGGGGTGCCCTTCGTCGACGGAGTGCCCTTCGTCGACGGCTTCGTCGACGGTGTGACCTTCGTCGACAGTGTCGACGTCCTCGTCGACGGTGTCGGCGTCGACGTCCTCGTCGACGGACGTGTCGTCGACGGCGTGCTCCTAGTCAACGACGGAGCGGAGGATGAAAGCGGTCTTCCTGTCGACGATGAGTGAGTTAGTGTCGTCGACGAGGACGCCGACGATGCCATTGTCGTCGATACTGTCGTCGTCGATGTAGAGACGGTTTTTAGCGATGAGGTGGTCGCCGATTGCGCCGTCGTCATAGTAAGCAGTGGTTGCTTCCTGGGGACAGGAAGGTCCTTGCTAGACACGGTAGGCTTGCCCTCTGAAGACCTTCTGGACTTCTTAGGAGGGGTGTCTGAGGGGCCAGGCGAGGAAGCCCTAGGCCTCTTCAGGGAAAACTGTGAGGCGCCAGACATGCTCTCACCTTCAGAAATCAGGTCGCCTTCCGGTTTGTCCTTAAGCCTGTTTAGCCAAATTAGAAGTCTCCCTTCCCGGTCTTTCTGGGTCTTGTGGGAGAATTTACGGCAAATCCTGCAGTCTATGGACTGGTGGTGAGGATAGAGACAGTATAGGCATGTCTCATGTTCGTCGTCCACGTGAAGCCTCAGTTTGCCACAGGAGGCACAGGGTCGAAAAAGTGCTCTCTTCTTGCTATCAGCCATAGCAAGAAAGTCGAAAAAACTGTAAAGTTAGATGAAAATCCAATATTCCTGAGGAGAACTCGGGTGGAGACTCCCTAGCACAACGTGCGGTAGAAAATCTGAGAGACTGAGGCTCCTCACAGGAAGGTTCTAGAGGGAGGTAGTAGCTGATTGGTTGTTCCTTTTACTTTGGTCCTTTTTTACAAAAGGACACAGATAGGCTACCAAGGTGGGACCCTGGAGCCTACTCTATTTGGTCCTTCCTACATAAGGACCTAGATAGGTTACTAAGGTGAGACCCTTAGACCTATTCTCTTTATGTATGTCTTAGGACATTACTTTTTTATATACCGGAGGCTCCCGTCTCGACGACGGGGAATGATTCAGGCATGTGAATCTATGAAAGACACTAATACTGGATAACTGCAGTTACAGGTAAGTAACGCATTTCTTCCTCGTCCACTTGTTCCCTCTTCTTAACTCCAGGATGGTACTCTGCTCCTCTGTATATCTAGGGTTAATGTTTTTGTTCTTTTATTCTCTTGAGGGTGTGGTAATTGCTCAATCTCTTAATTTCTTTATATGTGACTCTCCTGTAGCAGCTGATTAGTATGGCACTGCCCTAGGTTTATGGATGACATGTTTGGAGAGAATGGTTTGAAACTCAGCAAATAGGGCCAGATGTATCAAGGCTTTTGCGACTTGCAAACGGCCTTTTAGCATGATTTGCTATGTATCAAACAATCGCAATTTAAGGAATCGCAAAAAATTGCGATTCCTTATTTTGCCATAGCATTTAAGGAATCGCAATTTTTGCGATTCCTTAAATGATATGTATGTAACTTTTTGAAATTGCGAATTTGTGTTAAGAATTCGCAAATTACCACCAACTTGTAGTTGGTGGTAATTTGCGATTTCTTTTAAAAATGCCCTATTTGGCATTTGTGAGGGTGGCATGTGACACACATACATGCCCATAGGGCATGTATGTGTGCCACATGCACACACATGTACATTTCAGGGGTGCAGCAGGGTGTCTTTGAGACACCCCTGCACCCTTGAAATAATTCTCAAATTGCGATTAGCAAATTGCGAATTCGCAATTTGAGAATTATTGCACTATCATTCCTATGGGCCAGGGCATTAGAAATTATTCTTTATTTGCGAATTCGCAAAATGCGAATTCGCAAATAAAGAATATTAAGGAATCGCTAAAAAATAGCGATTTTGTACATACATTCCATTTTGCGAATTCTAAATAGCGATTCGCAAAAAAATCGCTATTTAGAATTCGCAAAATGGAATCTTGATACATCTGGCCCTTTATCACTCTTCGCAATAGATTTCCACCTATTTGTCTTTTGATGTCTCTCTCACATGATGGATATTGCCGCCCGCCACTCACTTCAATGAGTTACAAATATGGAGGAGAGGGCAAATCATTGTTTGGAGTTGCAGGGAGACCTTCAGATCAAACCAATGGTTGTTGGCTTCCTCTTCACATTGAAGGTTTTCTCGTATGATACTGAGGTCTCTGCTGCTTGTTTTATTGAGAGATGTATTTCTGTAGGCTCAAAAAATCTAAATCACAGAGAATCTTGTTTGAAGCTGTAGGAGGTTGGCTTGGTATATGGTGCACACTTATTAAAGTGAAGTGCCTTGCACTAATCCAGGCAACTCTTTTGGTGATTTTAGTGATCTTAGACAACCATAGAAAGATCTCCAAGTGTTAGCTGTGGGAAGCAGCCTTTAGGCTTAGCCCAGAAGGAGTGTTAAGCAGCTTGTTTTACCAGAACTAATTATATATTGCAGGTTAAACGAAAAAGAACCACATAGTGTAGTTATAAAATAGGTCTATTTATTATAAACACTCACTAACACAGGTAGTAGCTGATTGGTTGTTCCTTTTACTTTGGTCCTTTTTTACAAAAGGACACAGATAGGCTACCAAGGTGGGACCCTGGAGCCTACTCTATTTGGTCCTTCCTACATAAGGACCTAGATAGGTTGTTAAGGTGAGACCCTTAGACCTATTCTCTTTATGTATGTCTTAAGACATTACTTTTTTAGGTCTCGCCTAGACGAAAGCAAAAGCGAAGCTTTTGCTGCCTATGCGAGACAACTTATGTTGCCACTTTTCTGGGAATGGTGTGGACATCAGACTGTTACGAGCTTTTTCTGCTGTAGTCAGGCTGTCACGAGCTTCTCCTTTGGAGATTTGACCTCGTGAGCGCGCCATGACTGCATCTAATGGGCCGTGCGCTTCCTTTAGTCAGTTTCACTTTGTTTCATTTCACTTTGAAAGTGCAGGCGTCAATGTGTCTGGTAGTTGTTCATGTGGAGTGCCTTCTGACCTCGTGAGCGCACCTTGACTGCATCTAATGTGTGTGGCTTTTTTTTTCAACGTGGCCCTGGCGCTTGCTTCAGTCAGTTTCACTTTTAAGGTGCAGGCCAATGGGTCTGGTACTTGTTTTATTTCCATTTAATGCTCTTTGGAACAACAATTTTATATTACTTGTGTGTATTACCACTGGCCAGAATTTCAAAGACTTATATTCACGCAGGTGAAATAATACTATTGTGATTAGGGCCGATTTTTGGAGTCTGACCGTTCAGAGTGCAGAGTGGAGCTTCAGAGTGGAGCTTCAGAGTGGAGCTTCAGAGTGCAGAGTGGAGCTTCAGAGTGGAGCTTCAGAGTGCAGAGTGGAGCTTCAGAGTGGAGCTTCAGAGTGCAGCTTCAGAGTGGAGCTTCAGAGTGGAGCTTCAGAGTGGAGCTTCAGAGTGGAGCTTCAGAGTGCTGAGTGGAGCTTCGGAGTGGAGCTTCAGAGTGGAGCTTCAGACTGGAGCTTCAGAGTGGAGCTTCAGAGTGCAGAGTGGAGCTTCAGAGTGGAGCTTCAGAGTGGAGCTTCAGAGTGGAGCTTCAGAGTGTAGAGTGGAGCTTCAGAGTGGAGCTTCAGAGTGGAGCTTCAGAGTGGAGCTTCCGAGTGGAGCTTCAGAGTGGAGCTTCAGAGTGCAGATTCAGAGTGGAGCTTCAGAGTGGAGCTTCAGAGTGCAGAGTGGAGCTTCAGAGTGGAGCTTCAGAGTGGAGCTTCAGAGTGGAGCTTCAGAGTGCAGAGTGGAGCTTCAGAGTGGAGCTTCAGAGTGGAGCTTCAGAGTGGAGCTTCAGAGTGGAGCTTCAGAGTGCAGAGTAGAGCTTCAGAGTGGAGCTTCAGAGTGGAGCTTCAGAGTGGAGCTTCAGAGTGGAGCTTCAGAGTGCAGAGTGGAGCTTCAGAGTGGAGCTTCAGAGTGGAGCTTCAGAGTGGAGCTTCAGAGTGCAGAGTAGAGCTTCAGAGTGGAGCTTCAGAGTTGAGCTTCAGAGTGGAGCTTCAGAGTGGAGCTTCAGAGTGCAGAGTAGAGCTTCAGAGTGGAGCTTCAGAGTGGAGCTTCAGAGTGGAGCTTCAGAGTGGAGCTTCAGAGTGCAGAGTGGAGCTTCAGAGTGGAGCTTCAGAGTGCAGAGTGGAGCTTCCGAGTGGAGCTTCAGAGTGGAGCTTCAGAGTGGAGCTTCAGAGTGGAGCTTCAGAGTGCCGATTCAGAGTGGAGCTTCAGAGTGGAGCTTCAGAGTGCAGAGTGGAGCTTCAGAGTGGAGCTTCAGAGTGGAGCTTCAGAGTGGAGCTTCAGAGTGCAGAGTAGAGCTTCAGAGTGGAGCTTCAGAGTGGAGCTTCAGAGTGCAGAGTAGAGCTTCAGAGTGGAGCTTCAGAGTGGAGCTTCCGAGTGGAGCTTCAGAGTGGAGCTTCAGAGTGGAGCTTCAGAGTGGAGCTTCAGAGTGCCGATTCAGAGTGGAGCTTCAGAGTGGAGCTTCAGAGTGCAGAGTGGAGCTTCAGAGTGGAGCTTCAGAGTGGAGCTTCAGAGTGGAGCTCCAGAGTGCAGAGTGGAGCTTCAGAGTGGAGCTTCAGAGTGCAGCTTCAGAGTGGAGCTTCAGAGTGGAGCTTCAGAGTGGAGCTTCAGAGTGGAGCTTCAGAGTGGAGCTTCAGAGTGCAGAGTGGAGCTTCAGAGTGGAGCTTCAGAGTGGAGCTTCAGAGTGGAGCTTCAGAGTGGAGCTTCAGAGTGCAGAGTAGAGCTTCAGAGTGGAGCTTCAGAGTGGAGCTTCAGAGTGGAGCTTCAGAGTGGAGCTTCAGAGTGCAGAGTGGAGCTTCAGAGTGGAGCTTCAGAGTGCAGCTTCAGAGTTGAGCTTCAGAGTGCAGCTTCAGAGTGGAGCTTCAGAGTGGAGCTTCAGAGTGGAGCTTCAGAGTGGATCTTCAGAGTGCAGCTTCAGAGTGGAGCTTCAGAGTGCGGAGTGGAGCTTCAGAGTGCAGAGTGGAGCTTCAGAGTGGAGCTTCAGAGTGCAGAGTGGAGCTTCAGAGTGCAGATTCAGAGTGCAGATTCAGAGTGGAGCTTCAGAGTGCAGATTCAGAGTGCAGATTCAGAGTGGAGCTTCAGAGTGCAGAGTGGAGCTTCAGAGTGTAGAGTGGAGATTCAGAGTGCAGAGTGGAGATTCAGAGTGCAGAGTGGAGCTTCAGAGTGGAGCTTCAGAGTGCAGAGTGGAGCTACAGAGTGGAGCTTCAGAGTGCAGAGTGGAGCTTCAGAGTGGAGCTTCAGAGTGGAGCTTCAGAGCGGAGCTTCAGAGCGGAGCTTCAGAGTGGAGCTTCAGAGTGCAGAGTGGAGCTTCAGAGTGGAGCTTCAGAGTGGAGCTTCAGAGTGCAGAGTGGAGCTTCAGAGTGGAGCTTCAGAGTGCAGAGTGGAGCTTCAGAGTGGAGCTTCAGAGTGGAGCTTCAGAGTGGAGCTTCAGAGTGCAGATTCAGAGTGCAGATTCAGAGTGGAGCTTCAGAGTGCAGAGTGGAGCTTCAGAGTGTAGAGTGGAGATTCAGAGTGCAGAGTGGAGATTCAGAGTGCAGAGTGGAGATTCAGAGTGCAGATTCAGAGTGCAGAGTGGAGCTTCAGAGTGGAGCTTCAGAGTGGAGCTTCAGAGTGGAGCTTCAGAGTGCAGATTCAGAGTGGAGAGTGGAGCTTCAGAGTGCAGATTCAGAGTGCAGAGTGGAGCTTCAGAGTGGAGCTTCAGAGTGGAGTGGAGCTTCAGAGTGGAGCTTCAGAGTGGAGCTTCAGAGTGGAGCTTCAGAGTGGAGAGTGGAGATTCAGAGTGGAGATTCAGAGTGGAGAGTGGAGCTTCAGAGTGGAGATTCAGAGTGGAGAGTGGAGTTTCAGAGTTGAGATTCAGAGTGCAGAGTGGAGCTTCAGAGTGCAGAGTGGAGCTTCAGAGTGCAGAGTGGAAATTCAGAGTGCAGAGTGGAGATTCAGAGTGGAGCTTCAGAGTGCAGAGTGGAGATTCAGAGTGGAGCTTCAGAGTGGAGCTTCAGAGTGCAGAGTGGAGATTCAGAGTGCAGAGTGGAGATTCAGAGTGCAGATTCAGAGTGCAGAGTGCAGATTCAGAGTGGAGCTTCAGAGTTCAGATTCAGAGTGGAGCTTCAGAGTGCAGAGTGGAGCTTCAGAGTGCAGATTCAGAGTGGAGCTTCAGAGTTCAGATTCAGAGTGGAGCTTCAGAGTGCAGAGTGGAGCTTCAGAGTGGAGCTTCAGAGTGGAGCTTCAGAGTGGAGCTTCAGAGTGCAGAGTGGAGCTTCAGAGTGGAGCTTCAGAGTGCAGCTTCAGAGTTGAGCTTCAGAGTGCAGCTTCAGAGTGGAGCTTCAGAGTGGAGCTTCAGAGTGGAGCTTCAGAGTGGATCTTCAGAGTGCAGCTTCAGAGTGGAGCTTCAGAGTGCGGAGTGGAGCTTCAGAGTGCAGAGTGGAGCTTCAGAGTGGAGCTTCAGAGTGCAGAGTGGAGCTTCAGAGTGCAGATTCAGAGTGCAGATTCAGAGTGGAGCTTCAGAGTGCAGATTCAGAGTGCAGATTCAGAGTGGAGCTTCAGAGTGCAGAGTGGAGCTTCAGAGTGTAGAGTGGAGATTCAGAGTGCAGAGTGGAGATTCAGAGTGCAGAGTGGAGCTTCAGAGTGGAGCTTCAGAGTGCAGAGTGGAGCTACAGAGTGGAGCTTCAGAGTGCAGAGTGGAGCTTCAGAGTGGAGCTTCAGAGTGGAGCTTCAGAGCGGAGCTTCAGAGCGGAGCTTCAGAGTGGAGCTTCAGAGTGCAGAGTGGAGCTTCAGAGTGGAGCTTCAGAGTGGAGCTTCAGAGTGCAGAGTGGAGCTTCAGAGTGGAGCTTCAGAGTGCAGAGTGGAGCTTCAGAGTGGAGCTTCAGAGTGGAGCTTCAGAGTGGAGCTTCAGAGTGCAGATTCAGAGTGCAGATTCAGAGTGGAGCTTCAGAGTGCAGAGTGGAGCTTCAGAGTGTAGAGTGGAGATTCAGAGTGCAGAGTGGAGATTCAGAGTGCAGAGTGGAGATTCAGAGTGCAGATTCAGAGTGCAGAGTGGAGCTTCAGAGTGGAGCTTCAGAGTGGAGCTTCAGAGTGGAGCTTCAGAGTGCAGATTCAGAGTGGAGAGTGGAGCTTCAGAGTGCAGATTCAGAGTGCAGAGTGGAGCTTCAGAGTGGAGCTTCAGAGTGGAGTGGAGCTTCAGAGTGGAGCTTCAGAGTGGAGCTTCAGAGTGGAGCTTCAGAGTGGAGAGTGGAGATTCAGAGTGGAGATTCAGAGTGGAGAGTGGAGCTTCAGAGTGGAGATTCAGAGTGGAGAGTGGAGCTTCAGAGTTGAGATTCAGAGTGCAGAGTGGAGCTTCAGAGTGCAGAGTGGAGCTTCAGAGTGCAGAGTGGAAATTCAGAGTGCAGAGTGGAGATTCAGAGTGGAGCTTCAGAGTGCAGAGTGGAGATTCAGAGTGGAGCTTCAGAGTGGAGCTTCAGAGTGCAGAGTGGAGATTCAGAGTGCAGAGTGGAGATTCAGAGTGCAGATTCAGAGTGCAGAGTGCAGATTCAGAGTGGAGCTTCAGAGTTCAGATTCAGAGTGGAGCTTCAGAGTGCAGAGTGGAGCTTCAGAGTGCAGATTCAGAGTGGAGCTTCAGAGTTCAGATTCAGAGTGGAGCTTCAGAGTGCAGAGTGGAGCTTCAGAGTGGAGCTTCAGAGTGGAGCTTCAGAGTGGAGCTTCAGAGTGCAGAGTGGAGCTTCAGAGTGCAGAGTGGAGCTTCAGAATGCAGAGTGGAGCTTCAGAGTGTCAAGAGCAATGCCAATAGCTCTAACTTTAACAAAGGCAAAACCATTGCATTGTAAATGCTTGTTATTTTACCGAATCACATGCTCATGCTGCTGCCTGGTTTGTCTACATGCACACAGGCAGAATCACTCGGTACAAAATGGCTCCTGTTCACTCGTCAGTACGGTCTTGCGCCGCCCCACCTTCCCCCTGCCAAATACATTCATTCCAAATACTGCTTATTTTCATATCAGACTGACTTCTCACATCTGGGATAGCAGGGGCACCTTCCACAGTGATTAGTGCTTCACAAAAAATAATTCTCGGCTAGCGCTCAGAAGCCTTGAAGCTTTGATTGAATGACACTGCAGTTTGATGCCCCGCTCGTTTTTTGATGCTATGCGTTCCAGACACTGATTTTATTAAGACTCACTTGGAGCTCTAAACTGTCACTTGATCTTTCTTTGGGTCATTTCGTTTGCCCGGAAGGACTAACATATCTGTGAAACCCTCTTCTTTTATAGTTTGAGCATCGTCTTCGTTTAGCAGGATAACATTATACATTTGAAAATACAAATATCCGGGAAGAGCAGAGAGCAAATCTCCGCGATGTTGGGCATTCTCCTATCATAAAGGAAGCGTGTTGGTGGGACCTGTGGCATCTAACGCATCATTTAACCCTATATGCGTGGGCACCTACCACAATAATGTATAGGATGAGTTTGTTCCGTTCACGTTTTTAATTTGATGTAAAACTCAAATCACTGCACACTCTCTACTACACACTCTCTACTACACACTCTCTACTACAGTCACTACTCTCTACTACACACTCCCTACTACAGTCACTACTCTCTACTACACATTCTGCTACACACTCTCTACTACAGTCACTACTCTCTGCTACGCACTCTACTCTCTACTACACTCTACTACACACTCTCTACTACACACTCTACTACACACTCTCTACTACAGTCACTACTCTCTGCTACGCACTCTACTCTCTACTACACACTCTACTACACACTCTCTACTACACACTCTACTACACACTCTCTACTACAGTCGCTACTCTCTACTACACACTGTACTACACACTCTACTACAGTCACTACTCTCTACTACACACTACTACACACTCTCTACTACAGTCACTACTCTCTACTACACACTCACTACACACTCACTACTACAGCCACTACTCTCTTCGACACACTCTATACTAGACACTCTCTACTACACACTATCTACTACAGTCACTACTCTCTACTACACACTGTACTACACACTCTACTACAGTCACTACTCTCTACTACACACTACTACACACTCTCTACTACAGTCACCTCTCTCTACTACACACTCTACTACACACTCACTACACACTCACTACTACAGCCACTACTCTCTTCGACACACTCTATACTAGACACTCTCTACTACACACTATCTACTACAGTCACTACTCTCTACTACACACTGTACTACACACTCTACTACAGTCACTACTCTCTACTACACACTACTACACACTCTCTACTACAGTCACCTCTCTCTACTACACACTCTACTACACACTCACTACACACTCACTACTACAGCCACTACTCTCTTCGACACACTCTATACTAGACACTCTCTACTACACACTATCTACTACAGTCACTACTTACTACACTCTCTACTACACACTCTACTACACACTCTACTACACACTCTACATTACACACTCTACATTACACACTACATTACACACTCTACATTACACACTCTCTACTACACACTCTCTACTACACACTCTCTACTACACACTCTACACTACACACTCTACTACACTCTACTACACACTCTGCTACACACACGCTCTACTACACACTCTACTACACACCCTCTACTACTCTCTACTACTCTACTACACATTCTCTACTACTCTACTACACACTCACTACTTTCTACTACACTCTACTACAGACTCTCCACTCTCTACTCCACACTCTCTACTCCACACTCTCTACTTCAATCTCTCTACCTCAATCTCTCTAATTCAATCTCTCTACCTCAATCTCTCTACTTCAATCTCTCTACTTCAATCTCTCTACTTCACATTCTGTATTACACACTCTCTACTACACACTCACTACTCTCTACTACACACTCTACTACACTCCCTACTACACATTCTCCTACACACTCTACTACACACTCTACTACACACTCACCACTCTACTACACACTCACCACTCTACTACACACTCACTAGTCTCTACTGCTCACTCTCTACTACACACTCTCTACTACACACTCTCTACTACACACTCTCTACTACACACTCTCTACTACACACTCACTACTCTCTACTACACACTCACTACTCTCTACTACACACTCACTACTCTCTACTACACACTCTACTACTCACTTACTACTCTCTACTCACTCTCTACTACTCACTACTGCTCTCTCTACTACTCACTACTACTCTCTCTACTACTCTCTCTACTACTCACTCTCTACTACTCACTCTCTACTGCTCATGACAATGCCATTTATTTATCTGTTTCCAAAACCAACACATAAATAAAACATTTGTCATTTACAATGCCAAAAGCGCTAACTTTTGCAAAGGCGAGACCGTTGCATTGTAAATGCTTGTTATATACCGGAGGCTCCCGTCTCGACGACGGGGAATGATTCAGGCATGTGAATCTATGAAAGACACCCAAATACTGGATAAAAAAAGTTACTTACCTTCTGTATCATTTTTATGATGGATATGAAAGCTCCCGCAGATTCCACCCTTGTCCACTCCACAGAATGGGGAAGCAGGAGAGCTGTGAAGAATCTGCAGTTAGATAGAGTATCGACCAAAAGAGTGTCAACAGGAAGTAACTTATTCTTCTTTTAGATACTTCTAGCCGCTCACACAAAGTACCTTCCGAAAAATGGAGGGTATGAACAGTGGCCTCCAACCAAAAAGTACTGCAGAAATGGATAAGCATGTCTGTCTCTGCAACCCTGGCTGTCGCAGCCTTCGTTTTTAGGTTTTGACTGGCGATGCGCACGTAGTGCGCATGCGCCAAAAAACCTTTTGATGTGTGTGTGTGGGGTCGGGAATACGCCCCCTCCTCCCATTGGGTAGCTCCATAAATGGAGGCTAGCCATTGGGAGAGGGCTCCGTCCGTCAATCTCGGACCAGATTCGGGGGCGTTCCCGAGAATTTTTGGCTTTTGGCGACGTCACGCTACGTCAGCCAAAAGCCGAGAACGCCCCCGAATCTGGTCCGCCATTGACGGCACTGGCGCCCCCTCCACGAGTCCTGGGACCAGGTCCGCCTCTCCTCGTTTTATTTTTATAATGTTGGCAACTCCCGGCGCATCGCGCTTGTTTTCGTTGCTTGTTTTCGTTGCTTGTTTTCGTTCCTTCCGATATATTCGTGGTATGCCCCCCCCCCTTTATCTCTCTCACGCTTTCCTGTAGCCTATGTCCCCTCTCTGCTCTCCTTGAAGTCACTCCCCGCGGGCTGCAGTGGCACCGGCGTCCTCTGGGGGGAGCCTCTTGTGCACGTCAGCCAGAAGTGAGCTCCGCTCCGAGGCGGCCCGGGGTGTTTGGGACGCCGCAGTCCGAGTCTGAATGTAGGCTGGCGAGGGAGGAGTCTGTCCGGGAGGGAGGGACCCACGGAGGGTGCCCTGCCAGCAGGTGAGAGCCGAGGGAGGGGCACCGAGCCGCAGCCAGCGTCGTCCCAAGCAGGAGCCACAGAAACCACATGAGCTAACCGGAGGAACAAACACCCGCCCACATGTGCCAGCAGCACCCGCCCTGTGCTCACCGGTGCCAGCAGCACCCAGGAGCAACAGCCGCGCTGTGCCCACCGGTGCCAGCCCCGGGAGCGGCAGCCCTCTCTGCCCTACCTGGACGCCCTGGGCTGCCCGATGCCCCCTCTTGCCTCTGACAGGTGAGGCTGTGCGCAGCCCCTGGAGCGGATGCCCGGCTCCAGCCATGCTCCAGGGGGGCTGACCTCTGACCCTGCCCATGGGGCGAGCCCTCGGCGCCCTCCTGACCCTGCTCTGCCTCAGCCTCGGAGGAGCCCACGCCTTGGAGTACATCACCGACGCCCCCCGACTGATGTCCAACTTCGTAAGAACCCTTTGCACTTTTACGAGCGTGTGTGTCCTGGTGAGCGGGTGTCTGTCACTGCACCAAGAGTGTGTGTCCTGGTGAGCGGGTGTCTGTCACTGCACCGAGAGTGTGTGTCCTGGTGAGCGGGTGTCTGTCACTGCACCGAGAGTGTGTGTCCTGGTGAGCGGGTGTGTGTCACTGCACTGAGAGTGTGTGCCCTGGTGAGTGGGTGTGTGTCACTGCACCGAGGGCATGCGTGTCCTGCTGAGAGGGGGTGTATGTCACTGCACCCAGAGTGTGTGTGTGTCCTGGTGAGCAGGTGTGTGTCACTGCACCGAGAGTCTGTCCTGGTGAGCGGGTGTGTGTCACTGCACCGACAGTGTGTGTGTGTGTTCTGGTGAGCGGGTGTGTGTCACTGCACCCAGAGTGTGTGTGTGTCCTGGTGAGCGGGTGAGTGCGTGCCTATCCTGCAGTGAATGTGTGTCTATTCTGCAGTGAGGGTGTGTATATCCTGCAGTGAGTATGTGCCTATCCTGCAGTGAGTGTGCATCTATCCTGCAGTGAGTGTGTGTCTATCCTGTAGTGAGTGTGCGTCCCTGTGGTGAGCCTGTGTCTCAGTGAGGTGTCTCACGGGGTCTGTGCACAAGACCACCTCTGCTATCTTTTAATGTCCGTGACGTTGTCCCCTTCGTATGGTGCCTGTACATTTACAGTTTCAAGATTGTTACAGTGCCTGTGGCAGTGTTACTGTGCACAATTGGTATTGTGTCAGTAACTGTCACTGTGAAGCATTGTTAGATAATTTTATATAACTATGGTTCTACGGTTGTTACTGAGTAAGTGTGTCTGGGTTAAATGTTAGAGTCAGTGACTGTGTTAATAAGATTGTTTTAGTATCTGAGGACGTTTTACCATAAACAATTGATATTGCTTCAGTGACTGTCACAGTGTAACATTGCTAGACATTGTACATAACTACGGTTGTTACTGAGTCAGTGTGTCTGGGTTAAATGTTAATCAGTGACTGTGTTACTAAGATTGTTTAACTGTCTGTGGCAGTGTTACTATGTTCAATTGATACTGTGTCAGTGACTGTGTCTACAGTAGATAGTTACAGAGACAGTGATTGTGTTACTAAGATTGCTACAGTGGCTGTGTGTGTAGGGGGCTTTGTGTGGCTGTGCGTGTGGGGGGCTTTGTGTGGCTGTGTGTGTGGGGGGCTCTGTGTGGCTGTGTGTGTGGGGGGCTCTGTGTGGGGGGGCTCTGTGTGTGTTTGTGTGTGTCATTTGCGAGAGATAAAGCTAGTGGCATTGTAAATGACAATGCCATTTATTTATGTAAAAAAAAACCATAAATAAAAATAATGTCAAGAGCAATGCCAATAGCTCTAACTTTAACAAAGTCAAAACCATTGCATTGTAAATGCTTGTTGGTGAATGTGTGCAGTGATGATCGCACTGCAGACTGAAAGATGTCCAAGACAGAGACTTCTCTTGTTAATACCATTGTAACTGCTTTAGCTTAGGCAAAATGAGTCAACGGGCTCTCAGGAGACTAATTTTTTACTAGAGAATAGCACATCCTTATGCATAGGATGATCCATTGCAACAGAGTCCACATCTGTATCATCTTTCCTTTTTTGGCAACAGAAAACCTCACGAAGAGCTGATCATCAACATGATACTCCTTTGTGCTTTCAATGTAGCAGCTTAAGATTCTATTCGGCCCGCTACAACACTATGAATGGCAAAGAATGCAGGTATCTAGGCCTGTTGTCAACAAAGTCCTACGTGCATAGTCTACAGATCACGCAACACATCTCAGAGTGGCTCAACAATAATTGACAGAATAGATAAAGGAAATGTGTCACCAAGACGGGATCATAATAACCCTCCTCCCAACCACCAGTAGCAACGCTTGGGAGACTTATCTAGCAAGCAGTCCACAACGCTAGTATTGCTTTGGGCGTGGACTGGTCTGGTTGGGAACCAGAAAGCAGTGAGGCCATGGCCTTAGGCACTACTTAGCCCATTTCTGCTAACTGCAATTGTATTGTAATCGCATTTATATAGCACTTACTTTCCCAGATGAGGCGTCAAATTGCTTTTTCGGCAAGTAGCACGCTACTCCGAAACCCAAAAAGGATTAGCGTTGAATTTGTATAGTTAAATATGAAAGTGATTTGAGTGGTCGATAGGTTAGTCAGTTATTTGCCTTCATAAGAATAGCAGAGGGATAGAAGAGGGAAAAAGGTTTGCATTTATAGCGCTTGTTACCCCTGAAGGGGTGTTGAAGAGCAATTTTTGGCGAGTAGCATGCTACTTCGGAACCCATAAAGGATTAGTGTTGAATCAGTATAGTGAAATATGAAATTTGTTTTATTTATTTATTTATTTGTTGAGTTTATAAAGCGTAACAGCTACCCGCAAGGGTTTCCCGGCGCTAAAAGGCAGAAGCAGCAAGAACTATCCAGTAAGATGTTATTGGTTAAAAAGCCAGGTTTTCACGGCTCTGCGAAAGCGAACGTGACAGTTCTCCATATGGATGTCCAGAGGAAGGGAGTTTCAAAGTCTGGGTCCTAAGTTTGCAAAGGAACTGCCACCCATTCTGGAAAGTCTGTACTTAGGTACGCAAAATAAGTATTGAGAGGAGGAACGGAGAGAACGAGAGGGGGTATAGAGTTTGACTAAGGACTGAAGGTACAGGGGAGCTACCCCAGCCTTGATCTTATGCATGTAGCTCAAACCCTTGAACTTTACACGACTTTCAAATCGGAGCCAATGGAGCTCCCTTAAGCGTTCTGTGATGTGATCAGTTTTTCGGCAACCACAAAGGAGCCGTGCGGCGGCGTTATGGACCAATTGGGGACGACGTGTGACCGCCCTGGCGGACCCCAGGTAGAGCACGTTGCTGTAGTCCAACCTGGAGGTCTCCAAGGCATCTACAACGGATCTCTGGGTAATAGATGGTAGCATCCAAAAGATTTTTCTCCACCGCAAAATGGTGAAACAGGTGGCTGCCACTTTGTTTGCCTGATCTTTCATGGATAGGCCATTGTCGATGATCACACCAAGATTACGCACATGTTTGGACGGAAAAGGTAGGGAACAAATGGCAGGCGGCCAATGCATCGGGCTCCAGAGGTCAGGTTTATTCCCAAGTACCAGAACCTCGGTCTTACCACCATTTAATTTGAGCAGGTTGCGGTTCATCCAGCTGGATATTTCGCTGAGACCTGCTTGCAGGGGGGAGGTAGAGGTTGGGTCAACTTGGGATAGAGAGAAGACGATTTGAGAGTCGTCAGCGTAAGTGAATAGATTTAGCCCGGAATGTTGTGCAATGTGAGCCAAGGGGGTAACATAAAGATTAAAAAGGAGGGGACTAAGTATTGAACCCTGTGGCACACCGTATGAGGAAGGATACATTTTAGAAGTGGAGGAATGGGAAAAAATTTGAAAGGTCCAGTCCGTCAGGAAAGATGTAAGCCAATTCAAGGCTTTTCCACCAATGCCAGTGGCCGCAAGGGAACTGAGGAGGATACTGTGAGATACAGTATGTATCGAAAGCTGCACTGAGATTAAGTAATATCAGTGCAACTGTTTCACCTCGATCCAATAGCAGGCGAAGATTTTCTGTAACGCCGAGGAGAGTTGTCTCGGTGGAGAATCCCGAACGGAAGCCGGACTGAGAGGGATGTAATAGAGTATTTGTTGCCACAAACTGGGACCGGTGCAGGTGGATGTGCCCCTCTAAGATTTTGGAAAATGTAGGCAATAAAGAAATAGGGCGGAAGTTGGTAGAAACGTTGGGGTCAGCAGTAGGTTTTTTCAATAGCGGCGTGACCATTGCGTGCTTCCAGCGACTGGGAATAACAGCAGTATTGAGCGAGTGATTAAGCAAAGTACAGATCATCGAGAGCTAGAGGGAATCCAGAGAGCGCAGTATTGGGACGGGCAAAGGATCAATCGGAGAGCCTGACTTAACTTTGCTCAGGATCTCCAGAAGGGAAGAAGGGTGGAGATCAGGCCAGGACAGGAGTAAAGCCGGGGACGGCACAGAGGAGTCAGCAACCTCCCCGGCATCAAAGAGCGAGTTCACCAAAGTTTTGCTGTCTCTTTGAGCAGAAATGTCCTTGTAAATATTCTCAATTTTAGAGATGAAATACTGAGCAAGTTCATCACATTTACTGCTTGATAGAGGGGGAAGGGTAGCCGTGGTCTGAGAACGAGCGAGGTCTTTAACCACGCTGAACAGTATTTTAGATTTATTAACGGCTTCAGAGATCATTCTGTTGACATAGTTAGGCCGCGTCGAGGCACAGGCTTTGTGGTAGCGTTTCAACTCAAATTTATAGATGAGGCCAGCTGAGGGGTAGTAGTCCCTTCTCCAGGCGCATTCCAATTTTTTACATCAGGATTTGTCAGTTTGAAGTGTCTCGTTATACCACGGGGCAGGTGTTTTGTGAATTTTCATTTTCTTATGAGCAAGAAGAAGACAGATGTCAATGGCTTCCTGGAGCCTGGAGTTCACGGCACTGGCCGCGGTTTCCATATCAGCCAGGTCCGGTAGACTGGTGGGCAAGTGATTGGCCAGAACATTGTTAAGAGCGACAATGTCTAACGTTTTCCAGTCTCTCTTTCTGACACTCGCTGGGGCTATACATTTAGGCAATACTACAGTGCTAACAGCGGTAAACTTAATTAAATAATGATCAGACCAGAGGACAGGTAAAGCTGAGGAGCAATGTAACTGTGGAATATTGGAAAAGATAGGGTCAAGACAAGATAAGATAAGATAAGGTAAGACAAGACTACCTATTTTTGGCGGCTTAATAGATTACATCTAACTCGTATAAACTAAGGGGGGTCTAGTGCTCAAATAACGCAACACCACTAATGTGAGATTCCCTGTTTATATAGATAAATACTCACACTGACCAAGAAAAGTGGAAGCTCCTTCACATATCAAACAAAGATTGGAGAGGTCTACTATCCACACCTATGATATTTGTTCAAAGGTAAATAGACCAATTACATTAATCTAAAGAAGGGGCCTATGTGCTAAAAAAGAAAGACTATAACAACGGCACATTAAAAGGGGAGTATTAGTCCTAAATAGCATTATGTGTTTCTGTTTGCATTAGACTTTTATACAGTTGGCTCAAGGAAAGCCGAGGAGCCATTATTCATAAACAAGGAAGAGAAGAGGCCTCCAACCAATTTTCCCCTTTACACTGAAAAGGTAAAGAAATTCGATTTCTAACTACATGACAGGGATGGTAACTAAGAAACACAGATATTGAGACTATAACTTGTACCCCCATTTAGGAAAAATTGTAACCTAATCCAGAAAGCAGGACCTGAAACAATAAACTACACCCGAAGTGGTGCCCTGCCCTAAACCCAGACGGTAAGAATCCGTATAATTGAAGAGAGTTAAGGTTTGTGGAAGATATGGTGTGACAAGATGAGATAGGGCACACATCAGGTCCCTGAGCCCAGAACTCCCCTCTATTTCCACACTAAAATGGAAACGGAGGGATACGATACGTAGAAATGTTAATCTGAGCTAAACTGTATGACTTATGGAGAGGTTGTTTATATGTCCTACTGGGGAAAGTATAATCCTCGTGCCGAGCAAGACCTTATGTATGGTCAAGTGAATGCTCTCTAAAATCACATACAAGAAAGAAAGTGAGATAAGCAGACAACATCAATATATAAACAAAATGGCCAATAACTACAATACTTGTGAAAAGACTATAACTGTGTAGTAAGATCATTTTATCATGTTATTATACCATGAACTATCCAAAAATAGTTATACCTTGCTTTTCCCCATATATCTACAGAAAGGGAGTCAAGCAATATTCTTTGAAGCCGGTGACCCCAAAGAAACGGCAGTCCTGAGGAAGGTGCTACAGTATCTTGTGTTCCTTGCACCGAAATGAGTTGACGCATTTTTCTTTATGTAGAATCCAAACAAGGTCCAGTGAGCAACTGATACGCACATATAAGTGGTACTTTTGATGTCACTCCTCGATCAATTAATGACCTTTGGATCTGACAATTAGGAGCGGTAAAGATATTAGTCAGCCACACTGTAGGGGGTTGTTAATGTTTTTTATTGTGATTAATGTAATTCTTGCCTGTAAAAATGTTTTTCGCCTTACATGAATTTGATGTTTAATATTTGATTTCTATTTCTGTATGTATGTAATGAACTGTAGTGAATTGTTATGATTACTTGTGTTTTTTAAAAAAATCCTTTCAAAGATCGCTCTTTGAAATTTTACTTTGTCAATTGATGTAAATTTTCCTATGTTTTAATTAAAAAGACTGTGAACGTTCGAATTTTAGTGTGGAAATTCAAATCTCTTTTTTGTTATTATAGCATTCTAGTTCAGGTCTCTAAATTTGACGATTGAATGCCTAGATAGACAGGTATGGAAATAGAGTAAGTCCATACATGAGTGTGCACCCAGGGATTTCCCTTTGACTGTTTGTCAAGAAAGTGGGGCCCTTATTATCCATACTAATATAATAAAGAGAGAGCCCAAACCTTTGAGGTGGGTAATCTCAAGAACCACAGCACCAATCACAACACCGAATACAGCTTTGGAAAGGGCAGTTGCAGCAGAAGGACATAGGCTATGCAGACATCCACCATATACATATAAAAGGTAAAAGAACCGTGCCAGCAAAATACTCCCTTGTGGGCGTGTCTGCGTTGTGCTGTGGGCGTGTGCTGGGGCGTGACAAATGCTGGGGGCGTGTGGTACGTTCCGCCGTTCATGCCATGTCTCATATTGTGTGCTGTGGGCATGTGCAGGGGGCCTGGGCGTGTGCGGGGCGCGGGATTACGGGGAAAAAAGCGGGCGTTGTGCCCAATGTTTCATTGTTTTTTCTTCCCAGGTTCTGTACATTCCAGCTCTGGGTGTCCACCCTGCTCCCTTCAAATACTCCTGCACCCCATAATCATAACCCACCCGTACTCCTTAAAATACCCCAACACCCTTAAACACTAACCCATATTAACCCTATAAATATACCCTGTGCCCCAAAACCTAAACCTATCCCTAAACCCTAAAAATACCCATGTACCCAAAAACCCAAACCTAGCCCTGAACCCTATAAATACCCCTGTACCTCAAAATCCAAACCTACCCCTGAACCCTAAAAATACCCCTGTACCCCAAAACCCAAACCTAGCCCTTAACCCTAAAAATACCCATGTACCCCAAAACCCAAACCTACCCCTGAACCCTAAAATACCCCTGTATCCCAAAACCCAAACCTAGCCCTGAACCCTTAAAATACCCCTGTACCCCAAAACCCAAACCTACCCCTGAACCCTAAAATACCCCTGTACCCCAAAACCCAAAACTAGCCCTTAACCCTAAAAATACCCATGTACCCCAAAACCCAAACCTACACCTGAACCCTAAGATACCCCTGTACCCCAAAAGCCAGACCTAGCCCTGAACCCTAAAATATCCCTGTACCCCAAAACCCAAACATACCCCTGAACCCTAAAAATACCCCTATACCCCAAAACCCAAACCTAGCCCCGAACCCTAGAAATACCCCTGTACCCCAAAACCCATACCTATCCCTAAACCCTAAAACTACCCCTGTACCCCATAATCCAAAACTATAGCTGAACCCTTAAAATACCCAAACACCCCAAAACATATACATCAGTACCCATACTTACCTTATCTATACTACTATAATAAAGTATGAAATGTGAACCTTTGAGGCGGGTAAACTCGGGAACCACAGCGCCAATTCAAACACCCGATACATCTTTGTAATTGTCAGGGTGTGCAGATGGACATAGGCTATATTTTTTTTTAAAATATACGTGGTTTGAAAAATTTTACATAAAAAAAAGTAGTCCTTTGAAAGTAGCGCCGGCCACAATGTGCGTCCTGACATGGAGCGCGGGGAGGAGCGGCGTACACGAGTGCGAGGAGGAGCGGCAGGAGGAGCGACGTACAGGCGGGGAGGAGCGGCGTACAGGCGGGGAAGAGCGGTGAGAAGCAGCGGAGGACAGGCGGTGAGGAGCAGCGGACAGGCGGTGAGGAGCAGCGGACAGGCGGTGAGGAGCGGCGGACAGGAGCAGTGAGGAGCAGCGGAGGACAGGCGGTGAGGAGCAGCGGACATGCGGTGAGGAGCAGCGGACAGGCGGTGAGGAGCTGCGGACAGGTGGTGAGGAGCAGCAGACAGGCGGTAAGGAGCGGCGGACAGGAGCAGTGAGGAGCAGCGGAGGACAGGCGGTGAGGAGCAGCTGACATGCGGTGAGGAGCGGCGGACAGGTGGGGAGGAGCGGTGAGGAGCAGCGGAGGACAGGCGGTGAGGAACAGCAGACAGGCGGTGAGGACCGGCGGACATGCGGAGGTAAGTGAAGCAGCCACGGGTGCGCTCACGGGGCAGGCGGGGGCCCTGAAGCCTGATTGCTCCCGGACAAGGTCGGGATAGGCTGCTAGTGTAGAATAAGATTCATAGAAGCAAGGTCAGCAATAAGATTGCAGGCCATACTGTTTTTAGGGTCCTCCAAATGCACATTGAGATCGCCAACAACCAAGAAGTTGCTGGACGCTGGGAGAACCGATGCTATGTAATCCGAAAGCTGAGCCGGCCAAGAAGTAGCCATGCCCGGGGGACGGTACACTAACAAGCCAGTAAGAGTGGTCTTGGGATGCAGAGCAAGCTTAAAATACGCTGCATCGCAGTTGCATAGCGTGACCGAGTCAAATTGGCATTGATAGACGCTTTTGAATATAATAGCTACGCCACCCCCAATTTTCTTAATTCGGTCGCTCCTAACAATGGCTTAACCAGTGGGTAGCGCTTCCGCGATGTCTGGGCCGGAACTATCGTGGAGCCATGTTTCCGTGATAAAAAGCGCGTCCGGAGATTCGTCGGTGAGAAGATCAAAAATCTCACGTTTATGCTTAGGCAAAGAATGACAGTTCATGCTAAGAAAAGTGTGGCTCGGGTGAGAAGGAATAGAAGTCCGCTGAGCAAGGCTACTGCATAGCTGCGGGACATCCAAAGAGAAAGAACAGTGGGGGCAGCATTGAGGGAACTGTTTAAGCATGTCAAAAGTAGCAAGTGCATGATCAGATATAGGTCTCAGGGCAAATAGTTGTTTGGTTCCATAGATGATTCTTGGCAGCATACTTTGGCCAGGGGTTTTGGCCCTTGGGCCCGTATGGGCGAGGACGGGCGCAGACGCCATCGGTGCGCCCGTTGCGCTCGCCCGCTGCGCGGGCGGAAATTGTCAATTTGTCAATTAAAGTAATTTGAGTGGTGTATAGGTTAGCCAATTATTTGGATTCAGAAGAATAGTGGAGGGATATGAGAGGAAAAAATTTTTGTATTCATATAGCGCTTGTTATCCCTGATGGGGTGTTGAAGTGTCTTTTTGGCGAGTTGCACACTACTTCGGAACCCATAAAGGATTAGCGGTGAATTAGTATAGTTAAATATGAAAGTAATTTGAGTGGAAGCTGTTAGTTAGTTATTTGGATTGAGAAGGATTGCGGACAAATAAAAGCGGGAAAAAGGTTAGCATTTATATAGAGATTGTTAACACTGATGCGTTGTTAAAGCGCTTTTTTGTAGAGTAGCAATTTCCTCCGGAATCCATAAAGGATTAGTGCTGAATTAGTATAGTGAAATATGAAAGTAATTCGAGTAGGTGATATGTTAGTGAGTTATTTGATTTAGAAGGGTAGCGGAGGGATAGAAGAGGGAAAAAGGTTTGTATTTATATAGTGCTTGTTATCCCTGAATGGGTGTTGAAGCGCTTTTTTGGGCGAGTAGCATGCTACTTCGGAACCCATAAAGGATTAGTGTTGAATTAGTATAGTGAAATATGAAAGTGATTTGAGTGGTGGATAGGTTAGTCAGTTATTTGAATTCAGAAGGAGAGTGGAGGGATAGAAAAGGAAAAAAAGTTTTGCATTTATATAGGGCTTATTACCCCTGAAGGGGTGTTGAGGCACCTTTTTGGCGAATAGCACGCTACTTCGGAAGCCATAAAGGATCAGGGGTGAATTAGTATAGTGAAATATGGAAGTCATTTGAGTGGTGGATCTGGGGTTATGCACAGCTTGATTCTATCCAGAGAGCAGAGAACAAGTTTTTACGCTCATTACTATCAGTCCCCCCATCTACCCCAACCTACTCAATTCATTCGGAGGTGGGTCTGGATTATATAACTAACAGGATAAACCTGGCCCCATTGATTTACTGGCTAAAGACATGGCTCAACAAAGAGGTCACCCTGAACCACTCTATTATGGAGGACGTCATGTCACTGGAACACCACAAAAAGATTCCTTGGTTGGACTATCTGAGGAGGTCATTTCATCGGTTAGGAAGATTGGAACTATTTGAAACACCTAACAGAATTACAAACAAGGATATAGTTTCGATCAAAAGGAAATTTTTGTCCCTGGCAAGATCCAGCCGAGAGGAAATAGAACTGCAGAAGCCCTCGGTTAGGTCTCATTATCTAACAAAATGTTCCCCCTCCATGGAACTTTACCTCACAATAGTGACAAGACCATTTCATAGGTTCCTCCTGACTAAATTTAGATTAAATCTGATCCCTTACCTACTGGGAAATTACCCATCTTGGGCCAAGCCAGAGTCAGCCCCCCTGTGCTCTTGTGACAACCATTCATTACAGGATACCACGCACTTTGTCCTGTTTTGCACACTGTTCTCAGTGCCCCGAAAGCAATATTTGCTTCCAATTTTAAGGGAGGCGGGCTAAAGACAAGTTAAACCGGCACTCCCATACTTACAATCCATGAGGGCTGTTCGCATAATCTTTTGCATGGGAAGTTTTTTGGCCGCAGCAGCGCGCATTAAAGCTAAACATGTACCTACCATGAGCATATAATGATTCCCTTTCACTGTAGACTAAATTGCTCATTTGCACTGTACCTGCCGTTGCGGATATTTTTTAGCTTTTTAAATATGTATACTGCCTTTTATAAGGTTGCATTGTAAAGCTTTGGTCATACATTTTAACCTCTTTTTAACATGATGTACTTAATGTGTTTGTAAATGTAATCATGAATCTTTGTATGAAGTGTCTTTTTATGATTTTTATCAAAATCGAATAAAAGTATTTTGACTTACTGAGTGGTGGATGTTAGTTAGTTATTTGGATTGAAAAGACGAGCGGACGAATAGAAGAGGGCAAAAGGTTAGCAATTTTATAGCGCTTGCTACCCCTGATGCAGTGTTGAAGCGCTTTTTTGTAGAGTAGCAATCAACTCAAGAACCCAAAAAGGATCAGTGGTGAATTAGTATAGTGAAATATAAAAGTAATTTGAGTAGTGGATATGTTAATCTGTTATTTGTATTGAGAAAGGTAGCGGAGGGATAGGAGGGGGAAAAGGTTTAGTTGGTGCCCCTGATGAGGTGTTGAAGTGCTTTTTCGGTGAGTAGCAAGCTACTCTGGAACCCATGAAGGATTAGTGGTGAATTATTATACTGAAATATGAAATGTGAGAAGTGAACATGTTAGTCTGTGATTTTGATAGTGGAGGGATAGATGAGTGAAGGAATTATTTATTTGTTGTATTTTTTTGTTTTGGAGGTCTTAGCAGTAGGAGGAGACTTGGGATGAATAAAAGGAACGTGGTGGGGAAGAGTCAGAGGGAAGAGTTTAGAAAGGCTTGTTTTGGGGGAATGGTATAGTAAAAGAGGTGTCAGATGATGCAAGGAGGAGTAGAGAAGGGGAGAGTCTAGAAAGTGTTTTTTGGGGATCATAGTAGTGGAACGGTTTGGGATTAATAAGAGAGTGCATGTAGAGGATATATTAATAGAGGTATAGGGTGAGAAATAGAGTAGGGCATTGAAAAGAGTAGGAGAAAGAGATTTGAGATGAGTCAGAGAGTTGAGGTAGAAGATATATTGAGAGAGGTATAGGGTGAGATTAGGGTAGTGCATTGGATATGCTAAATTAGAAGAAAGTAATACATATATAGATCCATAAGTACATGGAAAGTATATAGATGCACAAAGGAAGTAAGTAAAGGTATATTAAAGATATTGCTAGAGGTATGGGGTGAGAAATAGGGTAGTGCACTGGAAAGAGTGGTAGAAAGAGATTTGAGATGAGTCAGAGCGTTGAGGTAGAAGATATAGTGAGAGAGGTATAGGGTGAGAAATAGGTAGAGCATTGTATATTTTTTCAAGAAAGGTAATAAATATATAGATCCAAGTACATGGAAGGATTATAGATGCATAAAGGAAGTAAGTATTTGTAGATTAAAGATGCATTAGATAAACACTGGTTTCCAAGTGTTTATACAAAGCAATACACGAATATAGGTACATATCTATAATACAAATAAATGCTTATATACAGAGGGATATGCTGTATATTTCAGTTTGCTTATGGTGCTTATGTGTGAAAGAGACAATTTTTGAGTAGTTTTCTGAAGATAAGGTGGCTGTCCGTGGATCATATGTTGGGGTAAAGAGTTCCATAGTTTGGCTGCTTGAACAGAGATGGATGTGCCACCCATGGTTTTTTCTTGTATCTTGGGATTTTTAGGTGAGGTGCCACTCTAGTGTCGAGGCTCCTTTGTTGAATGTGTTTGGTGATTTTATTCCTGATGAAGAACGGTCCCGTTTCATGTATTGCACAATGGGTGATACAAAGCAGCTTGAACATGGATCTTCTGTCAACCGGTAACCAATGCAGGGCTTTCAAGGCAGGGGAGATGTCGTCTCCTGGTTTGATATGCAAGAGTAGTCTGGCAGCCGAGTTCTGAATCTAGTCTGAATTGTAGTCTTTTCACGGTCTTTAAAGGTGATCTATGGTAGAGGCTACTGGTATAATCGAGTTTGGATAGAACAAGACAGATGGTACCTTGGACCTTGTGTGAAAATCCTAAATGGGGAAGATTAGTCGCAGAGTTTTTATAGTAACAAACCTTGATCTTGCTAGTTTGTTCACTTGGGCATTCATCAATAGCTTGGAGTCCGTGGTCAATCCGAGGTTTCTTACTTCCTTCGATACTTTAGGCGGCGAACCCAGTTCATTAGGCCAGGCGGCAAGGGGGTTATAATGTCTCAAATTGCCTTGTGTGAGATTTCCGTTTTAGAAGCATTCAATTTGAGATGGCTCCAAGTCATCCATTGATCCACGGCTCTGAGACAACTGAAAATTGGCGAGTTAACAATGTCTTGGGGAATTCCAGTTGAATAGTTGTATAGTTGTAGCACGTGAGGTGAAATTGATTGATCAGCACCGGTAATGACTTCATGTAGATGTTGAAAAGCATGGGAAAGAGGATAGAGCCTTGAGGGACCCCTGGTTTTGTGGAGTCCGGTTTGGACGAGAAAGGTGGGTATGGATGACATTACTTTAGTTTTGAAGGTAGGATGCGATCCAGTATAGAGCAGTCCCCTCTATGCCAGATTCATAGACTCTTTGTATCAGAGTGTCATGGTCAACCATATAAAAGGCCACCAAGAGTAGCGCAGCAACCCTGTTGCGGTCAACTGTGTTCTTCAGGTCCTCCCAGATGGCAAGGAGGGCAGATTCTGTGCCTCTTTGTGAACTGAATCCTGTTTGGAAGTCTGAGAGTATGGCATTCTCTCCATGAATTGTGATATCCGGGCAAATGCGGCTCTTTCTATCAGTTTGCCCAAGAAAGGTCTGTTTGTAATGGATCTGTAGTTGTCAGAGTTCAGCGGGTCCAAGTTTGTTTTCTTCAGTAAAGGGCATATGTATGACTTTTTGAGTTTTTGTGGAAATATTCTGGTATTTAAGGAATCATTGATGATTCTTCTTACTGGAGTGGCAGCAGAAGTTGTTAGAAGAATTGTCTCGAAAGTTTGCGGTAGACAAGGGTCAGAAAGGCTGCCGGCAGGCCTGCTTGCTTTGATCAGGTCCATAAATTCATTGCGTGAAATGTGCTGGAAGGAACGGAGAGGCTGGATTAGAGTATTCTTGTATTGTTTTTTTGTAAAAGGATTAGTGCTGGTGCTTTGTCTCTGTTTTAAGTATGAGTCCAACGTGTCTGCTTTGTCCGTGTAATGATTTGCCAGTTTGTTAAATCTTGAGTAACGAGATGAGTTCCTTCTAGGCAATTTGGTTTACGAAATTTATTGAGTATTTTATAGAATTGTTTATTTGCACATTTAGCATTTTGAATTTTGTCTGAATAGTACCTTTTCTTCGCTTTTTTGATAGCTGACTTGTATAATCTGTTAATTTTCTGTAGGTGAAGTCTGTCATGTTGGGCATCTGTTCTGAGCCAGGCATGTTGCAGCTTTCTAATTTGTTGTTTTATGTCTTTTATCTCTATATTTCTCCAAGGTGCTTGTTTTCTTCTGTTCTGTTGTGTGGTTTTGAGTGGTATCATGATATCAAAAGCTCCCTGTAGCCGCTCATATACTTTTTGAACAGATTTGATTGTTTCCAGATCTGTACTGGATGTTAGTTGTGTTTCTAAGTGTTCCAAATTGAGTTTGTTCACGGTCGATAGGTGAATGCATGTAAGGTGGTTTTAGGTGAGTCTCTTAGTATTGTTTTATGTTGGAAAGCAAGCAAATGGTGGTCTGACCATGTGACGGGTGTTATAGTTTGAAAGGTAGCTAGTTCAGTATTACCAAAATGACATCTAAGATGTGTCCAGGGATGTGTGTGGATTTGTGGACATATGAAGCAGGTTCAGCGCGTCTAGGCCAATGATTACTGTTTTTGGATGGGGCATATTGGGTTTGTCAAACCAAATGTTGAGGTCACCCAAAATGCATTGGTTGGAGTGTGTTGTTATCAGGTTTGAAACTGTGTCTAGAAGTGTGTTTGGAAATGTCGCCTTGCTAGGTGGAGGTCTGTAAAGGAGCAGGAAGTTACAGGAGGAAGACGGTATAGGATTGCATCTGGTGAGAAGAGCCTCTTTATTCTTTATGGAGATGTCGTCAACTTTAGAGGTATGTAATTATTTGCCTGGACACAACAGCTAGACCACCTCCTTTTATGCCTATACAATTTTGGGTGATTGTTTGAGGAATGGCTTCATGCAGGACTGGAGTCATATCATCTCCCAGCTATGATTCAGTAATGAATAGTATGTCTGGTTTTGCATCAGTGAGAAGGTCGTAGATGTGATGTTTGTTTTTAGAGAGCGATCAAGCATTTATTAGTAGACAGTTTAGACAATGTGCTTTGGTGACAGTGAGACTTTGTTTTGTAGAAGAGTGATCAGTATTGTGTGGCTTTGTAGCAGGTTATTTTTAAGCGGTGGTATTAGCTGTATTAGGATAGCAATCGTGTAGCTCTTCTGTAATGTGGCTCGTCCAGCAGGCTCAGCAGGCATTTTGATTGATCTGTGTGCGTCAGTGGTGCAGACAGTGTTTAAGAGTGAGTTGGTGCGCTGTGTTATTTTTGTGATGTACCCTTGGTGTGCAATAGACACGGAGAAGCAAAGTTGTGATGTGTGGCACGTTGTTTATATTGTTTGTGTGTGTTTAGGGTGGAAGATGTATGAGTTAGGGGTGGTGGTGCAGCATGAGAGATATATAGTAAGGGTCTAAATTTCCAATAGATGAGAGGCACTTAGAAACGGGTTGCTGTGTTGCTGTATGTGTGTTAGGTGTGGTGGAAGAGGGAAAGCTTGGCATTGTAGTTTGTTCATTTATGCAGTTTGAAAGGTGTGTCTATGATTGTATTTTTTAACTGTGAGTATTATGAGGTGTTGCGCTTGAGAGATTTTGTTGGGCTGGTGTGCGTGATGTGTTTTGTTTTTGAGGAGTAGTGAAAAGAGGTGCTGATATATTTGATTTATGATATGGATTTGTTTGTATAGTATTGGGTGTGAGTGGAAGTTGTAAGGTAAAGGGGGTGATGATGTGTTTGCGAGTAGAGTGTATGCTGTGTGTAGGAGCGGATAACGTAGAGTTAAGAATTAGAATTCTTTCCTGCAAGAATTAAAATGTGTGGTGCTGTGGAGTGTAAGTGTTGTGTTATTATGTCTGTGCTGTATGCAGAGGTTCATCGATGAAATTCCATTTACCTTCTGCCCAGCAAAGTTGTGCCAAGAATCGATAGAGAGACAGCAAGGAGAAAGTAAGATGGTTTGGAGGCTTTGAAAGGCACTTTAAATAAAATGATAGAAACTTTAAAGACCAGCAAAAGCAAAAGATACAGTTAACAAAAGTAAAGAATTGTAGAGGGACCTAAAAGCAGCCAGACCTTCTCACAATTTTTTGGGGCAATCTGTCACAGGTGTAAGGAATCGAAGAAGAAGTCTCTCATTAAGTGGAGCACGGATAAGGAAAGAATATTGCACACATATTAGAATGGAATTAAACCAGGAGCTCATCCAAGTACTGCCTCAGTGGAGAAGAAATAAAGACTCTATGGAAGTGTCACTTAAGGCTACTAATTATTTGGCAAAGACTGGAACTAGACAAAGAATATGAACCGGTTGTAGCTTATCCCAGCCAGAAGATGGGGAATAGCCAAGCCAAGCAGTCAAAGCAAGATCCAACTGCAGCTCTCCAGCAGGACATAACTGCAAGACATAACTGCAAACAAAATGCTGTTCTCTACAAGTATCCTGTATATGATGAACAGTAATCTAACAGCGAAGCCCCCCTCTAAAAATATGGTGTAGGAGGTGGACATGTTTGTTGTTTGGGTGGGTCCTGTGTCTACAGTAGAATTACGCAATGGTTCCTATTTCCTGGCAATAACTGTAGTGGTGGTTATCATAAATAGATGGGTGAAGTCACCAGTGGCACGCAATCTTACAAAAAAACTAAACTGAAATAAACTAAACTGAGTGGTCATACTGCTTACTTTTGAGGAGCTCTTGGTGAAATCTCGAAGGGAGGACCCGGAGGGCCTAGTAATTTCGGAAAAATATCCACCCACATCTGGAGTTTACCCTGAAAAGGAGAGATGAACAATAGTTACAGTAGCACTTGGTACATAAAATAAAGTCTATTATGCATGTTATGAAGCCATGTTACTACACAAAACCTTGCCAACAAGCCAGAAAGTCCTGGTAGCAGGGCCAGCCCTAAATCGAATTGACAAGGACACGCCCTGGGTGGAAAGACACATTGTTGTTTTATGTGGGGGTGGGGTCATTGTGGTGTGAGGGCAAGAGGTTTGAGGAAGATAAGAGGAGGGCCAGAGGCTGGGGGGGTACTAACAATTAAGCTGAGGTTCATTAAGGGCTGTTTACACACGTCTTTAACGGGACCTGATTGAGACCAAGTGGGAGGGGCAAGCTGTTGTTTGAATGGCATTGGAATGCCCGTGGAAATGTCAGCAATGCACTGCATTATTACTCTGGGAGCAGACCTCTTTATCATTGCTGGTTACCCACATCACTATTGTAGCTGCCCTATCCATTATTGTTGTCAAGAAGCACTCCTTCCACATTACTGATTACTTGTTTACAAATCATTTACATCATTTAACACTTACACCCTAGGGCGAGCCACAAACTCAATGCCTTTTCAGTGCACACATTAAGATACAGAAGAATCACTTTTTAGGCAGAGTGGTCGAAATGGGTTATCTAGGGCCTTTCTGAAAGAAGGCAGGTTACAGGTGGTTTTAAGGGAGGCTAGTTCTGGAGTTTTGAAGAAGCTAGCTAAAGCTTTCAGCCATAACAACCTCTAAACCTGGAGGTGGGATGTAGAGAAGGTATTGATTCGTTATCGTTCCAAATGAGTGTAGGGCTTGGATTCGAGACTTAAAGTTCTTTGGAGCTCAGTGGCCGCAAATACATCTGGAAATTACTTTTGGCGAGTAAGGCTTGTTGTTCCAATATGTACAGGATTGAGATACTGCTGCAATCTCACTGAATTTTCAAGGACATTTTTTAGCTTTGATCTGCAGGGGTGTGGCGAGGGAGTAAATCTACCGATTACTGCTTACTCTTGAAAGTCATTGTGAGGTAGAAACGCAAAAGCAGTAAGCACATGAATACTACTCAATTATGTCACTGTCAAGCCAGTCTTCTTGTTTTTAAAAAACACAGTAGGACTATTATTCTTTAAAGTTCATAAACTCAGTGACTGATTTAGATCTCAGCAGGTGGGTTACTCCATCACAACGGTGATGGATCGCCCGTCTGCTAAAATATAAATCCCATAGGACATAATGGGATTTATCTTTCAGTGGATGGGATATCAGTCACGTTGTGACAGAGTAAACCATCTGCCGAGATCTAAATCAGGCGCTCAGACTTGGGGCAGTAGATTAAAGTTAATACATTTCAACCCCAACAAGAACCTTAAAGTTTGTTATGAGGTGTAAGAGGCTGGCTTAGTATATGGTGCACACGTATTCAAGTGGTGCACCTTGCACTAATCCAGGCAACCCATATGGTGATAACCATAGAAATATCTCAAAGTGGTTGCTGTGGAGAGCAGCCTTCAGGCTTATCTTGAATGAGTGTTAAGCAGCTTGTTTAATCAGTTTAGTCTGTAGTGTAAGTTAAATGAAAAGAAACCACACAGTGTTTAGCAAAAATATGTCTATTTATCACAACACAATATCACTATAAAATTGGTATATCTCCTATCTAAACGGCAAAGGAGGACAGGCCTTTGACCCGAAGACCCAGAGGAGCTAGGAAAACAAGGATCCACCCAATGTAAGTACCCAGGAACCCCACGGAGGCTGTGTGCAGAGCAGGAACACATCCGCATGCCCAATGGAAGTCAATGGAGAAGACCCTTCCCAGAGGATCCCAAATAAATTCCCTTGAAGGATGGAAGGTTGGAGAGCAACTCCACTTGTGAATGCCCCGGGAACTAGGTGTCCTACACCCGGGATGCCAGGTTCATTGGAGTGAAGAGATGTTGGAAGATTTGAATAAAATGCCTCTGGAGCAGACGGTGAAGATGTCTGGTGGAATACGAGAGCGGATTATGGAAGTGAAGAACCTGCAAGTAGAGGGGGAAGAGTCTATGCCACTCGGGAGTGAACAGGAGGCGCTGAGACACAATGTTCACTGATGTTGGGAGGTTCAGAAGAGTCGACAGTGACAGTGCAGCTGCAGCTGTGAGGAAAAGGCAACACTAAGGTAGACCACGAGCTGTGTAGGAGCTGCCCCACGTCAGATGTTGGTAACTAGGTGGTCGGTGTCCGACAGGAGCACCAACAAGCCTTAGTAGCTGCAACGGGTATGGAGAACAAAAACTGTGCTATGTTGGTCTGAAGAACTCGCCAACAGCAGGATTGTCAGAGCAGGCCTGAGCAAGCAGAGTATCCCACTGAAGCAATAGAAGACCCTCGGGAGGACCCACAGGCCAAAGGCACCGGAGTCGCAAAAGGACCTCAAACAGCTCACCAAAGATGAAGGCCCACGGTGCAGAGGATGCAGTGAGGACACTGATCTTGCAGGGAAGAGATGCCAGAAGCTGGAGCTTCATCTAGCCTGAAGATCTCTAGCATGTGCAGCGACAACAAGCCATGGTAACGGCAAGTTGACGAGGTGCACAGTGGTTTGGTCCCAGTGGTTCTGACAAGGGAGACTAGCCACAACTTTGCAGAAAGAATAAGTCAAGCCATGAGGGAGATGCAGAACCACCACCTGTGTTGCTGAGCCTCGGGGTGTCCGTAGGACGACAGGAGCTGCAGACCAGTCAGCATCGCTGCAGTGCCTGCAGATGCAGGGGAGTGACTCCTTCAGTCCAAGGGAGATTTCTCCGGGTGCACTTGATGCTGACAGGACTGTTAAAGAACCTGGAAGTAGCACAGACACAGATGACGAAGAAGACTTGAATAACAGCGAGACCAGGAGCAGCAGGATTCTTCCATGGTGCAGTCTTGGTGCCAGTCAATGTCCAGGTGTCCAGACAGTTGAAGAGCAACGTAGTTTCAGGCTTGAGAATTGTCCCATAACAAATCTAAGAACCCAGCTACAGGTAAACCCTTAAGTACCCTAAGGAAAGGGTTGGAACAACTCAGGCGTCCCTTCCAGCAGAGGCGCTGGACAGAGGGGAGGATACTCCCATGTCCTTTGTCCAGTTTTGCGCCCGAGCGGGAGCCAAGGGCTCCCTGAACTGGCTCAAACTGGAGTATGCAAAGAGGGAATCAAATATGCCCTTCAAAGCAGTCTGGTGGTGCTGGCAAGCATCCCCACCCCAGCCCAATGGGAGGTGGTCACAACTCCCTGTAACTGGAAACCTTTTGTTCTACTTTCCCCTACTTGAGCTTGGCTCAGCAGCAGGAGGGCAAAAGAAATAAGTTACTTACCTGTAACTGTAGTTCTCCCGTATTGGAAGCTTTCATAGATTCACATGCTTGACTCACTTCCAGTCGTCATGATGGGAGTCCCTGGTACTTTAAATAGTAGTAGTGATTAGGGTAGATTGATAGGAGTAGACAAGAACAGGCCTAGGCCTCACAGGTTATTAACCTATCATAGCCATTATTAAAAAAGAGAACAAAGTTTTCCCTTAGCCAATCAGCATCGGCCACCCTCCAGAACACCCTGAGAGAAGCTCAGTGTGAGAAGTGGGCCTGGTATATGATGTTCATTATTCTAGTGAACACCTTGCACCAGTCCAAACAACCCTTATGGTGATGGTTGTAAAGTCAACCTTATAGACCAGCTATCCTGGAGGTAGCGTGGACAGAACAGTCTTAGGCTAAAAGACTCTTGAGGGCGTGTAAAGCCAGCTGTTTTATCATATGTAACGCCTTGAATATCAAATGAAAGGACACCACACAGGATACATATAAAAGATATATGTATTTATTTACTAACAGACTCCTCTGAACTCTTTATGAGATCAGAGGCCATCGCACATAACAAGTTATACTCAGAAATACTTTAAATAGCACAATTTACAGTTAGGCCCTTGGGGCGCGTAAAACCATATACTAAGTAAGTGGTATAAGAACCACGACTTGGAAAAGGAGAAGGCCTAGGGCCTAGAGGATCGCTGGGGCTACACTATCTGACCCTTAGGTTAGGAGTAGGAGGCCCACAGGCGGCGCGTGCAGATTCAGTACTCTCACGCGAGAGTCAATAGAAAGTCAATAGGAACGTAAAAGGTAAGTAAATGAAGATTTAGGACACTTCCGGTCTAGCTAGAAGGATACAACTAAAAACCTAGACACTTGGATAGTCAATACCCTTGAGAGCACCAAAGTACTCGCGTTACCTCACCCACAGGAAGCGGGTGCATAGGTGTGAAGGTGTGTCGGGTTTCGCCGTTGAAGTCTATGGAGCCTGTGAAGAAAGATGCTGCAGGCGACCAGGAGGAAGATGTCCGAGTGGATCCAAGGGTTGATCGAGGATGAAGGAGACCTGAAAGCAGAGGGGACAGATTCTATTCACTAGCAAGTGACTGGGTGGAACCAGGAAGGAACCAGACGTCGTTGAGGAGCAATCAGGTGCGGTCGTGAAGCTTGTTGTTGCAGCCACACGGACCAGGAGGCATCGAGGACGACCAGGTGCTGGAGAGGAGCTGTCCCACGAAAGTTCTCGCAGATGGAGGGTCGGCTTTGGGATCGGAGCCAACAAGCCTAAGCAAAGGCAACCCACGCAGGATACACAAGGAGCTTCTTGTGCAGACCAGTAGGGTCTGAGGTACTTCGCCTTTTCAGGGAAGCAAGTGCCAGTCTGGAGCAACCAGACCAGCGGTGGATTCTCAAAGGATCGTCCTCACAGGGCTACTAGCCAACTGGCCAGCAACCGGGACAACGCGTCGAGCAGAACACAAGCAGAAGGGCCCACGCAGATCTCGTGGAGTGCAGAGGGCTGGTCTTCGGTGCAGGTGGAGCTCAGTGTCGGGGTGTCTCATTTCCCAGTGCACAGCTTCGAGGAGGCCTCAGGAGCTGCGCTGGTAGCAAGTCGAAGTCTTTCCAATTTGCCTGCTTCCACGGGCTCCGACGCCTTCCACGGGGCTCAGTCGTGCAGTGGGGTCAGAGGAGTCCGGGAGTCGAGGTCTTGTCAGGCTCTGTGCTCGGGTTCTGGCGGCAACAGGGACAAAGCAAGCCGTCGAGGTGCTGGATGGTGCCTGGTTGCCCAGGGTGGTCACTCCTTAGCCACAAGGGAGATTCTTCAGTCTTCAGTTTGGTTGAATGTCGAAGGGTCCAGAGTTTCGTCTTCAGTTCGATTCCAGGATTCATCTATAGTCTCCTGGGTCAGCTCCTACCTTTATACAACTAAAGGGGGCTAGTTTCGTTTCTAGGTCCCTCCTGTGGGCGGGACCAGGAAGGGGGTGGTTACACCCCCTTTCCTTTGTCCGGTTTCGCGCCAGAGCTGGGGCTGGAGTGCCCCAGCAACCGGTTTGAACTGGGGTATGCATGAAGCACCTAGTGTGCCTCAGGCAGTGTCTTAATCTATTCAGGCCTCCCTGTCCCAATACACATCCTCCTGTCTGGGGTGGTGCTCGCACCCCCCCAAGCAGGAAACCTATTGTCCAAACCTCCATGACTGGAAGGACTCCCAGCAGCAGGAGGTCAGACTTGTGTCTGCAGCATCCATTTTGTGATGCTGGGGCTCTGGTTAACTTTCACTGGGATCATTGGACATAACATGTCTTCTCCCTCTAGAAGGGTGGAATATTACCCCCGTCGCCAGCATTGGCGAGGGGGTAGTATTCCAAAGCGTATGACACCTTACACGACATGTTTAGATAAAGCCAAACCAAAGTTAGAATTTAACCGCAAGATTTATAATGCACTTAAAAGTATATGATATGGCAATATCATTGAACAGCTATAAGGACATGGTTCCAAAAGCTGCAGACAGGCTCAGCTCATGCTAGAGCACCATCTCACACATAACCAAGCACTCTGCCTCCAGGATTGTTAAGACCTGCCATAGGAGTGACTTATAGGTTACTATGTGTCTATATATAAGGCAGGTATAGGTTTACTATACCTAAGCAAGGGGTGATTACACGACCTTGCCACAGCTTAGTGATCAGCCAGTTGTGTCAATGTGAGTGGCCAGCCAGGGGTGGCATAATACATGCTGCAGTCCCTGATAGGCCTTGGATGCACCTATGGCCTGGGTACCTATAGTACACTGTACAGGGGCTCATAAGGTGACCCAATATCCAATTGGAGATGTGCCTAGGGTACATGGAGTCCATTTTAAAGTGAGAGCAGATAGCCTGGGGCCCTGATTAGCAGGATCCCAGGCCAACTAAGTTAAAAACCAGCTAAACACTGGGCACAAAAACTGGGGTCACGATAGTCAGGTATCCACCATCCTACCAACCCCCCAAACGAAAGGAGATAAGGCTATCCCTGACCAGGTAAGCCTATATTGCCTAAGTGGCCATATAAGGAAGTACCTGCACTAGCATGGTTACCCCCTGTCTCATGGTCCACTAAGCAATGCCTTACCCTAAGGGTATCATAGGGTCTCCACCATAGGGAATTTCTACCTGTGGTGTGTTTTGGCAACGTAAAAGGCTGGTGTTGAGATGGAGTACTGAATTGAGGCTCCTCTAATGTAGGGCTCAGCTTCCTCTAATCACTTTCCACCATATAGGCCTTTCTTTCCTTGACTGAGTTGCACTGTGCTCTCAGGGTCAACCTCTGGCTACCTAAAGCTGGAGGCTGGGTCCCTTTTGTTGGCTTACTGGAGGGACAGGTCAGGTTTGGGGCCTTTGGGTCCCAGGTTTGGCTGTGCCCAACATAATCCATCTGGGGGAGGTTCCTAACTGAGTGTAAGGGAGATCCCTCAGAAATTTCTGAAATTCTCACCTTGCTAGGGCTGCTAGCTTTGGTGCCCCTAATCTGTTGATGGGGTGGTTCTTGTATACTGGGGGCCCTTTGGGGTCCACCGCTGGCCTCACTGACCTCGGCAGCTCTGGGCTGACTGAGGCAGGGTAGAGAGGGGCAGTTTACCTGCTCCAGACTGGGTCCCACCTTGGAAGGGTCCACTGACATCAGGGGCTCTGCCAGGCTAGGCCTGACTACCTCCGGGGCAGTTCCTTCACAAGGGGTAGGGTCAGTTCCCTGAGGAGGGTGACTCTCACCAAATGTCTGGTGGGAAGGAGACTTTTCTTTCTCCCCAATGCTCTCTGTGTGAGTGGAGTGATCCATTGTTTCAGGCATCACAACACTAAAATCTGTTTAAGTTTGGGCTGTGACCATCACAGTCCTTCCAACCTTTTCGGGAAGGAACTCTGTTTGGGTGTGGGCTGTGACCATCACAGCCCTGCCAACCTTTTCAGGGAAGTCTGCCTGAGCCTGGGCTGTACCCATCACAGCCCTTCCAACCTTTTCAGGGAGGAAATCTGCTTGACCAGGGGTTGTGACTATCACAGCCCCACTAACCTTTTGGGGAAGGCCTACCATTTTGGAATGGGTTTCCTGTTCTACATCAGCCCAGGCTGAGATCTCTAGATCATTCCCCAGTAGACAATCAACAGGTAAGTTCGTCGACACTGCCACTCTCTTGGGGCCAGTGACACCTCCCCAGCTGAGATTTACTACTGCCATGGGATGATCTTTCTGCACTCCATCAATGTTGATCACCTGATAGGTGAACCCAGATAAAAGTTGGCCTGAGGGAACTAGACTGTCAGTCACCATAGTGATGCTAGCCCCTGTATCTCTGTAGGCTTCAACTTTCTGGCCATTGATGTGGGACTCCTGCCTGTACTTGCCCAAAGTGTTGGGACAAGCAGTGAAGTTGGCAAACCCTATGCCATTTTCACAGACAAGAGTAGCTGTGGTGGGGGGCCTGGTTAGGCCAGAGTCCACCTGAGTTCCCTAAGTAAACCCAGCCAAATTCTTGGGGGCACTCCCACACCTGGGGGATTACTACTAGTAGTAACAGGAGGCGTTGGAGTATTACTTGGAGGAACATTTTCCTTATTGCTGGCCTTGGGGCAACTGCTGTCAGTCTTCCAGTGGCCAGGCGTTTTACAGGCATAGCAATAAGGTTTCTTAGGGTTAGAGGAAGAATTTTGGGACCCACCCCCATCATTGGAATTTTGGGGCCCTGGGGAAGTCTTGTCTTTAGATATATCCCCACCTTTCTCTTGAGGCTTGTTAGAATCTTTCTTCTGGTCACTACCCTGATTTCTAGGCCTAATCCTGGTTCTGACCCATTTATCTGCCCTCTTACCCAATTCTTGCGGAGAGGTCAGATCAGAGTCCACCAGGTGCTGGTGTAGAAGCTGGTTTTGACAATTACTAAGGATCTGCTCCCTCATAATCAAATTATACAATCCAGTATAGTTATGTACTTTGCTGCCCAATAGCCAGCCCTCCAGAGCCTTAGTAGCACAATCTACAAGATCAGTCCAATCCTGAGTCTGTGTCTTCTGGGTATCTCTGAACAACAACCTATATTGTTCAGTTGTTAGGCCAAACCCATCAATCAGAGCACTCTTCAGGACAGAGTAGTTGTTAGCATCCCCATCACTAACTGTGAGGAGCTTATCTCTACCTTTTTCTGAAAAGGAGAGCCATAACATTCCTGCCCACTGACTTTGGGGTACCTGCTGTACTTTGCAGGCCCTCTCCAACGCAGTTATCCACTTGTAGATTTCATCCCCTTCTTTGTAGGGGGCACAATCTTGCTTAGGTTTCTATTCTCATAGGACCTATATTTATCCTTCATGATATTGCTGCCACCAGTGGGTTTTAACCCACTTTCTCTGTGCTCTCTAGCACGATAAAGCTTCTCTTTGGCCAAGGCAACTTCAAGTTCCTGTGTCTCAATCCTAAGAGCAGCTTCTCTCATTTTGGCCTCATGTTCCTATTTCTCTGAGGGGATGTCATCCCTCTCTGAGCAGGGCCATGAGAGCCATTTGAAGCATGAGATTGGAAAGATTCCCTGGAGTGGGATCTCCCTCTTCTCTGCCTCTGGTTAAGCCCACTTGGGGGTCTGCATGAGGGCTGCCCATACTGACTCCCATGTATGCTTAAATTAGCCTGACTAAGTCTTCTGACTAAGACCTGACTTTGTCTCAAGATCAGAATCATCTCCTTCTCCCCCCTCTTCTTGTTCCTCTTCTGGTACCAAAGTATCAGCATTATCATCTGAGGAGGGAAGGACTTCTTCTGCACTACCTGAATCACCTGTCTTAGGTGACTGTTGAGCATCTTTCTCTTCTAATAACTCAATCAGGAATTTGAGGGTAGGGTTGGAACCCTGTTTTAGCCTTCTGAAGGTGCACAATTGTCTCAACTCTGGAAAGGCTAAGGCTTCATATCTCGAAGCAGTCCTCAAGGGATCAATCCTCTACAGTCAGTGAACCACTGGGGTTTATTGTCTGAGACATGGTTTCTAGTGAGGTGTGGTGTTGCACCTACCTACACTATATGTTTTTCTAAAGAACCTCTCTATGAGTTGTAGTCAGGGTGTGCTAGGCCCAGGCTCTACAACAGCTAAGTTCAGTAGAACTTAAGTATACTAAGACTTGTTTTTATATGTACCTCCAGGTACCTATGTAATATTTCAAATGATATCTCAGGATCACAAGTGGCAAAACAACAGCAAGCTCTAATCCCAACCGCTGCACACCAATGTGAGAAGTTGGCCTGGTATATGATGTTCACTATTCTAGTGAACACCTTGCAGCAGTCCAAACAACCCTCATGGTGATGGTTGTAAAGTCAACCTTATAGACCAGCTATCCTAGAGGTAGCGTGGACAGAACATGGACAGAACAGTCTTAGGCTAAAAGACTCTTGAGGGCGTGTAAGGCCAGCTGTTTTACCATATGTAACCCCTTGAATATCAAATGAAAGGACACCACACAGGATATATATAAAATATATATGTATTTATTTACTAAAACATTCCTCTGAACTCTTTATGGGGTCAGAGGCAAAAGCACATAACAAGTTATACTTAGAAATACTTTAAATAGCACAATATACAGTTAGGCCCTAGGGGCGCGTAAAACCATATACTAAATAAGTGGTATAAGAACCACGACTTGTGAAAGGAGAAGGCCTCGGGCCTAGGGAATCGCTGGGGCTACACTATCTGACCCTTAGGTTAGGAGTAGGAGGCCCACAGGCGGCGCGTGCAGAGTCAGTACTCTCACGCGAGGGTCAATAGAAAGTCAATAGGAACGTAAAAGGTAAGTAAATGAAGATTTAGGACACTTCCGGTCTAGCTAGAAGGATACAACTAAAAACATAGAGACTTGGATAGTCAATACCCTTGAGAGCACCGAAGTACTCGCGTTACCTCACCCACAGGAAGCGGGTACATAGGTGTGAAGGTGTGTCGGGTTTCGCCGTTGAAGTCTATAGAGCCTGTGAAGAAAGATGCTACAGGCGACCAGGAGGAAGATGTCCGGGTGGATCCAAAGGTGGATCGAGGATGAAGGATACCTGAAAGCAGAGGGGACAGAGTCTAGGTCACTAGCCAGTGACCGGGTGGAACCAGGAAGGAACCAGACATCGTCGAGGAAAATCAGGTGCGGTCGTGAATCTTGTTGTTGCAGCCAGACGGACCAGGAGGCGTTGAGAATGACCAGGTGCTGGAGAGGAGCTGTCCCACAAAGGTTCTTGCAGATGGAGGGGTCAGCTTTGGGATCAGAGCCAACAAGCCTAAGCAAAGGCAACCCATGCAGGATACACAAGGAGCTTCTGGTGCAGACCAGGAGGGTCTGAGGTACTTCACCTTTTCAGGGAAGCAAGTTCCAGTCTGTAGCAACCAGACCAGCGGTGGATTCACAAAGGATCGTCCTCACAGGGCTACTAGTCAACTGGCCAGCAACCGAGACAACGCGTCGAGCAGAACGCAAGCAGAAGGGCCCCACACAGATCTCGTGGAGTGTGGAGGGCTGGTCTTCGATGCAGGTGGAGCTCGGTGTCGGGGTGTCTCAGTCCCCAGTGCACAGCATCGAGAAGGCCTCAGGAGCTGCGCTGGTAGCAAGTCGAAGTCTTTCCAAGTTGCCTGCTTCCACCGGCTCCGACGCCTTCCACGGGGCTCAGCTGTGCTGGAGTCGTGCAGTGGGGTCAAAGGAGTCCATGAGTTGAGGTCTTGTCAGGCTCTGTGCTCAGGTTCCGGCAGAAACAGGGACAAAGCAAGCCATTGAGGTGCTGGATGGTGCCTGGTTGCCCAGGGTGGTCACTCCTTGACCACAAGGGAGATTCTTCAGTCTTCAGTTTGGTTGTATATCGAAGGGTCCAGAGTTCCGTCTTCAGTTCGATTCTAGGATTAATCTAAAGTCTACCGGGTCAGCTCCTACCTTTATACAACTAAAGGGGGCTGGTTTAGTTTCTAGGGCCCTCCTGTGGGTGGGACCAGGAAGGGGGGTAATTACACCCCCTTTCCTTTGTCGAGTTTACCGCCAGAGCTGAGGCTGGAGTGCCCCAGCAACCGGTTTGAACTGGGGTATGCATGAAGCACCTAGTGTGCCTCAGGCAGTGTCTAATCTATTCAGCCCTCCCTGTCCAAATACACATCCTCCTGTCTGGGGTGGTTGCTGCACCTCCCCAAGCAGGAAACCTATTGTCCAAACCTCTGTGACTGGAAGGATTCTCAGCAGCAGGAGGTCAGACTTGCGTCTGTGGCAGCAGCATCCATTATATGATGCTGGGGCTCTGGTTAACTTTAACCGGGATCGTTGGATTTAACATGTCTTCTCCCTCTAGAAGGATGGAATGCTACCCCCGTCACCAGAATAGGCGAGGGGGTAGTATTCCAAAGTGTATGACACCTTACACAACATGTTTAGATAAAGCCAAACCAAAGTTAGCATTTAACCGCGAGGATTATAATGCACTTAAAAGTATATGGTATGGCAATATCATAGAACAGCTATAAGGACATGGTTCCGAAAGCTGCAGACAGGCTCAGCTCATGCTAGAGCACCATCTCACACATAACCAAGCACTCTGCCTCCAGGATTGTTAAGGCCTGCCATAGGAGTGACTTATAGGTTACTATGTGTCTATATATAAGGCAGGTATAGGTTTACTATACCTAAGCAAGGGGTGATTACACGACCTTGCCACAGCTGAGTGATCAGCCAGTTGTGTCAATGTGAGTGGCCAGCCAGGGGTGGCATAATACATGCTGCAGTCCCTGGTAGGCCTTGGATGCACCTATGGCCTGGGTAACTATAGTACACTGTACAGGGGCTCATAAGGTGACCCAATATCCAATTGGAGATGTGCCTAGGGTACATGGAGTCCATTTTAAAGAGAGAGCAGATCGCCTGGGGCCCTGATTAGCAGGATCCCAGGCCAACTAAGTTAAAAACCAGCTAAACACTGGGCAAAAAATCTGGGGTAACCATAGTCAGGTATCCACCATCCTACCAACCCCCCAAACGAAAGGAGATAAGGCTATCCCTGACCAGGTAAGCCTATATTGCCTAAGTGGCCAAATAAGGAAGTACCTGCACTAGCATGGTTACCCCCTGTCTCATGGTCCACTAAGCAATGCCTTACCCTAAGGGTATCATAGGGTCCCCACCATAGGGAATTTCTACCTGTGGTGTGTTTTGTCAACGTAAAAGGCTGGTGTTGAGATGGAGTACTGAACTGAGGCTCCTCTAATGTAGGGCTCAGCTTCCTCCAATCTCTTTCCACCATATAGGCCTTTCTTTCCTTGACTGAGTTGCACTGTGCTCTCAGGGTCAACCTCTGGCTACCTAAAGCTGGAGGCTGGGTCCCTTTTGTTGGCTTACTGGAGGGACAGGTCAGGTTTGGGGCCTTTGGGTCCCAGGTTTGGCTGTGCCCAACATAATCCATCTGGGGGAGGTTCCTAACTGAGTGTAAGGGAGATCCCTCAGGAATTTCTGAAATTCTCACCTTGCTAGGGCTGCTAGCTTTGGTGCCCCTAATCTGTTGATGGGGTGGTTCTTGTGGACCGGGGGCCCTTTGGGGTCCAATGCTGGCCTCACTGACCTCTGCAGCTCTGGGCTGACTGAGGCAGGGTAGAGAGGGGCAGTTTATCTGCTCCAGACTGGGTCCCACATTGGAAGGGTCCACTGACATCAGGGGCTCTGCCAGGCTAGGCCTGACTACCTCCGGGGCAGTTCCTTCACAAGGGGTAGGGTCAGTTCCCTGAGGAGGGTGACTCTCACCTAATGTCTGGTGGGAGGGAGACTTTTCTTTCTACCCAATGCTCTCTGTGTGAGTGGAGTGATCCATTGTTTCAGGCATCACAACACTAAAATCTGTTTAAGTTTGGGCTGTGACCATCACAGCCCTTCCAACCTTTTCGGGAAGGAACTCTGTTTGGGTGTGGGCTGTGACCATCACAGCCCTGCCAACCTTTTCAGGGAAGTCTGCCTGAGCCTGGGCTGTACCCATCACAGCCCTTCCAACCTTTTCAGGGAGGAAATCTGCTTGACCAGGGGTTGTGACTATCACAGCCCCATTAACCTTTTGGGGAAGGCCTACCATTTTGGAATGGGTTTCCTGTTCTACATCAGCCCAGGCTGAGATCTCTAGATCATTCCCCAGTAGACAATCAACAGGTAAGTTCGTCGACACTGCCACTCTCTTGGGGCCAGTGACACCTCCCCAGCTGAGATTTACTACTGCCATGGGATGATCTTTCTGCACTCCATCAATGTTGATCACCTGATAGGTGAACCCAGGTAAAAGTTGGCCTGAGGGAACTAGACTGTCAGTCACCATAGTGATGCTAGCCCCTGTATCTCTGTAGGCTTCAACTTTCTGGCCATTGATGTGGGACTCCTGCCTGTACTTGCCCAAAGTGTTGGGACAAGCAGTGAAGTTGGCAAACCCCATGCCATTTTCACAGACAAGAGTAGCTGTGGTGGGGGACCTGGTTAGGCCAGAGTCCACCTGAATTCCCTAAGTAAACCCAGCCAAATTCTTGGGGGCACTCCCACACCTGGGGGATTACTACTAGTAGTAACAGGAGGCGTTGGAGTATTACTTGGAGGAACATTTTCCTTATTGCTGGCCTTGGGGCAACTGCTGTCAGTCTTCCAGTGGCCAGGCTTTTTACAGGCATGGCAATAAGGTTTCTTAGGGTTAGAGGAAGTATTTTGGGACCCACCCCCATCATTGGAATTTTGGGGCCCTGGGGAAGTCTTGTCTTTAGATTTATCCCCACCTTTCTCTTGAGGCTTGGTAGAATCTTTCTTCTGGTCACTACCGTGATTTCTAGGCCTAATCCTGGTTCTGACCCATTTATCTGCCCTCTTACCCAATTCTTGCGGAGAGGTCAGATCAGAGTCCACCAGGTGCTGATGTAGAAGCTGGTTTTGACAATTACTAAGGATCTGCTCCCTCATAATCAAATTATACAATCCAGTATAGTCATGTACTTTGCTGCCCAATAGCCAGCCCGCCAGAGCCTTAGTAGCACAATCTACAAGATCAGTCCAATCCTGAGTCTGTGTCTTCTGGGTATCTCTGAACAACAACCTATATTAATCAGTTGTTAGGCCAAACCCGTCAATCAGAGCACTCTTCAGGACAGAGTAGTTGTTAGCATCCCCATCACTAACTGTGAGGAGCTTGTCTCTACATTTTTCTGAAAAGGAGAGCCATAAGATTCCTGCCCACTGACTTTGGGGTACCTGCTGTACTTTGCAGGCCCTCTCCAACGCAGTTATCCACTTGTAGATTTCATCCCCTTCTTTGTAGGGGGGCACAATCTTGCTTAGGTTTCTATTCTCATAGGACCTATATTTATCCTTCATGATATTGCTGCCACCAGTGGGTTCTAACCCACTTTCTCTGTGCTCTCTAGCACGATAAAGCTTCTCTTTGGCCAAGGCAACTTCAAGTTCCTGTGTCTCAATCCTAAGAGCAGCTTCTCTCATTTTGGCCTCATGTTCCTATTTCTCTGAGGGGAGGTCATCCCTCTCTGAGCAGGGCCATGAGAGCCATTTGAAGCATGAGATTGGAAAGATTCCCTGGAGTGGGATCTCCCTCTTCTCTGCCTCTGGTTAAGCCCACCTGGGGGTCTGCATGAGGGCTGCCCATACTGACTCCCATGTATGCTTAAGTTAGCCTGACTAAGTCTTCTGACTAAGACCTGACTGTTTGTCTCAAGATCAGAATCATCTCCTTCTCCCCCCTCTTCTTGTTCCTCTTCTGGTACCAAAGTATCAGCATTATCATCTGAGGAGGGAAGGACTTCTTCTGCACTACCTGAATCACCTGTCTTAGGTGACTGTTGAGCATCTTTCTCTTCTAATAACTCAATCTGGAATTTGAGGGTAGGGTTGGAACCCTGTTTTAGCCTTCTGAAGGTGCACAATTTTCTCAACTCTGGAAAGGCTAAGGCTTCATATCTCGAAGCAGTCCTCAAGGGATCAATCCTCTACAGTCAGTGAACCACTGGGGTTTATTGTCTGAGACATGGTTTCTAGTGAGGTGTGGTGTTGCACCTTCCTACACTATATGTTTTTCTAAAGAACCTCTTTATGAGTTGTAGTCAGGGTGTGCTAGGCCCAGGCTCTACAACAGCTAAGTTCAGTAGAACTTAAGTATACTAAGACTTGTTTTTATATGTACCTACAGGTACCTATGTAATCTTTCAAATGATATCTCAGGGGGGCGTGGCCAAGATGGCGGCGTGAGCAGACGTGCCTCGCCGAGCTCCCGCCGCCGGCCGCTGATTTTAGCACATTTTCAGCGTGTGCCCGGCTGCAACTGACCCTCAGGGACCATCCAGCGCCAGCAGAGGGGCAGCGACGACCTTTGGGCCGGCCGAGTGTCCAGGGCCTGCCTGATTCCCGCCGCGAGTGCGGCGCCGCCGGCGGCCTAGTGCGCTCCCGAGCCCTAGCTGGAGGCGAGAGCGAGGCCGAGGTGGGCGGAGCCTCGGAGCCGCCCGGAGTCCCTTGAAATCAGCGGTGGCAGGTCCGGCCCGCGCGGAGCTGCGCGAGGCCTCCCACAGCGTCCTGTGGGGGCTTCTGCGGACCTGCAGCACACCAGAAGCAGCGGAGCGACCCCCGACCGGCTCGCCGCCGGCCCGCGCCTGAGGACCCGGCAGCGGTGCCTTTCATGCAGAGGTGAGGCCTCGGGGAGACGCGTGTCCCCAGCGCGAGGGGGACTTGCAGCAGCGGAGCGGAGGCACGGGGGGGGTAGGACAGTAGCAGCGGGCCCCCCCCTTCTCCCTGCAGAGCTCCCGCTTCCCGCCTGCCCAGCGGGGGTGACCCTCGGCACACTGCAGCCGCCGAGGCCGAGCGCCACGCGCCGCGACACAGAGGATCCGTGGGGCGCCAAGAAGCCACAGTACTTGGCCCGGTGTCGGCCCAGAGAGCTCGGAGGACCCCAAGGGGGCGAAACACAGAGCGGGGGTGCGCGGAGTGGGGAAGTCAGGCGTTTTCCCCCCTCCCCCCCCCCCCCCCCCCAGCAGGCCTGCCCCTGCAGGACTACACCCACGTGCCTCGTCCCCCAGGCGGGACGCCCGGCCTGTTGTGGCGGAGTGAACCCCAGCGCATCTACACCGGCAGCCACGCTCCCCCACGGCAATCCTTGCGGGGGTGTGGGAACCTGCGTGACGTGGGGAGGCCCAGCTAATTTGCTACGCGCTTGGCCCTGGAGGTGGCAGGGCGACCCGTGGCGGACGCCATCTTGGCGGCTCCCTAGCTGACTTTTCCCGCCCTGACCGTTGGAACCTTTCCTGTGCCCCTGCCGCGCCCTGTGGCACTGCGCTGCCCGCTTAGATCTTGGGGACCGCGGGATATAGCCTCCACGACTCTAGCCTCGCAGACCCGAATTTGCGTCCAGGGGACCAGGGATTTGCCGCGCAGCCGACGGAGGGGCGACCTTGAAGGCCCTGCGGCACGATGTCCGGCGGAAGGCCCAGGAAGGACCGCTCCATCAAGGACCTCTTCGCCCCCCCTACCACAGGGAAGCGGGGCGGCCCCACAGGCGCTTCCCCCCGAACAGACACGGACAAGAAGGGGGGTGCCTCATCGCCTCACGAGGAGGCCGATCCCGAAGCTCCAGTCACGCGGTCCTTCTTGGAGTCCCTGTTCTCTAGCCTGCGGGAAGACATCCATGCCCTGAAAAAGGAGCTACAGGATGAGATCAGGGAGGTCCGCCGTGACACCGACGCCATAGGGGAGAGAGTGGCAGACCTGGAGACCAAAAGTGATACGCGTGATGCCGAAATAGAAGCCCTGCGCCAGGAACTGGCCCGCATCCACGACCAGCAAGTGGACCTCCAGACGCACGCCGAGGACTTAGAAAACCGCTCCCGGCGACACAATATCCGGATCAGAGGTGTGAAACTGTCCCCAGACATGGAGGACCTCTTCCAGTTCACCCAGGGCCTCTTCAATCACATCTTGGGCCGTCAGGGGGATGCCCCCCTCCACCTGGACAGAGCCCACCGGACGGGCCCGCCGAGGGCCAATGCAACAAACCCGCCAGACATCCTAGTGTGCGTGCAAGACTACAAGACGAAGGAGGAAATCCTGCACAAAGCTCGCCACATGGAGAAGATTTCCTTCGGCGGGCATTCCCCGGTGCTCTACCAAGATCTGGCTGCACTGACTTTGGAGAAGAGACGCACCTTCCGCCCGGTAACGGCGGAGTTGAGACAGCGCAACATCTCCTACAGCTGGGGGCACCCCTTCCGTCTGATGTTTCGGCTGGGCAATGTCCTACACCAGCCACGCACTCTTCGGGAGGCCTGCCAGGTGCTGGGGCTGGACGAACCGAGGGCTGAGGACGAGTCACCTGGAGCCAAATCATCTAACGAAGCGGGACCGGGCCGCTGGCAGCAGCAGCGGCGCAGACGCAGGCCGCGACGCCCAGCGGACACGGAGATAGAGGAGGGGCGGAGGTCTGCGGTGGAAACTGTGGCACAGGGCCTGGCGCCCACGAACAATGGCTGACCGAAGGGAGGGCAACGCACTGGTGGTTCTGGAGTTGGTCAAGCCGGGCTCTGCTAGCCCGGCGGCGGGGGCCCGTGCAATGCACCCCCTGTCCTTTCCTACTGATGACATCGACGTTCTACCGGCATTGGTGCGCTCAGAGTGCACGGACCTGCTTGCGACGTCGCCACTGCTCCCATTCTACGGACTTATTTCACCACGGGTCCAGCGGCCATGGGGCTGGACCTGGGACAATGATAGACCATGTTTCTTTGCTTGTTGGGGGGAGGGGTTGGGGGGGGTTACGGGTGGGGGGAGTTGAGCGGGGGGAGTTTGCACTCCAGAGGGGGGGGGTTCAGGCGAGGCACTTGTCCCGATTGGGGGGGCAGGTTGAAGTTGGGGGTTCTCGGGGGGAGAGGGGGGAGGGGCGGGGGGGTTCTCCTTGTCCAGGGCCTTTCGCAGTCAAATGGCGCTCTGCCGCGACCCCTAGCGCAGTGCTGTGTGGCGGCCCGCGGGCCTACGATCCCGGCCGCGGGGTAAACTTAGCTTCCCTGACACGACCCCTGCCATGCCGCGACACCTTGTAGTGCTCACACTTAATGTGCGGGGTCTCAACAGCCCGAACAAACGCAGGGCGATATTGTCCTACCTCGAGCGCTCCAAGGCGGATATCTGCCTGCTTCAGGAAACACACCTTGTGCGCAGCGACCAGCATAGACTCAAATCCCGCGCATTCCCATGGCAGTTCTTTTCCTCTTCCCCGAAAAAAACCGCTGGTGTGGCGATCCTTGTGGCTAAATCCTTTGAGGGGAAAGTCCTCCAGAAAGAGGCCGAAGTAAGAGGGCGGCTCCTACTCTATAGCTTCCTAATAGCGGGCCGCACCTTGCTAGTGGGTTCTGTCTATGGCCCGAACGAGGGCCAGGAGAAATTCCTGCACACAGCTCTAGAGACCGCTACAGCCACCACACACACTCATCTGCTGCTGGGGGGGGACCTCAACATTGTCTTGCATAACACAGCGGATCGCTCGGGTCAAAGGTCCGGTCAAGTGGGGGCGCTCACGGCGGCGGGTCACGCGCATCTGTCGGACCTGGGTCTCATCGACCTCTGGCGGCACGCATACCCCCACACTACCGCCTACACGTACTACTCGGCGGCGCATAAAACATACGCAAGGCTGGACTACTTTCTGGGCTCCTCACAGCTGGCGCTACAAGTGGAGAGCGTGGAGATTCTGCCAGCCTCGCTCTCGGACCACTCCCCGGTGGTAGCGAAGCTTCGGGTAGGAACGATGCCGACCCCACAGCGGCACTGGAGGCTGCGGGACGGTCTCCTGCACTCGGCTGACACCCAAGCTCGGCTCTCGTCGGCGATTACCCATTTTCTGGAGCATAACGCCAACGATGACACTACCAAAGCGACTCAATGGGCAGCCCTCAAGGCGGTCTTACGCGGGGAGATCATCTCCGTCGCCACGGCCAACAACAAAGAGAGGGAGCGGAAACGTGCCGAACTCTCTCAACGCGTGGCGGAATTGGAACAGATGCACCAACGCACCGGGGCGGCCAGAGCGTGGCGTCAACTATGCGCCGAGCGGAAAATGCTAGCTGCCCTGGACCAAGACGTAGCGGAATACGCCGCGATGCGCCTTAAACACGTCTACTACACCGGCGGCGACCGCTGTGGAAGGCTGCTGGCGAGTAGGCTTCGGGCGCAAACCCAGAGGCAACAGGTGCGCTCGCTCCGGTTGCCCAGTGGTGACTTGGTCACGGAAAACGCAGCGATTGCGACGGCCTTTGGCAACTTCTATGCGGCACTATATGATGCGGATCACTTAGACCCGGATGCCGGCCTGGCCTACGTACGGGGGGCGGACCTCCCCACCCTCACCCGGGCCCAGGCGGACTTCCTGGAGCGGCCCATAGCCCTGGAAGAGGTCATCTCGGCCATTGCCCGCCTCAAGGTCGGGAAGTCCCCGGGACCCGACGGTTATACCGCGGCGTTTTACAAGACCTTTTGCCAACAGCTTGCCCCTCTCTTGCGTGACCTGTTCAACACGTTTGACTCGCCAGGCGCCATACACCCGGACTTGCTGGAGGCGTCGATTTCTGTTATTCCCAAGCCCGGTCGGGACCCGGCAGTCTGCGGCTCCTACAGACCCATATCGCTACTGAATGTAGACCTGAAGCTCTACACTGGCATACTAGCGAGCCGCATCGCCCCATATATGCAGCAACTGATAGATCCCGACCAAGCGGGCTTTATCCCCCAACGGCAGACCAGCGACAACACCAAGCGGGTGCTGCACCTCATTGAAGCCGGATCGCGCACTAAACCCGGCTGCATGCTGCTCACCATTGATGCGGAGAAGGCCTTCGACAGAGTGCACTGGCCATACCTCAACCAGGCCCTCCGTCACTTCGGATTTGGAGAGAAACTCCGCCATCGCATCTTCAATTGCTACCGCCGGCCCAACGCCGCGGTACGGGTGAACGGGCACACCTCCCCGAGATTCGACATTGGCAGGGGTACACGCCAGGGATGCCCGCTGTCGCCGCTCCTATTCGCACTATACATGGAGCCGATGGCCCAGAGGGTGCAACAGCATGCACACATCTCAGGTATCAAATTCGGGGCCGACACGCATAAGATCAGCCTGTACGCTGACGACGTCTTGCTGTCCCTCACCGACCCGATGAGATCCCTGCGCGCTCTCTTCGTGGAGCTGCACACCTTCGCCCTGGCCTCGGGCTTCAAGATCAACGAAGCCAAATCTGAGGCTTTGAATGTTTCGCTGAGCCCGGATGTGGTGGCCGAGATTAAATCGGAATTCCAGATCCAATGGTCGAGCACAACCGTCCCATACCTGGGCGTTCACCTGGCTCCTACGGTCCGAGACACTACGCGGACCAACTACGAGGCCCTCACTCGCAAGCTCCGGGAGCAGCTGCGGCGCTGGAAGCCACTCACGCTGTCGTGGTTGGGGAGAATTGCCGCAGTCAAAATGACACTACTCCCGCAGATTCTGTACCTGTTCCAGACGCTCCCCCTGGACCCCCCGACGGGTTGGCTCCAGCAAACGCAATCGGAACTGTCACGGTTCATCTGGAACGGCCGACGACCCAGGTTCAAGCACACCCTCGCCACACTGCCCCCCGCGAACGGAGGAGTCGGGGTGCCAGACCTCACACTGTATTTCCAGGCAGCCCAATTGCGCACCTTTGTGGAATGGTTCCAACTAGAGTCCGGTAAGCACTGGCTCTTCCTCGACCAGGCAGTTGCCGGCCGTACCCTCCAGGGCGTGCCCTTCCTCCCGCGCCGACACCGCCCTCGCAACTTGTATGCCTCTGCAATCACCGGCACAGCCCTGCGAGTGTGGGATAGAGTGGCCGTGTCCAAGGGGCTGACCACCTTCCCCTCACCCATGACTCCTATCTTTGAGAACCCCGACTTCACCCCGGGCCTGGACGCCGGCACGTTCACGACGTGGCGGACGACACCCTGTCGCGCGGCGGGACACATGTTCGACCTTAAGGGCGTACTGTCGTTCCAGCAGGTCAAGGCGGATTACGGCGTGGCCGAATCAGAACGCTTGCAGTACCTGCAGGTACGCCACTGGGTGCTCCACCCCACGGTCCAGCCCGGAGCCCAACGGCACCTCACGCCTTATGAGCGATGGCTGCTGACGCGCACCTCCGACAAGAAGCTGATATCGGATCTCTACCAGCAGCTGCTGCTCACGCAAGCACACACATACAATGCAGGCCAGGTCCGATGGGAGAGGGACTTGGGGAGGCAGCTCGCTAGGAAGGAATGGGAAGGGATATACCATAGAGCTAGGCACTCGGCACACCACACTGGTCTTACCGAGACCCTGACGAAGGTAGCAACATACTGGTACCACACCCCTGAGAGACTTCACCAATGGGATGCCCGAATCAGTGACAGATGCTGGAGGGGTTGTGGGGAACTAGGGACACTGGAACATCTGCTCTGGAGCTGTAAGGCGCTGCGCCCCTACTGGGACCCTATCCTGGATCTTATAGATGCACACCTAGACACACAACTGCCGCGCTTCCCCGCGTACATCCTGCTGGGCCTCCCAAACGCCCTCATGTATCCTCTGAAATCCTGGCGCGGGCGCCTGATCGCGCTTGCACTTGGGGCTGCAGTCCAGAATATAGTGGCGCACTGGAGGGCGACCCAGGCTCCGCAGCAGTTGGGGTGGCTTCACCGTCTGTGGGCAATCCTGGGAATGGAGAAGCTGTCGCTGGCGGCAGCAGGGAGGGGGGCGGACTTTGCGGAACTCTGGCAGCCATTCCTCGCCCTGCTTACTGGTGAGTTCCGGGAGGTGAGCTGTCCACGCTACCTGCGACTGCTCCGCTTGGCGGAAACGCCCCTCCCGGACCCCAAACCACACGCTCGCAAACGCACAGGCCCTGCGCGCGTGGCATCCAATGACTGTTGAGAGGGGTTCCCGGCCTGTAGCTAGAGCCCGGAAATGGACAAGGAGAGGGGTGGGGCGGGGGGGGGGTGGGCTGTGGGGTTGTTTACAGTTCTTTGATTCTCGTTTCCTTGCAATGCACTAGCACTGCTCAGCTTGCACCGTTGTAGCACCTCTTAAGACGCGGCCGGCCCTTTTTGGGTTGTAGGCGGCTTGCTGTGTTAATGAGAAGACTTCTCCGCTGGCCCTAGGCGGGGTGTCCGCGAGGCCACTGATTTCGGCCTCCCTGAACTGGTTACGGCCGTTGCAGAATTGGTTGGGGTGCATTTTTTGCTTATGCTCAATAAAATATTTAATACAAATGATATCTCAAGATTACAAGTGGCAAAACAACAGCAAGCTCTAATCCCAACCGCTGCACACCAATGTGAGAAGTTGGCCTGGTATATGATGTTCACTATTCTAGTGAACACCTTGCAGCAGTCCAAACAACCCTCATGGTGATGGTTGTAAAGTCAACCTTATAGACCAGCTATCCTAGAGGTAGCGTGGACAGAACATGGACAGAACAGTCTTAGGCTAAAAGACTCTTGAGGGCGTGTAAAGCCAGCTGTTTTACCATATGTAACCCCTTGAATATCAAATGAAAGGACACCACACAGGATATATATAAAATATATATGTATTTATTTACTAAAACATTCCTCTGAACTCTTTATGGGGTCAGAGGCAAAAGCACATAACAAGTTATACTTAGAAATACTTTAAATAGCACAATATACAGTTAGGCCCTACGGGCGCGTAAAACCATATACTAAGTAAGTGGTATAAGAACCACAACTTGTGAAAGGAGAAGTCCTCGGGCCTAGGGAATCGCTGGGGCTACACTATCTGACCCTTACGTTAGGAGTAGGAGGCCCACAGGCGGTGCGTGCAGAGTCAGTACTTTCACGCGAGGGTCAATAGAAAGTCAATAGGAACGTAAAAGGTAAGTAAATGAAGATTTAGGACACTTCCGGTCTAGCTAGAAGGATACAACTAAAAACATAGACACTTGGATAGTCAATACCCTTGAGAGCACCGAAGTACTCGTGTTACCTCACCCACAGGAAGCGGGTACATAGGTGTGAAGGTGTGTCGGGTTTCGCCGTTGAAGTCTATGGAGCCTGTGAAGAAAGATGCTACAGGCGACCAGGAGGAAGATGTCCGGGTGGATCCAAGGGTGGGTCGAGGATGAAGGAGACCTGAAAGCAGAGGGGACAGAGTCTAGGTCACTAGCCAGTGACCGGGTGGAACCAGGAAGGAACCAGACATCGTTGAGGAAAATCAGGTGCGGTCGTGAATCTTGTTGTTGCAGCCAGGCGGACCAGGAGGCGTCGAGAATGACCAGGTGCTGGAGAGGAGCTGTCCCACAAAGGTTCTCGCAGATGGAGGGGTCAGCTTTGGGATCAGAGCCAACAATCCTAAGCAAAGGCAACCCACGCAGGATACACAAGGAGCTTCTGGTGCAGACCAGGAGGGTCTAAGGTACTTCACCTTTTCAGGGAAGCAAGTTCCAGTCTGGAGCAACCAGACCAGCGGTGGATTCACAAAGGATCGTCCTCACAGGGCTACTAGCCAACTGGCCAGCAACCGGGACAACGCGTCGAGCAGAACACAAGCAGAAGGGCCCCACACAGATCTCGTGGAGTGTGGAGGGCTGGTCTTCGATGCAGGTGGAGCTCGGTGTCGGGGTGTCTCAGGCCCCAGTGCACAGCTTCGAGAAGGCCTCAGGAGCTGCGCTGGTAGCAAGTCGAAGTCTTTCCAAGTTGCCTGCTTCCACGGGCTCCGACGCCTTCCACGGGGCTCAGCTGTGCTGGAGTCGTGCAATGGGGTCAAAGGAGTCCATGAGTTGAGGTCTTGTCAGGCTCTGTGCTCAGGTTCCGGCGGAAACAGGGTCAAAGCAAGCCATTGAGGTGCTGGATGGTGCCTGGTTGCCCAGGGTGGTCACTCCTTGACCACAAGGGAGATTCTTCAGTCTTCAGTTTGGTTGTATATCGAAGGGTCCAGAGTTCCGTCTTCAGTTCGATTCTAGGATTAATCTAAAGTCTACCGGGTCAGCTCCTACCTTTATACTACTAAAGGGGGCTGGTTTAGTTTCTAGGTCCCTCCTGTGGGTCGGACCAGGAAGGGGGATAATTACACCCCCTTTCCTTTGTCGAGTTTACCGCCAGAGCTGAGGCTGGAGTGCCCCAGCAACCGGTTTGAACTGGGGTATGCATGAAGCACCTAGTGTGCCTCAGGCAGTGTCTTAATCTATTCAGCCCTCCATGTCCAAATACACATCCTCCTGTCTGGGGTGGTTGCTGCACCTCCCCAAGCAGGAAACCTATTGTCCAAACCTCCGTGACTGGAAGGATTCTCAGCAGCAGGAGGTCAGACTTGCGTCTGTGGCAGCAGCATCCATTTTATGATGCTGGGGCTCTGGTTAACTTTAACCGGGATCGTTGGATTTAACATGTCTTCTCCCTCTAGAAGGGTGGAATGCTACCCCCGTCACCAGAATTGGCGAGGGGGTAGTATTCCAAAGTGTATGACACCTTACACAACATGTTTAGATAAAGCCAAACCAAAGTTAGCATTTAACCGCGAGGATTATAATGCACTTAAAAGTATATGGTATGGCAATATCATAGAACAGCAATAAGGACATGGTTCCGAAAGCTGCAGACAGGCTCAGCTCATGCTAGAGCACCATCTCACACATAACCAAGCACTCTGCCTCCAGGATTGTTAAGGCCTGCCATAGGAGTGACTTATAGGTTACTATGTGTCTATATATAAGGTAGGTATAGGGATACTATACCTAAGCAAGGGGTGATTACACAACCTTGCCCCAGCTGAGTGATCAGCCAGTTGTGTCAATGTGAGTGGCCAGCCAGGGGTGGCATAATACATGCTGCAGTCCCTGGTAGGCCTTGGATGCACCTATGCCCTGGGTACCTATAGTACACTGTACAGGGGCTCATAATGTGACCCAATATCCAATTGGAGATGTACCTACGGTACATGGAGTCCATTTTAAAGTGAGAGCAGATAGCCTGGGGCCCTGATTAGCAGGACCCCAGGCCAACTAAGTCGAAAACCAGCTAAACACTAGGCAAAAAATCTGGGGTAACCATAGTCAGGTATCCACCTTCCTACACTCAGAACCTCAGATTTTCAAGCACTAGTGCTATCTTTATATTTGAGAAATAGAGGAAGGTGAGGAGGGTGGGTCGCATGTGAATCTATGAAAGCTTCCAATACTGGAGAACTACAGTTACAGGTAAGTAACTTACTTCTTACTCCAGTATTGGAGCTTTCATAGATTCATATGCTTGAATCAGAGTAGCTAGCAGGAAAGTAGCACATCTATAATGGCTTTAAACAACTTAGCAAGACAAAGCGACAGCAAATCTTTAAATAAGTATCAGGCCATATGGTAACCATAATCATATGAAATAACACTTAGGAAACAAGTTCCTCTAAACATTTAACAGTGCAATCACTTTATTATACAAACATGTGCTACAGCCCTGAAAGGTAGGAGTGTATACAGGGATGTATACAGGGATGACTCACCTTAATGAAACAGGCTGCAAAGCACTGCTTGTCCCACCGCTGCGTCCTTCAGGACTGTTGAATCCAAACAGTAGTGTCTAGTAAATATGTGTCTACTCTTCCAAGTTGCTGCACAGCAAATTTCCAGAAGAGACACTCCCACAAACAATGCTGCAGACGTAGGCCCAGACTCTTGAGGATAGTGGCCTGCCAGCTTTCTGATGGCAAAATAGTATGGCACTGGATATCCATCTAAATATACTCTTCTTATAAAGCAGCAACCTTTCCTTGGAGTGCTGTTTGTGACAAATAATTGGGAAGACTTACGAAAGGGTTTTGATTTTTGCAGATAGAACTTAAGGCAACACCTGACATCTAGTGAACGAATAGTTCTCTCCGCAGCAGTTGATGCATTTGGGAAGAAAGTCTTTAGTGCCACCGGCTCATTCGAATGGAAGTCCAAAGAATCCTTTGGTATAAAATTTGGATTTGTGCGGAGCAGAAGACCGTCCACTTTCAATTGTAAAAATGGTTCTTCTATGACAAATGCTTGCATTTCACTTACTCTTCTTTCAGACGTCAATGCCAGAAGCAGTGCTAACTTCCACAATAGGAACTTGATCTCTGCCCTGTGAATCGGCTCGAATGGAGGCTTCATTAGTTGTGGGAGAATCGCCTTCAACTGCCATGTTGGAGGTGGAGGTCTTACAGGAGGACAGGCATGAAGCAAACCTTTGAGGAATTCCTTGATTATCCTCGAAGATCACAACGATGGAGAGGAAAGTGTCTGCTAGATGGACCTTTATAGAACAATGTGCCAAACCTGATTGTGATAAGTGTAGGAAGTATGGCAAGACGGATGCATTTCTAATTGACAGCACCAGGTACAGACACACTTCCACTTGAGACAATACGTTTTATTGGTACTATCAGCTCTGGCCAAGATTCCTCAAAAGTCGTCAGAAATGTTCAGATGCTGGAACTCACTGAACTCAGGAGCCATGCCGAAAAGTAAGTTGGAGAATACTAGTAGTAGGTTGTGCGGAACGTGAGAAAGGAGAAGCAGTTCTGTGTATTAGTGTTGACTTGGCCGTGGTGGAGCAATAAGAATCAGATTGCAAGGCTTATTCTTCACTTTTCTGATGACTCTTGGGAGAAGACGAGTGGGAGGAAAAGCGTAGGCAAAGATACCAGACCATGCAATTGAAAAGGCATTCCCCCATGATGCTAGTTTGCACAGTACCAGCATTTGCGGTTCAGGAGAGTTGCTTATAGATCTAACTCTGGGGTGCCCCAGTGGCTGAAGATGTAGAGTAGGGTCTGTTTGTGCAGTTCCCACTCATGGCACAATGTTGTGAGCCTGCTGAGTGTATCAGCAATTATGTTTTGTATTCCTGGAACATGCTCTGCTCGGAGGCAGATTTTGTGAGTTATAGCCCATTCCCATAACGTCTGTGCTGTTCTGGAAAGTAGGCACGATCGTGTGCTGCCCTGTTTGTTTATGTAATGCATCATTGTCGTATTTTCTGTGCGGACACGCACCGACGACACTTGTATTCTGGGAAGAAAGGCTAGAAGGGCTAAATGGACTGCTTTCAATTTCAGCCTATTTACGTGCGATTGACTTTTGAGTCTGATGCCACTTGCCGCTCACTTGCAGTTCTTGGAGGTAAGCTCCCCAGCCCTCCAGGGACGCATTCGTGGTGATCACAAAGGGGGTTGGCGCGTGCTTGAGAGACAGCCCTACTGACAGATGGTTCTTGTCCATCCACCAACCCAAGGATTTTACCATTTGAGGGATTACCTTGACCATGTCATAGAATGACCCTTTGGACTGTGTCCACTGTTTGTCCAGCTCCACTTGGATAGGTCGCATTTTGAGGCAACAAAATGGGATCAAAGATATGCATGAAGACATCATTCCCAAGAGTGGTTTGTATAATCAGACTTTCTTCTCTTTATGGATGCCAGCAGCATGAGAAGTAGTCGCTGCCGCTCTTCTGCAGGATAGGCTTTTAAGCACCTGTGTCTAGCTTTGCTCCTAGAAAGACAATCCTTTGCAATGGGCTCTGCTTGGACTTTTCCAGGTTGAAAGTGAGACCCAGGTAATGGAAAAGATCTATGCAGGCTTGTGTTGATGCTCCGGCTGCTGACACGGACAATGCCTTTATCAGCCAGGCGTCCAAATACGGGAGGACCTGATCTTGGCTTTGTCTGAGGAATGCTGCAACTGACGCAAGGCACTGTGTGAAAATCCTGGGTGCGGATTTGAGGCCAAACGGGAGCACTGTGAACTGAAAATGGCATCCGGCAACCAAAAACCTCAGATAAGAACATAAGATACTTACCTGTAAACTGTAGTTCTCCAGTATTGGTGTCTTTCATAGATTCACATGCTTGAATATTTCCCGTCGTCGAAGTGGGAGTCCCACGGTACATAGAATAGCAGTAATATATACATATATACATGAAAATTACCATAATTACATATCTACATACATATAATGCAGTAAAATATCTAAAGTTTAAAAGTACCATAGAACAGAATAGGCCCATAGAAAGCCTAAGGGAGAACTCACTTTAGTAACATATCAGTGTCATTATGTATTGGTCCACATTCTAGCCAATCAGGCTGTAGCTCCCTCTAGTACCTTCTCCTCAGAAGCCCAAGTCCTCAGATTTTCGTAGCACAAAGTAGCCAAAAGTGACTGAGGAGAAAGGAGCCTCTGAGGGGTGGAAGGGAGGGTCGCATGTGAATCTATGAAAGACACCAATACTGGAGAACCACAGGTTACAGGTAAGTAACTTATGTTCTTCTCCAGTATTAGGGGTGTCTTTCATAGATTCACATGCTTGAATAGGAGTAGATAGCAGTAAATCATCATATAAGTCATAAAGGTAACATAAAACTCCAAGCATGCAAGAACATATCATTTAATATGTAATATATCAAAATTTAAGAGAAAATACCTTTATGACTGGAGGCGGGTAGCAACAGAGGCTCACCTTATTGGAAAAGATTCTGCAGCACCGCTTGTCCCACTGCCTCATCTGCGGAGTCTGTTGATTGCAGACAATAGTGCTTCATAAAAGTATGGCTGCTCGACCACGTAGCAGCTCTGCAAATGTGCCGTAGAGGTACCCCTGCAAAGAGGGCAGTAGAAGTTGACACAGCTCTAGTTGAATGAGCTCGTACTGGAGCAGGAAGGGGATTGCCAGCCCGTTGATGACAAAAAGTAATGGTAGAAGAAATCCACCTAGCAATAGTCTGTTTGGTAACAGGTTGTCCTTTGCAGATCCGGCCATAGGCCACGAATTGTTGATATGATTTCCTGAATGGTGTAGTACGCTGAATGTAAAACTTGAGACAGCGTTTCACATCCAATGAATGCAATGAACGTTCAGCAGGAGTTTGTGGATCAGGAAAGAAAGTCTTTAGAATGACAGGTTCATTGAGATGGAAATCACTTGAAACTTTCGGGATAAATCTTGGATTAGTACGTAGCGTAACAGCCTCATTGGAGAACTAGAGAAAAGGAGGCTGAATTGTGAATGCCTGGATGTCGCTGACCCGCCTAGATGATGTCAAGGCGAGCAATAGAGCAACTTTCCACGTGAGGAATTTTAAGCCTGCTGAGTGGATGGGCTCGAAAGGAGGTAGGAGGAGCTGAGACAAAACCAGATTTAGGCGCCAAGCAGTTGGAGGGCGACGAATGGGTGGAAACATCTGGAAGAGGCCTTTGAAAAACTGTTGGATGATTCTAGAGGAATACAGTGATGTGGAGCCATCATGACGGAAGCGGGAAAGTGCTAACAGAAACACCTTAAGAGTTGAGTGAGAAAGTCCTGACTTTGCAAAGGATAGGAAGAAAGGCAGGATCTGTTCCGGTTTGGCACTCATTGGATCCAAGGCTTTGGTGTGGCACCAGACACAGAAGCGCTTCCACTTCAGTTGATAGGTTTTAATGGTGGATGGAGCGCGAGCGTGCGCCAGCACTTCTCTGCAATCTGCGTCGATGTTTAGACGTAAAAATTCATTGTGTTCAGGTTCCAGGCATGGAGCTGGAGGTATGCCGGATCTGGGTGGCAAATCTGCCCTTGCTTCATCGTGAGGAGGTGAGGCAAAGGATGAAGCGATATTGGTTCGTTCTGGGAAAACAAAAGAAGGTCCGAGAACCATGGGTCATTTGGGTGCGATCAGGATGACATGACAGGGTTGAAGCCTCATCCTGTGCAACAGGCGCGGAATCAGAGGAAGCGGAGGGAAAGCGTAGATGAATTCGTTCAACCAGTTGATCGAAAATGCATTCCCGCTCGACTCTCTGAGGGGTTGACGACTTGCAAAGCTTTGGCATTTCCTGTTTGCGGCAGTCGCAAAGAGATCCACCTGCGGCTGGCCCCACTGATGGAAAATGAACTCGAGAGTTGGTTGGTTGAGTTCCCACTTGTGATTGTCTGAGAGGGACCTGCTGAGTGAGTCCGCCAGAACATTGGAAACATCCAGCACATGAATGGCTGTAAGATGAACTTGATGATGAATTGACCAGTTCCATATCTCCTGTGCTTGTCGGGAAAGCAGAAGGGACCTTGTGCCGCCCTGCTTGTTTAGGTAGTGCATGCTGGTGGTGTTGTCTGTTCTCACCAGCAGAGATTGGCCCTGCACTATCCTCTGGGAAGATTTCAGGGCAAGGAAGATCGCAAGAAGCTCTAGGCGGTTTATATGCCAAGTGCGCTGGATTACAGTCCACTTCCTTTTTACTGACATTCCTTCGAGATGCGCTCCCCAACCCTCCAGGGAAGCATTGGTTGTGAGCGTCAGAGTCGTAGTTACGTCTTGAAAAGACCGACCCATTGATATGTTCGGAGGGTGAGCCCACCACTCCAGTGCCACCTGAATGCAGGGCGTGAGAAGGATCCTGTCATTGAACGACCCTGAAATCTGCTTCCACTGCTTGTCTAGTTCCTCTTGTACGACCCTCATATGTAGCCTGCAGTAGGGGATCAACTGTATGCAGGAGGAAGCATGCCCAGGAATGATTTCAACATCCGGACTGAAACGTACAGCTTTGACTGCAGGAATCGTACCATCTTGAGCATGCAGTCCTGTCTTTCCTGGGAGACGAAAACCTTTGCCAGCCGAGAATCTAGTGAGGCTCCTAGAAAATCTCGCCGCTGTGACGGGCGAAAGTGTGACTTCTGGCAATTGATGGAAAGGCCCAGGTTTCGATAAAGAGATATACAAACCTGAGTGTGCTGATTTGCCAGCTGGAGGTTCGGGCCTTTATAAGACAGTCGTCCAGGTATGGATAAAATTGAATGCCTTGTAGTCGCAGAAAAGCAGCTACCAGGGCCATGATCTTGGTAAAGACCCTCAGTGCTGAGCGTAGGCCAAACGGCAGAACTCTGAATTGAAAGTGTAGGTGTCCAACTGTAAAACGGAGATACTCTCTGTGCCTGGGGTGAATCGGCACGTGAAAGTATGCGTCCTGGAGGTCGATCGTGGAGAAGAACTCTCCGGGGTTGAGATAATTTAAAATTTGAAGCAAGGTCAAAATTTGTAATGTTTTTGACGCAATGAATTTGTTCAGGGCCCGTAAGTCCAAAATGGGGCGCCATTCTCCCGACTTCTTCTTGACTAAAAAGAAGCGGGAGTAAAACCCCTTGCCCTGCTGGCCTTGCGGTACCACCTCGATAGCACCTTTTCTGATCATTAATTTGACTTCAGCCAATAGTTCTTCGAGATGGGGAGGGGGCGGACCAGTAGGAGGGCGATTGGAGGAAATTTTGTAAACTCCAGGGTATGTCCTTTTGAAATCACGTCTAGGACCCATTGATCGGAGGTGATGTTGGACCAATTAAAGATGTAGTTGGAGATTCGTCCTCCAATTTTTACAGTCGATGGAAGATTGACGCTGGGACTGTCACTATTTCTTTACATTTGAACCACCTCTGTATGTGGTTTTCCTCTGGTATAGTCTGGAGGAGGTCTGTCGATTTTGGGACAGGTAAGTATTCCTTTGACGGTTGTCATTGTAGGAGCGATATTGGTTTGATCCACGAAAAGTGGAAGAATTTCCGCCTCTACCACGTGCTCCTCGAAATGGCCGTTTTCTATATTGGAGGGTTCCTAAAGCCTTGGCCGTATCTGTATCCTTTTCTATTGATTCGAGGACATCATCGACATGTTTGCCGAAGAGCGAATCACCGTCATATGGTAGATCGAGTACTCTAGCCTGAACTTCCGGGCGAAATGCTGTCGATTTTAACCAGCCTTGACGCCTCAAAACAGCAGCCCCAGCCAATTGCCTGAACCCCCTAGAGAAGATATCAAGGGCGCAGTCAATGATCTCTGAAGAGATCTTTTCTCCCTCCTGAATGGTGGCTAGTTCTTCCGCACGGATGGCATCCGGTAATTGGGGAATTAATGCTGCAATTTCGGACTACATTTGGCGGTCATACCGCCCAAGAATAGCCAAGGAATTAGCCGCCCTTACAGTCGGCGCTGCCATGATGGTAAACATTTTCCCTATGGAGTCCAGCTTTCGGCCTTCTTGATCAGGGGGAGATGTGAGAGGTGTGGCAGGATTGCGGGACCTTTTTTGAGCTGCCTGAGTAATGACGGAATACGCCTTAGGCTGTGACACTAGGCATGCTGGAGAATCTGCTGGCGCTTTATACTTTTTACCAAGCCTTGGTAAGACAACCAGGATTGAATTTGGTCGCTCCATCAATTTGAGACCTTCTTTCCAGATATGGTCGATGATCGGAATAGTGTGAGCTTGCCTTTGAGGTAAGTCTTTGAAATCGTAAAGAAAACAATCAGTCTGTTGTACTTCTAAAGTGAGGTGAAACCTCTTAGCAGCGTGGACCATCAAGTTATGAAAACTGCCAATATCCACAGGAGGTGAAGCTAATGGTGACGTTGGTGGGGTTGAAGGTGTTTGAGCCCTGTAATCATCCCATTCTTGAAGGCCGTTATCATCATCATCATTCTGATCTGTGTTGTGAGGGTCTTGATCCTCATTATCCGTATCCTGCTGGGTACGCACTGGTGACCTGGGTGGAGCTGGTGCATGAATTTGAGGCTGTGGAGGAGGTTGCGGCACTGGAGAAACAGGCCTAGACGGTGGGAATCTGCGATTATAATCGTCCAGCGTGTACTACAGATTCATTACCAAAGACAGTGGTATCTGTGTCGTTTGTTCCGCCATAGGTGCCTCTGAAATGTTTACAGGAAATAGATCTGCCCCATATTCTCTTCATCCTCCTCATCATAATCTTGGCACTCGATGTGTAGCTCGGATGGGCTAGACGCTTGTCTAAAGACATTCTCCACCTCTGAACCATCATTGGAATCCTCCTCCGCAGACTGAAACAATTGGTCAGGAAGAGTAGAACCACTGTTTATAGGACTCAACTGTATAAGAGGCAACCGTTTAAGCGTGGAAGCAGTGACCACTGTAAAGGTGGTAGCCGTGGCCAAAGGATGGTGCAACGTCGACGAGCCCGTCGACGTGGTGGTGGAAGATCCAAAAGCAGGTTGAGGCGTCTGCGCCGTGTCCACGGACAAAGAATCCGTAACTGTAGACGGATGTGATTTAGCCTTCGTCGACGAAGATTTTTTCACCGTTGACGACGTCGTTGACGAGGGTAGAGCCTTGCTCGTCGACGAAGATGGTCCCGTCGACGAAGGTTGAGCTGTCGACGTGGTGGCAATAGTCGGCGAAGTCGTCGTCGACGGTGAGGCAGTCGTCGACGAAGCTGTCGTCGACGGTGAGGGTCCCGTCGACGGACGGCGGCCCGTCGACGATGCTGTAATCTTGGTCGACGACGAGGAGTACGTCGACGATTGACGCGTCGACTGTGGCTTCTTCGTCGACGGTGTTGATTTGATAGTCATCGACGAGATCTTTAAGATAGAGGTAATGGGTCTCACATCATGGGTCGTCGTCGACGAGGTGGACCTCGTCGACATAGTTCTCGAAAGCATTGAACATGTCGACGTGGAGACAGCATCCACGGATTTCGTCGTCGTCAATGTCGTCGACGGACGCGTCGACGAGGACGTGCTCGTCGACGAGCCAATGCCTGTTTTTGAGGATGATGACATGGCTTTGGACAGTGACGCCAAAGAGCCAGGTCCCATAGGCGTAATTGGAGGTAAATCCTGTGGGGAGACATCCTTAGAGATTACCACAAGTCTACTTTTCTTGAGATAAGGAGAAGGCATCTCTGTCACTGACCCACGCTTCTGAGAGGCCTTTGACTGGAAAGAAGAGACACTCTCATCCTCCGTTTTCAACTTCTGTAGGCTCAGAAGGAGATGGGCCTCTCAGTCCCTTAAAGATTTAGGTGGAAAAGTACGGCAGTAAATACAGTTCTTCACTTCATGGTCCGGGTAGAGACAGTAAATACATTTACTGTGTGGATCTTCATGAAAGAGACGGAATTTTTCACATGATGGACATGGTTTGAACAAAGATTTCCTTGAGGAAGACATCTGAGAAGAAAAACAGCTATGTAAGAAGAAAAAACTGAGCAGAGCTCAGGGAGACTCCCTTCACACGACGTGCAGTAGAAAATCTGAGGACTTGGGCTTCTGAGGAGAAGGTTCTAGAGGGAGCTACAGCCTGATTGGCTAGAATGTGGACCAATATATAATGACACTGATATGTTACTAAAGTGAGTTCTCACTTAGGCTTTCTATGGGCCTATTCTGTTCTATGGTACTTTTAAACTTTAGATATTTTACTGCATTATATGTATGTATATATGTAATTATGGTAATTGTCATATATATATATTGATTCAAAAGCTTTATTCGAGGATTTATCTCATAAAAGCACAAATATACATTTAAAATACATCATTAAACATATGGTCCTCGTTAAATGCAATAGTTTTAAAAGAAAAACATACACAATTAGTTACAAACAAAGGATATAGAATATGATATGTATTTACATGGGGGCCCATTTGGATACTCCATTCGGTGTGTTTTTGGGAACAGCCCTCCTTCTAATGGACCATGCCCAACCCAAATACTTAGCTGTTGCTAAAACTATAGGCAAATGGGTGGAGGTACAGGTGATTCGTAAGGCCTCTACACCCCTAGATGTTCCTAAATTTTTGCAAACAGGAACCAACCAGACTTTCCTCGGGATCTCGTAGGCCTTACAGGAGAATAAGAAGTGACCTATGCTTTTTTTTTTGAGCTCCACAAGCTGGACAATGTAGAGTGGAGGAGCTCCTCCACCTACCTGTCAAAGATCTCACTGGAAGGGCACCTGATCTTAACTGGAAGAAAAGCTTTCTGTCCCTAGGATTGGTTATGCTATCCCAATAGGGTTCCAAAACTGGATACAGTTTAGCTTCCACAAAGCGCCCCGTCATGGAGTCAGCTATGGTTTTGCTCCAAACCCTTACCGCTACATGATCCCAGTACAGATCTTTAATCACCTTTTTGCTCGGAAAGAGCTCCCCGGTTGGATTATCCCATAGATTTGAGAGACCAAGATCACATAGGGAAGATCTAAGATTTTTCAGCCATTCTATCCTGTGAAAGATATCAGCATTTATTATGGCTGAAAACCCCTCTGCGTAATGTTGGATCTCCGGGGTAGTCCAGAGCCGTCTCCAATAGAGGATCGGGCGCAACCTCGCTAGATCACTAACTGCTCTCCTCCCCATATCAAGACCAAGGGGAATCAGTGGGGTACTCTGTGGAAGTCCTGTTATTCCCCTAAGAAACCTGTTCTCAGAGAACTGTAAGGGGAGTAGCTTCCCAAAGCCCCACAACTCTGCCCCATATAGAGCAGACCCAAGAGCCTTGGCCTCATACACTGCCAAGGCAGGTTTTATCGGTTTCGAACTGGCTTTTTTGTGCTCCACCGAAGTGCCCCCGAGATTTGTTGATGCCTCAAGGCCGCCATTTCTATATGCTTGGACCATCTAGAGTCGTTTGTAATCTGTATCCCAAGATAGGTGAATACACTAACTGTGAGAAGTTGGCCTGATATTCAGTGTTCACTATTCTAGTGATCACTATGCATCAGTCCAACCAACCCTTATGGTGATTGGTTGTAAGGCAACCGATAGACCAGCTATCCTAGTAGCATGGACAAGAGCAGTCTTCGGGCTAAACTCTAGAGGGCGTGTTAAGCCAGCTGTTATACCATCACATATACCCCTTGAACACCAAGTGAAAGGACACCACACAAGTGTTCTGAAAATAAACAGTGTATTTATTTATATCACAACAGCCCTGTACTCTTTATGAGGACAGGGTACTAAGCACACAACAAAACTCTTACGAAAATACTTTAAGTTGCACAATTTACATAAATCCCCGAGGGGCACGGAAAACCATATACTATGGAAGTGGAATGCGAAATTACTAGCAGGTAAGTACTGGACTAATAGGCTTTGGAATCGCTAGGACTACGTTACTGAACCTTCAGATTACTAGTAGGAGGCCTAGGGGACTCGGGTGCAGAGTGTGCACTCTCACGCAGGATGCGGGACAAAGTTTATGGGAGCTGGTAAAAGTAAAGTTAGTGTTCTCGGGCGAACCCGATAAGGTAGGTCGAAAACGACAGTGGATCTGGACCCTTGGATAGTGAGGCTATGCTGGGGCACCGAAATGCCGAAGTTACCTAGCCCAGGGGCTAGGCTGCATAGGTCTGAAAAGACGTCGGGAATCCTCGTTGACGAACCAGGAGCCTGAAGAAAGAGTTGCTGGCAGGCGACCAGTGAAGATTGTTCGAAGTGATCCAAGCCTGGATCGAAGATGGATGACACCTGAAAGCAGAGGGGACCAAGTTCTTAACCACTAGCCAGTGATCAGATGGGCACCAGGATGGCACCGGATGGTACTCACCTCGACCAGGTGAGTGGGCGACGCTGGGCTCTGCAGTCTCACGGACCAGGAGGCGTTGTCGGCGACCAGGATGGAGGTGCGAGCTGTCCCACAATGGTTGATGCTGTCGACGTCGCTGGACCCAGGATTGGGGCAACAAGTCTTGGCAAATTCAAGCCCACGCGGTGGACCTAAAATGGCGTCTGGAGTGGACCAGGAGGGTCCGGGGTGCTCCTCTTTTGGAAGGGAGCAAGGGCCAGTCTGGAGCAACCAGACCAGCAGTGGTGATGTCGTCGGGCGTCGTCGGGAAGGCCACAAGCCAGCGGGCTAGTAGCCAGACAACGCGGTGAGCAGCAAAAAGCAGAAGGGCCCCACGCAGATCTCGTGGATGCTGGGAGGCTGGACTTCGGTGCTGGAGCTGCTCAGGGTCGGGGCTTCTCGGACCCCAAAGCACTCACCAGAGGATCCCTTGGCGGTCGTGCTGGATAGAAGTCGTGCAGTTCTGATGATGGCCGGTCCCTCGAGGTCTTGTCGCACCTACGGTCCTCAGCTTAGCTGTAGAGGTAGGTAGAGGTCAGAGGTGCCAGGGAAGCCGGGTCTCGTCGAGCTGGTCAGTCGTATTCCGGAGGAAGGACGTGCAGCAAACCGCAGAGTTCTTAGATGGTGCCTGCGGGTGCAGGGTGACTACTCCTTAGCATCAAGGGAGAAATCTTGAGAAGAGTCGAGAGTTCCTTTCGTGGAAAGTAGTTTCTTGATTCAAAGATGATCTAATTTGGAAGGGTCCCCGCTCCTGACTTTATCCTAAAGAAAGGGGTGGGTACGCGACTAGGTCCTGCCCTAGGGGTGGGACCAGGAAGGGGGGTGGTTACACCCCTCTCCCATGCCGGACTTTCCTCAGGCCAGGGGCTGGTGTGCCCCTGGAACTGGTTCTAGCCGGCAGATGCGTAGTGAGCACCGGGGTGCTACTTGCAGTCACCTTCCTGAAAAGCCCTGCCTACCCAGGATACACAAAACCCTGTCTGGGATGGTGCTAGCACCGCCCCTGACAGGAAACCCTTTGTCCAAGCTCCCCTCGCTGGAAGGACTCCCAGCTGCAGGGGGTCAGACTCGTGTCTGTGGTGGCAGCATCCATTTTGTGATGCTGAGGCTCGAGTTAACTTTAACCGGGGTTCACAGTTACATACATGTTGTGTCCCTCTAGAAGGGTGGAATGCTAACCCCGTCACCAGAATTGGCGAGGGGTTAGTATTCCAATTCGTATGACACCTTACTCGACATGTTTTGATAAAGCGATACCAGAGATAGCATTTAACCGCGAGGATTATAATGCACTTAAGAGTATATGGTATGCGTTATCATGGAACAGCTATTAAGACTTGGTTCCGCAAGCTGCAAACGGGCTCAGCTCATGCCAGAGCACCATCTCACACGATTCCAAGCACTCTGCCTTCAGGATTGTCAAGGCCTGCCATAGGAGTGACTGATAGGAATCTGTGTGTCCATTTTTAGGGTTAGATATAGGTATACTATATCTAAAGCAAAGGGTGATTACACCACCATGCCCCAGCTGTCGTGCAGCCTGTTGTGTCAGATTTAGATGGCCATCCAGGGGTGGCATAATACATGTTTCAGCCCCTGGTAGGCCCTGGGTACACCTATGCCCTGAGTTACAGGGTCTGATAAGGTGGCCCAGTACCAATTGGATAATGCACCTAAGGTACACGTGTCAATTTAGTGAGAGAACAGCTAGGCTGTGGGTCTGATTAGCAGGCCCACAGCCAGAGAAAGTCGTAAACCAGTGAAACAAAAGCAAAAAATCTGGGTGATCATAGGATTGCAGACCCTACTCTCCTACATGACCCCCCCCCCAAACTGTGGGACAATAAACTAACCTTGACCAGGTGAGTCTTCTTGCTCTAAGTGGAAATACCTGGAGAGCCCATCTGCATTGCCATGATCAGTGCCAGGTCTATGCTCCACTGTAAAATCCATCCCCTGTAGAGAAATGGACCACCTAAGCAGTTTGGGGTTTTCACCCTTCATCTGATTTAGCCACAAGAGGGGCTTATGGTCGGTCTGAATCTTGAAATGAGTGCCAAACAAGTATGGCCTCGGTTTCTTCAGGGCCCAAACCACAGCAAAGGCCTCCCTCCCAATAGCTGACCAATTTTTCTCTCTGGGGGTCAGCCTTCTGCTTATAAAAGCAATGGGCTGGTCATTACCATCAACATTCAGTTGAGATAGAACAGCTCCCACACTAAACTCAGAAGCATCTGTTTGGACAATGAATGGTTTGGAGTAGTCTGGACTCTTGAGGATAGGTGCTGTGCACATGGCCTGCTTTAGGTCATCGAATGCTTTTTGACAGCCTGCTGTCCACTGAACTTTCTTTGGCATTTTCTTACTTGTCAGTTCATTAAGTGGAGTCACAATTGGTCCATAATTTCTGACAAACTTTCTGTAGTACCCAGTCAGGCCCAAGAAAGCTCGAACCTGAGTCTGGGTGGTTGGAGGAGCCCAGTCCCTGATTGACTGTATCTTGCTCTCCAGTGGCTGAACTTGGCCTCCACCTACAAGGTGGCCCAAGTATACAACCTGTGTCTGCCCTATCTGGCACTTTGTGGCCTTGATAGTGAGACCTGCTGCTTGCAGTGCCTCTAAGACTTTCCTCAGGTGGACCAGGTGATCCTCCCAGGTGGAGCTAAAGACAGCTATATCATCAAGATATGCTGCACAGAAGTCATCCAGCCCTAGTGAGAACATGATTCACCAGCCTTTGGAAGGTGGCAGGTGCATTTTTCAAACCAAAGGGCATTACCACAAATTGATAATGCCCACCAGGGGTAGAAAATGCTGTCTTGGGCTTGGCATCCTCAGCTAACCTGATTTGCCAATACCCAGCTGTCAGGTCAAATGTACTTAAGTAGTTGGCAGAAGCCAATCTATCTATAAGTTCATCTGCCCTTGGTATTGGGTGGGCATCAGTCTTAGTGACTGCATTGAGACCTCTGTAGTCTACGCAAAATCTCATCTCTTTCTTACCACCCTGGGTGTGAGGCTTTGGCATTAGAACTACTGGACTAGCCCAAGGGCTATCTGAGGGTTCAATGACTGCCAACTCCAACATGTTCTGCACTTCTGTTTTGATGCAGTCTCTAACATGATCAGGCTGCCTGTAGATTTTACTCTTAACTGGCAAGCTGTCACCAGTGTCAACCTCATGGGTACACCAATTGGTCTGACTGGGTGTTAGAGAGAACATATGCCTGAAGGATTGAAGAACTTGTTTGCAATCCTTCTGTTGATGTTCAGAGAGGCTGCCACAAAAGACAACACCATCTACTGATCCATCATCAGGATTCTGAGTGAGCAGGTCTGGGAGAGGGTCACTCTCTTCCTCCTGTCCCTCATCTATGGCCATGAGCAAGTTCATGTCCTTCCTGTCGACATATGCTTTGAGCCTGTTCACATGAAGCACCCTGTGGGGGTTTCTGGGAGTTCCAAGGTCCACCAGGTAGGTGACCTCTCCCTTTTGCTCAAGGATTGTGTGGGGCCCAGACCATTTGTCTTTGAGTGCTGCTGGGGCCACTGGCTCCAACACCCACACCTTCTGTCCAGGCTGGTATACAGTCAGGACAGCCTTTTGGTCATGCCAGGCTTTTTGAAGTTCCTGGCTAGCCTCAAGGTTTTTGGATGCCTTTTCCATGTACTCAGCCATCCTGGAGCGGAGACCAAGTACATAGTCCACTATGTTGGTTGCAGGCTTTTTGTGAGGTCTCTCCCATCCTTCCTTCACCAAACACAGAGGTCCTCTTACAGGATGTCCATACAAAAGTTCAAAAGGGCTGTAGCCAACCCGCTTCTGTGGGACTTCTCTATAAGCAAATAAAAGGCAGGGTATCAGGACATCCCATCTACGCCTGAGCTTTTCAGGTAGTCCATGAATCATCCCTTTTAGGGTCCTGTTGAACCTTTCAACAAGCCCGTTGCATTGTGGATGATAGGGTGTAGTGAACTTGTAGTTGACACCAAAATCCATTCCACATAGCAGTTAAGTAGCTTGACATGAAGTTTGCACCTCTATCAGAGACAACCTCCTTAGGGAAGCCCACTCTGGAGAACACTCCAACTAGGGCTCTTGCCACAACAGGTGCTGTAGTGGTCCTAAGGGGAATAGCTTCAGGATACCTGGTGGTATGATCCACCACCACCAGTATAAACTTGTGCCCTGATGCTGTCTGGGGTTCCATTGGACCAACAATGTCAACCCCCACTCTTTCAAAGGGCACCCCCACCACAGGCATTGGTATAAGAGGGGCCTTTGTTGTGCCACCTGACTTACCACTGGCTTGGCAAGTGACACAGGAGCGACAAAACTCCTTGGTATCTTCATTCATATGAGGCCAGTGAAAGTGTGAGACAATCCTGTCCCAAGTCTTGTTCTGGCCTAAGTGACCTGCAAGGGGAATCTCATGGGCCAAGGTGAGAAGGAAACCTCTCAGAGACAAGGGGATGACCAGCCTCCTGGTTGCACCAGGATTGGGGTCTCTTGACTCAGAGTATATGAGTCCATCTTCCCAGTATACCTTGTGGGCACCTGTGGCGTTCCCTGCAGCCTCAGCAGCAGCCTGCTGTCTGAGGGGTTCAAGAGGAGGGCAGGCTAACTGTTCCTTCCCCAGGTCTGCTCTGGAGGGTCCCCCTGAGCCCAGAAATTCAACTTGATCAAGTTCAAATTCTTTAGGCTCAGTTTCCCTCAGTTCCTGTAGGTCAGCCTCCTCCGAGACTTGATCCTCAACCTGGGGCAAGGGGGAAGGCAGTGCCTTTACCCTCCTGCTCTTCTTCTTGGAAAGTGTCTGGTCCATTGTTCCAGGATCCAGCACCTGTTCAGTGGGGCATCTTCTGGCCCGTGACCTAGTCACAGCAAGCACATGTGCTGGCAAGCCTAACATCTCCATGTGAGTCCTCTGCTCCTCTTCTGACCATTGTGATGACTCCAAATCATTGCCCAACAAACAATCCACTGGGAGATCTGAACTAACTACAACCTTCTTTTGGCCATTTACCCCTCCCCAGGAGAAAGCAACAATCGCCATACTATGACTGGTAGTGACGTTGCTGGCATTGGTCACCAGGAATTCTGTACCTGGCATGATCTGTCCAGGGTCCACAAAGTTAGGTGTCACCATGGTGACACTGGCACAAGTGTCCCTATAGGCCTGAGCCATTTTGCCATTTATCAAAGGTGTCTGCCTGTATTTGCCCAAAGTATTGGGACTGACATCAGGGGATATATCCACATCCCCTGTACAGACAAGGACAGCCTGAGTGAGTGTGCCAACTAAGTTGTCATACCCCTCAGAACCCAAGGTTAACCCAACTAATCCCTTGGGAGGTGCACTACCACTGCTGACTGTACTAGGGGGTGCAGTTGCCTTAGGGGCTGCAGTGGCAGGAGTTTGCACTCCTTTCTTGCTGCACTCACTAAACCAGTGAGTTTTACTTTTACAGTATTGGCACCACCTTTTTGACTGGCCTTCTTGAGTCTTCTTCTTCTGGGAAGCCTGACCCCCACCCTCTTTGTTCTGTTGGGGACCTGTTGAAGACTTCTGGTCATTTTGTTCACATTTAGTATCTTTACCCTTCTGGTCTGCTTTCTTCTGACCACCCTGGTTCTGGCCCTGGTTCTGCTTAACCCTTGTTCTGACCCATCTGTCTGCCTTCTTTCCCAATTCTTGGGGAGAGGTCAGATCTGAGTCAACAAGGTGCTGATGCAACAACTGACAATTGTTTAAAATCTGTTCCCTCATGATCAGATTGTACAATCCTGTATAATCAGTAACCTTACTGCCCAGCAACCAGCCATCCAAAGCCTTAGTGGCACAATCTACAAAGTCAGACCAATCCTGAGACTGAGTTTTCTGGGTATCCCTGAACAGCAACCTGTTCTGCTCAGTGGTTAGGCCAAACCCATCTATCAGTGTACTCTTCAGGACTTGGTAATTGTTAGCATCCTCAGCTCTAGTAGTGAGGAGCTTATCTCTACCTTTACCTTCAAAGGAGAGCCACAAGACAGCTGCCCACTGACTCTGGGGGACGCACTGGACAGTGCAGGCCCTCTCCAAAACAGTTATCCATTTGTGGATATCATCCCCTTGTTGAAAGGGGGGCACTATCTTACTCAGGTGTCGAGTGTCTAAACTCCTGTCTTTCTCTCTTGGGAGAATGCTGCCACCAGTGAGATCTAACCCACTTAACTTTTGCTCTCTAGCAAAGGTAAGCCTCTCTTTTGCCAGGGCAAGTTCTTCCCTTTCAATCCTCAGATTGGCTTCCTTCATCTTAGCTTCATGCTCCCTTCTCTTAGGGGATGACATCCCTCTATGAGAAGAGGTCTGAGAGCCATGGGTTCGAATGGATCTATTAGAGCCTCTTGATAGAGACCTAAATCGTCCATTCCCAATGTTAAGACTGCCTGAGAGTGGCCCTGGGGGTCCCCCAAATCCATTCTCATGCCTACTTAAGTTGGTCCTAGTGAGTCTGCTGACTTCTATCTGACCTGTTTCTGCCTCATCCCCAGATAACTCATCTTCCTCCCCCTCCTCAGCACTGTCTGCTGCCTGGAGGTGTCGGTCAGGGTCACCCTGGGTTCCCTCAAGGGGAGGCATGTTCCCATCTGGATGAGAAGGATCTGTGTTAGCAGACCTCCTGGCATCATAAGTCTCCAAGAGACCAATCAGAAAGGGAATGGTAGGGTTTGAACCGTTTTAGCTTCCTGGATGTACAGATTTGTCTCATCTCCTGGAAGCTAAGTGCTGCATATCTGGATATGACCTGTGGAGGGTCAACTGACACAAGGGGAGACTCAGAGTTTCCTCCTTTGTCTGACATGCTGCTTTTCTAGTGTGGTGTAAGTGATGCACCTACCTACACTATTTGTTTGCCTACTGATCCCTTGCTAAGAGTTGTCGTCAAGGTGTGCTAAGCCTTGTTAAACTACAACAGCTGGTTCAGTAGAACTCAGAGTATTCTAAGCTAAGTTATATGTACCTTACCTTATGTGATCTTTCACAAAGATATTATTTGGATACGTGTGGTAAAACAACAGCAAGCTCAAATCCCAACCGCTGCTCACCAATGTGAGAAGTTGGCCTGATATTCAGTGTTCACTATTCTAGTGATCACTATGCATCAGTCCAACCAACCCTTATGGTGATTGGTTGTAAGTCAACCGATAGACCAGCTATCCTAGTAGCATGGACAAGAGCAGTCTTCGGGCTAAACTCTAGAGGGCGTGTTAAGCCAGCTGTTATACCATCACATATACCCCTTGAACACCAAGTGAAAGGACACCACACAAGTGTTATGAAAATAAACAGTGTATTTATTTATATCACAACAGCCCTGTACTCTTTATGAGGACAGGGTACTAAGCACACAACAAAACTCTTACGAAAATACTTTAAGTTGTACAATTTACACAAATGCCCAAGGGGCACGGAAAACCATATACTATGGAAGTGGAATGCGAAATTACTAGCAGGTAAGAACTGGACTAATAGGCTTTGGAATCGCTAGGACTACGTTACTGAACCTTCAGATTACTAGTAGGAGGCCTAGGGGACTCGGGTGCAGAGTGTGCACTCTCACGCGGGATGCGGGACAAAGTCTATGGGAGCTGGTAAAAGCAAAGTTAGTGTTCTCGGGCGAACCCGATAAGGTAGGTCGAAAACGACAGTGGATCTGGACCCTTGGATAGTGGGGCTATGCTGGGGCACCAAAATGCCGAAGTTACCTAGCCCAGGGGCTGCGGCTGCATAGGTCTGAAAAGACGTCGGGAATCCTCGTTGATGAACCTGGAGCCTGAAGAAAGAGTTGCTGGCAGGCGACCAGTGAAGATTGTTTGAAGTGATCCAAGCCTGGATCGAAGATGGATGACACCTGAAAACAGAGGGGACCAAGTTCTTAACCACTAGCCAGTGATCAGATGGGCACCAGGATGGCACCGGATGGTAGTCACCTCGACCAGGTGAGTGGGCGACACTGGGCTCTGCAGTCTCACGGACCTGGAGGCGTTGTCGGTGACCAGGATGGAGGTGCGAGCTGTCCCACGATGGTTGATGCTGTCGACGTCGCTGGACCCAGGATTGGGGCAACAAGTCTTGGCAAATTCAAGCCCATGCGGTGGACCTAAAATGGCGTCTGGAGTGGACCAGGAGGGTCCGGGGTGCTCCTCTTTTGGAAGGGAGCAAGGGCCAGTCTGGAGCAACCAGACCAGCAGTGGTGATGTCGTCGGGCGTCGTCGGGAAGGCCACAAGCCAGCGGACTAGTAGCCAGACAACGCGGTGAGCAGCAAAAAGCAGAAGGGCCCCACGCAGATCTTGTGGATGCTGGGAGGCTGGACTTCGGTCTGGAGCTGCTCTGGGTAGGGGCTTTTCGGACCCCAAAGCACTCACCAGAGGATCCCTCGGCGGTCGTGCTGGATAGAAGTCGTGCAGTTCTGATGATGGCCGGTCCCTCGAGGTCTCGTCGCACCTACGGTCCTCAGCTTAGCTGTAGAGGTAGGTAGAGGTCAGAGGTGCCAGGGAAGCCGGGTCTCGTCGAGCTGGTCAGTTGGATTCCGGAGGAAGGACATGCAGCAAACCGCAGAGTTCTTAGATGGTGCCTGCGGGTGCAGGGTGACTACTCCTTAGCCACAAGGGAGAAATCTTGAGAAGAGTCGAGAGTTCCTTTCGTGGAAAGTAGTTTCTTGATTCAAAGATGATCTAATTTGGAAGGGTCCCCGCTCCTGCCTTTATCCTAAAGAAAGGGGTGGGTACGCGACTAGGTCCTGCCCTAGGGGTGGGACCAGGAATGGGGGTGGTTACACCCCTCTCCCATGCCGGACTTTCCCCAGGCCAGGGGCTGGTGTGCCCCTGGAACTGGTTCTAGCCGGCAGATGTGTAGTGAGCACCGGGGTGCCACTTGCAGTCACCTTCCTGAAAAGCCCTGCCTACCCAGGATACACAAAACCCTGTCTGGGATGGTGCTAGCACCGCCCCTGACAGGAATACCTTTGTCCAAGCTCCCCTCGCTGGAAGGACTCCCAGCTGCAGGGGGTCAGACTCGTGTCTGTGGTGGCAGCATCCATTTTGTGATGCTGAGGCTCGAGTTAACTTTAACCGGGGTTCACAGTTACATACATGTCGTGTCCCTCTAGAAGGGTGGAATACTAACCCCATCACCAGAATTGGCGAGGGGTTAGTATTCCAATTCGTATGACACCTTACTCGACATGTTTTGATAAAGCGATACCAGAGATAGCATTTAACCGCGAGGATTATAATGCACTTAAGAGTATATGGTATGCGTTATCATGGAACAGCTATTAGGGCTTGGTTCCGCAAGCTGCAAACGGGCTCAGCTCATGCCAGAGCACCATCTCACACGATTCCAAGCACTCTGCCTTCAGGATTGTCAAGGCCTGCCATAGGAGTGACTGATAGGAATCTGTGTGTCCATTTTTAGGGTTAGATATAGGTATACTATATCTAAAGCAAGCTGTGATTACACCACCTTGCCCCAGCTGTCGTGCAGCCAGTTGTGTCAGATTTAGATGGCCATCCAGGGGTGGCATAATACATGCTTCAGCCCCTGATAGGCCCTGGGTACACCTATGCCCTGAGTTACAGGGTCTGATAAGGTGGCCCAGTACCAATTGGATAATGCACCTAAGGTACACGTGTCAATTTAGTGAGAGAACAGCTAGGCTGTGGGTCTGATTAGCAGGCCCACAGCCAGAGAAAGTCGTAAACCAGTGAAACAAAAGCAAAAAATCTGGGTGATCATAGGATTGCAGACCCTACTCTCCTACACTAACCACCTCTAACAAGCTATTATTCAAGAATATTTTTGGCCTAGATCTACGTTTAGGTGCAAAGGCCATCAGCTTGGTTTTGCCTACATTGACTTCCAGGCCATGTTCCCCGCAAAAGGAATCAAGGATGTTCAAAGCTCGCTGCAGACCGCCTGGTGTTTTGGATAGAATTAGCGTATCGTCGGCGAACATCAGGATCGGGACCTCCAGCGATGGCGCATCTATACTGGCGTCCAACATTCGAGCCACAATCCCATTTATAAATTGTGAAAATAGCAGGGGAGCCATTGCGCACCCCTGACGTACTCCACGTTCAACCGGGAAGTCATCAGAGGATTCACCATGCATGCCCCATTGAATTTTAGCGAAGTTGCATTCATGCAACCTCATGATCAGGGTAAGTAACTCAGCCGGGAGACCCAATTCACTCAAAACTGCCCAGAGCTTCCGCCTTGGAACCAGGTCGTAGGCAGCCCGCAGGTCGACAAAAGCGACATTCAGACTGCCCTCGCCTAGCACCACCGTACCCCACTGTAGCAGAGTGAAATGGAACATCTGGTCAACTGTACCAGTAGCCCGCCAAAACCCAGCCTGGTAGGGGGACAGGGCATTATTCTCATCAACCCAGTCCATCATTTTGTTAACCACCATCCTACCTACCACTTTTTGAACGGTGGCAATCAGGCTTATTGGCCTGTAGTTGACTGGAAGAGACCGATCCCCCTTTTTATAAATGGGTATAATGATCGCTCCCTTCCATAGTTCCGGGACGGCCGCTCCCTTTGCAATAGCATTTCCCAGGAGAAATATATATCTAACCCACTGCGCCTTATCATTAATAAAAACATCGGCTGGTACGCCATCTAAACCCGGGGCCCTACCCCCGGGGACAGTACTTAGTGCATAATCAATTTCCTTTAGAGAAAATAAATCCCCAATGGAATATACAGCTTGAATTTCCTCCATGTCCTTATACTGTGCGTTCTCTGCGTATTGGGGTTTGAAGTGATCTACCCAAGCACCCTCAGGGACATTGTTACCAGGTTTATCTGGGATTCCACCTCTTCCCCATTTAACAATATTCCAGAATAATCTGGAATCCTTTGCCCCCGAGGCCTCCTTTAATTCGGCCCAGTATTGTTCGTCCCATAGTTTTTTAGCTAGGGATATGCTAGTCTTGTAATACTTTCTAGCCCACTGATCGCTACCCCATCCCTACCCCGGATTGCTCTGCCCAAGCTTAACCAGGCTTCCCTACACTGATGATTGTACCATTTGGCTAGTCTAGGTGGATGTTCGCTATTTATCTTACAGGGCCTCAGGAAGTGCGGTTTCAGGGAAGAAAAGAGTTTATCGTGAATTTCGGATATTTCCCTTGACCCTGGAGTTACTAAGGCTGCATCCTCCATGGCGGTGAGTGCAATGTCCACCTCAGAGTTAATAAATGCCATGGATTCCACATTAGCCAGTACGCGTGACCATTTCAGTTTACGCATGTCATTGGTCATATCAGGCAGCGCAGCATTGGTTGGTTGGGAATTCCCTGTTGTGGCTAACCACCAATTGTGGGCCACACAGAGTGGGTTGTGGTCCTCTCCAATCTACCCTTTACTTCCATATCATATACTAGGTGCCATAAATTCAGGCTACAAAGGACATAATCTATCCTACTTTTGCTGCGACTATTATCAAATGTGCAGGCTCCTCCCCTGTCGCCCTTCATTCTCCCATTTAGGGCTCTTAGACCCTGTTCCAGGCGAATGGCATTCAGTCGTATGATATCGATGGTCCACCGTCTAACTGGGGCCAGATCTAAAATTGGTACACCCCATTGCGCATCCTCCTCCCGCCCCAAGGAATCATCTGAGATATCTAGGGGTTCAAAGGTCCAGTTCAAATCACCAGCAAGAATGACATTGTTGCCCAAGGACTGCTTGGGCAACAATGGCCTCTAGGATAGGTGACTTCCCTCTTATATTGCCCCTAGCATAGACATTGTAAATATCTAATCTTCCCCTGGGGTCTAAAACCATTCTTATCAATTGGATATCATTGCTACCTGTTTCCATCAACTTAATTGTAACGGGTAGACTTTGGCGTATCCAGATAGTTAGACCCCCCATAGGTCGACCCTTGGCACCTTTGCTGGCCGGAATAGAAACATTTAAGTAACCCGGAAGGAATATGGGATCACAGGCCCATGTTTCTTGGAATAGACATACATCAAAACCGTTGATGAAGTCTATCCAATTTTGGGATTCCAGCTTACTACTTAATCCCGCAATATTCCATGAGACCATCTTGCCCAGGCTAGAACCATCTACAGGAGGAGCCCCAAGGTGACTCATTGGGATTCCTACGTTCCCCTTCTCTACTGGATTTTTGTCCTCCTTGTTATTCGTGATGTTAGGATTACCAGGGTACTAGTTTCATTTTGTTCACATTTCCTAATACCCCAGAAGTTGGTGTAGACTCCCCAAAACTTGTCTCTGAATTCACATTTTCCCGATTAAGCATGATATAGTCTGGATTGAAGTCTTCTAAACCCAAACCCAGTAGATCGCTACCATTACGTCAATGAGCCCACCCCGGATCTGTCATTGCTTCAAAGCGATTAAAAGTTGGTACATTGTAGAGATATCCCTGCTGGTGAGATACAGCAAAGGGGTCAAGTTCAGGAGAGGGATGGTTGAAGCAATGACCCACCTCAGGGGTGATCCCAAAATAAATACTGGGTGGTCTCAGGTAGAAGAAGCTCAGGTCGACTACACCAATACCAGCTCCACTTATGCCAGAGTTCTGCCTCGAGATTAAATGAGCTACCCTAGAATCCTTAACCTCTTCGCCGCTAATGACAAGGGTAACTCGTCATGGACTTTCCATTGATTTCAATGGAAATTACATGAGCAGCCTAATAATGCCTTAGCAGCCAAGTGGTTAAAATTGACTATTACGCAATCCCCCTCAACGGGGCTTAGGAGTACTTCCTACCCAACCTATCCTTCTAACACCAATAATCAACCCATCCACTTCCCTGGGCAATGGTCTATTAGTCCTTAACCAGTGCATTGTTTTATTTTTCAGCATCTGGAAGGATTCGTGTTGCCCAACCAACAACGGTGGTACATTGGTAAGGATGGCAAAAAAGGGATAGCAGTCTGAGGCAGATTCATGGGTGTTGTCCTGCTGGGCATTTTAGTTGGGATTGTGTCGGGCAGACTCGGGGGGAGAGGAGCAGGGCAGGTCGATGGAATTTAGGATGAGGTGATAAGATTTATGTGTCCATGATCCCCAGTTTTGGATCCATCATTAATGCCTGTGACCACAGTAGCTAGACGTTTCTTGGGTTGAGTTGTAATAGCCCGTGAATAGTCTGGAGGGTGGGGAATGATCATGGGGATTTGCCCTGTGGGACGAGGCCCCGTTTGGTAGTAGTAACAACTGGAGGAGGGGGCTCCGGAACAGATACTCCATTTGCCAACCCACTTATGTTTATGGGAGTATTACTGTCCCCTGTCCTAAGATGAGTCTTTATTAAGGATTTAGTTGAGAAGAAGTTATCAAGGGTAGCCTGTTCAAAGCAATCTAGTTGATCAGCTAACCTTGAGACTCGTTCTACAATGGGGGTCAATAATGACTTCATCAACTTCTCTAGCTGCATAAGCAAGGGTAAGTCCGTGGATGAAATCTCAGCAATACCCGTCGCCACAGGATCGCCAAGGTTAGATACAGAGCTGGTCGAAATAGCTCCATCCATGGCAGTTTGGACCCCACCTAAGTCAACCCCTTTGGGATTGCGGGGAGCTCCCAGACCTATGCCAAGTTTCCTAATTTTCTTAGGGTGTTTAGGGAAACAACTCTTCCTCGGGGTAATGTATCTTTTCCTTTTAGTGCAAGGATTATTTGAGGCCACATGAAATGCTACACCCAGTTGGGCAGTGTGTTCATCCTCAGTAGAGGGAGCATTTAATATGGTGGACAAAGGGGGAGGCAGGATGGTCGGTGCAGCGACCAAAAGGGTATTTCCGGTCGGCAGGTCCGAGCCTAATCTACCTTCAGCCCCAGCCAAACTGGGCAGTTGTTGGTGGACTTGGGACACTTCTACTAATACGGGCATGGTTACAGATGGTAGAGGGGGAACCGGTGCCAGAGAACTCAAAAGTGGTTGCTTTTCCGAAGGAAATTTGAGGAGTTCAATGGATTGCCTACGTTCAGCGCGTCTTTCTGCTAGGGCAATCTCTTTGTCAATGTCACGAGTAGCCTTACTAAAATACTTATCTAGGGGCCCCAGGATTGATGTCCCTACCCTTGGCGGGGGGGACTCAGTGCAGGGGTGGTTTGTGGGGGAAAAAATACTTAATAGTCAGTGCCGTTTATAGGGCGGGCTAAAGCAAAATAAACTAGAGCCGGTCCTCTCACGGCACAGGGGCAAACAAAAACTACAACCTAAGTATGAAGCAAATCAAAATGTCAGGTAGCCTCGTTTTTTACAATATTGTCCGGTTAGTGTTGTAGGATAAGATGGCAGAGAGTGGGCCTAGCCCAGCCTCCTGCAGCCCCTGACGGCCACAGACGGCCCACCCTTGTCCCGGGCTTAGCCCGGCGCCAACCTGCGCGCGTCCCGCGTGCGCGAACCCCTGGTCAATTATATAGAGGGAGGAGGTGGGGGCGGGAAGAGGACCAGCTGCGGCAGATTGTCAACACACTGCCCGCTGGTCCTCGCAGTCCCGCTGGGGTCCGAATGCAGTCACTTCACCGCCCTCTGTGCAGAGGCTCCTTACTTGAGCGGCGCCCGCGGAGCGGGGGGCGCGGAAAGTGGGCAGAAGTCCTGGGGTCACAACACAGAGCAAGCACACCACTCCCGTGGTTTCAAGAGCACAGAAATCCGCCGGAATACAGACTGCACGGCACTTTTCACAGACCGGGAGGTGGGGCGGGAAGAGGACCAGCTGCGGCAGATTGTCAACGCACTGCCCGCTTGTCCTCGCAGTCCCGCTGGGGTCCGAATGCAGTCACTTCACCGCCCTCTGTGCAGAGTCTCCTTCCTTGAGCGGCGCCCGCGGAGCAGGGGCCGCGAAAAGTGGGCAGAAGTCCTGGGGTCACAACACAGAGCAAGCACACCACTCCCCTGGTTTCAAGAGCACAGGAATCCGCCGGAATACAGACTGCACGGCACTTTTCAGATGTATATATTACTGCTATTCTATGTACCGTGGGACTCCCACTCCGACGACGGGGAATATTCAAACATGTGAATCTATGAAAGACACCCCTAATACTGGAGAATTCCTGTTCTTTGGATGAATGGGTATGTGGAAATAAGCATCTTGGATGTCCAATGAGGTGATGTAATCTAATTGGTTTAAAAGACTCAGAATGTCCTGTAGAGAAATCATCCAAAAGGATTGCTTTTTCAGGTAAAGATTGAGGTTTCTGAGGTCAAGAATAGGTCACAACTGCCTTAACTTCTTTATGATTAAGAAGAAATGGGAGTAGAGACCTTTGCCCTAATGAGAGACTTGGATATTCTCTATCGCCCCTTTGGAGAGCATTATCTTGACTTCTTGTTGAGGAGCTGTGACATGCTTTTGGAAATAAGGCTGTGGTGGTGTTGTAGGTGGTCTTTGGATAAATCCCAGTGTGTGTCCAAATTGTATCAGACGTAGAACCCACTTGTCATTTGTAAGGGTTTGCCATTCGAAGAGGTGGTTGGAAATTTTGTCTGTGCGGAAAAAATGAGTAGATTGTAGTGAGAGATTTGGGGCCGGAGCCTGTGAGATAACATTGTCTACGACCTCCATCCTTGCCTGGTCATGCTGACTTCCCTCTGTTTGCCCTAACATAGGACGTCTGCAGAGACTGTTTTTGCTGAAATTGGAATGATAAGGCTGGTGACTTGATAAAGGATTGTTATTCTTGCCCTCTGGAACCATGAAAAGGAGGTTTCCTAAATTGGAGCATCCCCAAAGACTTGACGGTATCTGTGCCCTTTTGATCAATTTGAGGGCTACTTCCCAAACAGGTCCTCTCCATTGTACAGAAGTTCCAAGGTTTTATTTGGAACCTTAGGGAGGAATGAGGTGGCTTTAACCAAGCCCTGTCTTCTGAGAACCGCCACTCCTGCCAACTGTCTGAAGTCCGTGATGACAACATCCATTGTGGAATGTATTATTTCATTGGATGCTCTATCCCATCCGTGTAATATCTTTTTCACTTCTTCTTTAGCCTCCACTGGGAATTGATCGGGAAACATCCTTTACAACGCAACTTTTACCACGCAGTGCTTTTACATCGCAACTTTTACAACGCAAACCATTACAACGCATTGCGCTGGGGGGCGCTCTAGGATAGGGAATAGATTTAATTTACTATCCAACACCTTCCCTACTATCCACGGGGACTGGAGTTGGAATAGTAAATTAAACTATTCACTATCCAGCACCCCTCAACACTATGCGTTGTAAAGGCATGCGTTGTAAAAGCTGCGATGTAAAAGCATGCAATGTAAAAGCATGCGTTGTGATGTCATACATCCGAGTTGATCCATGTAGGGAGCAATGACGGACCACACCTGGCGATCATAGCGCCCTAAGATCGGTAGAGAATTTGCTGCTCTCACTGTCAAAGCTAATATTGATGAAAATCTCATTCTCAATTGGATCTAGATGCCAGGAATCTTTATCAGGAGGATCCGAAAGGGGTGCTACCAGATTTTTGGAGCGTGTTGAGCTGCCTGCATAACCACTGAATCTTGTTTTGGATGTCCCGTAAGGCACACTGGTGCATTGCCTGCTGCTTTGTATTTTTTGTCAAGAAGCACCGCTGGTATGGATGCTGGTGTCTTCATATTCTGCATACCCTCCTCCCAGATGTAATCTGTAATGGGTATGGCTCTAACGGATTTACAGTATGGTTCCTTAAAATCGTAAAGGAAACAGTTTGATTACTTTGAAGGGAGTGGTAAAGCAAACCTTTATGCTACTGAGGTGCCGGGTTTTTAGGAACCCGGTGGTGCCAGGGGAAAACACCCAACGACCTCTTGATTTCTTCCTGTTCCGGACCACAGAAACACAGAGTCTTCTAGGTGAAGTCAAAGATCAAGTTTTATTGGCTGCAACCAAGTAACAAGTGTCCTAGAAGTACAACAGCACGGTTTGTAGATTCTCAGGAGACTGTTTGTTTTTACAGAACCAGCCTTCTCCTTTTATACAAAAATAACTGCTGCAGGCATGAATTCTTTAGTTTACAATACGGACATATACATATTTCCACAATAATGAAAAAGCGAAGTCATGATGGCAAACCCACATTTTCGTATGTCCAGTTTGTGATGGATTACCCAGCCAGGCCCTGAACTCCCATCAGATATCGATGAAACCCCAATAAAATCGGGCACCTCCTCATCGTAAAACTGGTCAAAAACAAGAAACAGGGACAGGTGTATGTGTGTGGATAACATGGTTTGCATGTAGTGAATGGTTTATAGCATGTTGTGCCTTGATTTAAGGGTGATAGCGTCGCTCAATCACGACGCAAATGCATAGGGATAATGTCCTAATCATTACCGGTCTGCCGACACCAAATTCGTCATGGTATGATGATATTTTGTGACACGAGTGTTGGGCCTCGGTACCATATTATAGCAGGGTCCGGAATTTTCAGAATCACAGCCCTCCTTTTGCCCTTATATTAGGCAATAACTCATGCTAATCTGAGTCCAAATCTGTATTCATGAAGTCATGGAGATGCTGCTGTAGCATCATCCTGTTGTTCAGTTCGACCCTTGACACAGGCTTCCTTACACATGATGTAGCACAGAGGCCACATATTACAGGAGCGCACTGCACACACAGGCAGAACAGGAACAGAATGGCTAAGATCATCCCAATGAATATCAGAATTTTCCATCCCTAGGCAGATATCAGTCCCCAGAACCACCCCAGCAAGGACGAGTCCCCTTTATCCACGAGAATGGAATCAGAGATCTTGTGCAGTTTTGAGATGGCCTGGTACACTGTTGGAGCATTATCAGGGATAAATATGCAGCAACTGGATTGGATCACTCTACATACCCCGCCACGGTCTGCAAGTATGACATCTAGGGCAACCCTATTTTGAAGAGTCATAAGTCGGTCCGACTGGAGCTCAGCAGTCAAGTTACTAAGGGCACCGGCCGTCTCGGTCACGGCGGATTCAACTACCCTCGTCAATTGGCGAATGTTCCAGCTGTTCACCATGGGCCCCCAAAACGGCAAAAAACCCTTTGCGAAGTCTCCAAACTCCTGCTCCGCAGTGTCGTCTTTACTCACGACACCCCTAACTGTCCTTGTCCGATGGTAATCTGGCTCAGCCGTGTAGGTGGGTGGCAGCAGAAACGAGACGAAACATGTGCCCGAGAAATCAGGGGGCAACCATGTATACGCTCTATCGTGGCAGCCGAAATAGGTACCCTTAGCTGCTAGGAATGAAGGGGAGGTCTGAGACTACAAAACGTAAGTCTCAGTACAGACACTCTTCCCTAACTGGGCTCTAGGGTTTTTGCCATTTCCCTGCAGACATAGGTGACCTTGGTGGGGTACTATCCAGATTGGGGAGGATTTCTTTGGTTTCTGACTCTCAGCCAAGGAAATTCCATATTGTGTTATATTCCATCTGCTGTAAGGCGTCAATTCATCTCTGGGAATCGTTTTGTACGTTTCGACATCCCTGGTCATATTTCTAATTCCCGTCACTAGTGCCTTATTGCTTGAGTTTTTCCCTGGGACATATGGTTCGAGGGCAAACAGGAACATTGCTCGAAGTGCCCACAGAGAACCATGGTAGCCAAATGGCAGGACAAAATACGGAATACCCTTATCGGTTGTGTGTGGCATAAGTCCACATACCCAACAATTCGTGGTGTTCATTACAGACTGGTGCTGCTGTAGGAGTTGGACAAATGAGTTATTTACAAATTCTAATCTTCTGGCAGACTCGTGTTCTGGTAGAGGATAAAAGGAATGCGGGGAGACAGTAGGAGGAGGTGTGGGCTTAGTGTCGTGTACAAATGTAACTCGAAATATGAATAGAGTATAGCCAATCAAAAACGTCATTATGCTACACAACATTAAAATGCATATTACTAAAAATTGTTTTCTTGCCATTACAGCGCATACTCTCTTTTCAAAGTTCGTAGATCTAACAGGTCTCTCTACCCTCGGAAACTCCATCCTCTAAGTTGCTGCCCGCGGTGGGAGATTGATTCTGCTAAGGAGTGCTTCTGTTCAGTCCAGGGTAATTCCCTTAGACCAACCAGAACTGTCGACCTAACCGTCTCCAGCTGCACTTCCCAAGACTGTCAACCGCGACCCTAGCAGCAGAACCGGATGGCGGTTCGAAAATCAAAAATTAGCAAGTTCCCTGGGTGAGAGAGCTGCACAATCAAAAAGAAAAAATGTTTTTATTTGTCCATAGTCATAGGCCTCGGCCTCAAGTTATAGCGGTTTCAACCAGGTGCTGTGTGGTCTACGAACAGCAGTTCAGGCTCAGTAGTGTCCAATTGCATTGACGGTGGCACAAATCCTTGCAGAATATGATCACTCTCCTTTTCTGTACCAGTTCCTTTCAATCGTGCATCACTGAAGGGTACAAAGCGTGGCACGGATTCCGTTTCAGAGTCAGCGATTCCCTCCTGGACCTGTCAGTCATATGGAAGGGGCAGCAGGACCCGTTTGCAATGGGCGCCGTGCACCCAATTTTTCTTGCCGCGGACACGTACTGCAGAGCGGGTAGCCAACAACACCTGAAAGGGTCCGGACCAACGAGGCTCCTCGTTCTTGGTTCGCTGGAAGTTTCGCACCAGGATCCAGGTGCCAGGTTCAATGGCGTGGCCTGGATCATCAGATGCTGGTGGAGAGGAACTGTGGACCTGTTGGTGTAAAACAGGCAATTTAGTTGTCAATTCGTGCAAATAGTCAAGCAGTACAGGGTGCTCTATCTCGCTGAGTTTCTTGGGCCTTGGCACTCCCCATATGTTAGCTGGGCGACCGAACACTATCTCGAGGGGGCTAAGTCCAAGTCGAGAATGGACAGTCATTCTGGTAGATAGGAGTGCTAAAGGCAGGGCGTCAGGCCATTTAAGACCTGTGCTGGCTTGGATCTTGGCTAATTTTAGTTTTAGGGTGCCGTTGTAGCACTCTACTAATCCAGCTGATTTGGGGTGATTTGCAGCTTGGAACTTCTGGTGTATGCCTAGACTCTCACACACTCTCTTCATCACTCGTCCCACGAATTCGCTTCCATTATCACTCCAGACCATTCTAGGCATACCGAATCTAGGGAAGAATTCTTTGACCAGGGCTTTGGCTGTGGACAGGGCAGTATTGTCCTTAAGGGGATACGCTTCCACCCACCTGGAGAAGGCGCAAACAACAACAAGCACGTATTTCAGATTGTTGCACCTCTCCATGTGGATGAAATCGAGCTGCAAAACCTCGAACGGATACGTTGGAGGCGCAAAATGACCAGCTGGAGTTGGGGTTCCCCTACCGGGATTGTACTTCAAACACACCATACAGTTCTTGACTACATTCTCTGCACATTTTGGGATGCCACTATTCTGCCATACTAGGGCCAACAACTTACAGATTCCTTTCATACTAATGTGGGCCATTCCATGAGCCATTGTCACCACTGCAAGCACATACGCGTCGGGTAACAGCCATCTCTGATGCTCTGACAATTCGACCCAACAACCATTCGCATCCAATCTACCCTTACTTTCTCTCCATTCATTCACCTCTTTCTCAGTGGCCTTGGACTGTATAGACTTTACACTTTCAATAGTGTCCTCACACATACCCACATCAGCAATCCATCTCACAGGACCTACAACATACATTCGACTTATTGCGTTCCTTGCAGTCTCTTTCGCAACTTCATCTGCAAATGCATTCCCAAGACCAACATCATCTTGAATCTTTTTGTGTGCACTGCATTTCACAATCGCAACTTGTAGTGGCAAGGTCAGTGACTCGAGAAGCTCGTTAACTAGCTGACCGTGTTGTATTTTTGCACCATGCGATGTCAGGAACCCACGTTCACGCCACAAACGTCCAAAACTGTGAGCCACGTCAAAGGCGTACTGGCTATCTGTATACACATTCACTCGTTTTCCTTTTGCCAACACACACGCTCTTGTAAGTGCAATTAACTCTGCTGCTTGCGCAGAATTGTGCGGGATACGTGCAGTTTCTACAATCGTGTGTAATGTCGTCACAGCATATGCTGCAGTTGTATCACCATTTGGCAACTTGAAGCATGAACCATCAACCCATAAAGTATCATTACATTCAGGAAGGGGAGTGTCCTGTAAGTCTACTCTCCCTTTTGTCTCTTCTTCTGTCCTAAAACAGCAATCATGTTTTTCAACCTCATCTGTCTCTGCTGGGATGGGCAATAACGTGGCTGGGTTGAGTGTATCGCACCTCTTTATGTGTATGTGACTCGCTAACAGTGTCAGCTCATAACTTGACAGTCGAGCACTAGTTAAGTGCTGTGTCCTTGTTCTATTTAGTAAAATGTCTACTGCATGTGGGACCCTAACGATCAGTGTATTATTCATTACTAACCCAGCAGACTGTCGAATACAGACAGCTACTGCAGCAGTGGCCCTCAAACAGCTTGGTAATGCCTTGGCTACGGGATCTAGAGTCGCGGAAAAGTATGCGCATGGACGTTGTTTGTCCCCAAAGGATTGTGTCAGGACTGATAATGCGCAACCTTCCTTCTCATGGACGTATAATGTGAAAGGTTTACTGTAGTCGGGTTGCCCAACACAGGAGCCGAACACAATGCATCACGCAACTCGTGAAAACTCTTCTGACAATCTTCAGACCAAGGCACAGGATTGGGTGTATCTTTACAGGTTAATGCTACCAAAAATTTAGCCAACAGTGAGAAGTTTGGTATCCATTGTCTGCAATATGATGTAATGCCAAAGAAAGCACGCACTTCTTTCTGTGTCCTTGGGACACTCAATCTTGCAATTGCCTGTATTCTCTCTGGGGTCAGCTTCCTTCCCTCCTTCGACTAAGTAGGTCACTTCTTGTCGACAAAATTGCAGTTTCGAAAGAAAGAGAGACTTTGTGCTTCATGTCACATAAATGACACAACAACGACAATGTGGCTTGCTTGCAAATCTCTTCAGTATCTGCAGCGACTAGCAAATCGTCTACGTACTGAATGAGAGTCGCACCATCAGGTAGAGCAATCATGTCAAGTTGTGATTTCAGAGCCTGACTGAATATAGATGGACTTTCACAGTAGCCCTGAGGAGCGCGTTTGAAGCGGAAGCTTCGACCTCCTAAATTGAAGCCAAAAATATCTCTGCTCTCCTCAGCAATCGGGATGCTAAAGAAAGCGTTCTTCAAGTCAATCACCGAGAACCAAGTGGCTGAAGCTGGAACCATAGTCAATAGGGCAGTAATGTCGGGAACAACTGGAAAGTGTGGCACAACAATCTTGTTTACTTCTCTGAGATCAATCACAAATCTGTACACAGGTGGCTGTGAAGGATCAGTACGCTTTAAAACAGGCAAAATAGGACTGTTACAAATGTTGCCCGTTGTCTCTTCAATGACATCTTTCTCAATTAGATCGTAAATGATCGCTAACAACGCCTTTTCACATTCGTTAGAGATCTTGTATTGGGGAATACGTGGCAACCTAACATTGGCTCGCAATGTTATGACATATGGCGCTATCTCCAGAAGACCCACATCATTAGAACCAGTAGCCCAAAGTATGTCCGGAAGTGATGACAATTCTGTAGGGATATTCTCCTTTGACAAATACATTGGGGAGATCACTTTCTTACCTAGGGTAAGTTGTACTCCCGAAGGAGAACAGTACAAAGTCGCATATAATCTCTTTAACAAATCCAAGCCTAACAAATTTTCGCCACAACCTGTTGTAAGAATGAGGGGTGCTTCTAATTCATATGGGCCAACAGAAAGGGGCATAGGACTAGAAATCAGGTTTCTAACCGGGGCGCCAGAAAAACCTACTGAAACGTTAATTTCGCCAGACAAAGGTGCGCCAGGAAGTTTTGAGTGCATAATAGAACTTTTTGTAGCACCAGTATCCAGCAGAAAACGTTCTGACACACCTGATGTAATCACCTCAACATAAGGTCCATTCTGATCTACTGGAACTGAAACAACTCCCTCTCTTTGTCCATGGCTGTCCTAGCAATCATTACCCTCATTCTCGTTTTCTGCATACTAGTCATCAGCATAGTACTGAGTTGTCCTAGAAGACGCATTATTCTGTTGGTCAAAGCTGTTCATGGAATTCTGAGGCGGAAAAGAAGTAGTATTCTGGGGGAAATTTCCACGGCCCCTAACCCTAGGAGCCTGTTGAACACCTCTACCTCTTGCACCAGAAACACCATTTAAACGTTGCAATAAAGCTGGACAATTATTCTTGAAATTACCCTCTTCCTTGCAATACGCACATTGATTGGGACCATACGGTAAACGCTGTTGAGAAGACTCATTTCTTTGTGAGTTTCTCGAATACTGCTGTGGTTGCTGATAATCGTGCTGACTAGTGGTGCGAGGCGGATAGGCTTGCTTGAGAAGGACTTTAGTTTTCAAATCTTTAGTCTTTTTGTCTGCCTTATCTAGCTCGTCTTTACGCCTATTCTCGTAGTACTGGGCTGTGGCTAAAATCTGCGCTGACGTGGAAACAGCCCAAGCACTCTCTGAATCTTTCAATTTATTGCATAATTCAGGAAGCAAATTATGTACAAATTTGTCTACAAACAATCTTTGGCCACCCTCGGTAGCCATATCCTGACCACTATGATCGACGAAAGTCTCTTCAAACCTAGTGAAAAAGTCAGACACATTCTCACCTTTCTTCTGCTTGCACGCAGACAACTTGTCCCAATTCACACGTAATTCAGGCATTAAAGTTTTCATATATGTGATAATTCTACCAGGAAGTTCTGCTACCAAAGGCTCGGGCTTAGAGCCACCAACTTGTCTAGCATCGGCAGTAGTAATATTAGCCCATGTGTCACCTAATTCTTGTTCATGATCTGCATGACGAATCTTACTCCACAAAGGCTGTGGAACAACATTCCCAAACAACATGTCTACGTCCGCTAAGTTCATTATACATGAGCTGGCAGTCTGTGATAACTCCTTATAATATCCTGCAGGGTTTTTACGGGGATCAGGCAATGTCTGCTTGAGTGCTAAAACTTCAGAACTTTTCCAGGGGACATGTACCCATACACGCTGGAAATGCGGTGGAATTGCTGGATTCGCATTCGCGTCACCTTCCCTCCAAACTGGAGGAACGTCTCTCATGGGGTACTGTCGCGCCTTTTTCCTACCTGACATGTCATCCTCATACAGTGATCTAGAGACGTTTCCCTTACTCCTATAAGATAACAACAAATCTATTGCTCGTTCAACATCGGCACCTACAATCATGCCTTCATAGAACTTGAATCGCATACGGAATAATTCCTGCATTTTGCGTTTTGGATCATTGTGTTGCAAATCTTCGCAGAGATATACACACATCTCTTCGAATACATATCTCTGAGTGGGTGCATCCCACTGACGGAAGACTTCCATAACAGACTGAACATCATACTTTACAGTATCAGTAACCCATATACTTGCTAACTCATTCAGCACTTCTCTTTCCTGATAATCAGGCAGTTGACTACGCAACTGTCTACGTCCTGTGTTAGGGGTCGTCTTAGGCGACCCAAAGAAAGGTGAGAACAGACCAGTGACAGTACTTGCCACTCTCTGTCGAACAGAAGGAGAAGCAGGTGGAAAGGCAAAAACGTCAGAAGAGCCAGGCTGATGTAAAGAGGAAGTCGAGGCAGTGGCAGAAGTAGTATCAGGATAAACAGTTGGAGCAGTAGGCAAAGTTGCAGAAACAGTAGACGGAGTATGTAGCAAAGGCAGCGGCCCTTGAGAGGGCTGCGCCGGAGAAGTAGGAATCAGCTGAAGAGGAGCTGGTGTTTGTGTAAGAACTGGAGTTCGTGCGCCGGGGCGCGGTATAACAAAACGCTTCGGGGTGTAGTAGCATTTAGTGCATATGGGATGGTGAACTCAGTAAATGGGACATTAATGGATCCTTTTCTGATGTCCCTTTTGAACCTTGTCCTTCATGTGGCAACATTGGGTAGCATTTGTCTACTGCTAACTTCTTGCTTCTGAGCATTCGTTTACTCTCTTGCTCTTCCTCATTATCCCTGTATGCAACGGCAGCTTGCACCATTGACATACCTCTTTTATTTTTCTTTGCTAATTTCATTTCTTTCTGTTTGGCTTCTTTGCGCCATAAGCGAAAAGAGTCAAACATCGCCGGCCGGGCTTTCTTCTTAAACAGTTTAACCTCGAGATTATCTAAAATTTCTGCGTCAAAGTTACCATATTGGGACCGTTTTAAAACACCATCTTTTCTGGTGTATTTTATCCATACTTCATTATATGTGATAGGACCTACTCCGTGCTTTATATAGAGCTCATATGTTGGAGTTCCAATCGGAGGAACCGGACACGAATCCTCTAATCGGGAGTCCTTACTTCAACCAAGACAAAACAAGTTTCCAAGTCTGCTAAGACCAGGCATCTTCGCTCACTAGTCTAGCTTCAAACTTCAAAGGATTATCGAATACGATATTTTCGTGAATACACGAGTCCCTTGGTTTTGGCGCTTGCAAGTTCCAAACAAGGTGTATCTCAAGGATACCAAAACTAAGAATCAAACTAAGGACTGGGAGACGCTCCACTTATACTTAACTGAAGTACTGATGATCGATGACGTCACTAGAATACTTGTCTATCGTTTTGCTCTACCAAGGATCACTGGGTCCAAAATAGGGCGATAGTCAGGGCAGCAGTCCTTCGTAGCCGTCGGGACGCGGGGAACCTCGCAGCAAAGACCTTCGGAACCACGTTGACATGCAGGGGTCGCTGAAGTGGCTGGCCGTCCTCTGGAATTTTCACACGAAGCTCCTCACGAACATCTGGCTTGGACCGTCACCGCTTGATACCGCCCGAGTTGGGCGCCAACTGAGGTGCCGGGTTTTTAGGAACCCGGTGGTGCCAGGGGAAAACACCCAAAGACCTCTTGAGTTCTTCCTGTTCCGGACCACAGAAACACAGAGTCTTCTAGGTGAAGTCAAAGATCGAGTTTTATTGGCTGCAACCAAGTAACAAGTGTCCTAGAAGTACAACAGCACGGTTTGTAGATTCTCAGGAGACTGTTCGGTTTTACAGAACCCGCCTTCTCCTTTATACAAAAATAACAGCTGCAGGCAAGAATTCTTTAGTTTACAATTTGATATTTGAGGGGGTATTTCTAAAGCGCAGCGTTCGCTCCGGAGGGAGCATCATGGCGCTGATACGGTCATATACATATTTCCACAATAATGAAAAAGCGAAGTCATGATGGCAAACCCACATTTTCGTATGTCCAGTTTGGGATGGATTACCCAGCCAAGCCCAGAACTCCCATCAGATATCGATGAAACCCCAATAAAATAGGGTACCTCCTCATCGTAAAACTGGTCATAAACAAGAAACAGGGACAGGTGTATGTGTGTGGATAACATGGTTTGCATGTAATGAATGGTTTATGGCATGTTGTGCCTTGATGCTATCTTACTCGGCCACTGGGCGAGGAACCGTCCGAACAGGTTTGGCCAGAGGCAGTGGAGTCAGCTCGGCCAGGTCATGGGGAAGTCAGCTAAGGTGGACGTGTCCTTGTAGATCAGACTCGGCCTTAATCTATTGACTATATAAGGGCAAGCCACAAGATGGATGCCGTTCACAAAATGGAACCTTGAGGGTTCGGGACGGAAACCATGATTTAAGGGTGATAGCGTCGCTCAATCACGACGCAAATGCATAGGGATAATGTCCTAATCATTACCGGTCTGCCGACACCAAATTCGTCATGGTACGATGATATTTTGTGACACGAGTGTTGGGCCTCGGTACCATATTATAGCAGGGTCGGAATTTTCAGAACCACACTGCACGCTCTAGAAGATTATGAAACCCTCTTATATCCTCTGGTGGAAAGTCTACTGGAGGAGGCATTGGAGAAGCAGGCAGAGCGATTTAGTAATTATCCCATTTTGCGTCCGTTTCACAAAGTTTTCCCTCCTCACGTTCTTCATCTGAAGAGTATGATTCCGGAAGAGGAACCGACTCCGGAGTGTTTAGAAGTGACAGTTTGGTAGGAGTAGATCTTTGCACCGTGACTCCACTAGAGGCCAAGAGACAGCAACAGGAACTGCAGGTGGGAAACAATGGCAGTAGTCTTCAAGCATTGACTGAAGATCTGAAATTAAAGCAGAAGGCACTGTCACCATCTCCTGTTGATAGTACAAGCGGCATGGCTACAGCTGTGCATAGTAAACTTGACCATATCCGACTTGCTCCTGCTCCTCATCGTCCTCTGGCTGATACTTGACATGCAAATCTGATGGGCTATATGCATGTCCAAAGGGGCCATTGTCGTCCGAATCTCCTTCTTCTTCCAGAAGATGAGTGGGTAAAAGAGGCGTAATTTTACTTGGTGACGTATGTTCTGGGGTAATATCCGTCTCCCACAATAGTGATTCATTCCTTGGTCCTGATATTGGCGATCTAGGAGCCTTCGGCGACAAGATAGTCTCCGTTGACAGCTGCATGGATGCTGACTACGATTGACTCAACAGAGTGCCCTCCTCCAGCGGCATCTTCTTCCCCATTGATAGAGAATCCATAGGCGCTAGTATTTTTGTCGACACTGGTGCCTTTGACAGCGACTGTAACCTTGACAACGGTGTCTTCGTTGAGGACGGTGTCTTCGACGACTATGGTGTCTTTGTCGACGACGGTGTCTTCATTGATGACGGTGCCTTCGTCGGTGGTGGTACTGTCTTTATCGACGACGATGGTGTCTTCGTTGAGGACTGTGTCTTCGTCGATGACGGTGTCCTTGTCGATGACGGTGTCTTCATCGATGACGGTGCCTTCATCGGTGGTGGTACTGTCCTCATCGACGATGACGACAACGATCTTCTCGATGGCAACTTCTCCATTGGTGGCCAGAGTGCCCTCATCCTGCGGCATCTTCTTCCCCGTCGACGACGAATCCGTTGGCGCCAGTATCTTTGTCGATGCCGGTGCCTTTGGTGGCGAATGTGCCCTTGTCGATGAAGACACCGTCATTGACGACGGTGTCTTCGTCAACAATGGTGCCTTCCATGGTGGAGGTACTGTCTTCAAAAGCGTAGACAGTTTCCAAACACAGCATGTGCTGAGGGAAAAATGAGTGGAACAAAGGGCAGAAAGGCACAAAAAATGAGTGGAACAGAAGGCAGAATAGCACAAAAAAACGAGTGGAACAGAGGGCAGAAGGGCACAAAAAGCAAAAGGAAAACGAGTGAAAGAGAGGGCAGAAGGGGACAAAAAAAGGGGAAAACTAGTGAAACAGGGCAGAAGGGCACAAAAAAGAAGGGGAAAACGAGTGGAACAGAGGGCAGAAGAGCACAAAAAACAATGGAAAGACAAGTGGCACAGAGGGCAGAAAGGCACATAAACAAGTAGAACAGAGGGCAGAAGGGCAAAAGAAAAGATTAGAAAAGAGGACAGAAAGGCACAAAAAACAAAGGAAAATGAGTGGAACAGAGGGCAGAAAGGCACAAAAATCTATTGGAAAAGAGGACAGAAGGGGACAAAAAAGAGGGAAAAACGAGTGGAACAAAGGGCAGAAAGGCACAAAAAACTAGTGGAACAGAGGGCAGAATGGCACAAAAAAACGAGTGGAACAGAGGGCAGAAGGGCACAAAAAACAAGAGGAAAACAAGTGGAAGAGAGGGCAGAAGGGCCCAAAAAAAGGGGAAAACTGTGAAACAGGGCAGAAGGGCACAAAAAAGTAGGGGAAAACGAGTGGAACAGAGGTCAGAAGAGCAGAAAAAACAATGGACAAACAAGTGGAACAGAGGGCAGAAAGGCACATAAACAAGTAGAACAGAGGGCAGAAGGGCACAAGAAAAGAGTGGAACAGAGGGCAGAAGAGCACAAAAAACAAGGGAAAAACGAGTGGAACAGAGGGCAGAAAGGCACAAAAACAAGTAGAACAGAGGGCAGAAAGGCACAAAAAACTATTGGAAAAGAGGACAGAAGGGCACAAAAATGAGGGAAAAACGAGTGGAACAAAGGGCAGAAAGGCACAGAAAATGAGTGGAACAGAGGGCAGAAAGGCACAAAAAACGAGTGGAACAGAGGGCAGAAGGGCACAAAAAAACGAGTGGAACAGAGGGCAGAAGGGCACAAAAAACAAGAGGAAAATGAGTGAAACAGAGGGCAGAAAGGCACAAAAAACAAGTGGAACAGAGGGCAGAAGAGCACAAAAAACAAGGGTAAACGAGTGGAACAAAAACAAGTAGAACAGAGGGCAGAAAGGCAAAAACAACAAGTGGAACAGAGGGTAGAAGAGCACAAAAAACAAGTGGAACAGAGGGCAGAAAGGCACAAAAACTATTGAAAAACAGGACAGAAGTGCACAAAAAACGAGGGAAAAACGAGTGGAACAAAGGGCAGAAAGGCACAAGAAACAAGTGGAACAGAGGGCAGAAAGACACAAAAACAAATAGAACAGAGGCAGAAGGGCACAAAAAACGAGTGGAACAGAGGGCAGAAGAACACAAAAAACAAGGGAAAAACGAGTGGAATAGAGGGCAGAAAGGCACAAAAACAAGTAGAACAGAGGGTAGAAGGGCACAAAAAATGAGTGGAACAGAGGGCAGAAGAGCACAAAAAAAGGGAAAAACGAGTGGAACAGAGGGCAGAAAGGCACCAAAAAACGATTGGAACAGAGGGCAGAAAGGCACAAAAAAAGAGTGGAACAGAGGGCAGAGGGGAACGAAAACGAGTGAAAAACGAGTGGAACAGAGGGCAGAACGGGCCAGTTTAACCAATTCATGTCATGGCGTGCTTATCCAATTTGGAAACTGCCCTTAAGACCCTTATTGTGGCGCTGTATGTGTGAAAATGCACCATCTTTTCACTTTGTAAAGAAAACGTTTTGAGTGCCATTTGGCGCCGCAGACACGCGCGGTTTGGTTCCTGGCGCACATAGCCATGGTTGCAGCGCACAGAGACCTTCCACTGCCGCACACAGAGGAAAATAATTAGAGGGAACATTGCTTATAAGGCTGATCATTCTAGAGAGACCTTTTACTGTGCCCTGAGGAGACGTTCTGAGAGGATTTCTGGGCACAGTTTGAGTGGTTGAGTGGAGTTGCTTGACAGAGTGCAAAGAATCCCTTTCTCTTTTGAGAGTAATCTTTGATGAAGAAGACTGCTCGCTCTCTGAGTCTGGCACAGGATCATACCTGGTCTTCATCTTTTGGATGCAAGTAAGAAGCCTTCGCTCACGGTATCTGAGAGTCTTATTGGAGAAGTTGTGACATATCTTGCAATCACACACCTTAAGAGACGGATATAAGCAATAAATGCATACCTATTGAGGGTCCTCCACATGAATCTCTTTTTCAGGCAGGTGGTGCACTCTTTTTGCCTTCCCTGACATGATTCAGTCAGATTTGTGGCAACAAAAGATATAAAGAGCACAAATATATATATGATTGAGAGAATATAGCAAGTAAAGTCACTTTCCTGAAAGTTGAAGTCGAGAAATCTTCTTGAAGATAAGAAAAGCTGAGCAGAGCTCAGAGGAGACTCCCCTGCACAACGTGCAGTAGAAAATCTGAGGTTCTGAGCTTCTCTCAGTAGTGTTCTAGAGGGTGGTCGATGCTGAATGGCTAAGGGAAAACGTTGGTCCCTTTTCTAATAATGACTATGATAGGTTAATAAACTGTGAGGCCTAGGCCTGTTGTAGTCTATCCCTATCAGTCTACCCTTATCACTACTACTATTTAAAGTAACCAGGGACTCCCATCATGACAACAGGGAATGATTCAAGCATGTGAATCTATGAAAGCTCCAATTCTTGAGTAATCATGTCTGTGGTTGGCAGCAGCCCTAGCTTGCTGGCAGGACCTGAAAGTCAGTTACAAGGTGCAGGAGGATGGCTTAATATATGGTGCTCCCTTACGTAAGTGTAGCACCCTGGAGTAATCCAGACAACCTTATGGTGATTTTAGGGGTCTTAGACAACCTTAGAAAGCTCTCTAAGTGGTAGCTATGGAGAGCCGCTTTGAGGTTTAGTCCAGAAGGAGTGTAAAGCAGCTTGTTTTACCAGAACATAATCTTATTGGTATAGATTGAGTGAAAAAGAACCACACAGTGTATTTATAAAAATATGTATGTATTATCACTAACACACACAAAAATCTCCTACCCGGAGATACACCCAATGCACACAATACTTTGCAAAGAAAACAGGTCAGTACACAAATACACAGTGGTAGCCAGGGAGAGACCAAACCATATATAAAATAGTGGGATGTGAACCACGACTCGTGTCAAGACTATACCCAGAAGAATTTGAAGTGCTGGGGGCCCAAGGAGGCCGTGTGCAGAGTGGGAACACGACTGCGTGCTTTATACAGGTCAAAGGGTAAGTTGCAGTTGCAATCTTAAAGAAGAAGGACCCTTACCAGTGGACCCTGAAGAAACCCGTGGAAGAGAGAAGATTGGGGAGCCATCCCACTCGTGGATACCCTAGGAAGCAGGATCCCTACACGAGGGAAGCTAGGTGCGTAGGTCCGCAGTGGCGTTGGAAACCGCAGTCGAACTCTATGGAGGACTTTAGGAAGATGCCGCTGGCGAAGAAGGTGAACGTGTCTGGTGGAACCCAAAGGTCGATTCAAGATGAGAGGCACCTCCAAACAGAGGGGACAGTGTCTATGCTACTCAGGAGTGACCAGGAGGTACAGAAGAGAAATGCCCACCAATGTCGAGTGACACAGGAGAGTTGACGATGACCTTGGAGCTGCAGCTGTGTGGACAGGTGATGCTGTAGAAGACCAGGAGCCATTCACGAGCTGTCCCTCGTCGGATGTTGAGAGTTGAGGGGTCAGTGTCTGTCAGAAGCACCAGCAAGCCTTGGCAACTACAAACAAAGAAGCATGCAAAAAAGGTGCATGTTTGTACCAGCAAGGTCCAAGTGACTCACCACGAGCAGGGGAGTCGGAGAAGCTCACTGGAGTCAAAGAAGATCCTCAAGAGGACCCACAGGCCAGAGGCACTGGAGTCACAAGAGGACCTTGGCAGCTAACCAAATATGCAGGCTCATGGTGCAAGAAATGCAGTGAGGACAAAGATCTTGGTAGACGGTGATGCTTGAGGCTAGAGCTTCTTAGAGCCCGAAGATCTCTGGTGAAGAGAGCCAACAAGCCTTTGCAAAGGCAAGTTGAGGTGGTGAACAGGGGTTCTGTTCCAGCAGTTCTGATGAGGGATATTTGCCTCAAACTCGGTGAGAAGAGAGTGCAGGCCTCAAAGGATTTGCAGAACCACCACCTGTGTTGCTGAGACTTTCGGAGTCTGTGGGAGCCCAGGATCAGCAGACCGGTCAGCTTTGTTGCAGTGCCTGCAAATGCAAGGCAGTGACTCCTTCACTTCAAGGGAGATTCCTTCAGGTGTCTTGGATGTCTACAGGCGTTGGGAGGATCCTGTATGGAGCACAGGCTCAGACGTTGCAGCAGATGAGCAGGACGACGAGACCAGGAGCAGCAGGAGTCTTCGCATTTGCAGTCTTGAAGCCCAGAGCAAAGTCCAGCGTAGTCCAGAGTGCCTAGACAGTTGACGAAGAAGTGGTGTCTGATCGGAATCTTGTCCCAGAACGAATCTAGGGACCCACCCACAGGTAAGCCCTTAAATACTCTAAGGAAAGGGTTGGAATGATTCAGGGGTCCCTCCCAGCGGAGGGGTAGGATAGTGGGGAGCATACTCGCAGGTCCTTTGTCCAGTTTCGCGCCAGAGCGGGAACTAATGGTCCCCTGAGCTGGTTTGAACTCGAGTATTCATGGAGGGCATCAAATATGCCCTTCAAGCAGACTGAGGGGCACTGGTAAGTGCCCCCACCCTGTCCTAATACACTAAGTCCTGTCTGGAAGATAGTCACAGGAGGGCAGAATCGTATCTCTGGTTGGCAGCAGCCATAGTTTGCTGTCAGGGTCTAGAAGACTGGTACCGGGAGCATCGAGGACCTACCGGTGGAGCTTTACAGTGCATGGAATCATACCTCTGACACCATTTACGGTGTGGGTGCATGATATGATTCCAACATGTTTGATACCAAATTCAACAGGGTTCGTTCCAGCCAGTTTAGATATGATCATCGCGTAATGACGCATGGCCACTCTATATATCATAATGGCTGATGCACTTACAACCCGGGAGCATGGACTCCAAAGGTTGTAGGGGTGTCCTGCTCATGCGGGGACACACTCACACACAAACCGAGCACCCTGCCTTCAGGATTGAAAGATCTGCCTTAGGGGTGATGTATAGGTTTGAAGTGCAGTGACCTCAGATATATAAGCAAACGTATATCTGTCATAAGGGGTGCGAGCACCATCTTACACAGGCTGCAATGGCAGGCCTGTAGTCCCAGTTTGAGTGGTCCTCCAGGAGTGGTATAGTATATGCTTCAGCCCATGGGCCACCCCTGGTGTACCTATGCCCTGAGTACCTCAGTACCATATACTATAGACTTACAAGGGTACACCATTAGCCAATCCGGGATGTACGTAAGTACTCACCATCCAATTTAGGGGAGAAAGCACAGAGCCTGGAGTCCTGATTATCCGGATCCCAGTCAGGCTAGTCAGAAACAGCGTAACACCAGTCAAAAAGTAGGGGTAACCATAAAAGTAGATCCTACTTTCCTACACCGGAAGTACAGGGGGTAACCCAAGGGAGCCCCCAGTACATGGCATCATGCTTCCAACACTAGAATGGGTGTTGGAGTATGATCCAACATGTTTGATACCAAACGTGACTGGGTTGCAATGACCGATGTCCACTATATATATTAAAATGGCTGACCGCATTTACAAAGCCTGGAAAATCAACTCTTGGGTTTTTAGGGGTGTCCTGCTCATGCAGGGGCACTCTCACAATTATAACCAAGCACTCTTCCCTCATGACTGAAGAGCCTGCCATAGGGGTTACTTATAGAGTTTAAGTGCAGTGACCTCATACATAAGGTAACATATCTTGTGAGAGGTGCAAGCACCAACTCACACGGCTGCAAAGGCTGGCCTGTAGTCACGGTTTAATTGAACTCCCATGGATGGCAAAATACATGCTGCAGCCCATGGGAGACACCTGGTGTACCTATGCCTGGTTTCCTTAGTACCATATGCTAGGGAATTACAACGGTACACCAGTAGCCAATTGGGGATGTACAAAAGTACCTCCCATGGTCAATTTAGGGAGAAAGCACAGAGACCGGGGCCCTGATTAGCAGGATCCCAGTCAGAATAGGTTAAAACACACTGACATCAAGCAAAAAGTGGGGGTAACCATGAAAGCAGATCCTACGTTCCTACATGAGGAGAAAGACTGGGTTCAGAACCCACTCACAATCATGGGCTGAGCCCAATCCTGCAAATGTATGAGTTGGGGTTGGAAACCTAAGTGTGTTGTGCAGATAGCTTGTATATTCTTCTGTCTTTGTTCTGTCTAAGTATGTGGATATGGCAAAGAAAGAGACTTTGGGATGGGCCCTGGACTGAGATACGCCACGCTGAAGATGTAGAAGTAGTTGGAGATAGTTCCAGAATAAGAGGAAGCCACACTTTGCTTTGGCTCATATTTGTTGTACAGTGGCACAAACACATAAGAGGAAACATCAACATATGAAAGCAGCATCACAGTTGGGTGCAGCGGGTGACCAGTTATGAAAGCACAGAATTCCCCAGAGCATTGCAAAAGGCTCACAGGCAGAAGATGCGACTTGAGGTGAAAGGAAAAGCACATTGCACAGCCTTGGATACAATGAAAGGGTCCGTTCTCCACATAAGGAATTCTGCTGGAGAACAGTGCTCAGATATGAGGGGACTCCTATTAGTCAGGCACGGAAGTCTTCATGGTAGAAGGTCGTCCTTCTGTGCAGGGAGGATACATGTGCATAAGCTAGTCTGCATTTATTTCCTAAAATGTCAGCAAAAGTGGGCTATCTTCCTCAAGTACTGGTGGATGGTTCCTATTCCTACTGGAGAGAGAGACATACTTTCTGTCCCAGCATTCTCACAGATCTCTGCCTGGTGGAAAAGGTGAAGTTGAATATTTGGCTCAAAATGATACCACATATCCAGAAACAACCCCAGTTAGAATAAAGCCAATAAACGACTCACACCAGAAGCCAAACTTGAAATTTTGGAGAAACAAAATCAATGGTAGGCGTACCATTGTGCATTTACTATTCAGTCCCATGGTATGAAATATCCTACAATATGCTCATTAGTTCCTAGACTGATGGCAAGCATCCAATAAGGTTGACTGAGTTAGTGCATCTGTTCCCAAATGCTCCAGGAGCCAATGAATGATTGTTTATGAAATAAGCAACCCATGCCAGAGCTGGACCCAGAATGCAGGGGATTGGCATGCAGACCATATCCTTTGTAGAAATGTTTGGTAGTGGCCCTGTCCTCTGCCACAGTTCTTTACCCTTGTGTTCCTTCTTTTAGTAAGGACCATGATCATTAGAACGTGATCACAAGTAACCTTTTCTGTTTCACTGGATATCATTTATAACCAGATATTCAACCAAAGGCTTACAATGTTTATGCAGGCAGGGAAGAGAGTTGAAAGAAAGCAGTGTATGGTAACAGGCATGAAGGAGACTGCTAACGGACAAGTTACTTACCTTTGGTAATGCCTTAACTGGTAAAGCCAAGATCTAGCAGCAGATTCCTTACATATGAATTTCCCAGGCGTAAGACTGGATCCGGATGATTTTTCTTCAAGCAAAAACCCTGTGTGCCAGTAGGTGGTATAATTCAACTCTGCATTATGTCATCCACGCTGGATGTGACGTCTGCGCCACGGATATAGGCATCACCTCAGACGATAAAGCCTGAAGCTCGCTCATCTTTCTGGCAGATGTCAATGCCACTAAAGAACAAGTTACTTACCATTGATGTATCTGATAGAGACATATGTTAGTTGTAGATTCCTTACCTCAAAATTTACCCCAGGCGTCAGCCTGAATCTGGAGATTTTTTCTTCAGCAGTACTCCTACGTGTTGGTAGGTGTCGTTGGTTTTACTCAGCGTCCATGTTCGGCGTCTTGGTGGCTGGGATGGCATCATAGTGCCTACTTAGGCACCACCCCTTAGCACTGACGTCAGTTCTGACATGACTTTCTAAACCAGAAGCGCATAGCCATGAAAGACACTGACCACGGGCGCGCCACAACTAGGACCCTGTCAGGGAATCCCTATCCCTAGAAATCAGTTCGTCGAGCGGGAAGGATGTGTGGGGCGGTAAGGAATCTACACCTAGCATGGGTCTTTACCAGATACATTGTTACTGAAGGTAAGTAACTAATGTCTATCTGATAGAGACTGTTAGTTATAGATTCCTTACCTTAGAATAGACACCCCAGCAATACCATCCCCTTTAAAGGGGTCTGTGGACCAAGTTCACACAAGAAAGTCCTGCAGGGCCGAGCGGGCAAAATAGCCATCCCTCCGGACTTGGCTGTCCTGGAAATAGTGTCTGGTAAATGTGTGCAGAGATGCCCACGTTGCCCCTGGCAGATATCAAGGAGTGGGAGTCTAAGTGCCAATACAGTGGTTGCTTCCGTAGCCCTACTGGAGGATCCTTCTTCGCTAAAGCATAGCAGATTGTAATGCAAAGGACAACCCATCGAGAGATGGAACAGCCCAGCCTTTCTTGGCACCCACATAGCCAATAAAGAGTTGATCAACCACCTGAAAGTCTTTGGTGCAGTCAAGATAGAATGACAGCGCACATTTAGGGTTCAGACGGAAGGGTGCAGAGGTGGGAAAAAGGTGGGCTAGGTGATAGATTGTCTGACATGAAATGGCCTAACTACTGTAGAAAGGAACAAAGGACTTGTTCTAAGCACCACTTTGTCCGGATGCACAGAGAAGAAAGGGAGCTTGGAAGGTAGAGCCTGAAGCTCACTACCCTGCGAGCAGAGGTGATGGAAACAAGGAAGACAGTCTTGAGAGTGAGGAACCTGAAATGACAGTTATGAAGAGACTCAAGGCAAGTACACATAAGAAATGTGAGAACAAGATTCAAGTCCCACTAGGGCATTATGAAGGGAGATGAAGGAAACAGATGAGTAATGCCCTTAAAGAATATGTTAACAATAGGAGACTTGAACAAGGATGGCTGATCTGGCAGCCAAAGGAAAGCAGAGATAGCTGCAAGATAAACTTTGAGAGTGCCTAGAGCAGAGCCCTGCTGGGCCAAAGAAAGTATATACAAAAGGATCTCTGAAAGAGGGACAGAAAAGGGATCCATAGTCTTAGATGTGCACCATGCCACAAACTTGTTACATCTACCAACTTAGTGGAGGGACGCCTGGCTGCCAGTATGACATCACAGACTTTGGGCAGAAGGTCGAAAGCTGTCAACTGTTGCCGCTCAATCTCCAAGCAAGGAGGTGAAGACTGGACAGGTTCGGGTGAAGAAACTTCCGATGCTGCTGCAACAGAAGATCCTTCCGAAAGTTCAGTCTGATCAGAGGATCAATGGCCATGCTCAGAAGTACGGGGGTCCAGACTCTTTGTGCACAGTCCGGAGCCACGAGGATGACTCGGGCCTGATTGGGCTTGATCTTCTTGAGCACTCGGTCAGAAATGGTACAGGCGGAAAGGCGTACAGGAGGCCATAGTTCCACTCTCGACGAAAAGCGTCGCCAAGTGAGTGCCGCCTTGGAAACTCCAACGCGCAATACTACTGACATTGCCCTTTCTTTTCTGTGGCAAACAGATCTAACCAAGGCTCTCCCCAACGCTGAGAGAGACCTTGCACCACCTCCGGCTGAAGACACCATTCGTGATCGACCAAGCACCGACGGCTGCGTTTGTATGCCCTGGCATTCAGAGAACCCACCAGGTGTTGAACCACCAGGGTTATGCCCTGATGTTCCTGCCATGTCCAGCGGTGGAGAGCCCCACACTGTTTAATGCAGTACCACATGGCGGTGGTATTGTCTGTGAACACCTGCACCAATTTCCATTTGAGAGAGGGAAGGAATGCCATCAGTGCCAGTCTGATCACCCGGAGCTCCAGCAGGTTGATATGGAGCCTGGACTCTGCCATAGACCAGACGCCTCTGAACTCTGCTTCCCCAAGAGGGCCGCCCCATCCCAGGAGAGATGTATTAGTCACTAACGTTAGATCTGGTTGGGGAAGGGAGAAGGATCTGCCTCTAACCCAATCTTGGTTTGTTAACCACCACTGCAGCTGAGTCACAGTCCCCTCAGAGATCTGGACATAGTCAGATAGATTTCCATGATGCTGCGCCCATTGGAACTCACTCACCCTGCGAGCAGAGGTGATGGGAACAAGGAAGACAGTCTTGAGAGTGAGGAACCTGAGAGGACAGTTATGAAGAGGCTTGCGGGGAATACACATAAGAAATGTGAGAACAAGATTCAAGTACCACTAGGGCATTATGAAGGGAGAAGAAGGAAACAAATGAGTAATGCCCTTAAATGCGATCCAGCGCGTGCAACGAAATTCGTTTTATTTATTTGTTTGTGTACTTACGTCTGTGCTGCCGTATTCAGCAGTTTACTATCCCTCGCCCTGCCCCACCCTGGCCCCTCAGCACGCCCACTACGGGCCGCAACTGGAGAGAAGGCAAGATTACCTCCTCTTGCCCTTTGGTCGGTTGGAAACCATTTTGCACATCCCACATATAAAACCTTTTCCATTTAAAAGAATAGGAAGGCCTTCTAGACTCTCTCATGATGTTCATGCAGTCCTGAGGAAGACCTAGGTGTCCATACTGGAGGACCTGAGGAGCCATGCTGCTAAGTGCAGCAAGGGAAGGTTGGAGTGTAGGATCCTCCTGTTCATCTTTGTCAGCAGGTCCAGTCTGCATGGAAGCCTCCTGTGTGGGCACTTCGAGAGATGCAGAAGGTCCTGGTATCACCACTGTTGGGCCAGTCTTGTGCTATCAGTATCATCCTCGCTCTGGAGTATGAGAACTTGGTTATGACAGTCGGGATGAGAGGAAGAGGAGGAAAAGTGTACACAAAGTCCCTTGACCAGTTGATGAAAATGGCATTACCTTTCGGCCCTGGCCGGTAAACCCTTGATGCAAAGTCGTGGCATTTTTTGTTTGTATTGTCTTCGAAGAGATCGATGCTAGACTGACCCCATTGTTGAAAAATGTCGGCCACCACTTTGTCTGCAGAACCCAGTCTTGCTGATCTTCGAAGTGACGACTTAGGAAGTCTGCTTGAGTATTTTGTTCTCCTGGCAGATGGACTGCTGTGATTGAAAGCTGCCTGGCCAGGAGCCAATGCCATATCGCCTGAGACTCCAGGGACAAGGGGCGAGAGCGGGTCCCTCCCTGTTTGTTTAGATAGTACATCATGGTTGTGTTGTCCGCCTGGACCAAAATGGATTGGGACAGAATGGACAGGTAGAAAGCTTTGAGGGCTAAATGCACTGCCCGTAGCTCCAGCATGTTGATGTGCTATGCTTTTTTCCTGCTCGACAATTAGCCCTGACTTTGCAGAGTGCGCAACCCAACCCTGAAGGGAGGTGTCTGTAATCAGAGACTGTGTCGGGGGAGGTTGGTGGATGGGAACTCCCACCAGGAGATTTTTCCGATGAGAACAACATGGGATGGATGATCTCACAGCATGGGAAAGTTGAATCTTTTCGTCCGTCGAGCGGTTTTCTTATCCCATTTGCCTTCCAGGGCCTGCTGCAGAGGCCTCATCCTCAGCCTGGCATTGGGGACTAGGAAAATGCAAGATGCCATCGACCCCAGGAGCGATGCAACCTGCCAAACTGAGGGATGGTGAGCTTGAATAAGACAATTGCAAATCAGCCTCATTGATAATAGTCTCTCCTCCAAAGGATACACTCTTTCTGTGCTGGAGTCTAGAGTAGCACCCTTGGTAATGTATTCTGTGAGTGGGCTGATTAATTGATTTCTCCAAATTGATTTGAAGGTCCAACCGCTCTAGCAAAGTCAGACAGTGTAGATAGTGGTCTTTCACACTCTGATGTGATGAGCTATTTAGGAGCCATTCGTTGAGGTACAGATAGATAAACAGTCCTTGGCCATTGAGCAGCGGCTACTATAGCCATGCACTTGGTGAAAACTCGAGGGAGAGATCTCAGGCCAAACGGCAGGACTTTGTACTGATAGTGTTTGGACCCTACCATGAAGGGTAGGAACTTACGGTGGCGTCAAGCAATTGGAACATGGAAGTAAGCATCCTGAAGGTCTATTGAGCACATTCAGTCTCCTTGTTGGAGATGAGGATATATTTGATGGGGTACCAGCATACAAAATTTCTCTTTTTGGATGGCTTTGTTGAGGATGCAAAGATCCAATATAGGTCTGAATCCTGCTTTTTGGCCTTTCTTTCATACTAGGGAGTATCTGGAGTAAACCCCATTTCCTCGTTGTGAGGGAGGAACTTCTTCTATGGCGGTTTTTAGTAAGAGAGTGGATACCTCGTGCCGTAGCAGCGACAGTTGGTGACCACTCGTTTTTACAGGAGGAGTGGATAGTGGTGGAAAGCGGAAACATAGAACATATCCATTTTACAGTATATTCAGTACCCATTGATCTTTTGTAATGCTGCGCCACTCTTGCACATGGTAAGCAATACTTCCCCTCACCGGAGTGGGTAAAGGCGACATAGGAAGCGATTGGTCATTGTTTGGCAGTGTTCTTGTTGGTGGAGGAGGTTGTCGAGGTGCACCTCTACCAAAGGAAGGCCGACAGTCTGGTGATACTGCCTCTGAGACCATGGAGGGGTTTGAATCCTTTGATGGGCAGTTTTTCTTTGAAGCACTCTAGTGAATCCCACAATGCCCTGTCATAGCGCCCCAAAAGGGCTGCAGCGCTAGATACCTTCAAAGATGCAGCTGCAGAGCCACATGCTTTCCTTCCCCATGAATCCTGCTCTCTGCTCTCCTTGTCTAGAGGAACAATTGTAGAAAAGACTACTGTGTAAGTCTTATTTGCAGCAGCAATGATCACAGAGTCTGGCAGAGGATCCACCCTGAGGAATAGAGGATCCTGCTCTGATGGTCTGTACTTCTTTAGGATCCTCGCAGGAGCCGTTTTGAGTGACACTGGGGTGAGAAGGATATCCATGACCGGCTGTGGAAGGCCCGGAACCAAAGGCAGTAGCGATCTTGACACTGATCTTTGGTGAAGGGTCTCAAAGATGACTGACGTTGATGTCAGTCATCAGAAAAACATCAAAACCTGGTTGTTCGAGCAATAACAAGAACGACCCTGCGAACCCCATACCATTCTTCTGTGCTGTGTCTCAGAGCCGGGAAACCCTTTTTGGGTAGCTGTGCGCCTTACAAGTTTAATAAATAAATAAATAAATAAATAACTAAATGTCTGAGGAGCGGACATTTTAATATTTAATTTTTATGCTCCTCTTCCCAGTACATCGTGAAAGGTATTAATGTCATTCACTGGCGATATTCTGGAGGGTGGACTGTCGTTTAGTGTGGGAGAACAGCCCCTCTCGAAAGAGTGTGTAGAGGAGTACCAAGAAGGAGTTCTACGCCCTTTGCGGTGGCTACGTGAAGTGGACCTCCGACCTGAAAGATTCAACAAAACACAGGGCCATGCGAAACCCTGCATACTGGTGAATAGCCATAATGTAAATGAAGAAAAGCACAAGTTACTACTTGTGTAACGATATATCTGTAAGAGACATTAGTTAGTGATAGATTCCTTACCTTAGAATATCCCCAGGCGTCAGACTGGATCCGGAAACTTTTGCGTAGCAATACCCCTGCGCGCTGGTAGGCGTCGTCTGCGGCTCCGCGTCCGTCGTCGGCGTCGTGAGCGCCGGGATGACGTCGTCGGAGTACTTAGACGGCACCCATGCGCGCTGACGTCAGTTCTGACACACAGCTTTTCCGCGCCAGATACGCAGAGCCATGATAGAACTAACACTGGTGCCATGAAACTAGGGCCCTGAAAGGGGATGACCTTAACCCTAGATATCGGTTCGCAGAACGGGGAGGATGGGTGGGTCGGTAAGGAATCTATCACTAACTAATGTCTCTTACAGATATATCGTTACACAAGTAGTAACTTGTGCATCTGAAAGAGACACGTTAGTGATAGATTCCTTACCTTAGAATAGATACCCCAGCAATACCAACCCCGGTGGTGGGTCTGCGAACCAATATCACACCAGAAAGTCCTGGAGGACGGAACGGCCAAAGAAGCCATCCCTCCGGACTTGACTGTCCAGGCAGTAGTGTCTTGCGAACGTGTGCAGCGAGGCCCACGTAGCTGCCTGGCAAATGTCCTGCAGGGGGACACCTCGGCCCAGGGCAGTTGTCGTTGCCGTGGCCCGAGTGGAGTGAGCCCGCAATCCAGCTGGGGGCTCCTTCCTCGCCATGGAATAACATGCTTAGATACACAAGATGATCCACCTAGAGATGTTCCTCTTGTGCACAGCCTTACCCTTCTTCGCGCCCACGTAACCAACAAAGAGTTGGTCATCCACCCGGAATTGGCGTGTGCGATCTAGGTAGTAGGAGAGCGCACGTTTTGGATCCAGACGGTGGAGCCTCTCTTCCTCTTTCGAGGGATGCGGAGGCGGAAAGAAAGTGGGCAAGGTAATGGACTGCCCGATGTGGAAGGCCGTGACAACCTTGGGCAGAAAGGAAGGTCGTGTACGTAACACCACCTTGTCAGGATGAACAGACAGGAAAGGTGGAGAAGAAGAAAGAGCCTGGAGCTCACTCACCCTCCTGGCAGAGGTGATGGCAACCAGGAATGCAGTGTTCAGAGTAAGGAGACGAAGAGGACAGTTATGAAGTGGCTCGAAGGGAGCACACATCAGATAAGTGAGAACAAGATTCAAGTCCCACTGGGGCATCACGAAGGGAACAGGAGGGAACATGTGTGTGATGCCCTTCAGGAATCTACTTACAATAGAAGACTTGAATAAAGAAGGCTGATCTGGTAGCCTTAATAAGGCTAATAGAGCAGAGAGGTACCCTTTAAGAGTGCCCAGAGCAGAGCCCTGCTGGGCAAGGGAAAGAAGAAAGAGCAGCACTTCCGAAAGGGGTGCAGAGAGAGGATCCACAGCCTTTGCTGTGCACCATGCCACAAATCTGTTCCACCGGCAGGCGTATACCGACTTTGTGGAGGGACGCCTGGCTGCCAGAATGATATCACAGACTTCAGGAGGCAAGTCAAATGGCCTCAACTGTCGCCGCTCAATCTCCAAGCTTGTAGGTGGAGACTGGACAGGTTCGGGTGCAGGACCGTCCCCTGCTGCTGCGACAGAAGGTCCTCCCGAAGAGGCAGACGAATCGGGGGATCGACTGACATGCTGAGTAGCTCGGGATACCAGTATCTTCGTGCCCAGTCCGGAGCCACAAGGAAAACCTGGGCCCGGTCGCGCCTGATCTTCTTCAGCACTCTGGGCAGAAGTGGTATAGGCGGAAAGGCGTACAACAGACCGCAGCTCCACTCGCGACGAAAAGCGTCTCCGAGCGAGTGCCGCCTTGGAAATTCCAACGCGCAGAACTGATGACATTGCGCGTTCTCTTCTGTGGCGAATAGATCTAACCAAGGCTCTCCCCACTGCTGAAAGAGACCTTGCGCCACGTCCGAGTTCAGACGCCATTCGTGATCCATCATGCACTGACGGCTGAGTTCGTCCGCCCTGGCATTCAGAGAGCCTGCCAGGTGTTGAACCACCAGGGTCACGCCCTGATGTTCCAGCCATTGCCATAGGCGCAGAGCCTCCTGGCAAAGGGTCCACGACCCCACCCCGCCCTGTTTGTTGCAGTACCACATGGCGGTGGTGTTGTCGGTGAACACTTGCACCACCCGTCCCCGGACAGAGGGGAGGAATGCTTTCAGTGCTAGACGAATCGCCCGAAGCTCCAGCAAGTTGATATGGAGCCGGGACTCCGCCGGAGACCAGAGGCCTCTGATCTCCGCCTCTCCCATGTGGCCCCCCCAGCCCTGGAGGGACGCGTCCGTCACAACTACGTGCTCCGGTTGGGGTAGGGAGAGGGATCTGCCACTGACCCAGTCGCGGTCCGTGAGCCACCACTGCAGTTGTCTCGCAGTGCCCTCCGAGATCAAGACATGATCGGACAGGTTGCCCTGATGCTGGGCCCACTGAAACTTCAGGTCCCACTGCAGAGCCCGCATCCGTCACCTGGCGTGACGCACCAGAAGGATGCAGGAGGCCATCAGTCCCAGAAGCCGCAGCGTCAACCTGACCGAGACTCGGGATAACGGCTGGAAGATGGGAACCAGAGCCTGAATATCCCGAACCCGCTGCTCGGGTGGAAAAACCCGAAACTGCGCCGAGTCGAGAACCGCTCCGATGAAGAGGAGCTTTTGAGAGGGACACAGGTGTGACTTCGGCACATTGATGGAGAACCCCAGCAGGTGCAGGAGGTCGGCCGTAGTCTGGAGGTGGCTGACGACTGTCTGGGGCGAGCCCGCCTTCAACAACCAGTCGTCGAGGTAGGGGAAGACTGATACACCCTGCCTGCGCAGATGAGCTGCGACCACCGCCATCACCTTCGTGAACACCCGTGGGGCGCTGGTAAGGCCGAAGGGGAGCACGGTGAACTGAAAGTGCTCCTGGCCTACCGTGAACCGCAGGTAACGCCGGTGGGCCGGCAGGACGGGGATGTGGAAATAAGCGTCCTGCAAGTCCAACGCTACCATCCAGTCTCCTGGGTCCAGGGCAGTTAAGACCTGAGCCAAAGTGAGCATCTTGAACTTCTCCGTACGGAGGAAGCCGTTGACGTTCCGCAAGTCCAAGATAGGGCGTAGGCCCCCTTTGCCCTTCTTGGGCACCATAAAGTAGTGGGAGTAACAACCACACCCTACTTCTGGCCCAGGAACGCGCTCGATGGCCCTCTTGGCCAAGAGGGCCGAAACCTCCTCTTGCAGAAGTTGCAAGTGATCCCCCGACACACGGTGGTATTGTGGTGGCATGGATGGAGGGGATGCCTCGAAGGGGAGGGAGTAGCCCCTTCGGACAATTTGCAGCACCCACCTGTCCGAAGTGACTGTATGCCAGTGGGAGAGGTGATGGCGAACCCTGCCCCCCACAGGCGTCACATGGGCCTGAAAACTCGGACTAGGAAGGTTTAGAGGCCGGTGCTGCTGAGGGAGGTGTGGACTGGCCTCGCCGTGTTCCCCGACCACCGCCACGGCGGTTCCCACGTCCGCCACCGTGCTGCTGGACATTTTGCGGCGTGTGGCTGGCGGTACGTGGCGGGGCGCCCCTTCCGTGGCCACGAAAGGAGCGAAAGGCACCCGATTGCTGTCGTGGGGCCGTAAGGCCCAAGGACTTGGCCGTAGCCCTGGAGTCCTTGAAACGTTCCAGCGCATGGTCTGCCTTGTCGCCGAAGAGGCGACGGCCATCAAACGGCATGTCCAGGAGAGTGGCCTTGACATCGGCCGAGAAGTTGGCGGACCTCAACCAGGCGTGGCGTCGAACCGCCACCGTCGTTGCCATCGCCCTGCCCAGTGAGTCCGTTGTATCCAGCCCACACCGGATAGAAAAGCGTGCTGCATCTCGGCCGTCCGCAAGGGCTTGGCTGAGTTTAGCCTGGACCTCCTCCGGGCATCCAGGCAGCACCTCCGCAACCGTGTCCCACAGGGTGTGGGTGTAGCGGCCCAAGAGACAGGCGGTGTTCACAGACCGCAGCCCTAGGCTTACAGACGAGAAAACCTTCTTCCCGAACTGTTCATATCTCTTGGATTCCCTGTCGGGCGGGCCCGATGGAAATGCGGTCTGGGAGTTTGAGGCCTGGATGACCAGACTCTCGGGGTGGGGTGGGTGGACAAAAAGCATGGGTCGCCCGGTGCCGGGCGGTAGCGTCTGGCCACGTTCCTGTCCACAGACGGGCCTGTGGCGGGCTTGGACCAAGTGCCCAGAAGAACGTCACACAAGGCCTCATTGAACGGCAGTAGGGGCTCCGCGGAGCCTGACTGCGGTTTGAGGACCTCAGTGAGGAGATTAGTCCTCACGGCCGCGACGGGGAGCTGAAGGTTTAAGGCCTTAGCTGCCTTCGTCAACACTACGCTGTAAGCAGAACCCGCCTCCGAAGCCACAGTCGGGGGCGATGTAAATCCAGTGTCTGACGAGGTGTCAATACCACTGGCCTCCCCAAGCTCATATGTCCAGTCCTGCTGTGACTGGCAATCATGTGCCAGAGGGTCCTCGGACCCCTCCCAATGCTCCTCGTCACCTGTGTCCTGGAGACCAGGATTAACAGCCAGGGCCTCCTCGTGGAGATAAAATTCTCCAAAGGCCGACGGAATCGGCGCCCAGCGGCGCCCTCCCGATGCCTGAGCAGAACCGCAGGAGGCATTGGGGGCGGCAACCACATCGGCTACCGGGGACGACACCTGAAGGGACGGCGCCGGCGAGGTCGTAGGGTCGACCGGCGAGGTCCCGGATCCGGAGCCGGATCCAGCGAGGTCTTGCGGCGCCGAGACCGAAGTCGCCAGCGGCGCCGGGCCCGAAGCACCCGACGTCGTCGGGGCCGAAGCGCCCGACCCGGCAGGACCTCCAGACGGAACCGATTGGCCCGAAGGCGCCACGGGAACCGACTGAGGAGGGAGGCCCTCATGGCCATGAGGTACCTCTCGACCTCGTCCGGCGTCGCGCCGTGCCCAGGGACCCGAAGGTGTGGGGCAGGCGGCGACGCTTGCGACTCCCGCGGAGCCGCGTGGGCGGTGTCGCCCGAGTCCCTGGCCGCATCGTGTGAGCGTCGGGGCGGGTAGGAGGATCGATGATGTCGCTCCGACCTCTCATGCCTCTTACCTGAGGACTTGGAACCAGACGATCGGTGTCCACTTCCGGAGCGTCGATGACTCCGACCTCGCGACCTGTCCCTCGACCTCCCGTGGTACCGGGACCGGGACCTGGAGCGGCGCGGGGCCGACTGCCTCAGCTCGAGACGCTTGCAGGACCGCTCCCGCCTAGCCTTTGACGTCAGGGCCCGGCAGTCGGAGCAGGATCGATCGTCGTGGTCGAGGCCTAAGCACTTCAGGCACCGGCGATGGGGGTCCGTGACCGACATGAGACGGCCGCACTTCGAACAAGGCTTGTACCCGGGCATCCCTGGCACCGATAGTCGAGAAATCGACAAAGAAAGAGAGATCAAAAGGATCAAAAATTTCAGTCAAAAATTGACTGGGGGTAGAGCTTCTTCCGGATCTGCGCTAGCTGGCGCGGAAAAAAGAAGAACTGACGTCAGCGCGCTTGGGCGCCGTCTAAGTACTCCGACGACGTCATCCCGGCGCTCACGACGCTGACGACGGACGCGGAGCCGCAGACGACGCCTACCAGCGCGCAGGGGTATTGCTACGCAAAAGTTTCCGGATCCAGTCTGACGCCTGGGGATATTCTAAGGTAAGGAATCTATCACTAACGTGTCTCTTTCAGATCCTTACACTCTATAGACCATTCATCAATGGTAATGAATGGCATGGTAACAACAAACTAAACCTATAAAGAAAACACCAAGCTGTTTGTTAAATCACACCATTACGTGACATATTGATAGAGCCAATACACGGCATGATGATACCAAACTAAAAAGTTACTTACCTTCGGTAACACTGTATCTGGTAGAGACACAGTCTATCCACAGATTCCTTAACTTAGAATATCCCCAGGCGTCAGACTGGATCCGGAAAACTTTTTCCCCAGCAATACCTGGCTCCATCCTGACGTCGTCCACGGAAGTGATTCAATGGAGCTCTGATAAGATGGCCTGGTATATGATGTCCACTATTCTCGTGGGCACCTTGCACCAGTCCAAACGACCCTTATAGATGGTAGGTTGTAAAGTCAACCTTAAAGAAAGCTATCCTAGTGGTATCTGGGGAGAGCAGCCTTCAGGCTAAGACTTAGAGGCGAGTTAAGCAAGTTGTTTTATCGAATATAATCTCTTGAATGACCAAATGAAAGCACACCACACAAGGTATATATCAAATATATATGTATTTATCCTAAACAAAACCCCTCTGGACTCTTTATGAGGTCAGAGGTAAAAGTACAATACAAGGAACTTAATTAGCATACGATAAGTTGCACAGTATACGTTATGCCCTAGGGGTCTCACAAACCATATACTAAAATAGTGGTATAACAAGCACGTGAGAGTTAGAAAGCAGGCCTTGGGCCTGTAGAACCGTTGGGGCTACCTGGAACCACCAAAGGTTAGGATGCAGGAGGCCCACGGGGACGCGTTCATTGTCTAAACACACCGCGGATCACAATTGATTTTCTATGGAGAACAAACAAGTTACAATTTTAAAGATTAAAGGCACTTCTAGGTGAGCTACGATTAAACCCTTTTAGACTTAGACACTTCGAGAGTAAAGACCCACGGGAGCATCGGAGTACTCGAGTTACCTCACCCAGGGAAGCTGAGTGTATAGGTGTCCTTTGGTGTCTGGTTTTGTCTTCGATTCCAATTGAGAGCTGCGAAGAAATGCTGCAGGGGACCAGAGGAGAAGTGTCCGGGTGGACCGGAGATGTGAAGAACCTGAAAGCAGAAGGGACAGAGTCTGAGTCACTAGTCAGTGACCAGGATGGCGATGGGAAGATGTCAGTTGATGTCAGGTGATTTCAGGTGAAAGAGGTGAAGCTTGACTCTTCAGCCACGAGGTCCAGGAGGCGTCGACGACGACCAGGAGCTGGATTCGAGCTGTCCCACGAAGGATCTTGAGTGCTGTAGTATCGGTGCAAAAGGTTCTCTGGGCAGGGGCTTCAAATACCCCAATGCACAACTTTGGGAAGTAGGTGCAGCTGCAAAGGTGCATGATGTCCAGGAGTTCCAATCCCACGTCTCTCTTGTCCGCTACAGGTCTCAGCTTTGCTGGGAGCGCAGGTCAACATCAGAGATGTCTGGAAGTTCGTGTCTCGAAAATGCAGACCAGCAAAGATGCCGTTGGAGCCTGTTGGAGTAGGGTGGTCACTCCTTGACCACAAGTGAGATTTCTTCTGTCTTCTGTCTTCCAGTCGATATGGAATGCCAAAGGTCCAAGATATATGTTGCAGAGTTTCGTCCAGGGTAATCTAAAGTCCTAGGGACTGGGATCCTATTCTTTTAGCAAGATTAGGGGTTGGGATAACTCTAGGGTCCCACCTATGGGAGGACCTGGGGAGGGGGTGGTTACACCCATTCCCCTTTGTCCAGTTTCGAGCCAGAGCTGGGGCTGAGTGCCCCAGCAACCGGTTTGAACTGGGAAATGCATGGAGCATCTAGTGTGCCCCAGGCAGTGGCTGAAAAGCATGCACTGAATGCAACCCACCCTGCCCCAATACACTAAAGCCTGTCTGGGGTGATGCCAGCACCTCCCTGGACAGGAAACCTTTTGTCCAGTCCTCCCCTGACAGAGTTTTGTACAGCAGCAGGAGGGAAGACTCGTGTCTGTGGCAGCAGCATCCATTTTTTGATGCTGGGGCTCTGTTTACCTTTTACCGGGTTTACCAGTAACTACATGTCTTCTCCCTCTAGAAGGGTGGAATGCTACCCCCATTGCCAGAACTGGCGGGGGGAGGGGTAGTATTCCAGAGCGCCTGACACCTTACACGACATGTTTTGATAAAGCCACACCAAAGTTACCGCGAGGATTATAATGCACTTAAGAGTACATGGTATGGCTATATCATAGAACAGTTTTTTTTAAATTGTTTAGTTAATTAAAACCATAACAATTTAAAGCCAGAATAGATTAAAAAGAAAAGACCATTGTTGTACAAACAAGTTAAAAAAAAAGTTAAAAGAATTAACAATACATTCATTTCATTTCTTCTAATACTTCTAAAATGTCATTGTTAAAGTTCAGTGCAGTGGTATTGTCCATTTTCCTTGTTTCCGACCCTTTTAACAAAGCTTTGTAAATGCTTTGAGGAATTTATTCAGTCTACCGTTCAGTGGGGGATCTAAAGGATTTAAGCACGCCGTTATTGCAGCTCTACAGGACCTAACACCTCTTTCATTAAAGCTTGATTTTAGAAGAATAACTCGTTCCTTATACAGTGTCTTGCATGTGCAAATTACATGGATGAAATCATCTTTGTAGAAATTGCACAGCCGGCATGATTTAGGACTTGTATGCACCCAGACTGGCTGGTCTGCCAAAGATGGTAATTTTCCGAAGCGTAATGCCATTAATTGCTTTTTTACATTCATTGAGAGTGTTTCGCTCAAATATGACGCCGGTTCGAGGGACTTATAGTTGTTTATCACCATCCACGCGTGCAACCTTGATCGGAAAATATTTTTGTCAAATTGAGATGAATGAATTTTTGAAACTTTATTTATTGCTTGTTTGAATGATTGGTACGGAAGGTTTTTATTCCATAATTCTATTGTACATGTAGTTGAGAGGGATTTTAATAAGTATTGATTAAAAGGAGACGTTTTGTCCTCATTTACTTCAGTCCAAAGGGCTTCATTGATTTGTGATGTAGCTACATTTTGTTTCATGCGATACCAAGTTTTAACTGTTGCATACATTCTGCCTATGTCTTAGTTTATTAGGCCGAATTCAAGACGAACCTGGGCCGACTTTTGCATCTGAAATGTTTTTTCATAGATGGAAACTATCAATTGATTTAAAACCTCTCCATCTTCACCATGAAAGGCAGCGCTGGTATATGTTATTGTTGGCAGGATTTTTGCCCTCATTACGGCAAGCAGAGGTTTATATGAAGGACCCTTCAACTTTTTAGCCAGTAAGCTGAAGGCAAATGTAAGGGCGCTTGTTCTCGGAGTCATATACCTTTTTTGCTCTGTGGGGTTTCTTGAGTTATCAATGTAGAATCCCAGGTACTTGTATTTTTTTACCTCCTCTAGTTGGTTACCATTAAGCCAGATTGTCTGTTTACATCTCTGCTGGCTCCCAATCACCATTGATTTAGTCTTAGATATATTTATTTCAAGTTTGTTTTCTGAAATATAAGCTGACATTGCGTTCAAGCTTCTTTGAAGACCGATCTTTGTTTGGTTCATTAACACCACGTCATCGGCGTATGAAAGATGAGAGAGTCTCAATTTACCAAGTTTCGGTGGATGGGAGTAAATACAGTCCAGCCTTTGAGAAAGAGCAGATAAAAACAGGTTAAAGAGGTGAGGGGCCAAAACACACCCTTGTTTAAGTCCTCTGGTCGTTGTCAGCTTCCTTGATAATCTGGACCCATCACCTATCTTGATTCTTAACCACGTGTTTGAATAAAATAACAGTATGCCTTTTAATAGCCTTTCAGGAATGTCCCTTGCTGGAAGCTTTTTCCACAAGAGGTGACGATCAACACAATCAAAAGCTGCTTTTAGGTCTATAAAGCAGATGTAGAGATGTAATTTCCTCTGCTCACACTTGTTTGCAATTAGTGATAGACCTAAGATATTCGTGGTCGTCCCTATACCTTGCCTGAAGCCTGTCTGGTTGGCCGGGATACGATTGAGATTATCAGACCAAGCCTTAAGCTCTTCTAACACCAGAGTGGCATAATATTTGGCTTCTACATCCAGAAGGGCTATCAATCTATAGTGTGCTGGATTTGATCTTTCTACTCCTTTGAATATAGGAGTCAGTATCGAACCTTGCCAATTTACTGGTATAATATTTAGGAGCTCTATTTCTTGGTATAGGCTAAGAAGGTAATTACTCCAAAACGATGTGTCATGTTTAAAGATTGCTTGAGGGATTCCATTAGGGCCAGGAGCACCGTCACTTCGGCCTTTCTTAATTATACGTCTAACTCCTTCACTTGACAGGGACGAATAGCTTGTCGCTGATGTCGGGGAACCGTTTTCCTCTGTTTGCTTTTTCCCAACGTCCGATTGCTCTTTCTTATGAGGAGTTTTGACTTCTTCTGAGCTAGTTGTTCCAGTGACCCTATGGGTTTGTCTTTTCCCTCAGCTGGAGTCTGGATGTTTCCTTCAGATATTTCTTGCGTAGTTGTTTCTTAAAACCTCGTGGGAATTCCGTCCACTCGCATTCTTGTATATCTGACGATAATACATTCGCTGGTCTAGAACAGTTATAAGGAGATGGTTCCGAAAGCTGCAGAGGGGCTCAGCTCATGCTAGGGCACCATCTCACACAAAACGAAGCACTCTGCCTCTAGGATTGTCAAGGCCTGCCATAGGAGTGACTAATAGGTTAATATATGTCTATATAGCGGAATCCAGTAAAACCAGGGCCACTTGAAGCAGCGTGAGCCTTTTTAGCGCGACACTGGACAGCGCGCTCGATTATATCCACATCCACTCCTTCAATGAAAGAGAAAAGGCCACAACAGGGGAATCCTTCAAAAGCGCTTTAATGTGCTGCACAAGCCAGAATGTCTCTCATCTTCCATGGCGCACCCTCTATGGCTGATGCATTTCGGCGTATATATAATCTATATCTAAGTAAGGGGTGAATTCACCACCTTACCCAGGTTGCAATTGCAGACCTGTGGTGTCAGTTTGGAAGGCTAACCAGGGGGGCACAATACATGTTGCAGCCCCTGGTAGGCCTAGGTTGCACCTATGCCCAGGGTACCTAAGGTACCATATACAGGGGCTCACAAGGGTGACCCAGTAACCAATCTGGTATGTACATGATATAATTTAGAGAGAGAACAGCTAGGCTGTGGTCCTGATTAGCTGGCCCACAGCCATACTAAAGTCGAAAAAACAGTCAATCACAGCAAAAAGTGGGGGTCCCCATAGGAAGCAGACCCTACTCTCCTATAGGAGCCATATAAGACCCCCCCTGGCATGCTAAAGTCAGTTTTCTACAGTGAAACCTTTCCACGCCACAACCCGAAGCCACTACAAAAACTGTGAGAGTATAGGAACAGTGTGTCAAAAAAGAGCAAAAACCTTTGAAAACAATAATGATTAAAAAAAATAGAATGAGAAACAACATCATGTTGAAAGAGTACTCAAGACATGTAGGGACTGAAGTGGGTGAACAGAGCACTCGCCCCATCAAAGCGAAAAGCCGTGCCCCACCCTCCCAAGAGGCAACAGCAGTGGATACAAAAGGCATGACGAAGGACAGTTTGCAACCACAGGATGGAACTGTATGAAGAACAGACTGTAACCACAGGATGGAATTGAAAAGGACCACAAGACCGGAACCACATAACGCACGGCAAGTGACCAGAAGGGAACAATCACATAGAGCGTTCACGACCCCCCACAGTGACCTATGAACTGTAGCATAGTAAATTAGAATCTCAACCCAATCGACTGTAGCATAGACAAGGAGACCCCAAAGAAAGGGGGGGAGAAACAGACGGGCGGAGGGAGGGTGAACAAACATGAGAATCTCCACGCTGGAGGACCCCAGGCAGAGCAGCATTGAAAAGCACAGAACCCCCCCTCCCAAGAGGCAACAGCAGTGGATACAAAAGGCATGACAAAGGACAGTTTGCAACCACAGGATGGAACTGTATGAAGAACAGACTGTAACCACAGGATGGAATTGAAAAGGACCACATGACCGGAACCACATGACGCACGGCAAGTGGCCAGAAGGGAATAATCACATAGAGCGTTCACGACACCCCCCCACAGTGACCTATGAACTGTAGCATAGTTAATTAGAATCTCAACCCAATCGACTGTAGCATAGACAAGGAGATCCCAAAGAAAGGGGGGGGGAGAAACAGACGGGGCGGAGGGAGGGTGAACAAACATGAGAATCTCCACGCTGGAGGACCCCAGGCAGAGCAGCATTGAAAAGCACAGAACCTAGCCGAGGATGGGTGCAGGGCTAATGGCACACAACAGATTGATACACCCTGCCCCAGAGGTAGATGACGAGTGTGAGAAGTTGGCCTGGCATATGATGTTCACTATTCTAGTGAGCACCTTGCACCAGAATCCCTTTAATACCAAAGGAAAGGACACCACACAGCATATATATTAAAAATATATATGTATTTTATTTCTAAACAAACCCCTGAACTCTTTATGAGCACAGAAGCACAAGCGCAAAACATGTAACTTAATAGAATAGACAAAAGCTGCACAAATATGGATAGGCCGGGGTGGCCCGCTAAACCATATACTAAGAAAGTGGTATAAGTACCACGTCACGAACAATGGTAAGGCCTAGGGCCTTGGGAATCGCTGGGGCTACACTGTACTAACAATTGTTAGGGAGCAGGAGGGCCACGGGATGCGTGTGCAGAGTCTTAAGGCACACGCGTTTGCACATTGAAGTCAATGGGTGCGTAAAAACCACAAAGTTAAAGATTTGGGAGTCTTCCGACTGGACTAGAACTTAACCACTGGAAAATAGGACAATGGGGATGTAAACCTCTACAGGAGCACCGTAGTACCCGCGTTACCTAACCCACAGGAAGCGGGTGCATAGGTCCAAAATTGTGTCGGGTTTCGTCGTGGAGATCTATGGAGCCTTGGAGAAAAGATGCTGCAGGTGGACAGAAGAGAAGAGTCCGGGTGGATCCAAGGGTGGATCGAAGATGTAGAAGACCTGAAAGCAGAGGGGACAGAGTCTGGGTCACTAGCCAGTGACCAGGATGGAACCAGGACGGAACCAGGCGATGTCGGGATGCGATCAGGTGCTGATGGGAAGCTTGTCTCTGCAGCCACGTCGACCAGGAGTCATCGACGATGACCAGGATGGAGGCACGAGCTGCCCCACGAAGGCTCTCGCTGTTGGCGGTGTCGTCTTCAAGATTGGAGGCAACAAGCCTTGGCAGAGGCAACCCACGCAAAAATCGATGTAGGCTTCTTACTCAGACCAGCAAGGTCTGAGGGGCTGCTTCTTTTGAGGGAAGCAAGGGCCAGTCTGGAGCAACCAGACAGGCCAGTGGTGGAAAATCAAAGATTTGTCGCCAAGATGGCCACTAGCCAACGGGCAAGTGACCGGGAAGGCGCGTCGAGCAGGAAAATGCAGAAGGGCCCCACGCAGAACTCCTGGAGTGTGCAGGGCTGATCGTCGGTGCAGATGCTGCTCGGGGCTGGGGCTTCTCAATCCCAAATGCACAGCTTCGAGGGGACCTCGGGGCCTGCACAGTTAGCAGGTCACAGACTTTTCAAGATGGTCGGTGTAGTGGCCTCCTAGACGACGATCCACGACATCAACACTGATGGTCTGGTTGCTCCGGACTGGCCCTTGCTTCCTTCCAAAAGAGAAGTACCCCGGACCCTCCTGGTCCGCATCAGACGCCTTTTCCACTCACCGCATGGGTTGCCTTTGCCAAGGCCTGTTGACGCCGAATCCGGAACCAACACGCCGACAGCGAGAGCCTGCGTGGGACAGCTCATGCCTTCATTCTGGTCATTGAAGACACCTCCTGGTCCACGTGGCTGCAGAGTCAAGCGTCCACTCTTCACCTGATCGCGACAACAGCTTCTGGTTCCTTCCTGGTTCCACTTCAGTCACTGGCTAGTGACTTTGAACATTGTCCCCTCTGCTTTCAGGTCTTCATCTTCCTTGATCCACCCTTGGATCACTCCAGGACAGCTTCCTCCTGGTCGCCTGCAGCATCTTTTCTTCAAGGCTCCATTGACTTCAACGCAGAAACCCGACGCACTTTCACACCTATGCACCCGCAGCCCGTGGGTGTGGTAACGAGAGCATTTCGGTGCTCAAGGGTAGATTGACTCTCCTAGTGTCCAGTTTCACTGTCGTTTTAGTCCTAACTAGTCAGAACTGTCCGTACTTACCTTTTTCGTAATTTGTACTGTCCATTGACTTTGTTACGCATCTCGCGTGTGAGTTCACACTCTGCACACGCGTTCCGTGGGCCTCCTATTACTAACCTAAAGTTAGGGTAGTGTAGTCCCAGCGATCCTACAGCCTCTGGACAGCTCCATTCCTTCTATCGACTTTCTCAACCCACTTGCTTAGTATATGGTTTGACGTGCCCCTAGGGCACCATTGTAATTCGTGCAACTTAAACGTATTTTTCCTAAGAGTCTTGTCATGTGCTTAGCCCTCTGATCTCAGAAAGAGTTCAGAGGTGTCTTCACATGCCAAAAGAGTTTAGCCGAAGACTGCTTTGTCCATGCTACTATTAGGATAGCTGGTCTATAAGGTTGACTTACAACCAATCACAATAATGGTTGTTTGTACTGATACAAGGTGATCACTAGAACTAGTGAGCATCATATATCAGGCCAACTTCTCACATTGGTGTGCAGTGGTTGGGATTTGAGCTTGCTGTTGTTTTTACCAAATATAATCTTGAAATATCATTTGAAAGATCACATAAGATTCCATAGGTACATATAACAAGCTTAGAAATATTCTGAGTTCTACTGAACCAGCTGTTGTAGTAGAAATGGAGTAGCACACCCTGACTACAACTCTTAGCAAGGGATCAGTAGGAAAACACATAGTGTAGGCAAGTGCACCACTTACACCTCACTAGAAAGCATGTCTGCCACAGGAGAGAACACAGGGGCTCCCCTTGTGGCTAGTGACCCTCCACAGGTCATTTCAAGATATGCAGCCCTCAGCTTCCAGGAGATGAGACAATTGTGTACCTCCAGGAAACTGAAACAGGGTTCTAACCCTACCCTTCCTTTTCTGATAGGTCTCTTAGAGACATAGGATGCCAGAAGGGCTTCTAAACCAGGCCCCTCTGATCCTACAGATGGAAGCATGCCCCCCTTAGAAGGTGACCCTGAATCTAACCTCCCTGAAACAGAAGATGTAGATGGTGAGGAAGATGGGAACTCCTCTGATGGAGAGGTAGACAATGGCCAAGTTATAGTCAGCAGACTTACCAGGGCCAACTTAAGCCTACATGAGAATGGAACTGGGGGAGCCCCAGGCCCATCCTCAAGCAGGCCTAACCTTTGGATTAGACGAGTTAGGTCTCATTCCAGAGGCTCTAACAGATCTATTCACACCCATGTCTCTCAGGCATCTTCTCAGAGAGGGATGACGTCCCCTCAGAGAAGAGAACATGAAGCAAAGATGAAGGAAGTGAATCTGAGGATCGAAAGGGAAGAACTTGCCCTTGCCCAAGAGGAACTTGTCTTTGCCAGAGAGCAGAAATTGAGTGGGGTTGAACCCACTGGTGGCAGCATTATTCCTAGAGATAAAGACAGGAGTTTTGATAATAGACACCTGAGTAAAATAGTGCCCTCCTTTAAAGTAGGAGATGACATCCACAAATGGATGACTGATCTGGAGAGGGCCTGCAAAGTACAGCAGGTACCCCAGAGTCAGTGGGCAGCTATATTGTGGCTCTCCTTTGAAGGTAAAGGAAGAGACAAGCTCCTCACTGTTAGAGATGAGTATGCTAATAATGACCAAGTCCTGAAAAGTGCCTTGATTGATGGGTTTGGCCTAACAACTGAACAGTACAGGTTGATGTTCAGAGACACCCAGAAAACTCAAGCTGAGGATTGGACTGACTTTGTTGATTGTGCCACTAAGGCTTTGGAAGGCTGGTTACTGGTAAGTAAAGTTACTGATTACACAGGATTGTATAATCTAATTATGAGAGAGCAAATCTTAAATAAATGTCAGAACCAGTTGTTGCATCAGCACCTTATTGACTCAGATCTGACCTCTCCCCAAGAATTGGGAAAGAAGGCAGACAGATGGGTCAAGGCAAGGGTCATGCAGCAAAACCAGAACCAGGGTGGCGGCCAGAAAAAAGCAGACCAAAAGGGTAATGAGAATAAGCAAAATGACCAGAAGTCTTTAACAGGGCCCCAACAATCTAAGGAGGGTGGGTCCCAGAATTCCCGAAAGAAGAAGACTGAAGGCCCAAGAAAACCATGGTGCCAATACTGTAAAAGTAAGACTCACTGAGGTAAGAGGTGGAGCAGGAGGGGAGGACACAAGCGTGGCCGCCGTTAGAGGCGGTAGCTAAGTAAGAGCCCGGGGAGTAGATTGAGGGAGGCTGTCTTACCAGGTTTTTCAGCCTGCGGTCTCCCTGTGTGCTCCGCTTGTTAACCCCCCTGTCCCCCCGCACGGACTAAAACGGATCAAGCCTGTACCCCACTTCATTATCAAAGCTGCCCAGCTAACAACCTAACAAAACAAACGCCAAGGGCAAGGGCAGGTGCAAATCGAATCCCGTGGGGGTCAGCAGGTGCTTATCAACCTATTGGTTTTGCCATTCGCCCGCCCTCACCACCACCTACCACCACAACCACAGCCACAAAACCCCAATCAGCAATTCAGCTTGTAAACCAACTTGCAAAACCAACCATTACAAAAGATAAGAGATAAAAGAAGGATAGTTCCGACCCATTGACAGCACACCGACAGAACCCTCAGCCCAAGTTGTCCTTCAAACGAAAGGAACAATCACACCGCTCACACCTGAAGTATCTTGATCATGAGATTCGGGAAGATACAAGGCGAGGAAAACTCAGCTGAAAAACCACAGGCAAAGACAAAAAGGCCAAGGGGGACCCTCCGGGTACCATCAATGAGGCAGAGGACAGGTCCGCCAGAGGCGGGGCCAAGTGCAAGAGCCCCAAGAAGCAGGTCCCGGTGGGACAAGGCATCAGTGCAGTAGACCTCGCAAAATCCCCTCCCAGCTTGATACTCCAACGAGATAAATTCGGATTGCAGAGCCCTGATGAGGGAGCCAAGGGGCTCTACAAGGTCAGCACAGTCTGTAGTCCCATAGCCAAGAATAATGAATTATCGGATCACGACGCCACGTCATCACTGACCCATAAAGTTCAAGCTCAAGCTGCGCACTCCAAATCAAGTAAACGGGCATTGATTACAGACTTCCTTAAAGTCTGTCAAAGACTCTCCACTGGGAATGGAACAGAACTTCCTCCATTTGATGCCAGCTCCAAATTCAACAGTACTCAGCGCAAAGCGCTTAAGGAGGGCACGAACAAAGGCGTCATATCGCCAGCATCACCATCTGTTCACACAAGGTGTTATAGAGAACCTCGCAATGCCTTTAATACCAAAACAAGAAGGATCTCTGGGAGTGGGGGATCTGGTCCTCCTGGGTCGTATGACCAAAATACCCGACAACTAGCCAATCGCTCAGACCAAACCAGGGGGTACCCAATTCCCAAGTCTCAACAAACAGCTCACATATCACCGGCTCGTGCCTTAGTCCATTGGACCCCGGACGCAAGCAACGACTCAGTCTTTTTAGAGCAAAGCCCACAATCCATCCAGAAAATGACCCCGATAACAACAGAGGAATGCCCTTCACAAACACAAACAGTAAACTGTATTCAAAACCCGCTGCCACCGGTAGATTCTCCCAGTAAATCAAGCTCCCAGCCCATATCGGCACTAGATAAAAAGCATCACCTCCCATCTGCCGGATTAGTAACGGAAGAAACCGATGCCATCAAACACAGTGAGTCATCGAATCCACAGGAAGAAAATGTAACCGCAAGTGAGATCGCAGAAATGGAACGGAGTATGTGTCAGCTCGCAGCTCAATATGACCAAATGCCTGGCAAGGAGGAAGGCAACGTCAAAAGGTCATCGTCAAGGAGTGCGCAACTGTGCGAGCATCGCAATCAACTAGATCCTTCTGAGCATCCTTTCACCTCATCCAAGCTTACTCACATACAGGGGGAAACACTAGAGAGCACCCAAACGGCCTCCATTTGGCCGCAACTATTAAAGACAATGGAAACCATAGGCGTCGCTATGTCCTACCATGCGGACGAATTGGACAAGCAAGTCGACCTGCTTAACCTTTTGGCCTTTCACGTTCAGGGCATTGAATCAAACTTAAAAGATTTAAACAATATGATCACGAAGGTGCAACTCAACAAAGACTCCACCTTCTATACTTGCCACTGTTCAGACATAATAGACAAACTGGCCACAGTACCAAGCCTGATGACGCAGATATTGGGGGCTGTCACGGAACCCACAACGGACTCACTTATGGCAACAACTACAACCATAAGACACTCAATAAGTCAACAGCACGCTAAAGAGGGTCCCGGTAGGCCACCTGAGGTTTGCAGCAGCGAAGCAAGCCTGGAAACCCAAGACCAATTATATCCCCCCACCTCTAATGATATCACGACGCCAGCCACGACTCTAGCTGACCACGGAGAGGAAGCATATTCAACTCAGGCGTCCCCACAAATTGCGGTACACAGTCCCAATCTTACTGTTCAGGTACATGCGCTTACTAAAAGGGAAAGGAAGCGCCAAAGGAAAGCTAGAAAAGCAAAAGCACACAGGCGAGGCGCTTCATCAAAGATCCCCCAAAAAACCAACAACGACCTCAGCAACAGTGAAGATAAAGAGCAGTCAGAGGGTGACCCACCTCAAATTAGAACAACTACAGAGCAAGGGTCAACCTTAAAAGGCTTACCCCTTGACAAGTAAAAAACCACAAATAAATAACACGAGAGATACCAGAAGTCTGATTACAGGAACCTATATAGTGTTCATTCTGTAAGACAAAACCAAAAGGTTAATGTATGAGGTATAACAATCCTGAGTGATATGGATGTGGAAAAAAGGTGGAAAAAAGGAGAAGAAATGACTACAAGGACAGCCTAAAAAGTGCTCAGAAAAGTACCCATCAGCCCGCTCAATAGCGGAGCATCGTCATCTGGGTTGTATGGTTGATAATGTGGTATCCAGTGTGCCCTTCCTCAGGAAAAACCTAAGGCTAGCAGAACTTGGACCACTTTGTTGACCCTCAACCATTAGAGATGATCAGGTGCAGACTGAAAGGGCTTAAGTTGCAGTGCTCAGAAAGTTGTGAGAAAAAAGAAGGATAAATTGTAATCCACGTGTTCTAAAAATACCTATCTTGATGTCATGTGAGAAACTTTATTGGGTCTGACCATCAAGGTGGTATGATTAAAAGCAGTGTGAAAAATAGCATGCAAGGAATTGCTATTCACCATGATTGTAAACTGGTCGACATGTTTCAGCCTAGATAGGCTTTCTTCAGGACCTATGATGCACTACTGCAACGTTTTACTTACTGTGAAAAACTACAGAACAGCTCCACTTCCTCTAATGAGGAAAATGGTATTTCTTCTCCTGTGTGTAAACAAAATAATAATAGATAAAGATAACAAACATTGTTATTAATTCAAGGACCATCACATATGCCTGATGCATTGATTAATCCTCTGATCACCAACTCACCCAAATTGTAGGGAGGAAAAACCTCACCTCACCTGGCACTGGCTCAGAGTTAAGGAGGCCACGCACTAAAAAAGAAAACAAAAGCAAGACGTGCGTTTCAAAAAAACCCAACGTTGGACTAGAAATAGTCCACAATAGTTTATACACTTGCAGTAACCATGAAAGTGGCAGTTATGGAGGCCAAAGGTTAAAAATGACTATATTGTTGGGTGTAATGCACCAATTTCAAGGACCAGACCAGTGTCCCAGGGTCAGCGTAAAGAATTTTCATCTGCCCTAGAAAAAGCTTGAAAGGAACCCCGTCACCAGCGCCTCCCATAGAGACATCTACAAACTAACTGTGGGAAGCCAGCACTTGTCAAGGAAGTTTCTACAATCAATGTTGTAATATGCAGCTAACTGCATTGTTAGAAGAGCGACTGCCTTGTTCTCAGACTGCTGGCAAAAAACGGAGTTCCTGATCTAATCTCCTATTTTGCTTCCTGACATCTTAGAAGAAATGCCGAAAATCAAAAAAGATGAGCGCTCCCACCTCTCCGTCGTTGCCTCGCTCTATGTCGTGAGCCGAGGGGGATGTGAAGCTACTCTGTAGGTGGCCGCGGTATATACGGTGGCTGCGGACCTGAAAGAGAGCAACCACATGTCTCGAAGCTGGTTCGCTCTCTTCGCATCCAGTAGTATAGCTGTTATTTCAAGAAAAGCCGATGTGAGTTGTTCTCACCACTATTTACAAAACAAGCCCTGATGGGCAACAAGAATGTCTCGAAGGATAGCATTGGTCCGATATTAACCAATGCGCATCGGACATTGCTTTGTTTACGTATGTCCGTGTGGATGGAAACACTCGCAGTGTTGAGTGTTATTCCAAAACTGAACAATACCTGAAACTACTTGCTTCGTGTTGAACGGTCCGTTTTTAAACAAGACCGGATGGCAGGATGCTGTTGTACCTGTGTGTGCGTATCAGTAAATAAGCACCAGCGATCTTGAATGAGGTGTCGAGCCTGGGCTATATATACAAAAACATAAACTCCGTGTTCGGAGGTACCATCCGCAATGTGCAGTCCAATTCATAAGCACACAAGGTGCTCCATGCTTGATATTTTGAAATATATTTGTCACCTCTGATGTTTAATTAAACACGTGTCTAGTCGCTTTCAGAGAAAACAACCGCTACAGCGGTTCTTTAAATATAGAAATGTTTTGCTTAGCGTGAGGTGTCTACAAGAGTGATTGTATCATCATCAATCTTCACAAATGAGAAATCTTACTTGAAAAACGCAAATTAAGTGAATGGGGAATGGATCGATTCACTGATGAAGGCACAACATGTAGTCAGATACATAAATGGAACTGATACACAGTAGTTGGTCTATTAATCATGTGAGTGGCCTCTGAAGCTTATTGGAATTCATGTCCAGACAGTATCAAAACAACACAAAATCCCATCCTACTTCTCGCAGGACCTATATTGCTTAATAGGTGCCATGTTGTTTAGTGTGCATCTACCCTGTCACCCTATATTATCATCAGGGAAAACTCCTGTTGGAATGTGCTAATGATATTATCCACACTGGCTGAGGTCCAAGATCCCTGTGTTCAGGTCTGTCTAGAAAGATAGTTTCTTATAGGTGAAGCCATGGGATTTCATCATTTAAACCCTCTGTGTCACATTTCAGTTTGTATACCCATTGTTGTTCCTTTCTCAATAAAAAATGGGAAATGTCTGTGACATGATTGGGTATATATGGTTGTTCTAAGATTACCCACTTCATGTCGTCTGCCTGGTGTTTTTCTTCAAGGCAATGGGATGTGAGCCGAGTGGCTTGTTTACTGCGTCGAATAGTACTCTTATGTTCTTGAATGCGCAGTTTTATTTTTCTCGTTGTCATCCCTATGTATCTCAAACCACATGGGCATGTGATCAGATACACGACTTTGTCACTGTTGCAATTTGTGTGGCGTTTGAGTAGCCATGGTCGAGTTGTGCCTATATCCACCAATAAGGTCTTTTTAGTTTGAGGGCACACTGAACAGTTACCGCACGGGTAATGACCCTGCACAGGCGGAAGATTCCACAAAGTGGATGTGGGGTCTTCTGGAGTCTCTCGAGGTCTAGTGTGGACCAACTCATCTTTCAGATTCATTCCTCTTTTAAATGAAAAAAGTGGTAGTGGAATCTTCTCACCAGAACTATTCAAAATCTTCCACTTCTGTCTGATAATCTTCTGGAGTTTGGACGAGGAAGTATTGAATGTTGTGACACACACCAGTTTATTTAACGGCGGTTTTTCTACCGGTGCCTCTAAGAGAGCCTCCCGATGGTTGTTTGATGCACGTTTCAATGATTTTTTTATAAGACGGCCAGGGTAGCAGCGCATCTTAAGTTTGCTTAAAAGGTCCTTAGCCTGAACACGGAAATCTGATATGTCTGAGCAATTCCTTCTCACCCGTAAAAACTGTCCGAAGGGGAGATTTTCCCTTAGCGAACGCGGGTGATAGCTGTCGAATCTCAACAGTGAGTTCCGCGCCATGGGCTTCCTATAAAGGGAACTAGCTAGATGACCATCATGTGGAAAGATCACCAAATCCAAAAATGGCAGTTTTTCTTTACTATGTTCTAAAGTGAACCTCAAGAACCGATTTTGGCCATTAAGCCAGTTGTGGAAGGCCAACAAGGATTGTTCATCCCCACGCCACACCACCAAGATGTCATCTATGTACCTCTTCCACACTATCAAATGTTGGAGGTGTGGATTGGTGGTATTAAGTACATGTTGGGTTTCAAAACTGTGGACATAGAGGTTCGCCAGACTGGGCGCGAATTTACTGCCCATTGAGGTCCCAGATATCTGCAGATATAGGGAATCCTCAAAAGCAAAGAAGTTTTCTGTCATTGCAATCCTCGCAAGTTCTGTGATAAAGTGAACAGGCGTTATACTGTCTGGGGGAGACTCTTCCAGGAGTTATTGGATCGTTTGTAATGTCTCCCTTTGAGGTATGAAAGTATATAATGATTCGACATCAAAGCTAGCTAAGATGTCACAGTCTGTATTAAACTCAACCTCAGGCAATAAGCGGAGGACGTCTTTAGTATCCTGGAGAAATGATGGCATTTTTTTGACCAACGGATTAAGGAAAACATCCACAAATGATGACAAAGGTTCTAAAAGAGAACCGATCCCAGAAATGATGGGCCGACCCGGCGGTGGTCTGGTCGGTTTATGAACCTTGGGTAGTGTGTAGAAGTAAGGGGTGGTTGGAAATTTGGCCACCAGATATGTGGCCTCTTGTGGTGTAATCCATCCTTCCGTACCAGCTTCTTCTACCAGGTTCTTAATTTCATTTGTGAGTCTAACTGTAGGATCCTCCTCGAGCAGAGTATAAAATTGTGTATTCCCCAGTTGTCTCAGGCATTCTGCGCGGTAAGCCGTGGTATCTTGTATTACAATGGCCCCACCCTTATCCGCTGATTTAATTGTAACTTCAGTGTCTCTAGACAGGGTCTCAAGTGCAGTTCTTTCTTTTCTCGACAGGTTTTGATAGCAATCGTGACTAGAGAAATCCAAAGATTTCATGTCGTGTAGTACTCCGGCTTCAAAGGCACTGACTTTGGAAGGTACCTGCTGGAGCAAGGGCATGAAAGTGGATTTCACCCTTAATCCTGTGTTCGTATCTGGGGTGATTTCATGTGCCTTGTCTTTAAAAAAATAGTGTAGTCTCACAGTCCTGGAAAAACGCTCCATTTCTTGTCGGATTGGTAGGGACAAATCCCAGACCTTTGTTTAGTACTGCTTTTTCCAAAGGGGCTAACACCCGTGTACTCAGGTTAACTACAAGGTTATCAGTGGAATCAGACGTGGCACTAGTTGGCTTTACGCTGACCCTGGGACACTGGTCTGGTCCTTGAAATTGGTGCATTACACCCAACAATATAGTTATGTCATTTTTAACCTTTGACCTCCATAACTGCCACTTTCATGGTTACTGCAAGTGTATAAACTATTGTGGACTATTTCTAGTCCAACGTTGGGTTTTTTTGAAACGCATGTCTTGCTTTTGTTTTCTTTTTTAGTGCGTGGCCTCCTTCACTCTGAGCCAGTGCCAGGTGAGGTGAGGTTTTTCCTCCCTACAATTTGGGTGAGTTGGTGATCAGAGGATTAATCAATGCATCAGGCATATGTGATGGTCCTTGAATTAATAACAATGTTTGTTATCTTTATCTATTATTATTTTGTTTACACACAGGAGAAGAAATACCATTTTCCTCATTAGAGGAAGTGGAGCTGTTCTGTAGTTTTTCACAGTAAGTAAAACGTTGCAGTAGTGCATCATAGGTCCTGAAGAAAGCCTATCTAGGCTGAAACATGTCGACCAGTTTACAATTATGGTGAATAGCAATTCCTTGCATGCTATTTTTCACACTGCTTTTAATCATACCACCTTGATGGTCAGACCCAATAAAGTTTCTCACATGACATCAAGATAGGTATTTTTAGAACACGTGGATTACAATTTATCCTTCTTTTTTCTCACAACTTTCTGAGCACTGCAACTTAAGCCCTTTCAGTCTGCACCTGATCATCTCTAATGGTTGAGGGTCAACAAAGTGGTCCAAGTTCTGCTAGCCTTAGGTTTTTCCTGAGGAAGGGCACACTGGATACCACATTATCAACCATACAACCCAGATGACGATGCTCCGCTATTGAGCGGGCTGATGGGTACTTTTCTGAGCACTTTTTAGGCTGTCCTTGTAGTCATTTCTTCTCCTTTTTTCCACCTTTTTTCCACATCCATATCACTCAGGATTGTTATACCTCATACATTAACCTTTTGGTTTTGTCTTACAGAATGAACACTATATAGGTTCCTGTAATCAGACTTCTGGTATCTCTCGTGTTATTTATTGTTAAGTTGGGGGACAAGGTACCAATAGGTCTATAAATACGACTCCCCTCAGGCCCCTTTTCACATTTTGTTATTTGAAGTAAAAAACCACCCCAAAAAGAGCCACAAACGGCACAAATTCAATCCAGAACGCAATAAAAGCGTTCAGCATCTTCAACCCACCCAGAAAAAAGCCTAATCGCAAGTCACCAATTGACGAGCCAGTCCTAACCACAAACATCAAGCGAAGAAAAAGTTCAAAGGATACCATCTTATCCATTCAAGTATCAGAAAACAAAAGACAAGTTGTAGGAGAGTAGGGTCTGCAATCCCATGATCACCCAGATTTTTTGCTTTTGTTTCACTGGTTTACGACTTTCTCTGGCTGTGGGCCTGCCAATCAGACCCACAGCCTGGCTGTTCTCTTTCTAAATTACGACATGTACCCTAGGTGCATTTACCAATTGGTACTGGGCCACCTTATCAGACCCCGTAACGCAGGGCATAGGTGTACCCAGGGCCGCCAGGGGCTGCAGCATGTATTATGCCACCCCTGGCTGGCCTCCTAAATTTGACACAACTGGCTGCATGACAGCTGGGGCAAAGTCGTGTAATCACCCTTTGCTTTAGGTATAGTAGCCCTATATCTAACCGTACAATGGACGCCCGAGTTCCTATCAGTCACTCCTATGGCAGGCCTTGACAATCCTGAAGGCAGAGTGCGTGGGCTCGTGTGAACTAGGTTCTGGCCCGAGCCGAGCCCGGTTGCAGCTTGCGGAACAAAGACCCAATGGCTGTTCCATGATAACGCGTACCACATCGGTAACTTCGGTGTAGCGTTATCAAGGCATGTCGAGTAAGGTGTCATACGAATCGGGATGCTGCCCCCTCACCAATTCTGGCGACGAGGTTAGCATTCCGCCCTTCTAGAGGGACACGACATGTACGTAACTGTGAACCCCGGTTAAAGTTAACTAAAGCCTCAGCTCCACAAAATGGATGCTGCCACCACAGACACGAGTCTGACCTCCTGCTGCTGGGAGTCCTTCCAGCGAGGAGCGCTTGGACAAAGGGTTTCCTGTCGAGGGCGGTGTTCGCACCGTCCCAGACAGGGTTTGTGTATTCTGGGTAGGTAGGGCTTTTGCGAGAAGGTGACTGCGGAGTGGCACCCCGGTGCTCACTACGCATCTGCCGGTCAGAACCAGTTCCAGGGGCGCCAGCCCTGGCCTGGGGAAAGTCCGGCAGGGGAGAGGGGTGTAACTACCCCCCTTCCTGGTCCCACCCTTAGGGCAGGACCTAGTCATGTACCCACCCCTTTCTTTAGGATAAAGACCGGAGCGGGGACCCTTCCAAATTAGATCATCTTTGAATCAAGAACTACTTTCTACGAAAGGACATTCGAGACTCTTCTCAAGATTTCTCCCTTGTGACTAAGGAGTAGTCACCCTGCATCCGCGGGCACCATCTAAGAACTCTGCGGTTTGCTGCAAGTCCTTCCTCAAGGAATCCGACGGCCCAGCTCGACGAGAACCGGCTTCCCTGGCACCTCTGACCTCTACCCACGTCATCAGCTCAGCTGTGATCTGTGGGTGCGACGAGACCTCGAGGGACCGGCCATCATCAAAACCTGCACGCTTTCTTAACCAGCACGACCATCGAAGTAATTCTCTGGTGAGTGCTCTGGGGTCCGAGAAGCCCCGACCCTGAGCCGCTCCAGCACCGAAGTGCAGTCCCCCAGCATCTCCACGATCTGCGTGGGGCCCTTCTGCTCGCTGCTCAATACGTTGTCCGGTCACTAGCCGCTGGCTTGTGCCCTCCTGTGACGACATCCGACAACCAACGCTGCTGGTCTGGTTGCTCCAGACTGGCCTGTGCTTCCATCTTTTGAGAGAAGCATCCCGGACCCTCCTGGTCCACTCAAGACGCCATTTTAGGCCCACCACGTGGCCCTGAAATCTGCCAAGGCTTGTTGCCCCAATCCTGGGCCCAGCGACGCCGACAGCATCACCCTTCGTGGGACAGCTCGCACCTCCATCCTGGTCGCCGACAACGCCTCCTGGTCCGTGAGACTGCAGAGCCTAGCGTCGCCCACTCACCTAGTCGAGGTGACGGCCAACCGGTGCCCTCCTGGTACCCTCTGACTACTGGCTAGTAGTACGAACTTGGTCCGCTCTGCTTTCAGGTATCAACGATCTCTGATCCAGGCTTGGATCTCTACGAACTATTTCAGCACTGGTCGCCGGCCAGCAACTCCTTTTCTTCCGGCTCCTGGCTCGTCAGCGAAGACCCCGACGCCTGTAAGACTTGTGCAGCCGCAGCCCTCGTGGCTAGGTAACTCGGCATTTCGGTGCCTGCATAGCCTCTTTACTCTAGGGTCCCGAGTCCCTCGCTTCCGACTTGCCTTATCGGGTCCGCCCGAGACCTCTAAACTTTCTGTGTCCTCGGACACTTGTTTTAATTGTGCACTTGAAGTATTTTCCTAAGAGATTTGGTTTGTGCTTAGTACCCTGTCCTCATAAAGAGTACAGGGCTGTTGTGAATCTTAATAAATATCCTGTTTATTTTCATAACACTTGTGTGGTGTCCTTTCACTTGGTGTTCAAGGGGTACATGTGTGGTAAACAGCTGGCTTAACACGCCCTCTCGAGTCTTTAGCCTTAGACTGCTCGTATCCACGCTACTAGGATAGCTGGTCTATAGGTTGACTTACAACCAATCACCATAAGGGTCATTTGGAACGATACATAGCGGTCGCTAGAATAGCGAACGCTGCATATCGGGCCAACTTCTCACATTGGTGGCAGCGGTGGGATTTGAGCTTGCTGTTGTTTTACCACATGTATCCTAAGAATATCTTGTTGAAAGATCACATAAGTACTGTTAGTACATATAACTAAGCTTAGAATACTCTGAGTTCTACTGAACCAGCTGTTGCAGCTCCTCAAGGCTTAGCACACCTTGGCTGCAACTCTTAGCAAGGGATCAGTAGGTAAACACATAGTGTAGGTAGGTGCATCACTTACACCACACTAGAAACAGTATGTCGGACAAAGGAGGAAACTCTGAGTCTCCCCTTGTGTCAGTTGACCCTCCACAGGTCATCCCTTCAAGATATACTGTGCTTAGCTTCCGCGAGTTACGACAAGTATGTAACTCTAGGAAGATTAAGCAAGGGGCTAACCCCACCACCTCCTTTCTGATTGGTCTCCTAGAGACTTATGATGCCAGAAAGGCTGAGAAGCTTCTTAGCCCTTCTAATCCAGAAGGAGACATGCCTCCCCTCGAGGGAACCAGAGGTGACCCTGACCTAATCCTCCTCTCAGCCGAGAATGAGAATGTGGAGGAGGATGAGGATGAGGATCTCTCTGAGAATGAGGCAGACAAGGGACAGGTAGAAGTCGGTAGACTAACCCGGTCCAACTTAAGCAAACATGATAGTGGTACTGGGGAACCCCCAGGGCTACTGTCAGGTCAGCTTAACATTGGGAATGGACGAGCCAGATCTCTGTCAAGAGACTCTGGCAGATCCCTTCAAACCAATGGCTCTCACAACTCTTCTCAAAGAGGGATGACGTCCCCTCAGAGGAGAGTGTACGAAGCTAAGGAAAGGGCAGCTAATCTGAGGATTGAAAGGGAAGAACTTGCCCTGGCCAAAGAAAGGCTTGCCTTTGCTAGAGAGCAACAGTTAAGTGGGGTAGTCCCCACTGGTGGCAGCATTGTACCTAGCAATAGGGAAAGGAGTTTGGCCTAACCACTGAGCAGTACAGGGTGCTGTTCAGGGATACCCAGAAAACGCAGTCTCAAGACTGGTCTGACTTTGTCGATTGTGCCACTAAGGCTTTTGAGGGCTGGTTGCTGGGCAGTAAGGTTACTGATTACAAAGGATTGTATAATTTGATGATGAGAGAACACATTTTAAACAATTGTCAGAACCAGTTGTTGCATCAGCATCTTGTCGACTCGGATCTGACCTCTCCCCAAGAATTGGGAAAGAAGGCAGACAGATGGGTTCGAACAAGAGTTAAACAGAACCAGGGCCAGAATGAAGGTGGTCAGAAGAAAGCAGACCAGAAGGGTAAAGATTCAAAGGGGGAACAAAATGACCAGAAGTCTTCGACAGGTCCCCAACAACCCAAAGAGGGTGGGGGTCAGGCTCCCCAAAAGAAGAAAGAAGGCCAATCTAAAAGGTGGTGCCAATACTGCAAAAGTAAATCTCACTGGTTTAGTGAGTGCACCAAGAAAGGAGGAGGGCAGACTCCTGCCACTGCAGCCCCTAAGGCACCTGTGCCCCCTAGTACAGCCAGCAGTGGTAGTGCACCTCCCAAGGGTTTAGTAGGGTTAACCCTGGGTTCTGAGGGGCGTGACAACTTAGTTGGTACACTCACTCAGGCTGTCCTTGTCAGTACAGGGGATGTGGATATGTCCCCTGACGTAAGTCCCAATACTTTGGGCAAATACAGACAGACACCTTTCATAAATGGAAAAATGGCTCAGGCCTATAGGGACACTTGTGCCAGTGTCACCATGGTGACACCTAACTTTGTGGACCCTGGACAGATCATGCCAGGTACAGAATTCCTGGTGACCAATGCAAGCAATGTCACTACCAATCACAGTATGGCAATTGTAGCTTTCTCCTGGGGAGGGGTAACTGGCCAAAAGAAGGTTGTAGTTAGTTCAGACCTCCCAGTGGATTGTTTGTTGGGCAATGATTTGGAGTCATCACAATGGTCAGAAGTGGAGCACCGGACTCACATGGAAATGTTAGGCTTGCCAGCACATGTGTTCGCTGTGACCAGGTCACAGGTCAGGAAATGCCCCACTGAACAGGTGCTGGATCCTGGAACAACGGACCAGACACCTCCCAAGAAAAAGAGCAGTAGGGTTAAGGCTGCGCCTTCCCCCTTGCCCCAGGTCGTGGATCAAGTCTCAGAGGAGGCTGACCTACAGGAATTGAGGGAAACTGAGCCTAGAGAGTTCGAACTTGATCAAGTTGAATTCTTGGGTTCAGGGGGACCCTCAAGGGAAGACCTGGGGAAGGACCAGTTAGACTGCCCTTCTCTTGAACCCCTCAGACAGCAGGCTGCTGCTGAGGCTGCTGGGAACGCCACAGGTACCCACAAGGTATACTGGGAAGATGGACTCCTGTACACTGAGTCAAGAGACCCCAAGCCTGGCATGACCAGGAGGCTGGTTGTACCCTTGTCTCAGCGAGGTTTCCTACTTACCTTGGCCCACGAGATTCCCTTAGCAGGTCACTTAGGCCAGACGAAGACGTGGGACAGGCTTGTCTCACACTTTCACTGGCCTCATATGAACGAAGATACCAAGGAGTTTTGCCGCTCCTGTGTCACTTGCCAAGCCAGTGGTAAGTCAGGTGGCACGACAAAGGCCCCCCTTATACCAATGCCTGTGGTGGGGGTGCCCTTTGAACGGGTGGGGATTGACATCGTCGGTCCCATGGAACCACCAACAGCATCAGGGCACAAGTTTATACTGGTGGTAGTGGATCATGCCACCAGGTATCCTGAAGCTATTCCCCTTAGGACCACTACAGCACCTGTTGTGGCAAGAGCCCTAGTTGGAGTATTCTCCAGAGTGGGCTTCCCTAAGGAGGTCGTCTCCGACAGAGGTGCAAACTTTATGTCGAGCTACTTAACTGCTATGTGGAAGGAATGTGGTGTCAACTACAAGTTCACTACACCCTATCATCCACAATGCAATGGGCTTGTTGAGAGATTCAACAGGACCCTGAAAGGGATGATTCATGGACTACCTGAAAAGCTTCGGCGTAGATGGGACGTCCTGATCCCCTGCCTTTTATTCGCTTACAGAGAAGTCCCGCAGAAGGGGGTTGGCTACAGCCCTTTTGAACTTTTGTACGGGCATCCTGTAAGAGGACCCCTGTGTTTGGTGAAGGAAGGATGGGAGAGACCTCTCAAAAAGCCTGCAGCCAACATAGTGGACTATGTGCTTGGCCTCCGCTCGCGGATGGCTGAATACATGGAGAAGACATCTGAAAACCTTAAGGCCAGCCAAGAACTCCAAAAAGCTTGGCATGACCAAAAGGCTGTCTTGACTGTTTACCAGCCCGGACAGAAGGTGTGGGTGTTGGAGCCAGTGGCCCCAGCAGCACTCAAGGACAAATGGTCCGGGCCCTACACCATCCTGGAGAAAAAGGGAGAGGTCACCTACCTGGTCGACCTGGGAACTCCCCGGAGCCCCCACAGGGTGCTTCATGTCAACAGGCTCAAGGCATATGTCGACAGGAAGGACATGAGTTTGCTCATGGCCCTAGATGAGGGACAGGAGGAGGAGAGTGACCCTCTCCCCGACCTGCTCACTCAGAATCCTGACGATGGATCTGTAGATGGTGTTGTCTTTTGTGGCAGCCTCTCCGAACATCAACAGAAAGACTATAAACAGGTTCTTCAGTCTTTCAGACATATGTTCTCTCTAACACCCAGTCAGACCGATTGGTGCACCCATGAGGTTGACACTGGTGACAGCTTGCCCGTCAAGAGTAAAATCTACCGGCAGCCTGATCACGTTAGAGACTGCATCAAGAGTGAAGTGCAGAAAATGTTGGAGCTGGGAGTCATTGAACCCTCGGATAGCCCTTGGGCTAGTCCCGTAGTTCTAGTGCCGAAACCTCACACCCCGGGCGGTAAGAAAGAGATGAGGTTCTGCGTAGACTACAGGGGTCTCAATGCAGTCACTAAGACTGACGCCCACCCAATACCAAGGGCAGACGAGCTTATCGATAGATTGGCTTCGGCCAACTACTTAAGTACGTTTGACCTGACAGCTGGGTATTGGCAAATCAGGTTAGCTGAGGACGCCAAGCCTAAGACCGCATTTTCTACCCCTGGTGGGCATTATCAGTTCGTGGTGATGCCCTTTGGTCTGAAAAATGCACCTGCCACCTTCCAAAGGTTGGTGAATCAAGTCCTTACTGGGCTGGATGACTTCTGTGCAGCATATCTAGAGGATATTGCTGTCTTTAGCTCCACCTGGGAGGATCACCTGGTCCACCTGCGGAAAGTGTTAGAGGCTCTGCAAGCCGCAGGCCTCACTATCAAGGCCACCAAGTGCCAGATAGGGCAGACACAGGTTGTATACCTGGGCCACCTTGTAGGTGGAGGCCAGGTTCAGCCACTGGAGAGCAAAATACAGTCAATCAGGGACTGGGCTCCTCCAACCACCCAGACTCAGGTTCGAGCTTTCTTGGGCCTGACTGGATACTACCGAAAGTTTGTCAGGAACTATGGTTCCATCGTGACACCATTAAATGAACTGACAAGTAAGAAAATGCCAAAAAAGGTTCAGTGGACAGCAGGCTGTCAAAAAGCATTCGATGACCTAAAGCAGGCCATGTGCACAGCGCCTATCCTTAAGAGTCCAGACTACTCCAAACCATTCATTGTCCAAACAGATGCTTCTGAGTTGGGTGTGGGAGCTGTTCTTTCTCAACTGAATTTTGATGGTCAAGACCAGCCCATTGCTTTTATAAGCAGAAGGCTGACCCCTAGAGAGAAGAATTGGTCAGCTATTGAGAGGGAGGCCTTTGCTGTGGTTTGGGCCCTGAAGAAGCTGAGGCCATACTTGTTTGGCACTCACTTCAAGATTCAGACCGACCATAAGCCCCTCTTGTGGCTAAATCAGATGAAGGGTGAAAACCCCAAACTGCTTAGGTGGTCCATTTCCCTACAGGGGATGGACTTTACAGTGGAACATAGACCTGGTACTGATCATGGCAATGCCGATGGGCTCTCCAGATATTTCCACTTAGAACAAGAAGACTCACCTGGTCAAGGTTAGCTTATTGTCCCAACGTTTGGGGGGGGGGGTCATGTAGGAGAGTAGGGTCTGCAATCCCATGATCACGCAGATTTTTTGCTTTTGTTTCACTGGTTTACGACTTTCTCTGGCTGTGGGCCTGCCAATCAGACCCACAGCCTGGCTGTTCTCTTTCTAAATTACGACATGTACCCTAGGTGCATTTACCAATTGGTACTGGGCCACCTTATCAGACCCCGTAACGCAGGGCATAGGTGTACCCAGGGCCGCCAGGGGCTGCAGCATGTATTATGCCACCCCTGGCTGGCCTCCTAAATTTGACACAACTGGCTGCATGACAGCTGGGGCAAAGTCGTGTAATCACCCTTTGCTTTAGGTATAGTACCCTATATCTAACCGTACAATGGACGCCCGAGTTCCTATCAGTCACTCCTATGGCAGGCCTTGACAATCCTGAAGGCAGAGTGCGTGGGCTCGTGTGAACTAGGTTCTGGCCCGAGCCGAGCCCGGTTGCAGCTTGCGGAACAAAGACCCAATGGCTGTTCCATGATAACGCGTACCACATCGGTAACTTCGGTGTCGCATTATCAAGGCATGTCGAGTAAGGTGTCATACGAATCGGGATGCTGCCCCCTCACCAATTCTGGCGACAAGGTTAGCATTCCGCCCTTCTAGAGGGACACGACATGTACGTAACTGTGAACCCCGGTTAAAGTTAACTAAAGCCTCAGCTCCACAAAATGGATGCTGCCACCACAGACACGAGTCTGACCTCCTGCTGCTGGGAGTCCTTCCAGCGAGGAGCGCTTGGACAAAGGGTTTCCTGTCGAGGGCGGTGTTCGCACCGTCCCAGACAGGGTTTGTGTATTCTGGGTAGGTAGGGCTTTTGCGAGAAGGTGACTGCGGAGTGGCACCCCGGTGCTCACTACGCATCTGCCGGTCAGAACCAGTTCCAGGGGCGCCAGCCCTGGCCTGGGGAAAGTCCGGCAGGGGAGAGGGGTGTAACTACCCCCCTTCCTGGTCCCACCCTTAGGGCAGGACCTAGTCATGTACCCACCCCTTTCTTTAGGATAAAGACCGGAGCGGGGACCCTTCCAAATTAGATCATCTTTGAATCAAGAACTACTTTCTACGAAAGGACATTCGAGACTCTTCTCAAGATTTCTCCCTTGTGACTAAGGAGTAGTCACCCTGCATCCGCGGGCACCATCTAAGAACTCTGCGGTTTGCTGCAAGTCCTTCCTCAAGGAATCCGACGGCCCAGCTCGACGAGAACCGGCTTCCCTGGCACCTCTGACCTCTACCCACGTCATCAGCTCAGCTGTGATCTGTGGGTGCGACGAGACCTCGAGGGACCGGCCATCATCAAAACCTGCACGCTTTCTTAACCAGCACGACCATCGAAGTAATTCTCTGGTGAGTGCTCTGGGGTCCGAGAAGCCCCGACCCTGAGCCGCTCCAGCACCGAAGTGCAGTCCCCCAGCATCTCCACGATCTGCGTGGGGCCCTTCTGCTCGCTGCTCAGCACGTTGTCCGGTCACTAGCCGCTGGCTTGTGCCCTCCTGTGACGACATCCGACAACCAACGCTGCTGGTCTGGTTGCTCCAGACTGGCCTGTGCTTCCATCTTTTGAGGGAAGCATCCTGGACCCTCCTGGTCCACTCAAGACGCCATTTTAGGCCCACCACGTGGCCCTGAAATCTGCCAAGGCTTGTTGCCCCAATCCTGGGCCCAGCGACGCCGACAGCATCACCCTTCGTGGGACAGCTCGCACCTCCATCCTGGTCGCCGACAACGCCTCCTGGTCTGTGAGACTGCAGAGCCTAGCGTCGCCCACTCACCTAGTCGAGGTGACGGCCAACCGGTGCCCTCCTGGTACCCTCTGACTACTGGCTAGTAGTACGAACTTGGTCCCCTCTGCTTTCAGGTATCAACGATCTCTGATCCAGGCTTGGATCTCTACGAACTATTTCAGCACTGGTCGCCGGCCAGCAACTCCTTTTCTTCCGGCTCCTGGCTCGTCAGCGAAGACCCCGACGCCTGTAAGACTTGTGCAGCCGCAGCCCTCGTGGCTAGGTAACTCGGCATTTTGGTGCCTGCATAGCCTCTTTACTCTAGGGTCCCGAGTCCCTCGCTTCCGACTTGCCTTATCGGGTCCGCCCGAGACCTCTAAACTTTCCGTGTCCTCGGACACTTGTTTTAATTGTGCACTTGAAGTATTTTCCTAAGAGATTTGGTTTGTGCTTAGTACCCTGACCTCATAAAGAGTACAGGGCTGTTGTGAATCTTAATAAATATCCTGTTTATTTTCATAACACTTGTGTGGTGTCCTTTCACTTGGTGTTCAAGGGGTACATGTGAGGTAAACAGCTGGCTTAACACGCCCTCTCGAGTCTTTAGCCTTAGACTGCTCGTATCCACGCTACTAGGATAGCTGGTCTATAGGTTGACTTACAACCAATCACCATAAGGGTCGTTTGGAACGATACATAGCGGTCGCTAGAATAGCGAACGCTGCATATCGGGCCAACTTCTCACATTGGTGGCAGCGGTGGGATTTGAGCTTGCTGTTGTTTTACCACACGTATCCTAAGAATATCTTGTTGAAAGATCACATAAGTACTGTTAGTACATATAACTAAGCTTAGAATACTCTGAGTTCTACTGAACCAGCTGTTGCAGCTCCTCAAGGCTTAGCACACCTTGGCTGCAACTCTTAGCAAGGGATCAGTAGGTAAACACATAGTGTAGGTAGGTGCATCACTTACACCACACTAGAAACAGTATGTCGGACAAAGGAGGAAACTCTGAGTCTCCCCTTATGTCAGTTGACCCTCCACAGGTCATCCCTTCAAGATATACTGTGCTTAGCTTCCGCGAGTTACGACAAGTATGTAACTCTAGGAAGATTAAGCAAGGGGCTAACCCCACCACCTCCTTTCTGATTGGTCTCCTAGAGACTTATGATGCCAGAAAGGCTGAGAAGCTTCTTAGCCCTTCTAATCCAGAAGGAGACATGCCTCCCCTCGAGGGAACCAGAGGTGACCCTGACCTAATCCTCCTCTCAGCCGAGAATGAGAATGTGGAGGAGGATGAGGATGAGGATCTCTCTGAGAATGAGGCAGACAAGGGACAGGTAGAAGTCGGTAGACTAACCCGGTCCAACTTAAGCAAACATGATAGTGGTACTGGGGAACCCCCAGGGCTACTGTCAGGTCAGCTTAACATTGGGAATGGACGAGCCAGATCTCTGTCAAGAGACTCTGGCAGATCCCTTCAAACCAATGGCTCTCACAACTCTTCTCAAAGAGGGATGACGTCCCCTCAGAGGAGAGTGTACGAAGCTAAGGAAAGGGCAGCTAATCTGAGGATTGAAAGGGAAGAACTTGCCCTGGCCAAAGAAAGGCTTGCCTTTGCTAGAGAGCAACAGTTAAGTGGGGTAGTCCCCACTGGTGGCAGCATTGTACCTAGCAATAGGGAAAGGAGTTTGGCCTAACCACTGAGCAGTACAGGGTGCTGTTCAGGGATACCCAGAAAACGCAGTCTCAAGACTGGTCTGACTTTGTCGATTGTGCCACTAAGGCTTTTGAGGGCTGGTTGCTGGGCAGTAAGGTTACTGATTACAAAGGATTGTATAATTTGATGATGAGAGAACAAATTTTAAACAATTGTCAGAACCAGTTGTTGCATCAGCATCTTGTCGACTCGGATCTGACCTCTCCCCAAGAATTGGGAAAGAAGGCAGACAGATGGGTTCGAACAAGAGTTAAACAGAACTAGGGCCAGAATGAAGGTGGTCAGAAGAAAGCAGACCAGAAGGGTAAAGATTCAAAGGGGGAACAAAATGACCAGAAGTCTTCGACAGGTCCCCAACAACCCAAAGAGGGTGGGGGTCAGGCTCCCCAAAAGAAGAAAGAAGGCCAATCTAAAAGGTGGTGCCAATACTGCAAAAGTAAATCTCACTGGTTTAGTGAGTGCACCAAGAAAGGAGGAGGGCAGACTCCTGCCACTGCAGCCCCTAAGGCACCTGTGCCCCCTAGTACAGCCAGCAGTGGTAGTGCACCTCCCAAGGGTTTAGTAGGGTTAACCCTGGGTTCTGAGGGGCGTGACAACTTAGTTGGTACACTCACTCAGGCTGTCCTTGTCAGTACAGGGGATGTGGATATGTCCCCTGACGTAAGTCCCAATACTTTGGGCAAATACAGACAGACACCTTTCATAAATGGAAAAATGGCTCAGGCCTATAGGGACACTTGTGCCAGTGTCACCATGGTGACACCTAACTTTGTGGACCCTGGACAGATCATGCCAGGTACAGAATTCCTGGTGACCAATGCAAGCAATGTCACTACCAATCACAGTATGGCAATTGTAGCTTTCTCCTGGGGAGGGGTAACTGGCCAAAAGAAGGTTGTAGTTAGTTCAGACCTCCCAGTGGATTGTTTGTTGGGCAATGATTTGGAGTCATCACAATGGTCAGAAGTGGAGCACCGGACTCACATGGAAATGTTAGGCTTGCCAGCACATGTGTTCGCTGTGACCAGGTCACAGGTCAGGAAATGCCCCACTGAACAGGTGCTGGATCCTGGAACAACGGACCAGACACCTCCCAAGAAAAAGAGCAGTAGGGTTAAGGCTGCGCCTTCCCCCTTGCCCCAGGTCGTGGATCAAGTCTCAGAGGAGGCTGACCTACAGGAATTGAGGGAAACTGAGCCAGAGAGTTCGAACTTGATCAAGTTGAATTCTTGGGTTCAGGGGGACCCTCAAGGGAAGACCTGGGGAAGGACCAGTTAGACTGCCCTTCTCTTGAACCCCTCAGACAGCAGGCTGCTGCTGAGGCTGCTGGGAACGCCACAGGTACCCACAAGGTATACTGGGAAGATGGACTCCTGTACACTGAGTCAAGAGACCCCAAGCCTGGCATGACCAGGAGGCTGGTTGTACCCTTGTCTCAGCGAGGTTTCCTACTTACCTTGGCCCACGAGATTCCCTTAGCAGGTCACTTAGGCCAGACGAAGACGTGGGACAGGCTTGTCTCACACTTTCACTGGCCTCATATGAACGAAGATACCAAGGAGTTTTGCCGCTCCTGTGTCACTTGCCAAGCCAGTGGTAAGTCAGGTGGCACGACAAAGGCCCCCCTTATACCAATGCCTGTGGTGGGGGTGCCCTTTGAACGGGTGGGGATTGACATCGTCGGTCCCATGGAACCACCAACAGCATCAGGGCACAAGTTTATACTGGTGGTAGTGGATCATGCCACCAGGTATCCTGAAGCTATTCCCCTTAGGACCACTACAGCACCTGTTGTGGCAAGAGCCCTAGTTGGAGTATTCTCCAGAGTGGGCTTCCCTAAGGAGGTCGTCTCCGACAGAGGTGCAAACTTTATGTCGAGCTACTTAACTGCTATGTGGAAGGAATGTGGTGTCAACTACAAGTTCACTACACCCTATCATCCACAATGCAATGGGCTTGTTGAGAGATTCAACAGGACCCTGAAAGGGATGATTCATGGACTACCTGAAAAGCTTCGGCGTAGATGGGACGTCCTGATCCCCTGCCTTTTATTCGCTTACAGAGAAGTCCCGCAGAAGGGGGTTGGCTACAGCCCTTTTGAACTTTTGTACGGGCATCCTGTAAGAGGACCCCTGTGTTTGGTGAAGGAAGGATGGGAGAGACCTCTCAAAAAGCCTGCAGCCAACATAGTGGACTATGTGCTTGGCCTCCGCTCGCGGATGGCTGAATACATGGAGAAGACATCTGAAAACCTTAAGGCCAGCCAAGAACTCCAAAAAGCTTGGCATGACCAAAAGGCTGTCTTGACTGTTTACCAGCCCGGACAGAAGGTGTGGGTGTTGGAGCCAGTGGCCCCAGCAGCACTCAAGGACAAATGGTCCGGGCCCTACACCATCCTGGAGAAAAAGGGAGAGGTCACCTACCTGGTCGACCTGGGAACTCCCCGGAGCCCCCACAGGGTGCTTCATGTCAACAGGCTCAAGGCATATGTCGACAGGAAGGACATGAGTTTGCTCATGGCCCTAGATGAGGGACAGGAGGAGGAGAGTGACCCTCTCCCCGACCTGCTCACTCAGAATCCTGACGATGGATCTGTAGATGGTGTTGTCTTTTGTGGCAGCCTCTCCGAACATCAACAGAAAGACTATAAACAGGTTCTTCAGTCTTTCAGACATATGTTCTCTCTAACACCCAGTCAGACCGATTGGTGCACCCATGAGGTTGACACTGGTGACAGCTTGCCCGTCAAGAGTAAAATCTACCGGCAGCCTGATCACGTTAGAGACTGCATCAAGAGTGAAGTGCAGAAAATGTTGGAGCTGGGAGTCATTGAACCCTCGGATAGCCCTTGGGCTAGTCCCGTAGTTCTAGTGCCGAAACCTCACACCCCGGGCGGTAAGAAAGAGATGAGGTTCTGCGTAGACTACAGGGGTCTCAATGCAGTCACTAAGACTGACGCCCACCCAATACCAAGGGCAGACGAGCTTATCGATAGATTGGCTTCGGCCAACTACTTAAGTACGTTTGACCTGACAGCTGGGTATTGGCAAATCAGGTTAGCTGAGGACGCCAAGCCTAAGACCGCATTTTCTACCCCTGGTGGGCATTATCAGTTCGTGGTGATGCCCTTTGGTCTGAAAAATGCACCTGCCACCTTCCAAAGGTTGGTGAATCAAGTCCTTACTGGGCTGGATGACTTCTGTGCAGCATATCTAGAGGATATTGCTGTCTTTAGCTCCACCTGGGAGGATCACCTGGTCCACCTGCGGAAAGTGTTAGAGGCTCTGCAAGCCGCAGGCCTCACTATCAAGGCCACCAAGTGCCAGATAGGGCAGACACAGGTTGTATACCTGGGCCACCTTGTAGGTGGAGGCCAGGTTCAGCCACTGGAGAGCAAAATACAGTCAATCAGGGACTGGGCTCCTCCAACCACCCAGACTCAGGTTCGAGCTTTCTTGGGCCTGACTGGATACTACCGAAAGTTTGTCAGGAACTATGGTTCCATCGTGACACCATTAAATGAACTGACAAGTAAGAAAATGCCAAAAAAGGTTCAGTGGACAGCAGGCTGTCAAAAAGCATTCGATGACCTAAAGCAGGCCATGTGCACAGCGCCTATCCTTAAGAGTCCAGACTACTCCAAACCATTCATTGTCCAAACAGATGCTTCTGAGTTGGGTGTGGGAGCTGTTCTTTCTCAACTGAATTTTGATGGTCAAGACCAGCCCATTGCTTTTATAAGCAGAAGGCTGACCCCTAGAGAGAAGAATTGGTCAGCTATTGAGAGGGAGGCCTTTGCTGTGGTTTGGGCCCTGAAGAAGCTGAGGCCATACTTGTTTGGCACTCACTTCAAGATTCAGACCGACCATAAGCCCCTCTTGTGGCTAAATCAGATGAAGGGTGAAAACCCCAAACTGCTTAGGTGGTCCATTTCCCTACAGGGGATGGACTTTACAGTGGAACATAGACCTGGTACTGATCATGGCAATGCCGATGGGCTCTCCAGATATTTCCACTTAGAACAAGAAGACTCACCTGGTCAAGGTTAGCTTATTGTCCCAACGTTTGGGGGGGGGGGTCATGTAGGAGAGTAGGGTCTGCAATCCCATGATCACGCAGATTTTTTGCTTTTGTTTCACTGGTTTACGACTTTCTCTGGCTGTGGGCCTGCCAATCAGACCCACAGCCTGGCTGTTCTCTTTCTAAATTACGACATGTACCCTAGGTGCATTTACCAATTGGTACTGGGCCACCTTATCAGACCCCGTAACGCAGGGCATAGGTGTACCCAGGGCCGCCAGGGGCTGCAGCATGTATTATGCCACCCCTGGCTGGCCTCCTAAATTTGACACAACTGGCTGCATGACAGCTGGGGCAAAGTCGTGTAATCACCCTTTGCTTTAGGTATAGTACCCTATATCTAACCGTACAATGGACGCCCGAGTTCCTATCAGTCACTCCTATGGCAGGCCTTGACAATCCTGAAGGCAGAGTGCGTGGGCTCGTGTGAACTAGGTTCTGGCCCGAGCCGAGCCCGGTTGCAGCTTGCGGAACAAAGACCCAATGGCTGTTCCATGATAACGCGTACCACATCGGTAACTTCGGTGTCGCATTATCAAGGCATGTCGAGTAAGGTGTCATACGAATCGGGATGCTGCCCCCTCACCAATTCTGGCGACAAGGTTAGCATTCCGCCCTTCTAGAGGGACACGACATGTACGTAACTGTGAACCCCGGTTAAAGTTAACTAAAGCCTCAGCTCCACAAAATGGATGCTGCCACCACAGACACGAGTCTGACCTCCTGCTGCTGGGAGTCCTTCCAGCGAGGAGCGCTTGGACAAAGGGTTTCCTGTCGAGGGCGGTGTTCGCACCGTCCCAGACAGGGTTTGTGTATTCTGGGTAGGTAGGGCTTTTGCGAGAAGGTGACTGCGGAGTGGCACCCCGGTGCTCACTACGCATCTGCCGGTCAGAACCAGTTCCAGGGGCGCCAGCCCTGGCCTGGGGAAAGTCCGGCAGGGGAGAGGGGTGTAACTACCCCCCTTCCTGGTCCCACCCTTAGGGCAGGACCTAGTCATGTACCCACCCCTTTCTTTAGGATAAAGACCGGAGCGGGGACCCTTCCAAATTAGATCATCTTTGAATCAAGAACTACTTTCTACGAAAGGACATTCGAGACTCTTCTCAAGATTTCTCCCTTGTGACTAAGGAGTAGTCACCCTGCATCCGCGGGCACCATCTAAGAACTCTGCGGTTTGCTGCAAGTCCTTCCTCAAGGAATCCGACGGCCCAGCTCGACGAGAACCGGCTTCCCTGGCACCTCTGACCTCTACCCACGTCATCAGCTCAGCTGTGATCTGTGGGTGCGACGAGACCTCGAGGGACCGGCCATCATCAAAACCTGCACGCTTTCTTAACCAGCACGACCATCGAAGTAATTCTCTGGTGAGTGCTCTGGGGTCCGAGAAGCCCCGACCCTGAGCCGCTCCAGCACCGAAGTGCAGTCCCCCAGCATCTCCACGATCTGCGTGGGGCCCTTCTGCTCGCTGCTCAGCACGTTGTCCGGTCACTAGCCGCTGGCTTGTGCCCTCCTGTGACGACATCCGACAACCAACGCTGCTGGTCTGGTTGCTCCAGACTGGCCTGTGCTTCCATCTTTTGAGGGAAGCATCCTGGACCCTCCTGGTCCACTCAAGACGCCATTTTAGGCCCACCACGTGGCCCTGAAATCTGCCAAGGCTTGTTGCCCCAATCCTGGGCCCAGCGACGCCGACAGCATCACCCTTCGTGGGACAGCTCGCACCTCCATCCTGGTCGCCGACAACGCCTCCTGGTCTGTGAGACTGCAGAGCCTAGCGTCGCCCACTCACCTAGTCGAGGTGACGGCCAACCGGTGCCCTCCTGGTACCCTCTGACTACTGGCTAGTAGTACGAACTTGGTCCCCTCTGCTTTCAGGTATCAACGATCTCTGATCCAGGCTTGGATCTCTACGAACTATTTCAGCACTGGTCGCCGGCCAGCAACTCCTTTTCTTCCGGCTCCTGGCTCGTCAGCGAAGACCCCGACGCCTGTAAGACTTGTGCAGCCGCAGCCCTCGTGGCTAGGTAACTCGGCATTTCGGTGCCTGCATAGCCTCTTTACTCTAGGGTCCCGAGTCCCTCGCTTCCGACTTGCCTTATCGGGTCCGCCCGAGACCTCTAAACTTTCCGTGTCCTCGGACACTTGTTTTAATTGTGCACTTGAAGTATTTTCCTAAGAGATTTGGTTTGTGCTTAGTACCCTGTCCTCATAAAGAGTACAGGGCTGTTGTGAATCTTAATAAATATCCTGTTTATTTTCATAACACTTGTGTGGTGTCCTTTCACTTGGTGTTCAAGGGGTACATGTGAGGTAAACAGCTGGCTTAACACGCCCTCTCGAGTCTTTAGCCTTAGACTGCTCGTATCCACGCTACTAGGATAGCTGGTCTATAGGTTGACTTACAACCAATCACCATAAGGGTCGTTTGGAACGATACATAGCGGTCGCTAGAATAGCGAACGCTGCATATCGGGCCAACTTCTCACACAAGTTAGCATAGATAAACCCGCAAAGATCAAGGAACCAAATTCATGAGACCTGCTGGAGGGAGAAACACAAGTTCCACCAGCCCTAGTCCTCAACGAACAAGCAACTACAAGCAGTGCACAGCCAGCAAACCAGCACACCTCAGAGCCAAAGATGGACCGGGAAGAAAAACCAACCCCTTTCCAACCAGGCTCCGATTCCACGATAACAACCTGGATTGATTACATCGTCACAGAACATATCCTGACCCACTGGGAGGATTTTGCCTCATGGGGTATTGATCTAAAAAAAAGTGGTGCCAGCTCGATATCCCAGTCCGTTGTGGAAACAAAATCCAAAACGAGGCCTCCTAAAAAACGCTCAAGGACCAGAGTTAAGAGGCAGCATAGAAGAAGAAGGCCACCAACTCAGGCAAATCACAATTACGATTGCCCGTCAAGTGAATGACCTGCCCGAAAGACGCCAACATGCCCCTCTGGCATCAATCCATAGGAACACAGACTGAACCAACAGCAGTCCAATGGTTGGGAAAGAACAGGGCTGTACGTTCTGTTCATGGAACGTCAATGGTCTAAAAGTGAAGCTGGAGGAAGAAGACTTTATAGAGTTTATCACTCAATTTAAAATACTAATGCTCCAGGAAACTTGGCAGACAATAAACACGCCTCTTGTGGGATACAAAGAATTCTTTACACCAGCACATAAGGAGGCCCGCTCCGGCAGGGCAAAAGGAGGCCTATCCATTTTCATATCGACGGACCTCCTATGGCAACTCAGTCACATTGACCTAGATTCTACATGGATGCAATGCGTTAAAATTGAAATTTCCCCAAATATGGGCCTCCTGATCGTGAACCTCTATATGCACTCTGGCGGAAAACATAAGGGGAAGAGGATAAAACAACTCGTTACTGCAAACAACACGTTAAAGTCCACCTATCCAAGTGAAAACATGCTTATAACAGGGGATTTTATTTTGAATCTAATTCAACATCAGGAGGGAAGCCTCCCCAGCCACATTGTCCCCCGGCAGGGCAAACTTTGCAGACAAAGTGCAATAGGAAGGAAAAGCGCCATGGAGTTGGAAGCCCTCCAATTGTACACCTTAAATGGAAGGGGTCATCTGGACACACCGGCTGCCCTAACGAGGGTTTCCAAAAATCCAGGATCAACCATAGACTATACTCCGGCGGACCCCGACCTATTCCTTTACATCAGAGACTTCCATATCCAGGAACGTGGGGAAAGTAATCATTTCCCACAGACCTTCACCCTGACAATTGAAGCAAAAAATGTCTGAGCAACCGCTGCCTTTATCCTTGAACACCCAAATCTTTAATTTACAACGGCTAAACTGGAATGAAGAAAACCTCTCCAATCTATTGGCGTCATGCCATGCATTGCTTTCACTATCTGACACAGCAAAGTACATAATAAAGATCTGGGAGTCCTTAGTAACAGACTTAAACAAGAAATTTCAATCTAACCACAGAGGACAAAAAGCCATAAGAAACAGAGGAGGGAAATGTTACTCCCCAAAGCTGCGACAACTAAAAAGGCAAATGAATGCATTTCTCAGGGCTGAACGCAAAAAGGATCCTCACTTCTCACAACAAACTCTGAAAATAATCGCAGCCTTAAAAAGAGAGCTAAAAAGAGAGACCAATCTGGCTAAGAGAAGGCACAGGAAAAAACTAGCGTGCACTATACTCCATGCCAGTAAGCTGCAGAACTCAAAAGACTTTTGGGCAAAAATAAACTTCATGCTCAACGGTAAACATCGGCAGTTCAACTCAGACATGACTGACTAGCTTTGGTGTAGCCACATCGATTTATTATACAACTTCACACTTGATACCCCACTTGACAATAAAGTTGTGCCTCTCCTGGAGTGTGCCCTGTCAAGCCTGAGAACAACGACAGACCCAAAGCCCGCTGACCCCAAAGCTTTTTGCGAACCGCCAATAACAAAGCATACAGGTGACACTGACCTGATGACACTAACGCAGGTCTTTAACACCATAAAATCATTGAGAGCAGACGGAGCTCCTGGACCAAATGGTCTCCCCAATGCTCTATTCAGGAAAGACCCCACGTTCTGGGCCAGTCAATTACTCCCTCTATTTTGTCATAGTGTAAAAACCGAGAACATTCCCGAATCGTGGAGGGGCAGCATTTTACACCCAATACATAAATCTGGGTCTCGCTCTGACCCCAACAACTACAGGCTAATAGCCTTAATAGATGTGGAGGAAAATATCTATGCGTCCAATTTACTGGTAGAACTGGAGGCTTGGGTAAGCAGCATAGGGCTAATCCCCCTGACCCAAACAGGCTTTCGCCCAGGAATGGGCACCCTCACCAACTTATCTGCAATAACCCTACTAGCAAAAAGAGAATTGACAACTCTAATTTGCTGTATACTTGTTTTTTGGACTTAAAAGCAGCCTTTGATAAAGTGCCAAGATCCAAACTCTGGGCCAACATGAAAGCCTGGGGTGCGCCGCCAAAGCTAATGGGAGCAATCATAGAGCTGTATTCCAAGACCTGGGTCCAAGTGAAAAAAGGAGACGGCCGATGCCTGACAAAGAAATTCCGCACACTCAATGGCTTAAAACAAGGCTGCGTATTGGCCCCCTGCCTTTTCAACATTTACACAGCGGACCTAGAAAGCGATCTACGCTCCATTCAGGGAGATCCTCCAAAATTGGGTAATTTACCCATAATGATTCTACAATACGCAGACGACATTGTGCTTTTGTCACAAACTCCTCTCGGCCTCCAACGTATGATCTCTAAGCTTGCGTCATACCTCTCGAATGCACAACTGACAATAAATCTTAAAAAAACAAATGTCTTATGTTTCTCTGGCTCTCGTAAGAAGAGACAAAAATTTGTCTGGAAAATAAACTCCACCACACTAACTCAGGTAGACCAATACAAATACCTGGTCATCTCACTGGACCATCAACTAAAATATAAACAGCACTTTGGAACAGGGGAAATCAAAAGTCAAACAGCTCCAATTCGCCTTTAAAACAGTCCAAAAACATCTATGCGGAAATTCCACTGCCCACATTTTAAAGATCGTAGCCGCTAAATTCCTGCCATCACTCACATATGGTTCTGAGATGATGGCAACCCGGGACTCCACAGCGCTAAACCTCGCCCAATCTAGTCTCTTTAAAAATATTTTTTCAATCTCGCGTTATATTTCGCAATCTCAAATACGCTTGGTATACGGTCTCACAAATCAGCTCCCGGCAAGACAAGGAGCCCTCGTCAAATACTACTGGCGAATGAGGGACGCATAAGATCACTCCCTGGCTCATTTGTGTTGGCTGGAAGTAGAAAAGCAGGCAGGACTTCCCAAGTCTATATATAAGTCCCTCAGGCAAGCGCTTCAATCATTAGCACTGGAAGAATACTGGCTTGCACCCATGACTTACACTGCTTTCAAACTGCGAACTAGCAATGCAATCAAACAAGCGTCACTATTAATGGACAAAGCTGCAGTGGCAGGTAAAAGCCACGCCTGGATTGTTCTGCCATCATACATCCACATAAAGCCCCATCCATATTTGCAAGACTGCTTCAGGGACCATTACAAAAGGAAATTAAGCTTGTTAAGGTTGGGCTGCTTTGTGAGTAAAGATCTCACCCCCAAATGGCTACAGTCATGGTCAACTTCCGACTGTCGCCTTTGTAACAACGGCGCAGAGTAATTACTGCATCTAATATGTATATGCCCTGCACTGCAGAAACTAAGGAAAGTGCTTTTGTTACCACTCTTAAGAGTCGCTCAGGTGAGAACCTGCAGGGCGGCCATCATCCTATGCCTCAGTGGGACTTGGATAAAACTATCTTGCAACACTATAAAAAAATTTGGCATGCTGCTCAAGAGCTGGGAAACAAGGCAGCAACCAAAGAGAACTCAGGATAACAGGTCTGGACACAGCCGGCCATGGACTTACTCTTATTTTGCTAACGGACTCTCTTGTTTCCATCCCTTAGCACTTCAACTCATGTCACAAAAGTGTACCCTGATCCAACCCACATTGTTTCCCGAAGTTTCCCCCTTACCCCACTTTTTGAAAAGTCTGTGTAATTTCATGTCACAAAAGTGTACCCTGATCCAACTCATAACACCTCTCTGAGTTTTACTTTTCCCCTTAGACCACTTTCCTGAAAAGCCCGTGTCATTTTATATTTTCTTTGCTTTTCATATCCTTTTTGTTTTATTTTGACTTGAAGCTGATTTTGTGTTGTTTTAAAGATGTAAATTCTGACCAAATGGTGGTAAGCTCCACCCTTTTTATGATTTTATTATAAATCAAATAAAAGTATTATTATTTTTTTAATGATTTTATTATAAATCAAATAAAATTATTATTGACACTGGTTTAGTGAGTGCACCAAGAAAGGCACAGCTCCTACCACTACTGCCCCTAAGGCACCTGCAACCCCTAGTACAGTTAGTAGTGGTAGTGCACCCCCCAAGGCTATAGTTGGGCTAACCCTGGGAACTGAGGTGGGTTCTGACTTAGTCAGGATACCTACTCAGGCTGTTCTTGTTTGTACTGGGGACATGGATTTGACCCCTACTGTAAGTCCCAGTACTCTGGGCAAATACAGACAAACACCTTTAATTAATGGAAAAATGGCTCATGCCTACACGGTCACTTGTGCCAGTGTCACTATGGTGACACCAAACTTTGTGGACCCTGATCAGGTAATACTAGGTTCAGACTACCTAGTGACCAATGCTAGCAATGTCACTACCAATCACAGTATGGCAGTTGTTAAGTTCTCCTTGGGGGGGTTAACTGGCCTCAAAAGGGTTGTAGTTAGTTCAGACCTCCCAGTGGACTGTCTGTTGGGCAATGATTTGGAATCCTCCTTATGGTCAGAAGTGGAGTATAGGACTCATGTGGAGATGTTAGGTTTGTCAGCACATGTCCTTGCTGTGACCAGGTCACAGGCCAAGAAATGCCCAACTGAACAAGTGCTGGATCCTGGAACAATGGACCAGACACTACCCAAGAAAAAGAGCAGTAGGGTTAAGGCAGTGCCTTCCCCCCTGCCTCAAGGTGAAGATCAGCCCTCTCAGGAGGCTGATCCAAAGACCCCAGAAGGAACTGTCCTAGAGGAGCTTGAACCTGATCAGGTTGAGTTTCTTGGGTCAGGGGGACCTTCCAGGGCAGACTTGAGGCAGGCACAGTTAGACTGTTCCTCTCTTGATCCCCTCAGACAGCAGGCTGTTGCTGAGGCTGCAGGGAATGCTACAAGGACCCACAAGGTGTACAGGGATGATGGACTCCTATACTCTGAGGCAAGAGACCCCAATCCTGGTACTACCAGGAGGCTGGTTATCCCCTTGTCTCTGAGAGGTTTTCTTCTTACCTTAGCCCATGAGATTTCCCTTGCAGGTCACTTAGGCCAGAACAAGACTTGGGAAAAAGACTTGTTCCACACTTTCACTTGCCTCATATGTCTGAAGACACCAAAGAGTTTTGTCGCTCATGTGTCCCTTGTCAAGCCAGTGGCAAATCAGGTGGCACAACAAAGGCCCCCCTTATACCACTACCCGTGGTGGGGGTACCCTTTGAAAGAGTGGGGATTTACATTGTTGGACCAATGGACCCCCAACAGCATCTGGGCACAGATTTATACTAGTGGTAGTGGATCATGCCACTAGGTATCCAGAAGCTATTACCCTTAGGACCACTACAGCTGCTGTTGTGGCCAGGTTCCTACTTGCAGTTTTCTCTAGAGTGGGGTTTCCTAAGGAGATCACCACTGACAGAGGTGCAAACTTCATGTCAGGATACTTGACTGCAATGTGGAAGGAGTGTGGTGTGAATTACAAATTCACCACCCCCTATCACCCACTGTGCAATGGGCTTGTGGAGAGATTCAACAAGACCCTAAAAGGGATGATAAATGGGTTACCAGAAAAGCTTAGGCGAAGATGGGACATCCTTTTACCCTGCCTTCTGTTTGCTTACAGAGAGGTCCCACAGAAGGGGGTTGATTACAGCCCTTTTGAGCTTCTGTTTGGGCATCCTGTAAGAGGAACCCTATGTCTTGTAAAGGAAGGATGGGAGTTACCTCTCAAAAAGCCTAAACTTGACATAGTGGACTATGTACTTGGTCTCCGCTCCAGGATGGCAGAGTACATGGAGAAGGCATCTAAAACCCTTGAGGCCAGCCAAGAACTTCAAAAAGCTTGGCATGACCAAAAGGCTGTCCTTACGGTTTACCAGCCTGGACAGAAGGTGTGGGTGTTGGAGCCAGTGGCCCCAGCAGCTCTCCAAGACAAATGGTCTGGACCCCATAACATCATTGAACAAAAGGGAGAGGTCACCTACCTGGTAGACCTTGGAAATCCCAGGAGCCCTCACAGAGTACTTCATGTGAACAGGCTCAAGGCATTTGTTGACAGGGAGGACATGGGCTTGCTCATGGCCACAGATGAGGGACAGGAGGAAGAGAGTGACCCTCCCCCAGACCTGCTCACTCAGAACCCTGATGATGGATCAGTAGATGGTGTGGTCTTTTCTGACAGCCTCTCTGAGTATCAGCAAAAGGATTGCAAACAAGTTCTTCAATCCTTTAGACAAATGTTATCTCTGACACCCAGTCAGACAAACTGGTGCACCCATGAGGTGGACACTGGTGGCAGTCTGCCTATAAAGAGTAAAATCTACAGGCAACCTGACCACGTCAGGGACGGCATAAAGAAAGAAGCACAAAAGATGTTGGAATTGGGAGTCATTGAACCCTCAGAGAGCCCTTGGGCTAGGCCTGTAGTTCTAGTGCCTAAACCTCACACCCAGGATGGTAAGAGAGAGATGAGGTTTTGTGTAGACTACAGGGGTTTCAATGCTGTCACTAAGACAGATGCCCATCCAATACCCAGAGCAGATGAACTCATAGATAAATTGGCTTCTGCCAAATTCTTGAGTACATTTGACCTTACAGCTGGCTATTGGCAGATCAGGGTAGCTGAGGATGCCAAGACCAAAACAGCATTTTCTACCCCAGGAGGACATTACCAATTTGTGGTGATGCCCTTTGGTTTGAAAAATGCACCTGCCACTTTTCAAAGGTTGGTGAACCAAGTTCTCACTGGGTTGGATGACTTTTGTGCAGCATATCTATATGATATTGCTGTCTTTAGCTTCATCTGGGAGGATCACCTGATCCACCTGAGGAAAGTTTTGGAGGCCCTGCAAAAGGCAGGCCTCACTATCAAGGCTACTAAGTGCCAGATAGGGCAGAGTCAGGTTGTTTACCTGGGCCACCTTGTAGGTGGAGGCCAGGTTCAACCCTTGGAGAGCAAGATACAGGCCATAAAGGACTGGGCTCCTCCAACCACCCAGACACAGGTCAGAGCTTTCTTGGGCCTGTCTGGTTACTATAGGAAATTTGTCAGAAATTATGGGACAATTGTGACCCCTCTTAATGACCTGACAAGTGAGAAAATGCCAAAGAAAGTTCAGTGGACAGTTAGCAGTCAAAAGGCATTTGATGACCTAAAGCAGGCCATGTGCACTGCACCTATTCTCAAGAGTCCAGACTACTCCAAAACTTTCATTGTCCAAACAGATTCTTCTGAGTTGGGTGTGGGAGCTGTTCTATCTCAACTGAATAATGATGGTCATGACCAGCCCATTGCTTTTATAAGTAGTAGGCTGACCCCTAGAGAGAAACGTTGGTCAGCTATTGAGAGGGAGGCCTTTTTTGTGGTTTGGGCCCTGAAGAAGTTGAGGCCATACTTGTTTGGAACTCACTTCAAGATTCAGACAGACCATAAGCCCCTCTTGTGGCTAAATCAAATGAAGGGTGAAAACCCCAAACTTCTTAGGTGGTCCATTTCCCTACAGGGGTTGGACTTTACAGTGGAGCACAGACCAGGGACTGACCATGGCAATGCAGATGGTCTCTCCAGGTATTTCCACTTAGAACAGGAAGACTCTCCTGGTCAAGGTAAGTTTAATGTCCCTAAGTTTGCGGGGGGGGGGTTATGTAGGAGAGTAGGGTCTGCAATCCTATGGTCACCCCAGATTTTTGCTTTTTGCTTCACTGGTTTACGGCTTTCCCTGGCTATGGGCCTACTAATCAGACCAACAGCCTAGCTGTTCTCTCTCAAAATTGACATCCATGTACTTTAGGTGCATTTACCAATTGGTATTGGGTCACTCTTGTAAGTCCTTGTACAGTGTACCAGAGGTACCAAGGGCCTAAGTGAACCCAAAGCCTACCAGGGGCTGCAGCATGTATTATGCAAACCCCTGGCTGGCCATCCAAATCTGACACAACTGGCTGATCAATCAGCGGGGGCAAGGTGGTGCAATCACCCTTTGCTTTAGATATAGTATACCTATATCTAAACCTAAAATGGACACATATACTCCTATAAGTCACTCCTATGGCAGGCATTACCAATCCTGGAGGCAGAGTGCTTGGAATTATGTGAGATAGTGCTCTGGCATGAGCTGAGCCTGTCTACAGCTTTCGGAACCAAGTACTTTAGCTGTTTCCATGATAACGCTATACCATATACTCTTAAGTGCATTATAATCCTCGCGGTTATTACTAACTTTGGCATAGCATTTTCAAAACATGTCGAGTAAGGTTTCATACAAATTTGAATACTACCCCCTCACCAGTTCTGGCGATGGGGGTAGAATTCCACCCTTTTAGAGGGACACGACATGTATGTAACTGTGAACCCCGGTTAAAGTTAACTTGAGCCTCAGCATCACAAAATGGATACTGCCACCACAGACACAAGTCTGACCTCCTGCTGCTGGGAGTCCTTCCAGCGAGGGAGGCCTGGACAAAGGGTTTCCTGCCTTGGGAGGTGCTAGCACCACCCCAGACAGGATTTTGTGTATTGGGTAGGACAGGCCTGAAAGGAATGAGACATGCCTGGGGCACACAAGGTGCCCTGTGCATACACCGGCTCAAACCAGTTGCTGGGGCACTCCAGCCCCAGCTCTGGCGCGAAACCGGACAAAGGATAGGGGGTGTAACCACCCCCCTTCCTGGTCCCACCCATAGGAGGGACCTAGTGATAGTACAGCCCCCTTTAGCAGGTCTTCAAAGCCCTCCACGATACAGGCCCTAGGCACCTGAAATCTCTTTTCTGCTGGCATAAACCAGCAAGAACTCTGAGGTCAGGACAACTGGCCCTGGTCACAGTCCCCAGAACTAAAAAAGCTCGCTGGGGTGGCAGGAGCTTTTCTCTTGGAGCGGCAGAGGCCTGGAATAAACTCCCACTTGCGCGCAGACAAACTCAGGATCTGATGGTCTTCAGAAGAGGACTCAAAACATGGCTCTTCACTCAGTAAGCACGCTCCGTCACACCAGCCTATCCTTCTAGCGCCAGGACACCTCCGGGTAACAGAGCGCTCTACAAATGTGTAAAATAAATAAATAAATAAATAAATAAATAAAGGTAGGAGCTGGTCCCATTCCAAATTAGATTATTCCTGAACAACTTTACAAGAAGAAACTCTGGACGTCGACGTTCTGCTCCACAGAAGACTGAAGAAATCTCCCTTGTTGCCAAGGAGTGACCACCCTGCACAAGCAGGCACCATCAAGCGTTCCAGCGGTTTACTTTGTCGTCTTCCCGAGTGGATCCAGACTTCAGAGCCCGACGAGTCCCGGAATTCCAGACCTCTCCGACCTCTACCTACATCTGCAGCACAGCTGAGATCCGTGGGTCCGGCCATCTTGAAGAAACTGCACTTGGCTTCCAGCATGACTTCAGAGGCATCCTCGATGAAGTGCTTTGGGGATTGAGAAGCCCCAGCCCGAGCAGCTCCTGCACAGAAGATCAGCCCTCCAGCATCCACGAGATCTGCGTGGAGACCTTTTGCTTGATTGCTGCTTGACGTGTTGTCTGGTCACTTGACGGCTGGCTAGTGGCCTCCTAGACGACGATCCACGGCATCAACACTGCTGGCCTGGTTGGTCCAGACTGGCCCTTGCTTCCTCCCAAAAGAGAAGTACCCCGGACCCTCCCGGTCACCATCAGATGCCTTTTCCACTCACCGCGTGGATTGTCTTTGCCAAGGCCTGTTGACGCGGAATCCGGAACCAACACCGCCGACAGCGAGAGCCTGCGTGGGGCAGCTTGTGCCTCCATCCTGTTCATCGAAGACATCTTCTGGTCCACGTGGCTACAGAGTCAAGCGTCCACTCTTCACCTGATCACGACAACAGCATCTGGTTCCTTCCTGGTTCCACTCCAGTCACTGGCTAGTGACTTTGAACATTGTCCCCTCTGCTTTCAGGTCTTCATCTTCCTTGATGCACCCTTGGATCACTCCGGACAGCTTCCTCCTGGTCGCCTGCAGCATCTTTTCTTCAAGGCTCCATTGACTTCAACGCAGAAACCCGACGCACTTTCACACCTATGCACCGGCAGCCCGTGGGTGTGGTAACAAGAGCATTTCGGTGCTCAAGGGTAGATTGACTCTCCTAGTGTCCAGTTTCACAGTCGTTTTAGTCCTAACTAGTCAGAACTGTCCGTATTTACCTTTTTCGTAATTTGTACTGTCCATTGACTTTGTTACACATCTCACGTGTGAGTTCACACTCTGCAAACGCGTTCCGTGGGCCTCCTATTACTTACCTAAAGTTAGAGTAGTGTAGTCCCAGCAATCCTACAGCCTCTGGACAACTCCATTCCTTCTATCGGCTTTCTCAACCCACTTACTTAGTGTATGGTTTGACGTGCCCCTAGGGCACCATTGTAATTCGTGCAACTTAAACGTATTTTTCCTAAGAGTCTTGTCATGTGCTTAGCCCTCTGATCTCATAAAGAGTTCAGAGGTGTTTGTTATTAATAAATATATTGTTTATTTTCATAACAACCTGTGTGGTGTCCTTTCACTTGGTATTCAAGTGGTTATATGTGGTAAAACAGCTGGCTTCACATGCCAAAAGAGTTTAGCCTAAGACTGCTTTGTCCATGCTACCATTAGGATAGCTGGTCTATAAGGTTGACTTAAAACCAATCACCATAAGGGTTGTTTGGACTGATACAAGATGATCACTAGAACTAGTGAGCATCATATATCAGGCCAACTTCTCACAGCCGGTCCCACGTCTCACGTCACCTCCACGGGTCTCACCGCTGCAGGGACTGTGGATCAGGCTGGTGGATGTCTGGGAATCCGGTTCTCGTCAGGCTCTGGGCTCGGGCTCCGGCGGGAAGCGGCGGCAAAGCAGTCGTCGATCGCTGGATGGTGCCTGCTTGTGCAGGGTGGTCACTCCTTGACCACACGGGAGATTCTTCAGTCGTCTTCTTTCAAAGTAGAGTGATGAAGGTCCAGAGATTCGTTTCAGAGTTTCAGTCAGGATAATCTAAAGTCCTATCGACTCAGCTCCTATCTATATGCCAAACTTAGGGGCTGGATTTCCTGCTAGGTCCCTCCTATGGGTGGGACCAGGGAAGGGGGTGGTTACACCCCTTTCCCTTTGTCCAGTTTCATGCCAGAGCTGGGGCTGGGAATCCCCAGCACCAGTTTGAACTGGCCTATGCATGGGACACCTTGTGTGCTCCAGTGAGTGTCTCAATCCTTTCAGCCCTCCCTGTCCCAATACACAAAGTCCTGTCTGAGGTGGTGCTAGCACCTCCCAAGGCAGGAAACCTATTATCCAAGCCTCCCTCGCTGGAAGGACTCCCAGCAGCAGGAGGTCAGACTTGTGTCTGTGGCAGCAGCGTCCATTTTGTGAAGCTGGGGCTCTGGTTAACCTTAACCAGGAATAGTTAGAACAACATGTCTTCTCCCTCTAGAAGGGTGAAATGCTACCCTCGTCGCCAGGACTGGCGAGGGGGTAGTATTCCAATTCGTATTACTCAACATGTTTTGATAAAGCCAAACCATAGTTAGCATGTAACCGCGAGGATTATAATGCACTTAAGAGTATATGGTATGGCAATATCCCACAACAGCTAAAGGACAAGGTTCCGAAAGCTGCAGACAGGCTCAGGTCATGCTAGAGCACCATCTCACATAAAACCAAGCACCCAGCCATAGGAGTGACTTATAGGTGTATATGTGTCTAGATATGAGGTTAGATATAGGTCTACTATATATAAGTAAGGGGTGATTACACCTGCTGTACTTTGCAGGCTCTCTCCAAAGCAGTTATCCATTTGTGGATATCATCCCCTATCTGGTAAGGGGGCACAATCTTACTCAGGTGTCTATTCTCATAGGACCTGTCTTTATCCTTAGGGATACTGCTGCCACCAGTGGGTTCTACCCCACCTAACTTCCTTTGTCTGTCAAAGGCAATTTTCTCCTTGGCTAGGGCAAGTTCTTCTCTCTCAATTCTGAGATTGACTTCCCTCTCTGAGGAGATGTCATTCCCCTCTGAGAACCCTTAGAAGCATTGGAGTGATGGGAGTCACCTGAGTGAGACCTCTCCCTCCTATACCTCTGGTTAAGCCTGCTTATGGGCCTGAATGAAGCTAGTCCATTCTCAGCCCCAAGCTGGCTTAAGTTAGCCTGGCTAAGTCTCCTGCCCTGGACCTGGCTACCATCCTCATCAGACTCATCCCCCACCTCATCATCCTCATCCTCCTCCTCATCTACAAGGGAAGGGTCAGTGGCATCTTCCGTGGAGGGTAGGACCTCATCTGTATTACCTCTAGGGACTACACCAGAGGCCTTTTGAGCCTCATACTCATCTAAGAGATCTAGGAGGTGTTGAAGTGTAGGGTTAGACCCTTGCTTCAGTTTTCTTGTTCTACACAAAAGCCTCAGTTCCTTGAAACTGAGGATAGCAAATCTGGAGGGTATCTTGTGAGGGTTACCTTCCACAGTTTGGAGTCCACTGGGCTCTCCTGTGCCAGACATTGCTCTAGTGAGGTGTAAGTGGTGCACTTACCTACACTGAGTGTTTTCCTACTGAACCTCTCTAGGAGTTGTAGTCAGGGTGTGCTAGGCCCTTTGCTCTACAACAACTAAGTTCAGTAGAACTTAAGTATTCTAGACTTGTTTTATATGTACCTAAAGGTACCTGTATGATCTTTCAAATGATATTGCAAATATTACAATTGGTAAAACAACAGCAAGCTCAAATCCCAACTGCTGCACACCAATGTGAGAAGTTGGCCTGGTATATGATGTTCACTATTCTAGTGAGCACCTTGCACCAGTCCAAACAACCCTTATGGTGACGGTTGTAAAGTCAACCTTATAGACCAGCTATCATAGAGGTAGCATGGACAAAGCAGTCTTAGGCTAAACTCAAGAGGGCATGTGAAGCCAGCTGTTTTAAAATATGCAACCCCTTTAATACCAAATGAAAGGACACCACACAGGATATATATTGAAAATATATATGTATTTTATTTCTAAACAAACCCCTGACCTCTTTATGAGCACAGAAGCACAAGCGCAAAACAAGTAAATTAATAGAATAGACAAAAGTTGCACAAATATGGATAGGCCGGGGTGTCCTGCTAAACCATATACTAAGAAAGTGGTATAAGTACCACGTCACGAATAATGGTAAGGCCTAGGGCCTTGGGAATCACTGGGGCTACACTGGACTAACAATAGTTAGGGAGCAGGAGGCCCGCGGGATGCATGTGCAGTGTCTAAAGGCACACGCGTTCACACATAGAAGTCAATGGGTGCGTAAAAAGCACAAAGTTAAAGGTTTGGGAGTCTTCCGACTGGACTACAACTTAACCACTGGAAACTAGGACACTAGGAGTGTAAACCTCTACAGGAGCACCGTAGTACTCGCGTTACCTAACCCACAGGAAGCGGGTGCATAGGTCCAGATGTGTGTCTGGTTTCGTCGTGGAGATCTATGGAGCCTTGGAGAAAAGATGCTGCAGGCGGCCAAAAGAGAAGAGACCAGGTGGATCCAAGGGTGGATCGATGATGTAGAAGACCTGAAAGCAGAGGGGACAGAGTCTGGGTCACTAGCCAGTGACCAGGATGGAACCAGGACGGAACCAGGCGATGTCGGGATGCGATCAGGTGCTGATGGGAAGCTTGTCTCTGCAGCCACGTTGACCAGGAGTCATCTATGACGACCAGGATGGAGGCACGAGCTGTCCCACGAAGGTTCTCGCTGTCGGCGGTGTCGGCTTCAAGATTGGAGGCAACAAGCCTTGGCAAAGGCAACCCACGCAGGAATCGATGTAGGCTTCTTACTCAGAGCAGCAAGGTCAGAGGGGCTGCTTCTTTTGAGGGAAGCAAGGGCCAGTCTGAAGCAACCAGACCAGCAGTGGAAAATCAAAGATTCATCGCCAAGATGGCCACTAGCCAACGGGCAAGTGACCGGGAAGGCGTGTCAAGCAGTAAAATGCAAAAGGGCCCCACGCAGAACTCGTGGAGTGTGCAGCGCTGATCTTTAGTGCAGATGCTGCTCGGCGCTGGGGCTTCTCAATCCCCAATGCACAGCTTCGAGGGGACCTCGGGGGCTGCACAGTTAGCAGGTCGCAGACTTTTCAAGATGGCCTGTCCCACATCTCACGTCGCCTCCACGGGTCTCAGCTTTGCAGGGACTGTGGATCGGGCTGTTGGATGTTTGGGAATCCGGTTCTCATCAGGCTCTGGGCTCGGGCTCCGGTGGGAGGCGGCGGCAAAGCAGTCGTCGATCGCTGGATGGTTCCTGCTTGTGCAGGGTGGTCATTCCTTGACCACAAGGGAGATTCTTCAGTTGTCTTCTTTCAAAGTAGAGTGATGAAGGTCCAGAGTTCCGTTTCAGAGTTTCAGTCAGGATAATCTAAAGTCCTATTGACTCAGCTCCTACCTATATAACAATCTTAGGGGCTGGATTACCTGCTAGGTCCCTCCTATGGGTGGGACCAGGGAAGGGTGTGGTTACACCCCTTTCCCTTTGTCCAGTTTCGCGCCGGAGCTGGGGCAGGGAAGCCCCAGCACCGGTTTGAACTGGCCTATGCATGGCACACCTTCTGTGCCCCAGACAGTGTCTCAATCCTTTCAGCCCTCCCTGTCCCAATACACAAAGTCCTGTCTGGGGTGGTGCTAACACCTCCCAAGGCAGGAAACCTATTGTCCAAGCCTCCCTCGCTGGAAGGACTCCCAGCAGCAGGAGGTCAGACTTGTGTCTGTGGAAGCAGCGTCCATTTTGTGAAGCTGGGGCTCTGGTTAACTTTAACCGGGAATAGTTAGAACAACATGGCTTCTCCCTCTAGAAGGGTGGAATGCTACCCCTGTCACCAGGAATGGCGAGGGGGTAGTATTCCAATTTGTATGACACCTTACTCGACATGTTTTGATAAAGCCAAACCATAGTTAGCATGTAACCGCGAGGATTATAATGCACTTAAGAGTATATGGTATGGCAATATCCCAGAACAGCTAAAGGACATGGCTCGGAAAGCTGCAGACAGGCTCAGCTCATGCTAGAGCACATCTCACATAAAACCAAGCACTCTGCCTCCAGGATTGTTAAGACCTGCCATAGGAGTGACTTATAGGTGTATATGTTTCTAGATATGAGGTTAGATATAGGTATACTATATCTAAGTATGGGGTGATTACACCACCTTACCCCAGCTGAATGATCAGCCAGTTGTGTCAATTTGAGTGGCCAGCCAGGGGTGGTTAAATATATGCTGCAGCCCCTGGTAGGCCTTGGATACACCTATGCCCTGGGTACCTATAGTACATTGTACAGGAGCTCACAGGGTGATCCAGTATCCAATTGGTAATGCACCTAAAGTGCATTGGAGGGAATTTAGAGAGAGAACAGCTGGGCTGTGGGTCTGATTAGCAGGCCTACAGCCACATTAAGTCGAAAACCAGTGAAGCAAAAAGCAAAAAGTGGGGTGACCATAGGAAAGCAGACCCTACTCTCCTACAACGAGAGCACCCCTCAGGAAGACCAAGGCCACCTGTAAGGAGAGGCGAGGTGGTAGAACCCCACCTGGAAAGGTCCTTGCAGAACAGGGAGGATGGGTGAGTGTTAAGGAATCTGTGGCTAGACTGTGTCTCTACCAGGTACATTGTTACCAAACGTTAGTAACTTGTTGATCTGATAGAGACATCTATCCGCAGGTTCCTTAACTTAGAATAGATACCAAAACCATACCCCATTGGAGGAGGGTCTGCGACTGAAACCCACCATGTTCCAGAGAACTTATACATCAATAACAGTGACTAAGCATGGTGTGAACAGACATGCCAGTGTGGCTGACACCATACCTATAAAGCCCTGGAAGGGAGCATGAACAAGGGTAGACAAAGGCACCACAATCCGTCAGAGGGCGGTACGAGAACTCCCTCGTCCAGACAGGGATGAACAGAGACACCAGAAAGGAAGCTGCAGAATGGAAGAAAGTTCATAAACTTCTGAAAAAATATGAGAACTGAGCACCGGATCCCCTGAATCCGCCAGAGACCAGGTTCCAGAAAAAGGAGAAGATGGTATGCCATTGTCAGAGCATACCCACTGAGCATTTAGCCAAAAAGTAAAATAGGAAGGGACAGATATCACCATGCAGAGATAAACTGAGTCATGACTACCAGGAGATACAGGTATGCAGCGGCAAAGCGAGGTGGGAGCATCACCATGTAGTCACCCTGCCAACAGTACCCAGAGGGACAAACGGCAAAGGGAACCAGCAAGCCGGGGACACACAGAACACTCCGTTCCATATGAGAGAGAGAGATACTAGGACAAGGAAAACCTAGTATGCATACTCTCTCAATGTGTATATAAATCATTATATATATATCTAAGACAAAGACGTATTTAGAGATATTTAGCAAAAGAAAGACACAACAGTATCAAAAACACCAAAAAGCGACAACATCCCCCTGACGGGGATGGAAAAGTGGACCCCATGAGACTGGCGGGACACTAACCGCCACACTCCCAAGGAAGGAGTGCGAAAAACAGAGGTCTGTAAGAAAAAGGGTAGAAACAGTCCCATACCAACAGTGTATAATGAGAACGACTATCCTGAAGAAGAATACCTGCACCGTAACCTACACAAAAGAAAGCAACAGTGCCATTAGTTATGATTTGCAACTCACAACCAGTGAAATACCTGGAGCGGAACACAGAGCAGTGGAAATAAAGTGACAGCCCTGAAGCACAAGTTACTTACCTTCGGTAACGATATATCTGTAAGGAACAGTAATTAGTATTAGATTCCTTACCTTAGAATATCCCCAGGCGTCAGACTGGATCCGGAAACTTTTGCGTAGCAGTACCCCTGCACGTCGATAGGCGTCCTCTATGGCTCCGCGTCCGTCATCGGCGCCGGGATGACGTTGCCGGAGTACTCGCGCGCGGACGTCAGTTCTTATACACAGCTTTTCCACGCCAGAAACGCAGAGCCATGATAAAAACCAACACTGGTGCCCTGAAACTAGGGCCCTGAAAGGGGATGACCTTAACCCTAGATATCGGTTCGCAGAACGGGGAGGATGGGTGGGGCGGTAAGGAATCCAATACTAACTACTCTTTCCTACAGATATATCGTTACCGAAAGTAAGTAACTTGTGCATCTGAAAGAAACAGGTTAGTATTAGATTCCTTACCTTAGAATAGATACCCCAGCAATACAAACCCCGGTGGTGGGTCTGCGAACCAATAATCACACCAGAAAGTCCTGGAGGACGGAACGGCCAAAAAAGCCATCCCTCCGGACTTGGCTGTCCAGGCAGTAGTGTCTTGCGAACGTGTGCAGCGAGGCCCACGTAGCTGCCTGACAGATGTCCTGCAAGGGGACTCCCCGGCCAAGGGCACTAGTAGCCGCAGTGGCCCGAGTGGAATGGGCTCTCAGCCCAACAGGAGGCTCCTTTTTAGCAAAAGAGTAGCATACCTTGATGCACAACACGACCCACCAAGAGATGGTCCGCTTGTGCACCGCCCGACCTTTCTTAGCGCCCACGTATCCAACAAAGAGTTGGTCATCCACCCGGAACTGGCTTTTGTGATCCAAATAGAATGGAGCGCACATTTTGGGTCCAGACGGTGGAGCCGCTCTTCCTTTTTAGAGGGATGCGGAGGCGGAAAGAAGGTGGGTAAGGTGATGGACTGCTCAATGTGGAAGGTTGTGACTACTTTGGGCAGGAAAGAGGGTCTTTTCCACAACACAACCTTGTCCGGATGGACAGAAAGGAAGGGAGGCTTGGATGAAAGGGCCTGGAGATCACTCACTCTCCGGGCAGAGGTGATGGCAACCAGGAAAGCAGTCTTAAGGGTAAGAAGACAGAGAGGACAGTTATGAAGTGTCTCGAAGGGAGCGCGCATCAGAAAAGTAAGTACAAGGTTCAAGTCCCACTGAGGCATCACGAAAGGAACAGGGGGAACATATGAGTGATGCCCTTTAAGAATCTGTTTACAACTGGGGACTTGAACAAAGAAGGCTGATCAGGTAGCCTTAAGAAGGCGGAAAGGGCAGAAAGGTAGCCCTTGATAGTGCCCAGAGCAGAGCCCTGCTGGGCAAGAGAAAGAAGGAAGAGGAGAACCTCAGAAAGAGGGGCAGAAAGGGGATCCACAGCCTTTAATGTGCACCATGACACAAACATGTTCCACCTGCAGGCCTTTACTGACTTTGTGGAGGGACGCCTGGCTGCCAAAATTACATCACAAACTTCAGGAGGCAAGTCAAATGGCCTCAACTGTCGCCGCTCAATCTCCAAGCATGTAGGTGGAGACTGGACAGGTTCGGGTGGAGGACCGTCCCCTGCTGCTGCGACAGAAGGTCCTCCTGAAGAGGCAGACGAATCGGGAGATCGACAAACATACTGAGTAGCTCGGGATATCAGTATCTACGTGCCCAGTCCGGAGCCATAAGGATAACTTGGGCCCGGTCATGCCTGATCTTCTTCAAGACTCTGGGCAGAAGTGGAATAGGCGGAAAGGCATACAACAGACCGCAGCTCCACTCGCGATGAAAAGCGTGTCCGAGCGAGTGCCGCCTTGGAAATTCCAACGCGCAGAACTGATGACATTGCGCGTTCTCTTCTGTGGGGAATAGATCTAACCAAGGCTCTCCCCACTGCTGAAAGAGGCCTTGCGCCACCTCCAAGTTCAGACACCATTCGTGATCCATCATGCACCGACGGCTGAGTTCTTCTGCCCTGGCGTTCAGGGAACCTGCCAGGTGTTGAACCACCAGGGTCACGCCCTGATGTTCCAGCCACTGCCAGAGATGTAGAGACTCCTGGCATAGGGTCCACGACCCCACCCCGCCTTGTTTGTTGCAGTGCCACATGGCGGGGGTGTTGTCAGTGAACAACTGCACTACACTCCCCCGGACAGAGGGGAGGAATGCCTTCAGTGCAAGCCTGATCGCCCGCAGCTCCAGAAGGTTGATGTGGAGCCGGGACTCCACCGGAGACCAGAGGCCTCTGATCTCCGCCTCTCCCATGTGGCCTCCCCAGCCCTGGAGGGACGGTCCGTCACAACTACGTGCTCCGGTTGGAGTAGGGAGAGGGATCTGCCGCTGACCCAATCGCGGTCCGTGAGCCACCACTGCAACTGTCTTGCAGTGCCCTCCGAGATCAAGACATGGTCGGACAGATTGCCCTGATGCTGGGCCCACTGAAACTTCAGGCCCCACTGTGGAGCCCGCATCCGCCACCTGCCGTGATGCACAAGAAGGATGCAGGAGGCCATCAGACCCAGAAGCCGCAGCGTCAACCTGACTGAGACTCGGAATAATGGCTGAAAGATCGGAATCAGAGCCTTAATATCCCGAACCCGCTGTTCGGGAGGGTAAACCCGAAACTGCGCCGAGTCCAGAACCGCTCCGATGAAGAGGAGCTTCTGAGAGGGACCCAGGTGTGATTTCGGCACATTGACGGAGAACCCCAGCAGGTGCAGGAGGTCGGCCGTAGTCTGGAGGTGGCTAACGACTCAATGGGGCGAGCCCGCCATCAACAACCAGTCGTCGAGGTAGGGGAAGACTGAAACCCCTAGCCTGCGCAGATGAGCTGCGACCACCGCCATCACTTTCGTGAACACCCGTGGGGCGCTGGTAAGGCCAAAGGTGATCACGGTAAACTGAAAGTGCTCGTGGCCTACCGTGAACCGCAGGTAACGTCGGTGGGCCGACAGGACAGGGATATGAAAATAAGCGTCCTGCAAGTCGAACACTACCATCCAGTCTCCTGGGTCCAGGGCAGCTAGGACCTGAGCTAGTGTCAGCATATTGAACTTCTCCTTCCGGAGGAAGCCGTTGCCGTTCCGCAGGTCCAAGATAGGATGTAGGACCCCTTTGCCCTTCTTGGGTACCAGAAAGTAGTGGGAGTAACAACCACACCCTACTTCTGGCCCAGGAACGCGCTTGATGGCCCCCTTGGCCAAGAGGGCCGTAACTTCCTGTCGTAGAAGTGTCAAGTGATCGCCTGACACGCTGTGGTATCGCTGTGGCATGGCTGGAGGTGGTGATGGCGAACCCTGCCCCCCACTGGCGTCACATGGGCCTGAAAGCTCGGACTAGGAAGGTTTTGAGGTGGATGCTGCAGGGGCGGATGTGGACTGGCCTCGCCGTTGTCCCCGACCGCTGCCACAGTGGTTTCCACGGCGGTTTTCACATCCGCCCTGCGCTGGACGGTAGTCTGCGGCCCGTGGCTGGCAGGACATGTGGGGGCGCCCCTTCCTTGGCCAGAAAAGGAGCAAAAAGCAGCCATTTGCTGGCGCGGGCCGAGAGGCCCAAGGACTTGGCCGTAGCCCTGGAGGCCTTAAAGCATTCAAGCGCATAGTCTGCCTTGTCGCCAAAGAGGCGACGCCATCAAACAGCATGTCCATAAGCGAGTTCTGGACATCAGCAAAAAAAGTTGGCGGACCTCAACCAGGCGTGGTGACGAATCGCCACCGTCGTTGCCATCGCTCTGCCCAGTGAGTAAGTATGAGCGGAAAATCCGTTCCGCTCGCGGATTTTGCGAATTTTCGGTAAATTCGCGATCCGCGAACTCCCGCGAATTTACCGAGAATTCGCAAATCCGCGAGCGGCGGATTTTTCCAGGGGCAAAAGTTGAAGCCTGGCCTGTTGTAACTATTTTACGATGGCGCCGGCAAGCTGCCAGCGCCATCCTAAAATAGTTACTAAGTTAGCTTCAACAGGAAGCTCTAATAGATAAAATAAAGCAGGTGCTCAATTTTATCTATTCGAGCTTCCTGTTGAAGCTAATTTAGTAAGTTTTTTAGGATGGCGCTGGCAGCTTGCCGGCGCCATCCTAAAATATTTACCATGCCCTTCCTGTGACTCATTCATCAGCCCAAAAACAATTGTGAGCGTCGTCGAGGCAGGTGTGCCTTCTTCACAAATCTACCGTGGAAAATCAGCTGTGATGCTGGATAGAGGCTTTTGCATCTGTGACTTTCACGAGCGCAATACCCGTGCTGTTTCTGTGACCAAGAGCTTATTTCTCTTCATCTGCTGAACTGATCTTTCTCTGACCATTTATACACACTAGAAGCATGTGTGAACTCGCATGGTAGCCCTGCCCGTTTGGACCCGCCCACACACTCGCGGTTTGCACCGTCTTCCCGCCATTCACCCACTATGATGGACAGCTCACTCAAGGGACCCCTGCGCCCTTCGGGGCGATTGCATAGTAACACACACATGGTCGCTCGAACTAGTTGATGCTCAAATTCAGTGACTCATTCATTAGCCCAAAAACAATCGTGAGCGTCGTCGAGGCTGGGCAGGTGTGCCTTCTTCCCAACTCTACCGTGGAAAATCAGCTGTGATGCTGGATAGAGGCTTTTGCATCCGTGACTTTCACGAGCGCAATACCCGTGCTGTTTCTGTGACCAGGAGCTTATTTCTCTTCATATGCTGAACTGATCTTTCTCTGACCTTTTATACACACAAGAAGCATGTGCACTCGCATGGAAGCCCCGCCCCAAATCCGCGGATCCGCAAATCCGCGGATTTTGCAGATCCACGATCCGCAAATCCGCGGATCGTGGATCCGCAAAATCCGCCCATGCTTACCAGTGAGTCCGTGGTATCCAGTCCACACCGGATGGAATACCGTGCCGCATCTTGACCCTCCGCAAGGGCTTGGGAGAGTTTAGTCTGGACCTCCGCCGGACATTGTGGCAGCACATCCGTGACCGTGTCCCACAGAGAGTGGGTATAATGGCCCAAGAGGCACGCGGTGTTGACTGACCGCAGCCCTAAACTAAGGGAGGAGAATACCTTTTTTCCATACTGCTCATACATCCTGGAGTCGTCGGGAATGCGGTCTGGGAGTTAGAGGCCTGGATGACCAGGCTCTCGTTGGTGGGATGGGTGGACAGGAAGAAAGGGTTTCCCAGAGTAGGGCGGTGGCGTCTGGCCACGTTTCTATCTACAGGCTGACCTGTAGCGGGCTTGGACCAAGTGCCCAGAAGAACGTCAGACAAGGCCTCAGGCAGGCAGAGGCTCAGCCAAGCTTGCCTGCGGTTTAAGGACCTCAGTGAGGAGGTTAGTCCTCACAGCGGCGACGGGGAGCTCCAGGCCCAAGGCCTTGGCAGCCTGCGTCAGTACCACACTATAGGCAGCCCCTCCTTCCGTAGCCACGGTAGGAGGGGAGACAAAACCAGTGTCCGGCAAGGTGTCCAGACCACTGGCCTCCCCTAGCTCACCTGTCCAGTCCTGATACCAGTGGCACTCCTGTGCCAGATGGTCCCCAGACCACTCCCAATCCCCCTTGCCACCAATCTCCTGAGACTCAGGACCAAAGGATGGGGCCGGGTCATAGAAGTAGAAATCCCCAAACGGCGTCGAGAGCGGCGCCAGACCCGGATCGAGGGAGGGATCGGGGACGGCGCTGCCCGGAGGCGGCACCGGGGGCGACACCCTGGGGGCCGGCGCCGGCAAGGTCGTGAGGTCGATTGGTGACGACCCGGATCCGGATCCTGCGGGGGCCTGCGGCGCCGGGACCTAAGTCGCCGGCAACGTCGGGCTGAAGCGTCTGACCCGCTGGGACCCCCAGTCAGGGCCGCTGGGCCCGAAGGCGCCACGGAGCCCGACGGAGGAGTGAGCGACCTCATGGCCGTGAGGAAGGCCACGAGCTCCTCCGGCGTCGCGTTTTGCCCGGGTACTGACGGGTATGAAGCAGGTCGCGACGCCCGCGGCTCCGGCCGAGCCACGAGGATGCTGTCGCCCGAACCCCCGGCCGCGTCACACAAGCGTCGGGGCGAGTCGGGAGAGCGATGAAGTCTCTTCGACTTCTTGTGCTTACCTGAGGACTTCGAGCCCGAAGACCGAGGACGACTCCCCGAGCTATGGTGGCTCTAACCCCGCGACCGGTCCCTCAACCTCCTGGCGGAGTGGGACCTTGAGCGGCGCGGGGCCAACTGCCAGAGCTCGAGTCACTTGTGGGACCGCTACCGCCTAGCTTTAGACGTCAGGGCTCGACAGTCTGAGCAGGCCTTGTCGTCGTGGTCGAGGCCCAGGCAAAGAAGACACCGGCAATGGGGGTCGGTAACCGACATCAGCCGGTCGCAGTCGGTGCAGGCTTTAAACCTGGGCATCCTTACCGTCACCGTCGGAGTCGTTAGACTTTAGAAAGGAACAAAAACGATCGAAAAAGTTGACTAAGGGATACCACTTTTTCCGGATCTGCGCTTGCTGACGCGGAAAAAAGAAGAACTGACATCAGCACGCGAGGGCGGCGTCTAAGTACTCCGGCGACGTCATCCCGGCGCCAACGACGCCGACGACAGACGCGGAGCCGCAGACGACGCCTACCGACACGCAGGGGTACTGCTACGCAAACGTTTACGGATCCAGTCTGACGCCTGGAGATATTCTAAGGGAAGGAATCTAAAACTAACCTGTTTCTTTCAGATCCACTAGGCCATAGTGAATCAGAAAACATCCGCAGAGGCCAGGAGTGGAAGGACCTGAACCCCTGCGCGTAAGAGGCAAAAGAACTGGAGTCCCTGCCAGGGAAGTGCACAAAGTAATAGATTGCAAGGTATCACGCAGCAGAAACATAGCTAGTGCAAACTCCACTGCCCATAGGCAAAAGCCCTACAGGGTCTGAGCCATGAGAGAAGATGTAGGCACTTCCCCACACTAAAAAGTGAGAGTAGAATACAGTGAACACAGGGGTGGAAGATACACTGCAGGCCCTCTGCGACAGCGAACATAACCTGTGTCTATGCACAGAATGTCTCCATAGAGACCGGAAAGACTACCGACCAACCGTAGACTACAACACAAAACCCTCAGGAGAGAACCACACCAACCCCGCAGGTCTCATTAGAGGGAATGTCCTACAACAGCAGGACCAGCATTGACGAAAGAGAAGTAGCTGAATAAGACTCCGCAGGAAGAGCAGGTACACAATAGCCAACAAGTACCCCACATAGGGTATGGCACATACCTATAAAAGCAAGGGACACCTCTTTGAGCCGAGTGTAGGAGAGTAGGGTCTGTAATCCTATGGTCACCCCAGATTTTTGCTTTTTGCTTCGCTGGTTTACGACTTTCCCTGGCTGTGGGCCTGTTAATCAGACCCACAGCCTAGCTGTTCTCTCTCTAAATTGACATCCATGTACTTTAGGTGCATTTACCAATTGGTATTAGGTCACAAGTCCTTGTACAGTGTACCACAGGTACCCAGGGCATAAGTGCACCCAAGGCCTACCAGGGGCTGCAGCATGTATTGTGCCACCCCTGGGGTAAGGTGGTGTGTTCACCCTTTGCTTTAGATATAGTATACCTATATCTAACCCTGAGATGGACACATATACTCCTATAAGTCACTCCTATGGCAGGCCTTAACAATCCTGGAGGCAGAGTGCTTAGAAGTATGTGAGATGGTGCTCTAGCATGAGCTGAGCCTGTCTGCAGCTTTCGGAACCAAGTCCTTTAGCTGTTTCCATGATAACGCTATACCATATACTTTTAAGTGCATTATAATCCTCGCGGTTATTGCTAACTTTGGCATAGCATTATCAAAACATGTCGAGTAAGGTGTCATACGAATTTGAATACTACCCCCTCGCCAGTTCTGGCGACAGGGGTAGCATTCCACCCTTTTAGAGGGGCACGACATGTATGTAACTGTGAACCCCGGTTAAAGTTAACTCGAGTCTCAGCATCACAAAATGGATGCTGCCCCCACAGACACAAGTCTGACCTCCTGCTGCTGGGAGTTCTTCCAGCGAGGAAGGTCTGGACAATGCCGTGCTAGCACCACCCCAGACAGGATTTTGTGTATTGAGGTAGGACAGGTTGAAAGGAATGAGACATGCCTGGGGCACACAAGGCGTCCCTGTGCATACCCCGTGCATACCCCGGTTCAAACCAGTTGCTGGGGCACTCCAGCCCCAGCTCTGCCGCGAAACCGGACAAAGGATAGGGGGTGTAACCACACCCCTTCCTGGTCCCACCCATAGGAGGGACCTAGTCACAGTACAGCCCCCTTTAGGAGAATAAAGGTAGGAGCTGGTCCCATTCCAAATTAGATTATCCTGATTTGAAACTCTACAAAGAAGAAACTCTGGACTTCAACGTTCTGCTCCACAGAAGACTGAAGAAAATCTCCCTTGTGGCCAAGGAGTGACCACCCTGCACAAGCAGGCACCATCAAGCATCCTAGCGGTTCACTTTGTCGTCCTTCCCGGTGGAACCAGACTTCAGAGCCCGACGAGATCCTTCCGAACTCTACCTACATCTGCAGCACAGCTGAGATCCGTGGGTGCGACGAGACACATGGGACCGGCCATCTTGGAGAAACTGCACTTCGCTTCCAGCACGACTTCAGAGGCATCCTCGAGAAAGTGCTTTGGGGATTGAGAAGCCCCTGCCCCGAACAGCTCTTGTACAGAAGATCAGCCCTCCAGCATCCACGAGATCTGCGTGGGGCCCTTTTGCTTGATTGCTGCTCGACGCGCTGTCTGGTCACTTGCCGGCTGGCTAGTGACCTCCTAGACAACGAACCTTGAAATTCAATCTGCTGGTCTGGTCACTTGCCGGCTGGCTAGTGACCACCTAGACGAAAATCCATGAAATCTACATCGCTGGTCTGGTTGCTCAAGACTGGCCCTTGCTTCCCTGCAAAGGAGAAGCACTCCGGACCCTCCTGGTCCGCACCAGACGCCATTTCCACTCACCGCGTGGGTTGCCTTTGCCTGTTGATGCCGAATCCGGAACAAACACCGCCGACAGCGAGAGCCTGCGTGAGACAGCTCGTGCCTCCATCCTGGTCGTCGAAGACACCTCCTGGTCCACATGGCTGCAGAGTTAAGCATCCACTCTTCACCTGATCGCGACAACAGCACCTAGTTCCTTCCTGGTTCCACTCCGGTCACTGGCTAGTGACTGTGAACATTGTCCCCTCTGCTTTCAGGTCTTCATCTTCCTCGATCCACCCTTGGATCGCTCCGGACATCTTCCTCCTGGTCGCCTGCAGCATCTTTCTTCAAGGCTCCATAGACTTCGACGCGGAAACCCGACACACTTTTCACACCTATGCACCTGCACCCGCAGCCCGTGGGTGAGGTAACAAGAGCATTTCGGTGCTCAAGGGTAGATTGACTCTCCTAGTGTCCAGGTATCCGGTCGTTTTAGTCTTAACCAGTCGGAACTGTCTTTTACTTACCTTTTCGTAACTTGTAGTGTCCATTGACTTTGTCCCGCATCTCGTGTGTGAGTTCACACTCTGCACACGCGCCCCGAGGGCCTCCTGCTCCTTGTCTAAGGTTAAGGTAGTGTAGTCCCAGCGATCCTACAGCCTCTGGACATCTTCATTTCCTCTATCGATTTCCTTATACCATTTACTTAGTATATGGGCACCATTGTAATTTGTGCAACTTATCGTATTTTTCTTAAGAGTCTTGTCATGTGCTTAGCCCTCTGATCTCATAAAGAGTTTAGAGGTGTTTTTTAGTATTAAATATCTTGTTTACTTTCATAACAACCTGTGTGGTGTCCTTTCATTTGGTATTCAAGGGATTGTGTGTGGTAAAACAGCTGGCTTCACATGCCAAAAGAGTTTAGCCTAAGACTGCTTTGTCCATGCTACCATTAGGATAGCTGGTCTATAAGGTTGACTTACAACCAATCACCATAAGGGTTGTCACTAGAACTAGTGAGCATCATGTATCAGGCCAACTTCTCACACCGAGCCCTTAGACAGAGGACTTTAAAAAAATGCAGAAACAGCTGACCAGCTGCAACAAGAAAAGGGCAAGACAGTGAAAAGCTGCACAGTCTGTTTGGGCAAAAACAAAGGACACCTCTTGAGACAAGCGCATAGGTGGAGGTCAAAAAGAACTACATAAACAGCTGACACAGCTGCATCAAAGGAAGGAACAACCTGGCTAAACAGCCATATAGTCTGTCTGGCGAGAAATCTTTTGAGCCCAAAGACGTAACCAGGAAAACAAAATGATAACACCGTCACTCAAAAATACAAATCCACCATTAAGGATTAGAAACCAGGCAGTCATGGAAATCCGGAGAGGAGACGCCGGACCGCAGAGTCGGCATGCTCATCAAAGAGAAGGGTCGTGTCAAAGGGCAAATCCCTGAGTCGCTCCCAAACATTCTTGGAAAAACTGCCATCACATAACCAGGCACTGCAAGGCATCTGAGCTGGCCATAGCTCGATCCACTGAATCAGCGGTGTCCATTGTCTATTGGATGGAAAACTGCGCAATGTCACGGCCATCCTGAACAAGCTGGAGCAGGTCAGCACGAGGCCCCTCAGGTAAAGAGGGAAGGAGTAGTTAGACTGAGTCTCAAAGGGCAGAAGTAGCCCGAGCAAAGACGCAGGTCGTATTTAGGGACTGAATGCCGGAGCTTGTGGAGACAAAAAAATTGCGGCCACATGACTCCAACCACCTAGACTCCCGAGTGGCAGAAAACAACGGTGTGAGAAGTTGGCCTGATATATAGTGCTCACTATTCTAGTGATCACTGTGTATCATACCAAACAACCCTTATTGATGATCGGTTGTAAGTCAACCTTATAGACCAGCTATCCTAGTAGCGTGGACAAAAGCAGTCTTCAGGCTAAACTCTAGAGGGCGTGTTAAGCCAGCTGTTTTACCATCACATATACTCCTTGAACACCAAGTGAAAGGACACCACACAAGTTGTTATAAAAACAAAGGATATTTATTAATAACAAGTCTACCCTGAACTCTTTATGAGTCAGGGAGCTAAGCACAATACAAAACTCTTACGAAAATACTTCAAGTTGCACAATTTACACAAATGCCCGAGGGGCACGAAAAACCATATACTCTAAAAGTGGAATGCGAAATTCTAGCAGGTAAGTAACCCGTTCCAGAGGCTTCAGGATCGCTAGGACTACACTACTGAACCCTAAGGTTAAGAGCAGGAGGCCTAGGGAGATCGGGTGCAGAGTGTGCACTCTCACGCGGGATGCGTGACAAAGTCTATGGAGGCTAGTATTTCTAAAGTCACTGTTTTCGGACGAATCAGACTAGGTAGACTTAAAACGGAAAAGGATCTGGACACTTGGATAGTGAACCTGCGTTGGAGCACCAAAATGCTTGGGTTACCTAGCCCAGGGGCTGCGGCTGCATAGGGTTCAAAAGACGTTGCGAATCCTAGTTGTAGTCTATGGAGCCTGAAAGAAGAAGTTGCTGGCAGGCGACCAGTGAAGATGTTCAGAGTGATCCAAGCCTGGATCGGTGATGGAGACGACCTGAAAGCAGAGGGGACTCAGATCTAAATCACTAGCCAGTGATTGTGTGGGCACCAGGTTGGCACCGGATGAAGTCACCTCGACCAGGTGAGTGGGCGACGCTGGACTCTGCAGTCAAACGGGCTAGGAGGCGTTGTCGGCAACCAGGCTGGAGATGCGAGTTGTCCCACGCAGGTGTCTGCTGTCGGCGATGCTGGACCCAAGATGGGGGCAGCAAACCTTGGCAAAGGCAAGCCCACGCGGTGGAGTCAAGATGGCGTCTGGAGTGGACCAGGAGGGTCCGGGGTGCTCCTCTTTTGGAAGGGAGCAAGGGCCAGTCTGGAGCAACCAGACCAGCGGTGAAAACGTCGTGGTGCGTCTTCAGGAGGGCCACTAGCCACGGGCAAGTGACCAGACAACGCGGTGAGCAGCAAAGAGCAGAAGGGCCCCACGCAGATCTCGTGGATGCTGGGGGGCTGGACTTCGGTGCTGGAGCTGCTCAGGGTTGGGGCTTCTCAAACCCCAGTGCACTCACTCGAGAATCCCTCGGCGGTCGTGCTGGTTAAGCGTCGTGCAGGTTTAGAAGAGGGCCGGTCCCTCAGGTCTCGTCACACCCACAAATCTCAGCTGGGCTGATGATGCAGGTAGAGGTCAGAGATGCCAGGGAATCCGGGTCTCGTCGAGCTGGTCAGTCTTGATCCGGAGGATGGACGTGCAGCAAACCGCGATGCTTAGGTGGTGCCTGCGGGTGCAGGGTGGCTACTCCTTAGCCACAAGGGAGAGTCTTCAAAGAAAGTCAAGAGTTCCTTTCGTGGAAAGTCGTTCAAGATTCGAGATTATCTCATTTGGGAAGGGGGCCCGCTCCTACCTTTATTCTAAGAAAAGGGGCTGGCACTCGACTAGGTCCTGCCCATGGGTGGGACCAGGAGGGGGGTGGTTACACCCCTCTCCCTTGTCCGGACTTTCCCCAGCTCAGGGGCTGGGGTGCCCCTGGAACTGGTTTGAGCCGGCATATGCACAGTGAGCACCGGGGTGCCACTTGCAGTCGCCTTCCTCTCAGCCCTGCCTACCTGGGATACACAAAACCCTGTCTGGGATGGTGCTAGCACCGCCCCTGACAGGAAACCCTTTGTCCGAGCTCTCCTCGCTGGAAGGACTCAAAGCAGCAGGAAGTCAGACTTGTGTCTGTGGTGGCAGCATCCATTTTGTGGGGTTCACAGTAACATACATGTCGTGTCCCTCTAGAAGGGTGGAATGCTAACCCCGTCACCAGAATTGGCGAGGGGTTAGTATTCCAATTCGTATGACACCTTACTCGACATGTTTTGATAAAGCGATACCAAAGATAGCAAATAACCGCGAGGATTATAATGCAGTTAAGAGTATATGGTACGCATTATCATGGAACAGCTATTAGGACTTGGTTCCGTAAGCTGCAGACGGGCTCAGCTCATGCCAGAGCACCATCTCACATAATTCCAAGCACTCTGCCTTCAGGATTGTTAAGGCCTGCCATAGGAGTGACTGATAGGAATATATGTTCCCATTTTAGGGTTAGATATAGGAATACTATATCTAAAGCAAAGGGTGATTACACCACCTTGCCCCAGCTGTCGTGCAGCCAGTTGTGTCAGATTTGGATGGCCAGCCAGGGGTGGCATAATACATGCTGCAGCCCCTGGTAGGCCCTGGGTGCGCCTATGCCCTGGGTACCTAAGGTACACTGTACAGGGGCTGATAAGGTGACTCAGTATCCAATTAGATATGTACCTAGAGTACATGGAATCCATTTTACAGAGAGAGCAGTGGGCCTGGGGTCCTGAATAGCAGGGCCCCAGGTCAACTAAGTCGAAAAAACAGCAAAACACCAGGCAGAAAGTTGGGGGCAACCATAGTCAGATATCCACCTTCCTACAAACGGTGGTGGAGAGAAAGGAAACACAGCCTGGACTACTAGTTCTTGAGCCCTAAGATGAAGGGATAAACAAGCAGGGTCATCTGGAGCTTGCCGGTGACAATGCGCAACAGCACGGGTCACAGGGTCACCCGATGAGGGTCTGACCCAAGTCCCCAGAAGGACATCATACAAGGACCTACCAAAGTGCAGCAGAGGCTCCAAATCCACCATGCCCCGGTGAAGGAGATCCAACAAAGGATCCGAAGGCAGGGAGACAGAGGGCGGCTGCATTCTTAAGATATGTGCAGCCCTATTAACTGCCATCGCAAAGTCTATGGTAGCCTCCGTGGCCATGCGAGGGGGAGACAGCAAGTAATCTATTGAGGATGGCTGCAGACTAATCTGTCCACTCAACGAAAAAGGCCATGCAGAAAAAGATCCGGCCAGTACCCTATGGACCCCTGCTCCATGGAGCATGGAAAAAGCACTGTGGGCGGTGAGCCCACTGTGGTCACATCCTCCAGTAGAGGAACAGACAGGGACAGATCCGGCGGAGCCCGATGTCGAGACTGTATCGGATCGACGCCGACGACCTCCATAGGGGACTCGTCTACCAGGTGTCGACTGGACCTCCACAAAGACAGGAGCTGACATCCACCCGTCTTCTCAGCAATCCCTGAATAGGAGTCAAGGCACGAGGTCAGCGCCTAGGTCGAACCCGACGGCGAACCTCGACCTGAATTCCTACCGCCACTGTAGGGCCCGAAGGCGTGCCAGGGAGAGGGGTGACCCAAAGAAGGCCTGTAGAGCCCAGGAATAGTCCTCCATCTGGGTCACAGCCGCCCCAGCACCAGGAAATGGTGGATAAGAGGGGGTCAACTCCTGAGGGCTGGCGGCCAGTGAAGATTGGGAGCGGTGGCCCTCGATGTCATGCTTGTGCGAGCTCGACGACCCCCATGACTTCTTCCAGTGCTTACCTGAGACGGGCGAACGACGTCCACAGGAAAGACTCCGGGATCTGCCTCGAGCAGAGGCCTCAGCGTTGGAGGAAGAACTGTGCTATTTGGATCCTTCCACCGGAGAGAGGAGCTGTAGCCGCAAGGACTCTGACCGGGACACCTGGGCAGACAACAGCTTAATCCGAAGTTCTCCAGCAGGCGTCGCACTCGGCGGAGTCATGGAACTCGCCCAAGCACCACATACAGATCTCGTGTGGATCCGGACGCCGACATCTGCTGCAAACAGGATGAACACAATTTGAAGCCTGCAGGCATCAACACACTGTTCGAGACACGAAAGGCGTTGTGAAGGCCTGAACAAAAATAGGCCAGAGGAACCGCTAAACTCCAGAACTGTGTTGGGACGTGGAAAAGAAGAAAACTGACGTCAGCACGCCGGGGGGGGGGTGGGTTCTTATATGGCTCCATTGACGTCACTTCCATGAACGACGTCAGGGCGTGCAGAGGTTCTGCTGGGGAAAAAGTTTTCTGGATCCAGTTTGACACCTCGGGATATTCTAAGTTCAGGAATCTACGGCTAGATGTCTCTATCAGATAAAGACTTTTAAAGAAAGAACAAATAAATCAATACTACCCACTGGTGTGCAATCCAGTGTGAAAGAGAAAACACCACCCACCCTACCGACCACCCACATTTGGAAATGGATGATGTGGCCACATCTAAACAAAACCTATGTGGCCAGGCTAAGTGGTCTGTTGAGTCCCAACATAAGTTGAGATAGTGATCACCGGTATATAAAACCAGTAATGAAAATGGGTATAACCCTTAACTCATAGGTCATTTGGAAAGTGGGGTGGATGGGCAGGGCGTTAATGAATCTGCAGTTATATTCCAGAGTTAGGCCTATGTAACAAAGCAGCTTATTCTGTACATTGTACTAGAAAATAATGTTTCAGTTGTGACCTTTTGCACACATTTGCATGCACAATAATGTTGGATTAGTTTATCTGAAACTACTTTGTTTATACATCCATCTTCGCATAACAGTGTCACGATGCCCTGACCATCATGTACTAGGCCTCTCTATGCACAAGGTACAAAAGTCATCCTATCTTCATCCATGGATCGACAGCGCTATCCACATATCCATATCCACATATCCATAACATTGTGAAGGCTGCTTACATTATACATAATAGGCATCCCAATAGATTGGTAGAGGAGGTACTTCAGCTGACACCGAAGGTCCATGCCTGCTGAGAAATCACCATGCACCGGTCTGACATTCTGTGAGGGGTGTCCAACTCAAGACCAAGATAGGGTCCTTCACTCTCACCCATCAGGTAATGGGTTTGGATCGTCCCTAGGGGGTTTCTTGGCTCTAAACCTACACACACTCTAGGTACACTTAGAGTAGGGTTTGCATCGTAGGAGTACGTTAGTTTACCGTTTGCATACATGCCTGCATATATTGATTGCTTCAGCACCATAGTAGAAATGTATCTACTGTTTACTCTCTTGGTGCTTGCAATCTCCTTTATTAGCCTGTGTCTCCTAATCATTGCAGCACATGTATTTTATGCAAGAATAAATATGGTTCAATAAATACTATTGAAAAAGTCCCACTGTGTATTCTCTGTATATTTCTGTGAGAACAAGTGAGCATGAGTGACTGAGCAAAAGATTCTGTACTGTTTCCACGATTTCTGAGGAATCAGAATTGTCCTGTTCAGTGGTTGACAGAAACTTTTTGCTCCTTGGTAAGTTAGGGGTGCTCGCAGTGGCACTGTGAATTTGCTGGTCTATTGGCCAACATATCCTGGGTGGTTATCCAGAATCAGTCTAGGCACAAAGCCCCTAGTTTGTGTTGTCCAAACAAAGCGCAGATCCTACAGATTTGTAGGAACTACACAACATGGCGCCGCCAACGTTGGTTAGGCACTTATTTAATGGTCAAATCTGAGTAGTTAAGTTGTACTTTCTCAGAGACCCCTACTCACATTTTAATCAGAGACGACTGTGGTGGGAAGGGAAAGAAATCTGCCACAGCTGAGTAGGTATACATATATATTTTCTGTAGGTAAATCAAGCTTGGAGGATTAGAAGGTTCCCACATTGTGTACACCATAGCTCTATACATTTTTATTACAATACTACTGTCACAATGACAGAACAAGATGATGACAGTGGTAGAGGCACACAAAGCATTCAGAATAGAGGTATTCTATTTGTGGGTTAAATTCCCAGCTTCAGATGCACGCACAAAATTGTTTCACACTTACATTGAAGTTGAGAGGCATTGAAGAGGAATACTTTCCGTACGTTGAAGTCTGTTAACTTACCAACAGCTCATAAATTGGTTTAAAGGCGCACTCCCCCACATTGTAGAAAACGTGACTCGGTCCGCTCAGTGAAGAAGGAGCGACCTGGCCGGTCTTAGCTTCGTATACACCACACCTCGACATTCATAGGTTAGGAGCAGCAAAAATGCAAACACTATACAAAGAGTAAGTGAAAATGTACAGAAATCTTACACAATACATAATGCGATCATTTATAGTTCAACCTGTGAGGGATGCTCAGGCTGCACAACCTCAATTGGCTACCATGGCTATCATGCTTCAAATGCTGATTGCTGTATTGGGAAGAATTCCCACCAGTTGGAAACAAGTACCGTTCTGAATAGCACAGCTTGAAGTGGGGTTTCCCCATAAGGGCCCACAGAAAAAACACAGAATTTTAACAATTTACTTGCCGAATGCAATGAATCCCCCAATAGGAGATTGTGCCACTTGGGGTACAGTCTTTGATGACGTTTACACCAGAACTCATGACACCGCTTCAATAGCGGTAATACCAGATGTATTGAAACAAATACAGAATGAGCACTGGGCAGAACCTGCCCTGGACTTAGGGATGAAACTAATAGGCAATTTTACCCAGGTTTCTGCAATGCTTCCTCATCAATACTTTGAAGTAACTCTGGCTGAAAACAGCCTAGGGTTATTCTTACACACTTTAAATTAATTAAGCCTTTAGATCGATATGAATGTATGATTTATACCGATGGATCTGCTCAAACTGCCGTAGGATCGAAACAGCAATATTCCACCGCATGTGCAATACTAAAAGGGCGCATGCAAGACGGGATGTTTGTTCCTGGAATAACACACACACAGTCTATAGGGGAATGCACAGCACATTTGGCAGAACTAACAGCCCTGATACTGGCACTACAAAATACGGATGGCAAATTCCAAACACTTATTGCGTGTCCCTCATTTTACTGTGTCCAGTCTTACAATGAATACCTTCACTATTGGGGCCAAAATGGATTTTGGGATTCCAAGGGTCATACAATCAAGCACAAGATGCTTTGGGAACAAGTGCCCGAAGCTGAAACAAGGCCTGCCATGGACTCATGTTATTCATACATTGAGTCATCAGCGTGTTGGCATTCATGTTGAAGTGAATTCAATGGCAGATGAAGCCGCTGAGGCAACAGTGCAAACTGCTGCTGTTACTGTAATCACTAGCTCTAGCACAAGAATAGACGGAATAACTATTATAGCTGTCAGTGCCACAGGCAACAGCACAGCACCAGCCGAAAGGCTTTCCACTCAAGTACTCCAACAAGTTAGATGCGCAAAACATTCGGTATGCTGAAATTCAAGGAGTGGGCGATAGAGTAATACCAAACACTGATCGCAGATTGGGATTAATAGTAGCTGCACATAAGGGTCCAAGTTCAGCACATGCATTAACTGAAGCAGCATTACTGGTGGCTAGGTCTCTCTAAACAGACCAAGGACCTTGTTCTTAAATGCGATATCTGCTAGCAGATGAAAGGCTCCACTGAAGCACGTCCACCACAAACACCTTTATTGATCTCAGACAAACCTCTTGCTTGTGTCTATTTGAATTACTGCGGCCCCTTACACTCAGACGGGGCTTACAAGTACATCTTGGTGGCAGTAGATTAATTCTCTAGATTTCTGTGGGTTTGGCCCCAGTGCTCAGCTGACGCCCAAACTGTTATAAAGGAATTGCAAAGTCTTTATTGGGACATACGCAATTGGCACATTACATACTGACCAGGGCCTGGCGTTTAGCTCCAGGGCTTACAAAGAAGCTATGGGATTTTGGATGTGGCCTTGCGGTACTCCTTTCCCTATCATCCCGAGGTAAATGTGGTTGTTGAGAGGAAGAATCGGCACTTAAAGCAATTCTTAACAGCTAGGGTATTAGGCTCGGGTGGCATTTGGGTCAATCACCTATACGTGGTCCATAGTGCACTTAACAACATGCCAAGAAAACCCCTGAGAGGTCGTATGCCCTATGAGATCCTGTTTGATGTGAGGATGGGGTTCCCAGACCTTCACAGTGTCAATGCAGTGGCGGCTGAAACTCCATTTGACGTCAAAGATTGTTGGGATGTTTTACAGGACATGAAAGAATTTGCAGCTTCTAGAAGCAACTTCCAAGTAAAATGCACAGAAACTGGGGAAGTAAAAGTAATATCGGCAATGTGAGAAGTTGGCCTGGTATATGATGTTCACTATTCTAGAGAACACCTTGCACCAGTCCAAACAACAATTATGGTGATGGTTGTAAAGTCAACCTTAAAGATCAGCTATCCTAGAGGTAGCGTGGACAGAACAGTCTTAGGCTAAAAGACTCTTGAGGGCTTGTAAAGCCAGCTGTTTTACCATATGTAATCCCTTGAATATCAAATGAAAGGACACCACACAGGATATATATAAAATATATATGTATTTATTTACTAACACACTCCTCTGAACTCTTTATGAGATCAGAGGCCAAAGCACATAACAAGTTACACTCAGAAATACTTTAAATATCACAATTTACAGTTAGGCCCTAGGGGCACGTAAAACCATATACTAAGTAAGTGGTATAAGAACCACAACTTGGGAAAGGAGACGGCCTAGGGCCTAGAGGATTGCTGGAGCTACACTATCTGACCCTTAGGTTAGGAGTAGGAGGCCCACAGGCGGCGCGTGCAGAGTCAGTACTCTCACGTGAGAGTCAATAGAAAGTCAATAGGAACGTAAAAAGGTAAGTAATGAAGTTTTAGGACACTTCCGGTCTAACTAGGATTACACAACTAGCAAAACTGGACACTAGGATAGTCAATGCCTACAGGAGCACCGAAGTACTTGCTTTACCTCACCCACGGGCTGTGGGTGCATAGGTGTCAAAGTGTGTCGGGTTTTCTCGTCGCTTCCTATGGAGCCTCGGAAGAAGATGCTGCAGGCGACCAGGAGGAAGGTGTCCGGGTGGATCCAAGGGTGGATCGAGGATGAAGAGGACCTGAAAGCAGAGGGGACAGAGTCTAGGTCACTAGCCAGTGACCGGGTGGAACCAGGGAAGGAACCAGACGTCGTCGAGGAGCAATCAGGTGCTGGGGTGAAGCTTGTCATTGCAGCCACGCGGACCAGGAGGCGTCGAGGATGACCAGTTGCTGGAGAGGAGCTGTCCGACGAAGGTTCTCGCAGATGGAGGGATCGGCTTCAGGATCGGAGCAACAAGCCTAAGCAAAGGCAACCCACGCAGGATACACAAGGAGCTTCTGATGCAGACCAGGAAAGTCTGAGGTACTTGCAGGGAAGCAAGGGCCAGTCTGGAGCAACCAGACCAGTGATGGAGTTTCACAAAGGATCGTCGCCAGGGGCTACTAGCCAACGGGCCAGCAACCGGACAACGCGTCGAGCAGAACACAAGCAGAAGGGCCCCACGCAGATCTCGTGGAGTGTGGAGGGCTGGTCCTCGGTGCAGGTGGAGCTCGGTGTTGGGGTGTCTCAGTCCCCAGGGCACAGCTTCGAGGAGGCCTCAGGAGCTGCGCTGTTAGCAAGTTGTCGACTTTTCAGGATACCTGCTTCCACGGGTCTCGTCGCCTTCCACGGGGCTCAGCTGTGCTGGAGTCGTGCAGTGGGGTCAGAGGGATCTAGGAGTTGGTGTCGTGTCAGGCTCTGTGCTCGAGTTCCGGCGGGAACGGGGACAAAGCAAGCCGTCGAGTTGCTGGATGGGGCCTGGTTTCCCAGGGTGGTCACTTCTTGGCCACAAGGGAGATTCTTCAGTCTTCAGCTTGGATGAATGTCGAAGGGTCCAGAGTGTTGTCTTCAGTCGATTCCAGGATTAATCTAATTTCTCCTGGGTCAGCTCCTACCTTTATCCAACTAAAGGGGGCTTTGTTTCTCACTAGGTCCCTCCTATGGGTGGGACCAGGAAGGGGGGTGGTTATACCCCCTTTTCTTTGTGAAGTTTCGTGTCAGAGCTGGGACTGGAGTGCCCCAGCAACCGGTTTGAACTGGGGTATGCATGAAGCACCTAGTGTGCCCCAGGCATGTCTCAATCTATTCAGCCCTCCCTGTCACAATACACATCTTCCTGTCTGGGGTGGTGCTCGCACCTCCCCAAGCAGGAAACCTATTGTCCAAACCTCCGTGACTGGAAGGACTCCCATCAGCAGGAGGTCAGACTTGTGTCTGTGGCAGCAGCATCCATTTTGTGATGCTGGGGCTCTGGTTAACTTTAACCGGGATAGTCCGAACTAACATGTCTTCTCCCTCTAGAAGCGTGGAATGCTACCCCCGTCACCAGAACTGGCGAGGGGGTAGTATTCCAAAGTGTATGACACCTTACACGACATGTTTTGATAAAGCCAAACCAAAGTTAGCATCTAACCACGAGGTTCATAATGCACTTAAGAGTATATGGTATGGCAGTATCATCGAACAGCTATAAGGACATAGTTCTGAAAGCTGCAGACAGGCTCAGCTCATGCTAGAGCACCATCTCACATATAACCAAGCACTCTGCCTCCAGGATTGTTAAGGCCTGCCATAGGAGTGACTTATAGGTTACTATGTGTCTATATGTAAGTAGGTATAGGAATACTACACCTAAGCAAGGGTGATTACACGACTTTGCCCCAGCTGAGTGATCAGCCAGTTGTGTCTATTTGAGTGGCCAGCCAGGGGTGGCACAATACATGCTGCAGCCCCTGGTAGGCCTTGGTTATACCTATGCCCTGAGTACCTGGGGTACACTTTTACAGGGGCTGACAAGGTGAACCAATTCCCAATTGTGGATGTACCTAGAGTACATGGTGTGAATTTAGAGAGAGTGCATCTTGGCTGTGGGTCTGATTAGCAGGCCCACAGCCACATCTAAGTCGAAATCCAGTAAAGCAAAAGCAAAAAGTGGGGGTGACCATAGGAAGCAGACCCTACTCTTCTACAGGCAAGACCTGCCTGAGTCCTGAAGATTAGGGCCCTGGACAGCGAAAAAATACAAGACAAGAAAGAATTTGGGCTGTCATACTATGTGGTCGATTCTCAACAGTAGGCCACGTTGGTTCCTGGATAGATGACGATCACCTCTCGCTACAATACAGGAAGTTCAGATGAAAGCTTTAATAATGAGGGAAGACTCCACTTTCCAAAGAGAAGCTGTCAACAAAAATGAGATGATGCTTTGAAACAACTACAACTGTGCAGTCACCCAGTAAAGAAATTTACATTTGAAAACTTGACAACGTCTATATCAACATGCCACAGATCGAGCCATCTCCCAGTTCTACAAAACCTTCTGGATGCCAAAAATAGACCGGACGGCGTCTGGCTACTTTGTGAATTATGACAATTTTTCATTGGATCCCAGTGAACCTGAATTGCCAACACCACCACTCCCTTTTAAGCTACAAGTTTATTCTTCTATCTTTGGCTGAAAACGACATACCCTATTACCCCCTGGATACATCTCTGGGTCACAATTTGATTACTTTTCCTGATACTCTGGATTGGTTTGGTAACTGTCTTTTTTCAACTTCTGAAAGAATATTATCTCCCAAAACGTTCTGCAGTCCAACATGTGAACTTGGTTCTAAAACCACATGTATCATCGCACTGTGAACTGAGGGACCTGTTCCTGGTGAACATTACAGCGGTTCCAGTTCCTGATGGAATAGGGCGGGACAGGGTACTTTTGATTTATATGGTCAAATTAAATCAAATCAGGAACATTTATTTAGCATGTACATCAACCGAAGGTCTTATGGCGATGGCGGACGGCTCTTGAGTTGTCAGCTTAATAGAGACAGAGCTAATGGTCGATCAGCCATGTTTTTAGATTCTGACAGAAATGGTTATGGTCAGAGATGACACATAGGTGTAAAGACAGTTTATTCAACAGAGCGGGAGCAAGAAAGGAAAAAGCCCGGCCCCCGTTTCTGACAGTATGTACTCTGCACGGAGTGAGGAGGGATTTGTTACAAGATCTTAAGGGCCTACTTGGCTGGTACCAGCTGAGTTACATACATGTTTTTATGTGTTAAGCATAAGATTTTATAACAGGTTCTCTTCTTTACTGGCAACCAGTGAAGATGTCTAATAGCTGGGCACTGAGGGGGTACCTGATGGAAGATTCAGCACCAGTCTGGCTGCTGTATTTTACAGAACCTGAAATCTGGAAAGGAGGTCTACATTTATTTCCGACAGCAGAGCGTTGCCGTAATCCATATGGCTGATAATCAGTGCCTGTACCAGTGTTTTTCTGACTTCTAGCGGGATTCACTTAAACACTTTGCACAGATTGCACATGATGCCAAAACAGGAGCCAAATATATGGTTGACCTGTTTTTTCATTGATAATTGATTATCAATTTGAAATCCTAAATTCCTCACTGTCTGCTTTGGGGGTGGGCAAGGAACCAGATTTGGAGGCCACCAGTCGTCTGACCAGTGCTCTAAGGCCTTACCAAAAAGTACAACCTGGGTCTTGCTGCCACTTAATTGTAAGTGGTGGGTGTTCATCCAACTATTTATGTGAGACACACAGTTCTTAAAATGTAATTTTGTCTCCATGGGGTCAGGACCAAGGGTGATCAGAATCTGAGTATCATCACGTATGACACTACGTCAAAGCCGTATGATCTGATCACGGTGGCCAGAGGGGTAATATAAAGATTAAATACCGTGGGCCTCAAAGTTGCTGTCCTACTGAACTTTTGCAAATTCCATATATGTTTAAAATTTCATTAAATTATATCATCCCCTCTAGTACATTATCTGAAGATTGGGACATTGAATCTGTGCATAATTTGCTTTCATTTCTGGAGCAATCAGCAGCATTTTCTAAAGATAAATTGTATGATGTAATTTTGGAAATGTTTTCTGTTAGCAACATTATTGTTTACACAAAGCTAGTATCCCACATGCTGTTTACGACTACACACAATGGGAACATTGCCCAACACCACCGAAATGTAGTTCAAAAACATTTGCCTAGACATTTGCATATTTTTCTGGGTTTGACACTTTAGACCCAGCCTCTCATTACTATAGGCTTGCACATACACCTGCAAAGAAGACGAGGCTCACAAATATCAAGCTGATTTACTTTGCTTCCTTTATTTCCCAACTGTCTATACAAGGTTTCAACCTTTGGAAAGACACAAAATCTGTCTGGGGAACAAAAGATTGGCACGTTCAGGGAAAAGAGGTGTTATTTAGAGCATGCCTCATACCCCGTCAAATGACTTTCCTGAATGAAACAGTGCAACAGACTTCATGCCTCGGTTTCGCTAAGGCAAAAGATTTGGACTTACTGCACATTCCCACATTTGCACGCTTTGAACATTGGCAACAAAACACAAAGTACAGTGAGGATACATTAGATGCCATGCTCTGCAATAGATCATATAATACATCAGACCCGATCACCCGGATTGGTTGGTTTGGCCACTAGACACGGACAGATGTCAGTCTAGATTCCTGGGTAACACAGGAGGGTTTAAGATCAACAGGCCTGGCCTACGCTATGTACAAAAAAAACATTCAGGGGTGGTAACATCATATAGTGTTTCCCAGACCTTTCCCATGTGAAAGAACACTTGTCACATCTGTCCGATGACCTGGATCTCAGGGATTTTTTATTAGGTCCCAGAAACCCACATCAAAAGCGCTTCTTGTATGGAATACACAACGAGTTATTGAAGATTTCTCAGCAGGAAGCTGCAGAGAGATTGCGTGAGATTGACAGGGTAACTATGGAAAAGGCTTTGGCTGTGGTTGACAACGGTATGACTACTTTTTCATCCAGAATGTATTCACTGGGATACATTGTGTCTTCTGTAACTGACATAATACAGCAGGACAAGTCTATTTTACAACATGGACAGTCACAATTACATTCCATCTGAATGCCGAGCTGAACGTTGCAAATGCTACGTTCTGGCCATGTGCTGTGGCGTTACATCAATACTACTAGTCTGTATTTTTATGAATATGATGTGACGGACAGACAGATAACTATGGCACACACAGATGCGATGTAGTGTAATTCCTATTTTCCCTATAGGCCCTGCGCATTGGAATAACATAAACAGCAGTGTAGACGTAGGACTTCGGTCTTCTAGGTCTCTAATGACTATGTTAGACTTAATTTAGGTTTGCGCCAGCTAGCTCAGAGGTCACTGGAAACTTTCTTGACTGAATAGGAAGTGATCAGCTTCTCTGGCTCAGACAAGAAAGGATTCAGCTTCCGACAACCGCATAAACATGACAACTTTGCTCCTCAGAATAAGAATCAATCTCTAGAGTCGTGTGAAACAATAGATAGCTATTTCACTCAGTCAGTTGTGCAGATTTACTTTCACCAGGATGCAGAGAATAGAGAGACGGGCATTTTCAATAAAAGATATTATTTATTGAGCAGTCTTCCTTCTCATGCAAGAGAAATGAATTGCCACAATTGCAAGACTTGTTATTATGAAAAGTGCGTACAGTAAAAGGAGTATTACGAAATAATACTGTAAAAGCATTGATATGGTTTCTTAGCCATAAGATAGTTAAAATGAATACAATATATACATTTATATATATATTAGCTAATGACCTCAACTGGTGCTTCTAACTACGCCTACCCCGGTGTACCTGACCTAAGCCTAATACATGGGAGGGAGTAAGTAGCAGTTTAAGTTAAGTTGGTTTTGCCAAGAGTTTGTTTCAAGAATTCTCTCTAAGGGTTTAGTCAGCACCGTACGTCTGGAATAGAATGCGGGAGGTCTGGTATCTCCTCTCAGGAGCCGATATCCCAGTCACCCGCAAGGGTAGGCTGGAAACGCCGGAGCTGGATTTTCTTGGCAGGAGAAAAGACAGCGTCTTTCTCAGCGTGTCAAGGAGGAGGGGCAGCGTCCGTGGGCTTCTCCCATCTGCTGGGCTCTGCAAGGGGACAGCTGTTCTGCTCCTATGTTCACCACCACCGTGTGCTTGCTTAAGGCAACGTTGGTATATTTATACCTGAAAGGTGACGAGTTTGACGTAAGTTTTTGGACATAAGACGTCAAAAAAGATGTCACTAAGAACTGGTCGTTCTTACAGTGCTCGCAGGAGTTCTATTACTAATCAAAACAAAGCAAGCAGGGCTTTCCCAGGTTGCTGGGGGTTTGGAATGTCAAAATAACTCAGTGTGCTATCTAGGAATCTAAGGAAGTGGCTTCTGCTGTGTCATGGACTGTCATGGACTGCAGAGGCGAGTTACTGAAATATGGCTCTGATTGTTATGCCATTATAGGGGTATGTATTGATTATAGCCGTATAGGGGCATGAGGTCACAATATTGATCGGGGTCCTAGATAAGACACAACACCCACTCCAGGAATTTATGTCCATCAATTACTAAAAACTTAAGCAATAAGATGCACGTGTATTCCTACCTACCCCAAAATACATTTTGCATTTGAAATGGTGTACATGAAATACATGAAAAATGCTAATAGGTACTGTACGTTTTTGAGCAGAGTAATCATTCAAAACATTTTGCATATGTATTCAGTTGAACGATTTTGCGAAGAATTACACATGAAATGTCTCTAAACACAGAAAAGAAGGGTGAGACTATTTCATCACATATAAATACAATTGCTGTAAAATGTGCTAGAGGCTGAGATAAAATGTTGTCTCTAGATCTACTAAAAATAGAAGCTCTGTTCTTTATGAATAGTTCTACTTTAAGCAGAGGACATGTGCCAGAAAAAAGGTAAATATTTTGGAAAAAATAATTTCATGGTGAGCGGGAAAAAATTGTTCAAAACGATTTTCAGTAGCTTTTTGTTTATCAAAGCTGAAGGCCGAATTCAGAGTTCATGGGAACGCTGTGTGCCGGAATGTTTTTCCAAAAAGTTATTGTTTCTGTTCAGGGGAGAACATCATTTCAGACAGGCTCACAAAGAATTGGTCTACATATTCAGGTGACAGTTCGACCAAGTTCGATAATGCTGTAACTTGGCAGTTGTGAGAATGATTGCTATCATCGATTTCAGGATCAGCAATGCTCACAGAAGGTCATACCTGGGTGATGTTGCTTTCACTTTCTGCTTCACTGCCACCACCTAGTCGTAGTGCAGGAGTCTCAACGAATGCCGTCATCAGGATTGGTAACCGCTGGGGACAACACGATGCATGAGCCGTTACTGGACTTAGCAAAGTATCGACGTCCATTGGTATTGCTGATGGTATTGCAAGACAGGTGTCTCACACGCATTCCTCTCCGCATAGCATACATCGAAGCACAGGTAAGATGCAGGTCTGCCATATAGGTCTGAATGAAAGAAACCAGGTCATATTCAGATTTCGTAGCCGGGCTATCCCAAGGACTTTAGTTATGCGGTCCCGGTAGCGTATTGCTAGGATCGTTTCTTCCATCCATGCCGGAGTCATGTCTGTGGTTTGGTTTGCCATATCGGAGCAGGAGAGTCAAAAATAAAATACCTGCTACGAGTCCCAAAAGTAGTGGTACGCCGCCAAATATCGAATGTACAAAATTTGGAAAGATACCCAGGACTGCTTCAAATGGTGTTAATAGTCCCGAAAAAACTGTCTTAAATACATTCGAGATACCACTGGCAATCGACATATTTAGGATTTGGCTGAGCATTTCTGTGAAATGCACCGGGCAAATTGTGATAAAAGTGTATGTATCTCTGCCGCCGTCCTTGCAACTTGGAGATCATACGTCTCTTTTGAGGACGAGATGGGCACTGTTGTCTGCAAAAGCACAGACTTCATTCTGCTTTAAGTATCAATTCGTATAGAAGAGATATTCAAACTAGGCCAAATCGGAGCCACTGAGTCTCCAGGGCCGTTCGGATACAATGCTTGCATACAGCAAGTGACCATGGAACTCACGCTTAAGAGATATGCTTTCCCTGGCATCAAGCCACAACAGCTGTGATCCGTTATTAGAACGTAACTCCCGTTAGAAAGTTGCCTAAAGAATGGCTCTATTTCTGCTGCCGGTGTGTCGTTCTGGTGGCATGAAAGATTGTTTAAAACACCCTCACAGGCCCCATGTAAGTTAATACCTTGGCACAAAAGTATACCGCTTAGTGAATGTTTACATTCATTACCACTAAGAAATACATTTTTGTTGTTGTCACTCTAACATGTGTGTGTATAAGGTAATTTCCATGATGACTTAATGTATCCTTTACCCAACTTTTCATACTGGCCTTCCGGTATATACTGAAGGCAATTTTTAAATTGGAAAGTTGTTATCGGAATTGTGATAATCCTGTGTATTATCTATTCAATGACAGGTCTTTCTGACATTGTCAATGGTAATCTCTCAAGTTTTTCGATGCTCAGGATTGTATAGTCTGCTCCTTTCTGTGCCAAACTGATTTGTTTATCAGTAAGGTTAAAGATGGAAAACAATGATGTTGTGTTGATTAAACGCCATGGCATATAGCCCGAACGGAGATTTTGCAACGTCCTGCCTAGCTGTACAGTAGAACGCAATTGGGACTGGCCATGATGTAACATTAGCAAGTCCTGGTCTATTATATCAATTGCAGATGATACAATACTGTCCAGTGAATATATTCTGGAGGACAGAGCCATTAACCAATTGTCCACAACAGAAAATGATTTTTCCAAATTAAAACGATCAATTTCTCGTATTTTCTCAGATGTTTCAATTTGAGTTTCTTTCCAAGCCTTGTTGTATGCCGCATATATGCTGACCGCTATGAAACGTTTTTGACGCTGTTTGCGTGGTCCCATAATGAAATCGCACAAGTCAGCACCATCTTTAAGTAAAGACAAGTGTTGCTTAATTTGTGCCAGTGTGGATGTTTGTAGCCATTCAAGGCATTGTTTCCCTACACTGTATGTTGTTACTATCCCTGAATGTTGTCTCTGGGAGTATCTAGGGTGTGGTCTGGACATTTTAACCCCTGTATTTTGTTCAGGAATCTATCTTGACAGTTATTCATGTCGGTAGGCCAGATTAACCACTTTTTCCAATCAGGATGTGTTCTATTTTCATTTAATATTTGGGCTACGTCTATTTCAATATCTGTGGTTGCATTATCAGGTATTGGCTTTGGAATAGACGGTTTGCTTGGGTCTTTAATCTTGGCTAGTCCAAGACAGGTTGTTTGTTGAATTGTGTCATTCAAGAACATTATTTGTTCTGGGATCATGCAGGCTCGAAATAATGCTTCTAGGCCTTGTACCTGCCAATCTTTTGTACCCCAGATGGTTTTTGTTTCAATGTTATTTTTCCAGAAATCAAAACCAAATGTAATCATTTTTTCATAAAATGCTTCTGAATATATCAATTTAGTATTAGTCAGCATGTTTCTGCATTACTTGTGTTAAACCCTGAGAAGTATTGGAATTTCTCATAGAATGTTTTTGAACTGCTTTTAGGTGGAGTAGCACAATGTTCCCATTGGTTATATTTAAAAACATTTCTAGGTTGAGCAGATTTATGTAAATAGTGGTCTGCTTAATGTGAAAAACAGTACATCTGTTCATAATTAGATGAACCTAGTAAATAATCATGTTCTGTAAATTTTGCTGACAACACTAAATCCGACATCATATCATTTGTACTTTTAAAGTCCCAATCATGATAGAATGTACTTGGTTTTACAAAGTCACTTAATGAAACCTTAAACTGGTGAGGATATTTCAAGATCTCGACCGGGCCATATATTTCATAGTCTGTCTTGTCCCAAACTACCCCGCTGGGTATTGGAATGGCTGTGACATTTACTGATGATAGTTCTCTTTTCCCGATGTGAGATGATTTGTGAGGCTTCAGAACTAAGTTGATGTTCTGACTTGCTGTGTCCATTGAACTGTATTTTCCCTCAATGAATTTTCCCAAACAAAGTACCATGATGAGCCAAAGCAGGAGGAAAAATACACCTAGCCCTATCCAAAATTCTAACCATGGAGAAACAAGATAGGTTTCTTTGAGTTGATGAAAGGTTCTGTTGCTTTTTCTTTAAAAGTCTTTGTTTCCGGCGTCACTTCAGGGTCGTTTTGATCTTCAGAAAAGTTGTCGAAATTGATGAAGTAGCCAGATGCAGTTCTGTCGATTGTTGGAACTGTTTTTCCCATTTGGCTTTCATTAGCACATTCTGATGCCACATCATTGTAGACTGGTGTTTCATGACGAACTGTTTCAATTTGTGTTTCAAGAGGCACAAGTTCCAAGGCATTTCTGCATAGTCCTTTTTTATTCACTGCAGGTTTATCAAATGTGATTAGTCTTTCAGTTTGAACCTCTTGGATACTTGCAAATTTGGGTATTCTGTTACTTCTTGGGAGTCCACTGGGCCTGCTATTGATTATAGGCCACATGAATGTGGTTTTACCAGGTCGATTGATACAACTCTGTTCTCCTTTTTACCAGCAAGGGGCGGTAGTACTACTGATCTTGTTCCGTTGATCGCTAAGACAGGTATTGCTTTTCTGTAAGAAGGCCCAAATTCCTTCTTCACCGCTATTTTCTCTCTGACCAGATCCCTAATCTTTGGGATCCAGACAGGTCTTGCTGGGACAGGTGGTGTGTCTTCAGTGGTGGTTGGCTGTTGCTTTAACTTAATGTTGCTCAGGGCTTTTCTTGTTTTGTTTAAGTCCTGTAAAAGAGCCAAACGATCTTTGATGTCAAAGTCTTTATTCTTCTTTCACTGAAGCAAGACTATCTAAGTCCTGAACATGCATTCTAGTTCCGAACAATAGTTCGTACGGGCTGATACCTTTTAGAGAATTTCTTGGCAAGTTGTTAAGACTACGTTGGACACTTATTAAATGCTTTGCCCACCCATCACCCGAACCTAATACCTTTGCTGTTATAGATTGCTTTATGTCTCGTTTTTTTCTTTCCACTACGCTGTTTCCCTCAGGATGGAAGGGACAAGAGAGTCGCAATCCAATGCCCATGCTGGTCATGGCCTCCTTATAAGCTCGAGAGCTAAAAGCAGGACCCTGGTCAGAATGAAGTGTGGCAATTGCGTATGTGCCGATAAAGACTCGCAAATCTTTTATAACAGTTCTGGCGTCAGCCGAGCGCTGGGGCCACATTTTTAAGTGAATGTAGTCTTAAACAATTAATAGGACGCTGGATTGCATGTGTAGATAGCTCTATGCTACCTTCATAAATGGCCATGGCATTACTCCGCTTGACTCGTTACTGCGGTCTCTGTCGCAGTCTGGGCAGTTCTTTACAAATTTATAATGGTGCAGGCTCATCCCCGGCCACCAGTATACTGATTGTAATTCAGTCAGAGATTCCTTCATCTGTTTGTGCCTCGGACCCAATCCCATGTGTGCGTCTGCTATTAAAAAGATTCTCCGATTCGTGTTTGGAATTACCCTATCCCCCACTCCAGGGAATCGAGCAAAAGGAATGGAGTTTGCATCAATTACGTACGTATAATTGAGTGGATAGTTCACAGGTAGTGCTGCACAGTTGTCTTTTGAAGACGTTTTTACAGCCAGCATGGTTTCCCCGTCTATGTATTTTTCTGAACGCTTTTTTGTGGCTACGGAAGCCGGTTTAGTTGCTATCGCTGTGGTTGAATTAACCAATGAATTCCCTGCAACGTGAACGCCATCACGTTGATGACTCAGAGTGTGTATCACGTGAGTCTTTTGTAGTTCTTTCTCTAAAAGAACTACTTGTTTCCAAAGCATTTTATGCTCGATTGTGGCACCTGTCTCGTCTTTCTAATCATTTTGAACCCAGCTCTGCAAATCATTGTTGTAAAAATTGACGCAAAAATGCGAATCGCACACGATTAGTGTCGGGAATTCACGTTCGGCATTTTCAAGCGCCATCTTTAAGGATCTGATTTCAGCTCGCTGAGCCGAACATTTTCTCAGTGATTCAGTTTTTGTTATTTTCGGTCTGAATTTACCGCAGAGCCAGCGACCTTTAACAATCGCGCAGGCTGCATTGTAGGGTTTATTTTCTACATTGTAATGCTGTACAAATCTGTCTGTATAGATTATACAGGAGTACTGTTCAAGGGGCAGAATTTCGATTAACAGAGGATATTCTTTTTCATATTTTAAATCATTCCGTTTTTTCATGTGCGGGGCGAAATAGTATTTCACGTCTGCTGGTGCAAGAGAATATTCCCACTGTATCCATTTCGGATCCAGTGACACTGTAGGCAGGTTTACTGGGCTGAATAGTGCCTCGAAGGCTGATTCTGCTGTGAGAACAGTTATTCTTTTGCCTTGTGCTACTGCTCGTTCTTTCGCTATAGCAGTTTGCACTGCCTTTACAGTATTTTCTGTGAGACTGAATGTTTTTTCTGCTTTTGTGTACAAATGTGATTTGTAAGCTATTGGTACAGTTTCTCCCTCATTAGAGGTCAGGTACGTGAATCCGCATCATCCTGGGATGACCCGGATTACAAGGTTGCGTGTATTCTCACATGTTTCTAATTTTGTTTTAGCTAACATGTCTGTTTGCAATGATCTCAAAATTTCCGTGTGTTTTTGAGTCCAGTTGATTGGTTTAAAATCAGGTTTAATTAATTCGTAGAGAGGTTTAATCCTCTCTGCGTAGTTTAGAATGTAAGTTCTTCTGAAATTCAGGAAGCCTAGAATCGATTGTAAGTTCTTCAGCGTCTTGGGTGCTTGGAGTACAGCACACTTCTCTAAGAAGTTGTCCGCTAGGCTTTTTCCTTCACTTGATAATTCGTATCCTAAGAATAAGACTGTTAGATGGGCAATTCGTGACTTTTTAAAGTTGAATTTGTAACCCTCTGCTGCGAACCCAAGTATTATGGTGTTCACCCTTTTCAAGTGAGTATCCAAGTCGTCGTATGTGAGATAGATGTCATCGACATAAGATAATGCCTCATCATCATATATTTGTAGTAACTCTGTTACTCTGGCTGAGAATAGTCCAGGGCTGTTCTTGAATGCCTGTGGGAGCCTACAGAAATTTGTCTGTGACCCCATTATTGAGAAAGCGGTTAAGAACCTGCTTTCTGGTGCAATATTTTGGCAAAAGAAGCCATTAGATATGTCTAATGTTGTTTTGTATTTTTTGAGAACTATGTTATTCATTAGTACAGCACTATGCGAATTTTGTACTGCAAATGTTTTGCAACATGAGTTAAGGTGTCTGTAGTCCAAGACTAGACGATACGAATCATCCGGTTTGGAGACAGGAAACAAGGGATTGTTTATTTGAGAGGTGCAGGTTTCAATTACCCCTTGGTATTCAAGTTGATCTAAAATCTCCCTGACCTGTTTTTTAGCTTCTTGCTTAATTGGGTACTGCCTTTGTGCAGTCGGTTGACTCTTTAACTGGATTTTGTGAGGAGAGTCCTCATCCCATCCTACATGATTCTTATATAATGCTGGTGCCTGGGCTACTGCCCATTTCCTTGCATATATATATTTAATGTGAATTGGAATGTGATTTGAGAAGGCAGGCATAATCATTTCTTCGCCATGAGGGCACTCCCTGACAAACTCTGGGGGGCCAATCTTTCTCGGCTAACAGGATGTCATAGCCTTTTGAGAGGTTGTCCCAAAATAGACCCCTTATTTTTCTAGTCTTATCTCCCTCTATACGCAGTGTTATTTCGTATATCTTATGAGGTTCGCTAACTCTGGTGTCTGCAGTTTCTACCTGAATGTATTCATTCGTGTCCACTGTCTCCAGATGACTCATCAGGATCTTGCGAGCTATGCTGATTTCTGCTGCACCTTCTAGCATTGTCTGTGCCCACTCTCCATTTTTCAGCTGTGTCCTCAGTATTTTCGGCATGTTCGATTACTCTAATACTGGCTACCTTCTTCCTTGGGAATTGTAATTTTTTACTTTGAGCAGGTTCCTTGTCTTTGGACTTGGTGTGCTTTTCCTTTGGATCTGACCGTCCTCTTCTTTCCGATATCTGCGAAAAAGATCGAGAGGGACGTGTATCAATACTTTGATATCTATCAGGCTTTTTCAAGTTATCCCTATTTCTAAGGTTATATCTTTTCTCAGAGTGTTCCCTCTGGGGAGACTGGTGTTCTCGAGTCGGAGTCCTTTCCCTCCACCGAGGAGACCTTCCTCTGGACTGGAAAACTTTTTCTTTGGGAGTGGACTGTTTATTTCCATCCCAGCTCTTTTTAGGAGTGTTTAGGTTATTTTTAATAAATAATTTTTCAGGGTTTTCGAGTAGTTGGGGTTTTACAGGTTTCCCACCCAAACTATCTCTACCTAATTCTTCATAGCATTTTGCTATAATTCTGGCAAGCTCAATTGGTTGATCTGTTATATCTGTTTCTTTCAATTTCTGGCGGATCGCCACAGATGCTGCTTCTCCCTGCTTGAAGTCTTTCAGTAATTTCATACCAAGACTTAAAGCAGGTTCTGGACCGTATTCATTCTGAATTTGTTTTAGCACATCCGGTATTACCGCCATAGACTGAACACCATGTGTTTTTGTGTAAATGGAATCAAAGACTGTACCCCAAGTGTCACAGTCCTCCACCTATGGTGCGACCCCCATTGGAAGGCAGATAGTCAGAATGTAGTGTAGTTCCTATTTTCCCTATAGGCCCTGCGCATTGGAATAACATAAACAGCAGTGTAGACGTAGGACTGCGGTCTTCTAGGTCTCTACTGACTATGTTAGACTTAATTTAGGTTTGCGCCAGCTAGCTCAGAGGTCACTGGAAACTTTCTTGACTGAATAGGAAGTGATCAGCTTCCCTGGCTCAGACAAGACGGGATTCAGCTTCCGACAACCGCATAAACATGACAACTTTGCTCCTCAGAATAAGAGTCAATCTCTAGAGTTGTGTGAAACAATAGACAGCTATTTCACTCAGTCAGTTGTGCAGATTTACTTTCACCAGGATGCAGAGAATAGAGAGACAGGCGTTTTCAATAAAAGATATTATTTATTGAGCAGTCTTCCTTCTCATGCAAGAGAAATGAATTGCCACAATTGCAAGACTTGGTATTATAAAAAGTGCGTACAGTAAAAAGAGTATTACGAAATAATACTGTAAAAGCATTGATATGGTTTCTTAGCCATAAGATAGTTAAAATGAATAAAATATATAAATGTATATATACATTAGCTAACGACCTCAACTGGTGCTTCTAACTACGCCTACCCCGGTGTACCTGACCTAAGCCTAATACATGGGAGGGAGTAAGTAGCAGTTTAAGTTAAGTTGGTTTTGCCAAGAGTTTGTTTCAAGAATTCTCTCTAAGGGTTTAGTCAGCACCGTACCTCTGGAATAGAATGCGGGAGGTCTGGTATCTCCTCTCAGGACCCGATATCCCAGTCACCCGCAAGGGTAGGCTGGAAACGCCAGAGCTGGATTTTCTCGTCAGGAGAAAAGACAGCGTCTTTCTCAGCGCGTCAAGGAGGAGGGGCAGCGTCCGTGGGCTTCTCGCATCTGCTGGGCTCTGCAGGGGGACAGCTGTTCTGCTCCTGTATTCACCACCACCGTGTGCTTGCTTAAGGCAACATTGGTATATTTATACCTGAAAGGTGCCGAGTTTGACATAAGTTTTTGGACATAAGACGTCAATAAAGATGCCACTAAGCACTGGTCGTTCTTACAGTGCTCGCAGGAGTTCTATTACTAATCAAAACAAAGCAAGCGGGGCTTTCCCAGGTTGCTGGGGGTTTGGTATGTCGAAAGAACTCGGTGTGCTATCTAGGAATCTAAGGAAGTGGCTTCTGCTGTAGCATGGACTGTCATGCACTGCAGAGGCGAGTTACTGAAATATGGCTCTGATTGTTATACCATTATAGGGGTATGTATTGGTTATAGCCGTATAGGGGCATGAGGTGACAATATTGATCGGGGTCCTATATAAAACACAACAGCGAAATACACCATGTTGCACATTGAAAAATTAGACCTTTTACTGTGCCAGAGACACCATCCACAGACTGAATTATCCATGGTTATATCATCCTACCGGTCACGACTTTACAAATCTAGTATTGTCTCCAATACCATTAGGTAGGCAGCTACGAAGCACTAGGGGAAGGTTATGGGCATGAGTATTGGGAGTTACCTTTCAGGTTTAAGTGCAGGAAAGGGGACACAGAAGTTTTTCTTAGTGGTTCCGACTGAGAGGATGCCCTAAGCGGTTCCGTAGTTTGTAAGGACATTTCTCTTCATGGGGTATGTAATGCTTCTGTTGCAAACATGTCATGTTATCTGAAGAGTTCCCCAGCTGCCATGATACATCCGTTTTTCAAAATGCGCTTGAATGGGAGCTACTTGATGCTGAATGATCATGATTGCTGTGGAATGGAACTGGGTATCGCTTATCTGGTGATGGCTAATTCTTGTTGCACAAGTTACTACTTGTGTAACGATATATCTGTAAGAGACATTAGTTAGTGATAGATTCCTTACCTTAGAATATCCCCAGGTGTCAGACTGGATTCCGGAATTTTTTTGCGTAGCAGGACCCATGCTCGTCGGTAGGTGTCGTCCGCGGCTCCGCGTCCGTCGTCCGCGTCGTGGGCGCCGTGATGATGTCGTCTGAGTACTTAAACGCTGCCTCCGCATGCTGACGTCAGTTCTTATACACAGCTTTTCCGTGGCAGAAACGCAGAGCCATGATAAAAACCAACACTGGTGCCATGAAACTAGGGCCCTGAAAGGGGATGACCTTAACCCTAGGTATCGGTTCGCAGAACGGGGAGGATGGGTGGGTCGGTAAGGAATCTATCACTAACTAATGTCTCCTACAGATATATTGTCACACAAGTAGTAACTTGTGCATCTGAAAAAGACACGTTAGTGATAGATTCCTTACCTTAGAATAGATACCCCAGCAATACCAACCCCGGTGGTGGGTCTGCAAACCAATAATCACACCAGAAAGTCCTGGAGGACGGAACAGCCAAAGAAGCCATCCCTCCGGGCTTGGCTGTCTAGGCAGTAGTGTCTTGCAAACGTGTGCAGCGAGGCCCACATAGCTGCCTGACAAATATCCTGCAATGGGACTCCCCGGCCCAGGGCAGTAGTAGTTGCCGTGGCCCGAGTGGAATGGGCCCTCAGCCCAACAGGAGGTTCCTTTTTAGCCAAGGATAGCATGCCTGGATAAACAACAAGATCCACGAGAGATGGTCCGTTTGTGCCCCCCCGTCTCTTCTTAGCGCCCGCCGTAACCGGATGGACAGAAAGGAATGGAGGTTTGGAAGAAAGAGCCTGGAGCTCACTCACTCTCCTGGCAGAGGTGATGGCAACCAGGAAAGCAGTCTTCAGAGTAAGAAGGCGGAGAGGACAGTTATGAAGTGGCTCAAAGGGAGCGCACATCAGGTAAGTAAGTACAAGGTTCAAGTCCCACTTAGGCATCACAAATGGAACAGGAGGGAACATGTGCGTGATGCCCTTCAAAAACCTATTTACAATGGGGGACTTGAACAAAGATGGTTGATCAGGTAGCCTTAAGAAGGTGGAAAGGGCAGAAAGGTTGCCCTTGAGAGTGCCCAGAGCAGAGCCCTGCTGGGCAAGAGAAAGAAGGAAGAGGAGAACCTCAGAAAGGGGGGCAGAGAGTGGATCCACAGCCTTTGCTGTGTACCATGCCACAAATCTGTTCCACCTGCAGGCATATACCGACTTTGTGGAGGGACGCCTGGCTGCCAGAATGACATTACAGGCTTCAGGAGGCAAGTCAAATGGCCTCAACTGCCGCCGCTCAATCTCCAAGCTTGTAGGTGGAGACTGGACAGGTTCGGATGGAGGACCGTCCCCTGTTGCTGCGACAGAAGGTCCTCCTGAAAAGGCAGACGAATCGGGGGATCGACAGACATGCTGAGTAGCTCTGGATACCAATATCTTCGTGCCCAGTCCGGAGTCACAAGGATAACCTGGGCCTGATCTTCTTCAGCACTCTGGGCAGAAGTGGTATAGGCAGTAAGGGGCACAAAAGAACGCAACTCCACTCACGACGAAAAGAGTCTCCGAGCGAATGCCGCCTTGGAAATTCCAACGCGCAGAACTGATGACATTGCACGTTCTCTTCTGTGGCGCACAGCTCTAACCATGGCTCTCCCCACTGCTGAAAGAGGCCTTGCGCCACGTCCGAGTTCAGACGCCACTCGTGATCCATCATGCACCGACGGTTGAGTTTGTCCGCCCTGGCGTTCAGAGAACCTGCCAGGTGTTAAACCACCAGGGTCACGCCCTGATGTTCCAGCCATTGCCAGAGGCGCAGAGCCTCCTGGCATAGGGTCCATGACCCCACCCCGCCCTGTTTGTTGCAGTACCACATGGCGGTGGTGTTGTCCGTGAACACCTGCACTACACTCCCCCGGACAGAGGGGAGGAATGCATTCAGTGCAAGCCGGATCGCCCGCAGCTCCAGAAGGTTGATGTGGAGCTGGGACTCCGCCGGAGACCAGAGGCCTCTGATCTCCGCCTCTCCCATGTGGCCCCCCCAGCCATGGTGGGACGCGTCCGTCACAATTACATGCTCTGGTTGGGGTAGGGAGAGGGATCTGCTGCCGATCAATCGCGGTCCGTGTGCCTCCACTGCAACTGTCTTGCAGTGCCCTCCGAGACGAAGACATGGTCGGACAATTGCCCTGATGCTGGGCCCACTGAAACTTCAGGTCCCACTGCAGAGCCCGCATCCGCCACCTGGCGTGATGCACCAGAAGGATGCAGGAGGCCATCAGCGCCAGAAGCCGCAGCGTCAACCTGACCAACACTCGGGATAAAGGCTGAAAGATCGGAATCAGAGCCTGAATATCCCGAACCCGCTGTTCGGGAGGATAAACCCGAAACTGTGCCGAGTCGAGAACCGCTCCGATGAAGAGGAGCTTCTGAGAGGGACACAGGTGTGACTTCGGCACATCGATGGAGAACCCCAGCAGGTGCAGGAGGTTGGCCGTAGTCTGGAGGTGGCTGACGACTGTCTGGGGCGAGCCCGCCTTCAACAACCAGTCGTCGAGGTAGGGGAAGACTGAAACCCCTAACCTGTACAGATGAGCTGCAACCACCGCCATCACTTTCGTGAACACCCGTGGGGCGCTATTAGGGCGGAAGGGGAGCACGGTAAACTGAAAGTGCTCGTGGCCTACCGTGAACCGCAGGTAACGCCGGTGGGCCGGCCGGACGGGGATGTGAAAATAAGTGTCCTGCAAGTCCAACGCTACCATCACAGTCTCCAGGGTCTAGGGCAGCTAAGACCTGAGCCAATGTCAGCATCTTGAACTTCTCCTTACTGAGGAAGCTGTTGACGTTCCGTAAGTCCAAGATAGGGCGTAGGCCCCCTTTGCCCTCTTGGGTACCAGAATGTAGTGGGAGTAACAACCACACCCTACTTCTGGCCCAGGAACACGCTTGATGGCCCCCTTGGCCAAGAGGGCCGTAACTTCCTCTTGCAGAAGTTTCAAGTGATCCCCGACACACGGTGGTACTGCGGTGGCATGGCTGGAGGGGACGCCTTGAAGGGGAGGGAGTAGCCCCTTCGGACGATTTGCAGCACCCACCTGTCCAATGTGACAGTGCACCAGTGGTGGTGGTGATGGCGGACCCTGCCCCCCACTGGCATCACATGGGCCTGAAAGCAGGGACTAGGAGGGTTTTGAGGCGGATGCTGCAGGGGTAGGTGTCTACTGGCCTTGCCGTTGTCCCCGGCCACCGCGGTTTCCACGTCCGCCACCGCACTGGATGGTAGTCTGCGGCACGTGGCTGGCAGGACGTGTGGGGGCGCCCCTTCCTTGGCCACGAAAGGGGCAAAAGGCAGCCGTTTGCTGGCGTGGGGCCGAGAGGCCCAAGGACTTGGCCGTAGCCCTGGAGTCCTTAAAGCACTCAAGCGCATGGTCTGCCTTGTTGCCAAAGAGGCGATGGCCATCGAACGGCATGTCCATAAGTGTGTTTTGGATATCGGCTGAGAAATTGGCGGACCTCAACCAGGCGTGACGACAAATTGCCACCGTCGTTGCCATTGCTCTGCCTAGAGAGTCGGTAGTGTCCAGCCCACACCAGATGGAATACCGTGCCGCATCTCGGCCCTCCACAAGGGCCTGGCCGAGTTTAGCCCGTACCTCCAACGGGCATTCTGGCAGCACGGCTGCGACCGTATCCCACAGAGAGTGGGTGTAGTGGCCCAAGAGGCACGCGGTATTAACTGACCGCAATCCCAAACTCAGGGAGGAGAATGCCTTCTTCCCTTAATTCTCGTACCTCTTGGATTCCCGATCGGGGGGAGCCGACGGGAATACGGTCTGAGAATTGGAGGCCTTGATAACCAGGCTCTCAGGGGTGGGGTGGGTAGACAGAAAGCAAGGGTCGCCCGGAGCCGGGCGGTGGCGTCTGGCCACGTTCCTATTCACAGGCTGCCCTGTGGCGGGCCTGGACCAAGTGCCCAAAAGAACGTCTGACAAGGCCTCATTAAATGGCACCAGAGGCTCAGCCGAGCTTGACTGCGGTTTAAGGACCTCAGTGAGGAGGTTAGTCCTCACGGCCGCGATGGGGAGCTCAAGGCCCTGGGCCTTGGCAACCCTCAACAGCACCACGCTATAAGCAGCCCCCTCATCCATAGCCACGCTAGGAGGGGAGGCAAAACCAGTGTCGGGCGAAGTGTCCAGACTACTGGCCTCCCCAAGCTCTCCTGTCCAGTCCACAGAAGACTGACACTCACAAGCCAGAGGGTCCTCAGACCCCTCCCCATCCTCCTCATCACCCACTGCCTGGTACTAAGGCTCAAAAGATGGGGCCGGGTCATAGAAATAAAAATCTCCCAGCGGCGTCGAGAGCGGCGCCGAGCGGCGCCACTCCGGCACCGGACCCTAATCGAGGGCAGGACCAGGGCGCCGGGGGTGACACCTGTGGGGCCGACGCCGGCGAGGTCGACCGGCGGCCACCCGGATCCGGAACCGGACCAAGGGGGGCCCTGTGGCGCTGGGACCGTAGTTGCCGACGTAGCCGGGGCTGAAGCACCTGACCCGTGTGGGGACCCAGTCGGAGTCGCTTGGCCCGAAGGCGCCGCGAAACCCGACGGAGGAGCGAGCGACCTCATAGCCATGAGGAAGTCTGCAATCTCCCCCGGCGTTGCGTCCTGCCCATGGACCGGCGGGTGTGGAGCAGGCCGCGACACCTGTGGCTCCAGCGGAGCCGCGTGGGCGGTGTCGCCCGAACCCCCGGCCGCGTCGCGCGAGCGTCGGGGGGAGTCAGAAGAGTGATGGTGCCTCTTCGACTTCTTGTGCCTCTTACCTGCGGACTTTGAGCCCGAAGACCGATGACAACTCCCGGAACTGTGGTGGCCCCGGCCCCGCGACTGGTCCCTCGACCTCCGTTCGGACCGGGACCTCAAGCGGCACGGGGCGGACTGCCGAATTCGAGTCGCTTACGGGACCGCTCTCGTGACTAGGGTACAACTTTTTCCAGATTTGCGCTAGCTGGCGCAGAAAAAAGCAGAACTGACGTCAGCAAGCGGACAACGTCATCACTGCGCCCACGATGCCGACGACGGACGCGGAGCTGCGGACGACGCCTACTGACACGGTAAATTCCAGATCCAGTCTACGCCTGGGGCTATTCTAAGGTAGGGAATCTATCACTAATGTGTCTCTTTCAGATGTACACATGTACTGTTTCGACCTGCCTACAAAATTAGGGAGGCAGCGCTGTGGCCTCCGATAACTGTTTCCAACATATGCTTTGATTCCCTTAGCAGACTGAAAGCCATGCTTTTTCAAAAGAAAGTGACCTTAACTTCAGGCAGAGATACGTTTGATCTCCAGGTTGCAAGGTCCTCAGCGGAGATACAGACAATACTCCACACTAAATTCCCACTGCAGTTTGGGGAGCTAGTCCATCGTATCTTTCTGATACAAGGGAAATAGTGCATTTTTTTACATGTGTTGGCTCTGGACTGGTTACGACAATCTTCAGAGTTATTCCATCATAATTTAAACACTCCATGCTGGAAAGCGTTTTTGGAGGGCTCCCGCTACTTTTGGCGGGAATCCTGATTTTATTTTTCCTAATCCGCAATGCACATCTCAGTTCGATTCAGAATGGAGACAGTATTGCTGGTGCTACGATGCCGTGAGCAAAAGGTTCACACACTGTATTCTACTCCCGGCTTTGCAGCCACGAATGTGTATTAAACATATGCCTAGGATCACAACTGGTTCAGCCATTGGACATTGATGTACTACTGTACCCGTTAATGGACCATGGGCATTCTTGTCCCCAGCATCTTCTGCTGCTGATGAATGCATTTCTTGAGCCACGCTGAAGTGCTTTGGCTCCTAGTGACTTGGATAACGGCTCCACGATACGCATGCAGAATGCTGTCTCTTCCTCGATGGCTGCTGTGGGAATTGGATGGAATCACCGTTGCTCTATAAATCTGCTTCGAGATGCGACTCTCAGATCGTCATCTGCGGTTATGAACAACAACAATGTTGTGTCTGCCACCCAGAATACATGAAATAATTGGCCTTTTCCGTCTAGGAACAATTCAGCTAGTTTTAAAAACTAAACTCAACCAAAAAATTTTTGTTTTCTTTTTGTGTTTCAGGCACCATGGTCTTTGGAGTGCTTAGGATTTCAAACAGTATTGTCGTAATTTGACAATGGCCGAGTTAGCGCTTAGCTGTGCTACACGTTTTCCCGCTTAACTTGGCTATATTTGGAAACGCCATTTAGTGTGTTACGGCGGCCATCTTAGATCATAAGCGGCCTCGTGGCCGGCGTGCCCTTTAGTCCGTTGTCCGTACCACTGACCACTCGAGTTTGCCCAGCAACAGGCTATTTTTAGTACCGGTCAAGCCTGTACATGCGCAGTCCCCACTGACCAGTCGTCCCTCAGGAATGTGCCGCCAAACTGACCAGCGGAGTTGTAACCCCTCCAATGAGCTGGCTGTGTTCCAAAAATGACCATATATGTACATAACGCTCTGTAACTTTGAACCGCCTATCTTTTTATTACCTGCAAATTGTATAAAAGAACGGGTCACACCGATGTTCGGTGTGATACTTCTTGCATTAACGAAGGGTGCTGTAGGAATGTACCACCACCCCATGGGGTCTTAATAAACTTGTTCTTTGAATTTTTCAGTTTCCGTGCCAACAGTTCTTGAATGTAAGTGGGTTATCTTCGGAGCATGTAGGCCTTGGGAACCCGATACTACAAATTGGCGACCAGGAAGGGACTCATCGGCGACTCGGATGCCCGAAGGAGAGGTCGTGACGAAGGTTTGGAAACTCGCCATGGACGCGTACGCTGCCACCGAGTGACCCGAGTCTTGGCACCCGCGGTGTTTCTTCCTTTCCTTCTGATCTGACCTTCCAGGTGGCGCCGGTCTCCGACTGAGTTCTCGATCGTCTGCGTTGCTGGATAAAGTGCCGTTTGGCTGATTCGATTAAAAGACCTTGGCAGTTGGAATCTGGACCTTTGAGACTTTGGGTAAGATTTGTGATCGGTAAGGTAGTCTGCGGACGCTTACTGAAGTTCTGTGATTTGTGATCGGTAAGGTAGTCCTCGGATGCTTGCCGAAGTTCTATGATCTATGTCTTTGATTTGAGTTAGCTAACATTTGTGAATTTGTGAATTTTGAATCTATATGTGTAGTGCACTTCACATAGGCAGGCATGTAGAGATGTTTCTCTAATTTTGTTTTTTTCCTCTGAGCGGCACGTTTGTGTGAAGTACTGTAAGTGCCATTTTATACGGTATCGCGCTTTCGTGATACTTTTTGAACATGCCTGTTTTAAGCACACTCCGAGGGATGTGCTGTCTTGGAAATGGTACCACAATTAGGTTAGCGGAAGCACAGCCGGCTCCCCCAGAAGGAACACCAAATCGTGAAATGTATATCAAATTTGGCCTTCCCCCTATAATGTACAGTAAACTATGGAACAAGTATACTAAATCGGATCCTGAATTGCAATGGCCTCTACATGGGTCGTTCGATTTGCGTAAAGTACAGTTTGTGGAGCAATGTTTGTTTCAACGAAGGTCTAGACAAAATATGTTTGATTGTGTACGAATGTGGGAGAAAGCGGTGCGTGAGCGAATGAAACGTGAAGTTGCCTTGGCAGACAAAGAGCAGCGCAAGGCTGCTCGTGATAAGGCTTTACAGCTTGAGGAAAAGGAGGCTCAGGAGAAGAAAGAGAGGGAGGAACGGGAACGTAAATTGAAAACGACTGGTCAATTCCCTATTCGCCGACCGCTTTATCCTGTCCTTAATAATGAAATTGATGATTTTTCATTGCTAGATCGATCACCACCTCCGTACGTTTCGCCTACGGCTCCAACTGCAGATTCGGATGACGACGGACAGGATAAGCCGGGAAAGAAGGGTGTATCTGGTGCCAGGTTTTCTGCGGAGAGATCCGCACATTTACGTAGTTGGGCTCGTAAAGTGCATACGAATTTTGTTACTCAGGCTGACGTTATTACTGAAAGGAGTAATTGGACAGAACAAGAATTACTGTATTTTCTGGCTACTTTGGCAGATGAAGTTGTTATTGCATATCGTCAATTTTCAGATACGTTAGAACCTAAGGTTGTGTCAGTTCACCGTGAGAATCTGGATAAAGGTATATTTGATCTTTCAGATGTCGATGCCCTTTACAAGTAACTGATCCAGCTGCGGGATGAGATCACCAGATTGCGGGACGAGCGGAAAAAGAATAAGGAGTCCGGGCCGGAGTCTACTGGGCAATCTAAGGAGAGTTCTCTTCGGGGTTCAGATAAGAGTTCTGCAATGCATGTTATGCCTATGCGTGAAGCCGCACCTTTGTATGTTCCACCAAAAGGGGAAGGTACAGATGATGATAAAATGTCAAAGGATGCGAAGGGGTGTATACGCCTTGGAATAGAGCAGATGTTATGGCGTTGAAAAATTCTTTACCTGACCTTCGTAAAAATCCGGCAGCATTCTATGAAGGTGTGGAAGGGGCTATTTCGTCCTGTGTGATGACTCTTGTTGACATAGATCTGTTTTTTGGGTTAATTCTTCCGCCTGATATGTGGAGACTAATTCGTAAAAATAATGATGAAACGATACTTGGGGGAACATGGAAAGAAATAAATGCAGCTGATTTAGATAGGGAACCGGCATGTAAGCCTTGCCAGTTGATTGTAGACCTCCCGGCGGCTATTTTGAATAAATTAAAAACGCTCGTACCTTCCAAAAAGATCGATTGGACCATGTTAGCTTCGTGCAAACAAAAGCCAGATGAAACGGTCTCAGATTTCTTTACACGCTTCGAAGAGGCGTTTCATGATTACAGTGGTCAATCTTTAACAGATGATACGGGTCGGCATTTGTTTGTAGATAAGTATGTGGCTAATCTCCTACCGGAGATTGCAAAACGATTGAAGTCGAGTGAAAGTTCCTGGGCCACGGCGACCCCTGCGTCTTTGTTAACTATGGCTCAATATTATGAGCGGCAGGAGTTGGAGGCTAAAGAAAGTGTTGATAAGAAGGCGAAAGAATTGAAAACGAAGGTGATGTTGGCACAGGTTCGTGGAACACAGGGTAGAGGGAATGATAGAGGTAGACGAGGTGGAGGAAATACGTTGTACGGTCGTACGGATATAGCGGAGGATCAATGTGCTTATTGTAAAGAGTTTGGGCATTGGGCTGAAGATTGTCCGGTACTTCGTGAACAACGTAGCCAGCGTGGTCGAGGAGGCGGCAGGTCGAGGGGCAGTTATACGGGGGCGAGAGGTGGTGGAGGCGATCGTGGAAGGGCTGAGGAGAGGGGTCGTGGCCAGGATGAACGAAATACTGTTGATAGACGAAACCAATATCAGATATCGGAGGGTGAGAATGTGGAGCATCAGGATTATGTGCATGCATAGGACTGCGTAGGATGGGGTACGGAATCAATTGAAGTGCCGGTAGATCAGAAGGGTCCATATGTAACAGCGGGCATTTTGGGTTCTACTGATCAATTTCTAGTCGACACAGGAGCTACTCGTAGCGCTTTGTCAAAAAACTTGGTTCCGAGGGCTCCCCTGTCTGGCGAAATGATAACATGTGTAGGGTTCGATGGCACACCCTCCCCTAGCCCATTGTCAAAACCCCTTGCACTTTGTCTTGACAAATTTTTTAGTTTTGGTCAATTTTTGCTATCGCCCCATACACCAGATAATATCCTGGCAATTGATTTGCTTAAATATTTTCGAGCAACGATACGGTGCGCTCCTGAGGGAGTGCGGGTTATCCTGAATGACAATTATCCTGACTCAGATAGGTTTTGCACTATACTAGACATTCCAGCTTTGGCCTCTCTCCCGCACACGTTATGGACGACCTCAGACACGGATGTGGGAGAGATGCGTATTCCACCTATTCATATTACTGTTAAGGAGGGGGCCTCTCTGCCACGGGTGCCACAGTATAAGATTTTGAGGGAAGGTGAAATTGCCCTGACACACATTGTTCAAGATTTGATAACTGCAGGAGTGGTGGAAGAGGTTCCTTATAATGTTTGTAACAGCCCTATTCTTCGGATCCTTAAGAGAGATACTGACGACAAAGTCTATCGGTTTATTATTGACTTGAGAGAAATTAACAAAATTGTCATTCCCCAATACCCGGTGGTGTCCGACATTACGACCTTGCTCACACTGGTGCCACCAACGGCAACGACCTTTAGTGTAATTGACTTGAAAAATGCGTTCTTTTCCATCCCTGTCCATCCTGATAGCAGATATTTGTTTGGCTTCACGTTAAATAATAAATCGTATAGATTTTGTCGTGTTCCTCAAGGTTACACTGAGAGCCCGAGTATCTACAGCCAGGCTTTGAAAAGACAGCTTGATTCCTTTGAGTTACAGTCTGGGGTTGTCCTTATCCAATATGTGGATGACCTTCTGCTTGCTGCAGATTCTTATGCACAATGTGAGGAGAGTACGATTGCGTTGCTTTCTTTTCTGGCACAGAATAATCACAAGGTTTCTAAGAAAAAACGTCAATACTGTAGACCCAAGGTGACCTACCTCGGTCATCTTTTGTCTAAGGAAGGGCGTGCATTAACATCAGATCGAATTCAGGCGATTTTAGATACACCAGTCCCCCGCACGCAGAGAGATGTACGCGCCTTCATAGGGTTAACGTCCTTTTGTAGGCAGTGGATCATGGGGTTTTCGCACATTATAAAACCCTTGCTAGCGTTACTGTCCAAAGCTACACCAATGCCCCTTGAATGGACAGATGAATGTCAAAATGCTTTTGAACAATTGAGACAGGCCCTTTGCTCTGCTCCCGCATTAGGTACACCAGATTACACGAAGATTTTCACATTGTACGTGCACGAGAAAGATGGGTGCGCTTTATCAGTGTTAGTGCAAGCACACGGGGATAAGCAGAGGCCATGTGCGTATTTTTGAGCCATTCTTGATCCTGTAGCACGAGGGTTACCTAGGTGTTGGTGTTGCTTAAGGAGTTTTTCCCTCGATTTGGAGTTTGTAAATTTTTGTGGAGCGATAATGGGCCTCACTTTGTCGGGAAAATTGTGGAGTATGTGCTGAAGGGGCTGGGGATTCAGCAGAAGTTTCATGCTGTGTTCCACCCTCAGTCGGCAGGTCTTGTTGAGCGGTACAATGCCACGTTGAAACTCAAACTGGCTAAGATTGTGGCGTCTACGACATTGAAGTGGCCGGATGCTTTGCCGCTAGCATTACTCTCTCTCAGATCAGTGCCCCACTCGCGAACTGGCCTCACACCATATGAGGTGGTGTTTGGAAGGCCTATGAATATTTGGGGAGTGCCCAAGCCGCGATTAATACATGATGTGCCTTGTATAATGATGAACGATTATTTGGCACGATTAACAAATGATTTGCTTTCTATTCATCAACAGGTTCGAGAAGCGCTCCCTGACAACTCTACTGGAGAGGGCCATGATCTTCGCCCTGGAGACCACGTTATGATCAAATCGTTTGAGAGGGCGAACAGCTTGGAACCGAGGTGGCGTGGCCCCGAGCAGGTCCTCCTGGCGACTCGAACAGCTGTACGAGTGACCAATAGGAAGCGGTGGGTGCATTCAACTCACTGCCGTCGTGTCTCTCCTGATCTGGTGAATCCTGCTGTGTTGACCGACTACAAAGAGATTCTGGAGAAAGAAAAGAGCCCAGCTGTGACGTCGGCCGAAGTTGAGGGAGCCTTCCCGGACCACACTGTTTCTGGACGAGAGCGCTATAATCTGCGGCCACGATAAGAAGATTTTTTTGGTTTTCGAGACTGGTTGGTTACCGCTCTGGGGTTTGTGAAACGGAAACCGGGAATCTCAAGGGGGGGGATCAGTTCTGCCAAGAGTAGCGACACCCGTCTTGACCCCGGAGAAGAAAACAACGGCTACCTCGGAGCTCAGCACCGTATTTTTCTTTTTTAGGTATATACATATGTATATCTGAGACTTTGTGAACAATTTGAACTATCTGAGACATTAAGAACTTTTTGAACTATGGCGTCTTCCGCATCACGAGACAAAAGAATACTTGGTGCCATCCTTTTCGTCTTGACAATTGTGGTAATAGCTGTGATAGCCTGGGTAGTTGAACTCGTGGTGCCTGCACGTGAACATTTGCTGCCGACTACCCCGGCTCCATCTGAACATTTTCACTTCACCTTGCCCTATCATGAAGAACGGCACCGACAGACTTATTTGAACAATAGCTTTATTCAGATTCTGCATCATACACATAACATGACAAATACGTCTAATTGTTGGGTGTGTGGGATGTTGCCTGGGCACCAGAAGAAAGGGGGCACTCCACTCATTCCTCTCCAGTTTTCACATAATGGATCCTGTAATGCCTGGTACACTCTTCTCTTCACTTTGAGATGGCCAACAAAAGGGGGGGTGCTTTTCCGTTTGAATAAAATTTGCTATCACGACAGGGATGGGTATCCACGAGCTGAGGGTACTCGATTTGAATGGGAGGAGTACCGCCCCGATAATGCATCTGCCTCACGTGTTTACAGCAATCAACGGAACATCAATGTATCCAGCTCACATGTTATTAATGTTATTGCTACTAAAGCTGATTTGTGTATACGCAATAAAGGTACAATTCCGGTGGGGAAAAGTGAATGCAACACCACACTTACCTTTGACAGCCCGAATGGCATATCGTTTGTAGCATCCCGTAACACTTATTTCATTTGTGGAACGAAAGGTTATCATCAGCTTCCATTGGGATGGTTAGGCACTTGTTATGTATCTTTTGTACTACCCCTGTATTCATCGCCCCGCCAATGTATCATAATGATTATATTTTGTATCATGATTTTGTTTTGAATCGTGTCAAACGGACTGTTGTTCTGGACGATATCGACCAGACCGATACTGCCTTACAGCAATATGTGGACTTTAATTTGGGACTGTTTTCCTTTGTGGGGGCCGCTCTGAATAGTCGGAAAATACGACGATTGACCGGTGTTGTTGAGGCTGTAGCCAATGATACTGCTATTGCACTTGGAAATATTACGGAAGAACTCCAGATTTCTAGGATTGTTACGCTCCAAAACAGAATGGTTCTAGATGTAGTTCTAGCTGATCGTGGGGGGGCATGTAGAATCATCGGAAGCAGCTGCTGTGTATACGTACCTGACAATTCACCATCTGTTTATGATGCTATTTCGAAATTGCATAAGATAGCTGCTGAAATACACCCGGACAATGGGACTTGGACTCTTTCAGGGTGGTTCTGGTCAATGCTTACCACCTGGGGTTGGAAACTGCTAACGATTTTATGTATCATTGTGGGGATACTGTTCTTTGTATGCTTATGTATTCAATGTGGCCCAGCTTTATGTTCCATGTGCTTATTGGCTTGCATACCATCAAGACGAGCTCTTGCTCATGACAAAATGATGCTTCATAAAGTAGTAACTCAAATAATGCTAATCGATATTGAAGATGAACACCCTGATTATGTTCACTATGAGGTAGCTTCAGCTAAACGCTAAAAGGGTCGTCTGTCGTAATTTGACAATGGCCGAGTTAGCGCTTAGCTGTGCTACACGTTTTCCCGCTTAACTTGGCTATATTTGGAAACGCCATTTTGTGTGTTACGGCGGCCATCTTAGATCATAAGCGGCCTCGTGGCCGGCGTGCCCTTTAGTCCGTTATCCGTACCACTGACCACTCGAGTTTGCCCAGCAACAGGCTATTTTTAGTACCGGTCAAGCCTGTACATGCGCAGTCCCCACTGACCAGTCGTCCCTCAGGAATGTGCCGCCAAACTGACCAGCGGAGTTGTAACCCCTCCAATGAGCTGGCTGTGTTCCAAAAATGACCATATATGTACATAACGCTCTGTAACTTTGTACCGCCTATCTTTTTATTACCTGCAAATTGTATAAAAGAACGGGTCACACCGATGTTCGGTGTGATACTTCTTGCATTACCGAAGGGTGCTGTAGGAATGTACCACCACCCCATGGGGTCTTAATAAACTTGTTCTTTGAATTTTTCAGTTTCCGTGCCAACAGTTCTTGAATGCAAGTGGGTTATCTTCGGAGCATGTAGGCCTTGGGAACCCGATACTACAGTATGACTTTAAGGCGTTTAAGAATATTTTAAAGGGGAAACTTGCTTTGAGATGATGTTAAGACAAATTTTTACCTTTTTATTCCACTTTTATACTGGCTTTTTAGATAGCTTTTATATATCGGCTCTTAGAATGAGGAGTAGGTGTTATATTCCCGAGTTTTAGGCCAGTGTATCAAGGAAGATTATTCCTTACATTGTCCTGGAAAATAAAGTTTCAGCTGTGACCTGTTGCACACATTTGCATGCATGACAATGTTGGATTTGTTCCTCTGAAACTACTTTACTTATACATCCAGCTTCTCACAATATTGACATGTACCAAGCCTCTCTATGCACTAGGTACAAAAGTCGTCTTATCTTCATCCACGAGGTGACAGCGCTATCTATATATCCATAACAACACTAATCTAGCACGCACATCGCGATGACTGATTTGATCATAAATCATAGGCATCCTGATAGATTGGTAGAGGAGGCACTTCTACTGACACTGAAGGTCCCTCCCTGATGAGTAATCTGTGAAGTGTCCAACTCTAGACCAAGGTGGGGTCTTTCACTATCTCCCATCAGGTAATGGGGTTGGATCGTCTCTAGACGGGATTCTTGGCTCTACATCTACACACACTCTAGGTACACTTAGAGTAGGTTTGGCGTTGTAGTAGTACTTTACAATACCATTTTGCATATATGCCTGCAAATATTCATTGGTTCAGCACCATGGTAGAAATGTATCTACTGTTTACTCTCTTGGTGCTTGTAATCTCCTTTATTTGTCTCTGTCTCCTAATCATTACAGCACACGTATTTTATTTTAATTCTGCATTTGTTGATCTCAGTTGAGGTCTGGATCAAATAAAATTTTACTGTTACTGTTATGCGAGAAAAACGTTGTTTCAATAAATATTATTGAAAAGGTCCCACTGTGTATTCTCTGTATATTTCTTTGAGGACAAGTGAGCACGAGTGGCTGAGCGAAAGGTTCTGTCCTGTTTCCACGATTCCTGGGAAATCAGGGTTGCCATGTTCAGTGCTTGCCAGAAACTGTTTGCTCCTTGGAAAGTTAGAGGGGCGCGAAGTGGCAATGTGAGCTAGCTGGTCTATAGGCCAACATATCCTGCGGGGTGTCCGGAATCAGTCTAGGCACCAAGCCCCTAGTTTATGTTGTCCAAACAATGCACAGATCCAACAGATTTGTAGGAACTACACAACACAGCGACTAGACTGTGAGTCTACCAGATATTACGTTACCGAAGGTAATTAACTTTTACATCTGATAGAGACATCTAGCCGCCGATTCCTTAACTTTTGAATTAAATACCATAGCTATACCTCATTGGAGGAGAGTCTGCAAACTAATCCTACCAACGTTCTTGAAGAGAACCAGCCTGTCATAACTAACAGCCGACCTAATGTACGGAGGAATAGCAGAACAAGAGATTCTTAATAGAATCCATGATCACTGTCACAGAACATATAAATAAAAAACAACCCTACAGGCCAGAGAGAATCGGCCTTGAAGGAAAAAAAACCCAAAGGACCAACTGTCAGCTACAGACATTATCCTCTATCCCCCAAGGGGAAAGAGAACTTGTTGACCAAAAGGGCCCAGTGCAAGACAAAAGTCATGCAATCTGCATTTTTCACAACAATAAAGCAATGTCAGAAAAAGAACTATCCTAACAAAATCAAAAAGAATTCTCAGAACTCATTCCATTATACCAAGATGAATGAACACCAAAAGAAAGATGAACACTAATACCTCCATGATATAGAGAATGTGTTAGAGAAAACTGATCACCCGAATATTACGTATTTCACTGCAAAGAGATTAAAATGACACTAATAGGTTTGAATTTAATATTAATATTCATCAAAAATGCCCTTTGTAAAATCTTTGTTTTTGCCACATAGGTGTATCATCTGGACATATGCATAACAAATATAAAATTGTGTCACTATAGACTCTGCGTGGTCTGACAACACATAGAGCACCACTGACCCACATTTTGTGCCGACTGCAGGTATCTACAAAGCCTGTGCCTGCATTGCCTTTATTGTCATGGCCTGAAAGTCTGAACATGACACCAAACCGTGGACATGCTCAAAATACCAAGGCAAGCGAAATACGAAAAGGGAACGCACCCATTAGTGCAGTGTCAAAATATTAAATAAGGAAAAAATTTAACGTTAAAAGGAAGTAATATAAATATATAAACTGAATCCGGATTAGCAACAAGAGCATGCAACAACACTTGTGATACGAAATACAATTTGATCAGAAGACCGCATCAAGAAGTAACAGCCAAGATTTACCAAGGACTTGCAAAACAAAGAGAAAATAGATACATACCCAAAAAGACAAGTAATATATATTCTCCAGACAGATGCAAAAAGCATTGTGGGAGAATAACAAGAAGAGCTTCCTATCCAGGGGCATATGTAGGTAATTCACATTTTGCAATTCTTAAATAGCGATTTTTAAGGAATCGCTATTTGAGAATTGCAAAATGGAATGTAGGTAAAACTCGCAATTTTTTAGCGAATCTCAAAAATTCCTTAATTGCGATTGGCAAATTGCGAATCGCAATTAAGGAATGAGTGTCCCATTCATTCCTATGGGCCAAGAGGCCCATAGGAATGAATGGGGATACATTCTCAAATTGCGATTTTCTATGAGAAAATCACAATTTAAGAATCGCAATTCCAAGGGTGCCAGGGTGTCCAAATGACACCTGTTGCACCCCTGGAATGTGCCTGTAAGTACATGTGGTGCACATACATGCCCTAAGGACATGTCTGTGTACCACATGGCACTTTGAATTAAAAAAAAAATCATTTTGAAAGGAAATCGCAAAATACCATCTATTTGGAGTAGCTGGTATTTTGCGATTCCTTAAGCCCAAATCGCTATTTTAAAGGTGCCCCTACATAGCATTTAAGGAATCACAAAATTGCGATTCCTTAAATGCTTGAGCAAAATAAGGAATCACAATTTTTGCGATTCCTTATTTTGCTAGGTGGCACCTACATACCAAATCGCTGTGCGATTCGCAAACGCCAGAATTCTGCGAATTCCGCCATTTGCGAATCACAAACGCCTACCTACATATGCCCCATAGTCTAAGAACTCAAAACATAAATTGCATTACCAAAAACAGGTAAGGAAACTGCAGCTAGAAGTCTCCATCAGATTGTCTTTCTATCACACAGCATAAGATACAGAGTTCACCCCCTTATGTTCTAGGAATGAACAAATGAATCACCTATCCCCTCTGTGAGAAGTTGGCCTGATATGTAGTGCTCACTATTCTAGTGATCACTGTGTATCATTCCAAACAACCCTTATTGATGATTGGTTGTAAGTCAACCTTATAGACCAGCTATCCTAGTAGCATGGACAAGAGCAGTCTTTAGGCTAAACTCTGGAGGGCGTTTTAAGCCAGCTGTTATACCATCACATATACCCCTTGAACACCAAGTGAAAGGACACCACACAAGTTGTTATGAAAATAAAAGGATATTTATTAATAACAAGTTTACCCTGATCTCTTTATGAGTCAGGGAGCTAAGCACACAACAAAATTCTTAAGAAAATACTTTAAGTTGCACAATTTACACAAATGCCCGTGGGACACGAAAAAGCATATACTACAAAAGTGGAATGCGAAATACTAGCAGGTAAGTAACAAGATCCAGAGGCTTCAGGATCGCTAGGACTACACTACTGAACCTTCAGGTTAGGAGCAGGAGGCCTAGGGAGATCGGGTGCAGAGTGTGCACTCTCACGCGGGATGCGGGACAAAGTCTATGGATACTAGTATTTCGTAAAGTTACAGGTATCGGATGAATCCGACTAGATAGGCTGAAAACAAAAAAGGATCTGGACACTTAGATAGTAAACCTACGTTGGAGCACCGAAATGCTCAGGTTACCTAGCCCAGGGGCTGCGGCTGCATAGGGTTCAAAAGACGTCGGGAATCCTCGTTACAGTCTATGGAGCCTGAAAGAAGAAGTTGCTGGCAGGCGACCAGTGATGAAGTTCGATGTGATCCAAGCCTGGATCGATGATGGAGACGACCTGAAAGCAGAGGGGACTCAGTTCTTAATCACTAGCCAGTGATTAGGTGGGCACCAGGATGGCACCGAATGAAGTCACCTCGACCAGGTGAGTGGGCGACGCTGGACTCTGCTGTCTCTCGGACCAGGAGGCGTTGTCGGCGACCAGGATGGTGGTGCGAGCTGTCCCACGAAGGTGTCTGCTGTCGGCGCTGCTGAAACCAGGATTGGAGCAACAAGCCTTGGCAAAGGCAAGCCCACGCGGTGGAGTCAAGATGGCGTCTGGAGTGGACCAGGAGGGTCCGGGGTGCTCCTCTTTTGGAGGGGAGCAAGGGCCAGTCTGGAGCAACCAGACCAGTGAGGTAATCGTCGTGGTTCGTCGTCAGGAGGGCTACAAGCCAGCAGGCAAGTGGCCGGACAACGCGGTGAGCAGCAAAGAGCAGAAGGGCCCCACGCAGATCTCGTGGATGCTGGGGGGCTGGACTTCGGTGCTGGAGCTGCTCAGGGTTAGGGCTTCTCAAACCCCAAAGCACTCACTCGAGGATCCCTCGGCGGTTGTGCTGGATAAGCGTCGTGCAGTTTTGAAGATGGCCGGTCCCTTCAGGTCTTGTCACACCCACGAATCTCAGCTGGGCTGATGATGCAGGTAGAGGTCAGAGGTGCCAGGGAATCCGGGTCTCGTCGAACTGGTCAGTCTTGATCCGGAGAATGGACGTGCAGCAAACCGCATGCGCTTAGATGGTGCCCGCTGGTGCAGGGTGGCTACTCCTTAGCCACAAGGGAGAGTCTTCAGAAATGGTCAAGAGTCCTTTCGTGGAAAGTAGTCAAGATTCAGAATTATCTAATTTGGGAAAGGGGCCCGCTCCTACCTTTATTCTAAAGAAAGGGGCTGGCACGCGACTAGGTCCTGCCCATGGGTGGGACCAGGAAGGGGGTGGTTACACCCCTCTCCCTTGTTCCGGACATTCCCCAGCTCAGGGGCAGGTGTGCCCCTGGAACTGGTTCAAGCCGGCATATGCACAGTGAGCACCGGGGTGCCACTTGCAGTCACCTTCCTCTCAGCCCTGCCTACCTGGGATACACAAAACCCTGTCTGGGATGGTGCTAGCGCCGCCCCCGACAGGAAACCCTTTGTCCAAGCTCTCCTCGCTGGAAGGACTCCCAGCAGCAGGAGGTCAGACTTGTGTCTGTGGTGGCAGCATCCATTTTGTGATGCTGAGGCTCGAGTTAACTTTAACCGGGCTTCTCAGTTACATACATGTCGTATCCCTCTAGAAGGGTGGAATGTTAACCCCGTCGCCAGAATTGGCAAAGGGTTAGTATTCCAATTCGTATGACACCTTACTCGACATGTTTTGATAAAGCGATACCAAAGTTGGCAAATAACCGCGAGGATTATAATGCACTTAAGAGTATATGGTACGCGTTTTCATGGAACAGCTATTAGGACTTGGTTCCGCAAGCTGCAGACGGGCTCAGCTCATGCCAGAGCACCATCTCACATAATTCCAAGCACTCTGCCTTCAGGATTGATAAGGCCTGCCATAGGAGTGGCTGATAGGAATACATGTGTCCATTTTAGGGTTAGATATAGGACTACTATATCTAAAGCAAAGGGTGATTACACCACCTTGCCCCAGCTGTCGTGCAGCCAGTTGTGTCAGATTTGGATGGCCAGCCAGGGGTGGCATAATACATGCTGCAGCCCCTGGTAGGCCCTGGGTACACCTATGCCCTGGATACCTAAGGTATACTGTACAGGGACTGATAAGGTGGCTCAGTATCCAATTAGATATGTACCTAAGGTACAATTTAATCCATTTTACAGAGAGAGCAGTGGGCCTGGGGCCCTGAATAGCAGGATCCCAGGTCAACTAAGTCGAAAAACCAGCAAAAAAAACACCGGGGAAAAAGTTGGGGGTAACCATAGTCAGATATCCACCTTCCTACACCCTCCAAAGAGGAGAAGGCAAGTAACTCGGGTTTCCAAAGAATACATCATAAACTCTGAGTTTACTCACAGAATTTTCCAAAAGGTGGGCACATATAATAAAAATTTCGCTATGCAGGCCGCTCAGAAGGAGAAAACAACCTCCATCATAAAACACATAGTCCATGAGGACTTGAATGAAGGATGAACCACAAGAAAATGTTTTCAAAAGAATACAAAGTGTAGGCCCTGAATCCATCAGCGCTATAATACCAATGCGCACCACATGCGTAGTAAGGACACACTGCGCTGATTACTCTAACAAGTAAAGATCAGAACGTCCCAATATACAGAACTTACCACAGGAAACAGCCCTCAGTCATTTAAATCAATCCTAAAGAAGGGAAAAAAATTGTACGGAGAATAAAACAGCTGCTCTCTCAGGATACCAAGTGTTCAAACCAACAACAGACATTTAAAATGCCCTAACAAAGCTTACTCGCTTATAAAGAAATTGCCTGCATCTCAAGTACAAAGACAAGTTACCCAGTAATAAACAACAAAAAGCTATGGGGCACATGCATCATTGGAAATTGCGCTCGCAAAGGGGCAGATTCGCAGAATCAGCCACTTTGCGACCGCAATTTTTGCATTTGGGATGCATCATCCCAAATTGACAAAATCGCAATTTTCAATTGCATTTAAGGCATCGCAAATTGCGATGCATTAAATGCAATGCAAGTTTTCATTTACATTAGCGATTTCGCTATCATGGACCGCTAAATACCGATCATTTCAACCTTATGATATTTAACGGAAACTGAAAAATGCACTAAAGTGCATTTTTCAAAGTTTCAGGTTACACACACACACATGCCCGTGGGGCATGTCTGTGCGCAACATGGGTGCACATCACTATTTCAGGGGTGCAACAGGGTGTCCTTTTGACACCCTTGGACCCTTGAAATTACATGCGCAATTTGCGAGTACCTATTGGTACTTGCAAATTGCGCATGCAATTTCCTATTCATTCCAATGGGCCTGTAGGCCCATAGGAATGGATGGGAAGCCATTCCTTAATTGTGACTTGAAATTTGTGAGTCGCAATTAAGGAATGTTTAGGAATCGCTATTTTTATAGTGATTCCTACATGCATAGGCTTTTGCGAGTCCTTAATTGTAATTCCTTAAGAATCGCAATTAAGGACTTGCAAAAGCATAGCTTGATGCATGTGTCCCTATGGTTCTAAAGACCTCTATCTGTCATGGAAGCGTCTTAAGACAAAGTCAACTAGCCAGCCTCTGAGAAACCCCAAGTTGCCAACCAAGCTTTGCACTTTAATGCTACTAACAATGCCATAGAGTGACCCAGAGAGTCAGTAGTGTCCATACCACACCTCATGGTAAGCCTAGCAGCCTGCTGACCCTCTTTAATCAAATCACCAAACTCTGAGCGAAGGTTATTCATGAGAGATGGTAACAAATTCTGTTGTGAATCTTATAAAGCATGAGAATATCGCCCCAGCACACAAGATGTATTGATGAATCTCAAGGCTGAGCTTGCTGAAGCAAAGAAGTGTTTACCACATGCATAATGACTCCTAGACTCCTTCGTCACTGGAGTTTTAGGAACAAAATCTACATCCTGTGAAGAAGTCACAACCTAAGTCACCAAGCTACAGGTGGAAGGGTGTCTTTGAAGACAAACTGGGTCCCCAGGTGAAGGCAGATGTCTACGTGCAATATCTCGGTCCACTAAGGCCCGCGACTAAGGCTTGACCCAAGTACCAAAAAAATGTACCTCGCCAAACGGAATAACAGGTTCTTCCCCAGTCTGTCCCTGAAAAAGGACCTCAATCAAAGGGTCTGTGGCAGTTTTCACTGTAGGAAGTGGCAAGCTTAAAACTGTAGCTACTTTCCTTAGCATATCTGCAAAGGAGGAACTTTCCTTCGTAGCAAGGCCAGAGGGAGAAAGCAACCCAGACCACTAGCCTCTTCCAGAGCAGACAACCATCTCTTCTCCATCTGGGGCACAAAAATGCTGGGAATGGGCTGAAAGGGACCTGCCTCAATGTACACAGGCTATCTTTCCACAAGAAGGAATCAAACCTGCATATTCCCCTCAGTTTGAATAGTCGACCCGGCATCCGACGTCATACGATGCCTACGCCGAGGAGGAGAAACAACTTCGACCAACGCTGCTGACATCAGTGACAGAGTCAGCTATTCAAAGTTTGGCGTCGTCAGTCGAGATCCGAAAAGACTGGGACCTGTACCAAAGCAGCGTCGGACGATGTCAACCAGTGCCGATCCATGGACTCCAACGGCTCGGCTGTCACTGAGGTTCAAACCCTTAGATGGCATCCCACTCACCTCCTTGGGGCCTAAAGGCGCTCCAGAGGGAGATAGGATACCAAAGATGAGGTGCAAGGTATTATAATATTCCCTCATCTGAGCCATCGAAGCCCCATCTCCAGGAAGCACAGGGAGACGCAGAGCAACATCGCGTACAGCCGCCTCAACAATCGAGCGGGAGGAGCCATGGGAGACGGTGACTCCATGTGGTGAAGTCTGAGAATGCCACGACTTCACCCGACCCTTACCTTTTGACTTCCCCAGAGAACGATGTACTCCAGAACGGTTCCGGCACCTTGGTTCCCGAAACGATGAAGACTGAGGTTGGGAAGCCTCCGAGGACCGTAACATATGTGCCACCATCAACTTCAAACGCTGCTCCTTTAGCGACTTCGGTTTAAGTTTCAGGCAGAACCCACAATCCTCGACATTGTGGTGCTCACCTAAACACTAGATACAAATTGTATGCAGGTCCCGCACCAAAATATGTTGGCTACAAGACCCACCAGGTTTGAAACCTGTGACATAGAAAAGGCACACTGTTCCACCGACAAGTATCGAGGTAGGTAAAAAAAAAGACCTGAGGAACTACTTCTCCTGATCCGCGTTAAAGCGCGGAAAAGAAGAAACTGACTTCCACACGCCGGAGGGGACTTATATGGCTCCACTGACGTCATGACCAGAGCCCACAGTCAGAGCCCGGCGTGCAGAAGTTCTGCTGATAAATTTACGGATTCTGACTGCCGTCAGGAGAGAATTCAAAAGTTAAAGAATCTGCAGCAAGATGTCTCTATCAGATAAACTTGTTTATTTTCCCAATGCTTGTTTGCAGTTAAGTAAAAAGTGCTAATTTACTATACCTTGTACATTCTGCCTCTCCAGAACCCTCCGATGGACCTTTCTTATTGTTGTGTCAAAAATTATATAAAAATATTAACTATTTTTATAAATTGGTGTTGGATTTCTTCAGTGTCTTGTGTACGCTTTCTTCAATTATTTTGGTGCTGTTTGAATGCTTTACACTTGTTCCTTTGTGTAAGTATGTCTTCTCAGAGCCATAGCTACCCAGTATTGGGCTACGGCCTAACAAACTAAACCTAAAAGGTGTGCAAGTGTATTACAAGGAGAAGTAGCACTATCACACCATATAATGCACCCTAGTCCTTCTTAAAGGTCCAGTCTGTTTCCCGTTGCCGGTTACCTTGTTTGTTTTCTGTTGCCACCTGCCCATTCTTTTTCCTTACCTACCTTTTATTTTTGGCAGTTCCTCATTCTATCTTTTGGTTATGGATACTGATTTAGCTAATAATGCAATGTAACGCATGTTACGCTCAAATAAGCTATTTTGTACTTCTGTCTATGTGGCTCATTAACTGTCTGGTTATGTAATCGCTTTACCTAGTACGAAATACTTGTTTGTTTGCCACTGCTGGCTAACCTGTCGTTTTCTTATTGCTGGTTATCTGCCATTGTTTCTGTTACTGGCTCTTAAGTGTATTTTATATTCCTAGTGATGCAAGTAATATCTTAATGCTGCTTACGTAATCTAATTTCCTGTTGCTGGATACCTTGTTTATTTTATATTGCTGGCTACCTGGTCAATTTCTTTTTGCTTGTTACCTGTCGCAATTCCCCTTGCTGGTTTGTCTTTTTACTTGTTACATGGTTTATTTCACGCTGGTACATACCTGAAAGTTTTACTGTTACTTATTTCCTTGACTATTTACCATTGCAGATTAAATGTCACATTATTAGTTACCTGCTCTATTCCTGGCTGAACTTTGTTGTACAAAGTCCGCGTCTCCACGTGTTCAGGCACCTGTATTTGCAGTCGAAGGACGTATAAGGCAAGTCGCTCTGCAGAAGATCCAAGATGACCATGTGTAGGAGCAGCTACTTCTGGTGACCCAAAGAGACCCTGACATTATTTGTTAGAATATCATTAACTCACCAAGAACATTTCTTGCTTGGTCCTGAGCCTACAGGGATCAAACTAGCTGGGCTCCAATGCAGGCTCAAGAGAAGTGAAAATAGCCTCATGACCAAGAAATGGTGTTTGAACATTTTCACCAGAATTCAGAATGGGAAAAATCTGCACATTTCTTACTGGAAGTACACTACTTTAATGTTAAACCATGGTCGAAATGGTCCAAGGCATCATGTAACTACCTCCCACCACCCTCATGTGCACGAGACAATTAATTGTACTTCGCCTAGACTGCAACCCTCTTTCAGGAAAGCCTGGAGATAAGCAGTAGTTTTTTTACGCCAATTAACCAATGATACTAACATGAGCAAATGTAATCATTCTGATTGGTGGAAGGGATTAGCAAAATGCATTTCAGTCATTCTCATTGTCTGCCTTTTGATTATTAAGAAATGATCCCTATGTTTGGCACGGTCTAACCGGCTGATAAGCAGCCAGTAACACTATCTGGAGCACTGCACCTTCCTTTGACTTGTTTTAACTCCAGTAAGGTGTAGGTTGGGAAGACCATCTGCCACTTTTCTGTAAACACATGCTAATACAGGAAATGGGGAAATGTCCTGCCAATTCACGTCCACCCACACCAGTTAAGAGCAGAGCTGAAAGATACTAGTCAACGAGATGGCAAATTAACTGTGCTTGCAATAGAAGGACTCAAGCTGAACCCACTCTCCCTCATCTTCAAAGTGATATACTCATCAATGTCCTTGAAGGGCACACCGCTCTACGTTTGGAGGACAGAGGGCCTGACACCGTGATGTGTGGCTCACAGTGCTTGTCCATGCTTGTGAGTTGGTAGGGCGTTCTCTATGTGTGTGCAAGGAACTTGTGCATCAACCAGACACCCCTCTAATTTGGGGGATCTAGCCTTAAAAGCTCAAAAGCACTGGTGCAGCCCGATTTTGAAGAGGGCTTTTATCCTCCCTGATCCTTCCAGCCCCACTACCAACTTTTTCCACTGTGCTTCAGTTTTTCGGGTTGGGAATCAGCAGTGTATGCTCAGTGGTCATTCATATATATACTAACCTAAATCTGACAGCAGGTACTGCCGCCCCCGAAGAGTCACCATCTGTCCATCAGCACTGTACTGGGGAGGAGGCCAGGACCTCATCACTGCATAATGTTCCAGAAGCATCTTCGGGGTCAGTTGGTCCCTCCACGGGTGGGGCCCAGAGCTGAACAGGAAGGTAACAAGTTAATATTTGAGTCAGAGAATCATGGAAAGTGTAATCTTCTTTGAATTGCCTAACTATTGTGCAATACGCAGCAACCTGTTGCTTCAAGCATACACCCTCTGCTCAGTCATCCATCTTGCTGAGCCAGCTTGTGAGAGACAATCAATCTTTTCAATTTTTCAGTCTCAATCTTTTCTCACTCCTTGGGCTCCTGCAACATCTATCCCATCTGCACCTAAAGTGTGTAAGGCCGGAAACACCTGAGAACAGTTTTTGTTGTTAGGTCTCGGCTAGCGTAGGCATGTAGAGTCTCGCTTGCAGGATATTATGTTTTAGGGTTGATTTCACTAGCGAGGTTAAGCCCTGCCCCTCTTTTTCAATGGCTTGCGTCACCGTTCATGCTAATTGGTGGCCAGCCATTGGAAAAGAGCGTCCTGTGTCTTTTAGAGCCGTCCCATTCGGACTGGCTTCCTTGACTTACTGCTGTTGTAAAAGGTTTCTTATCTTCTTTATTGAGAAAATAATAAACCTTTTACGCCAGCACGGCAGTCCGTCCAAGTGGGACGTCAGACAAAGAGAAAAGCCTGTGGCCAGCACTCTCGCCCCTTCCTGCTCTCACCCTCCCATTTCTCGTTAAATGCTCCAGCGTGGCACCAAACTTTTCGTGTATCCCTTTTCTCCTTCCCTCTGACTTGCCCCTCCCTGCTCTCACCCTCCCAATCCTCGTTAATTGTTTGCTTTCGGTTTCTTTCAGGGCTTCACCCCAGAGCGTCTCTCCTTCAACTCTTGTCACACCGCCCACAGACTTGAAGGAGATCCGCCGTCATGCATGAGGGCATGATTTCGTGTAACCCCCATCTGCTCCCGGCTTGAGAGGAGGACTTAAAGAGTGGAGGGTGGTGTTTGGGGGTCTTTCGAGAGGGCCTCTATCAGCGGAGTTTGGAGCAGGGCAACCGGAAGGGCCCCGGAGGATCAAGGGGCCCCAGACCCAGGGGTAACAAGCAGCAGTCTGGCAAGGAGCAGGCGGAGGCGACCGAGCAGCGGAACCACACACTCATCATGGTAAGACCTTGGGAGTTGTGGTGGGGTGGGGGCAGGAGCAGGGACACAAAGGGGGGCACACTGCAATGAACAACACACCGGGTGGCATCCATGGACACAAAGTTACCCTCCTGGGGTGGGTTCTAGCCATTCACTGTTTTTTTTTAATTCTGTATCGAATGGTGTATGCCATCATCTCAAGTAAATAACAAATGAATATATGTTGGCCACCTGTATAGGGACTACGAGGGACTGCCCCTGCATCCTTGCATGCCACAACGCGCATTGAGGTGGTTCAAATTTGCTAGGATCTGTTAAGCAAGTGTGTACATTTGTGCATTAACTTTGTCACATTGTTTCCACGCTGTCTAGCGTGTCTTTAAATGCTTCGCATTTCTATGTATGCAGTGTTAAAACACCATGTACCTTCCCCTTGTTGTTTCTACCTTTGCAAAGAATTTCTTAGAATAGGATGAGTAAATTGTGGCACTAACGTGCTGCGCTTCCTGAGGGGTAGTAGAGCCCTGCACGCTGCTGCATCCTAGGAAGTTCAACCCAGACTGCGCAAAACCACTGTGACTTGGAAATCTTGTCTCATTTGGCATGGTACAGAGGTGTTGTGTTTACATTAAAAAAGTGCTAATGGGGCGGGGTGTACCGTGGCACGGGGCTACAGCCCACGGGCCATGGATGTGAAAACTTTGGGAAAATGTGTGTCTCCTCTGTGGGAGATCGATAACCTAATTGTGATATATAGTGGTGTATCTTTGAGCACAATTAGTGTTGGTGCTAGGGAATATGTGTGTGGCTCTGTGTGTGTGGCTCTGTGTGTGTGTGTGTGTGTGTGTGTTTGTGTGTCTCTGTTTGTGTGCGTGTGTCTGTCTGTGTGTGTGTGGCTGTGTGTGTGTGGTTCTGTGTGTGTGGCTGTGTGTGTGGCTTTGTGTGAGGCTGTGGGTGTGTGTGGCTGTTTGTGTTTGTGGCTGTGTGTGTGTGTGTGGCTGTGTGTGTGGCTGTGTGTGTGTGTGTGGCTGTGTGTGTGTGTGGCTGTGTATGTGTGGGGCTGTGTGGCTGTGTGAGTGTGTGGCTGTGTGTGTGGCTGTGTGCTTGTGGCTGTGTGTGTGTGTGGCTGTGTGTGTATGTGTGTGTGGCTGTGTGTGTGTGTGGCTCTGTGTGTGTGTGGCTCTGTGTGTGTGTGTGTGTCTCTGTGTGTGTGCGTGTGTCTGTCTGTGTGTGTGTGGCTGTGTGTGTGTGGTTCTGTGTGTGTGGCTGTGTGTGTGGCTTTGTGTGAGGCTGTGGGCGCGTGTGGCTGTTTGTGTTTGTGGCTGTGTGTGTGTGGCTGTGTGTGTGTATGGGTGGGTGTGTGGCTGTGTGTGTGTGTGTGTCTGTGTGTGTGTGGGTGTGTGTGTGTGGGGCTGTGGGGCTGTGTGTGTGTGTGGCTGTGTGTGTGGCTGTGTGCTTGTGGCTGTGTGTGTGTGTGTGTGTGGCTCTGTGTGTGTGTGTGTGGCTCTGTGTGTGTGTGTGTGTGGCTCTGTGTGTGTGTGTGTGTGTGGCTCTGTGTGTGTGGTTCTGTGTGTGTGTGGCTCTGTGTGTGTGTGTGGCTCTGTGTGTGTGTGTGTGTGTGGCCGTGTGTGCGCGTGTGTGTGTGTGGCTCAGTTTGCGTGGGCAATTATTTTCTTTTTCTTAGCCGTAGTATGCAAATTTGAATCAGGTGCAAAATCTCAGTTTTTGAATGATCCGTTTTCTGCCTGCAGTGAACTAGAAAATGAATAAATTGTACGCTGCATTTTTGCAGTGATCCATTGACTGCCACAAAATTACTGCCCAGGCATGTCAACTTGCAGATACATTTCACAATGGGGAGGAGGTTTGGGGGAGGATCTTACAGGGGATGTGTCTATGAAGGGACAAAATCATAAGCCAATAGCTTTTATGAGGCATGAGGGCACAAGGTCATGAAGAGGGGTTGGGGCTTTGGGCAGAGATCTGACCCCCAACATCCCTCCCCCAAAATAAAATCTTCTGAAGCTACCACTAATGCCCTGGTGAGTATGTAAAAAAAAAATACCCATGAAACGCAGCAGCTCCCACCCTCCAGATATGAGCTGGAAACCCACACCCGCAGTGTGAGAGACAGCAGTGTGTATGAAATACAGCAGTGTGAGAGACAGCATTGTGTGTAAGAAAAACAGCAGTGTGTGTGAGAGAGACAGCAGTGTGTGTGAGAGACAGCAGTGTGTGTGAGAGAGACAGCAGTGTGAGAGACAGCAGTGTGAGAAAGAGCAGTGTGAGTGTTCTAGGGAGAGCATGGTGTGTGGGGGAGCATGGTGTGTGAGAGAGACAGCAGTGTGTGAGAGACAGCAGTGTGAGAGACCTTTTATTTATGTTTTGGTTTTTGAAACATAAATAAAATGCATTGCTATTTGCAATGTCAATAGCTCATACTCGTGTGAATACGAGACCTATTGCATTGCAAATGCAATAGGTCTCGCATTTGCGAGAGATTAAGCTATTGGCATCGTAAATGACTGCCATTTAATTATCTGTTTTCAAAACCAACACATAAATAAAAAGTTTGTCATTTACAATGACAATATCTTTAACTTTTGTGAAGGCGAGACCTATTACATTGTAAATGCTTGTTTGTCTCATGTTCCTTTTTCAAGGCTATAAGTGACCATCAAGACCTCTGAAGTATAGGGCACACCCTCCAGATTAGCCATTGGGATAAAACAAGAAGACCCTACATTGGCAGTCAAGGTGGTCAAACCTATCCATCTTGGATCCTTATGTTCAGACAACTCGCCAACTAGACGCCCAAACCGTTCTTTCACATTGTTGTGCCTTCTCTGCCTTTATGTCTAGATCACCCTTTACGGCACGTGGCAGTATACTAATGTTAAGTTATTCACTACCGTCCTCCTCCGTTCACAATAGATTCACCATTAAAAGTGCCTGTACCCCTGCATCTAGACAGCCTTCTGCAGCAAAGGACGTCCTAACCAGGTTCAACTGTCCCTTTTTTCTTGTGTGCAGATCGCTCTTGTCCAAACTAGTCAGCTTCTCTGTCACTGTTCAACGACATATTGGCCTAAACTGGTGACATCACTACTGCCTTTTTGTGTCTACACATTCCTTTGGCTTTAACCTAGTCAACTCCAGATACCTCTGTTGAGTTATGTACCAACCAGCCTGCTCAGGCATTAGTCTAGTCAAAGCCCTGTGTCTCTGTCCCTTTGAGTCCAGACTATGTTCAGCATATTCCGGTACACATAGGAAGAAGTTTCCATGTTCCCTTAAGATCTGAAGAAGGGTGTGCAAAATTGAGGATTTGTTTCCTGAAATTAAGTGAAATGTAGTTAAAAAAAATCAGGAAAATTACATGTAAATTAGGCACAATTAATTTACTGTAAAAAAGTGAAAACAACAGAAGGGCATACACCGCGTTGACTATTCAATTGGGATATATCAGCAACAGGACTGGTTCGCAAAGAAAATGTCTCTCAACATAATTTCAACCTGTCTGCTGCAGCAAACAATTGTGCAAATGATCATGCTAGCATACTTTTTGATAGTTTGCATAGTTTCATAATACGAAATTGTTTTAAACTAGTCAGATTTCCCGTCCCTGTCATCTCATGTGCAGATAATCATGCAAATGAATATGCAACTGTCCCTTAGTGTTCAGATCACTTTTCTCAATATCCAACGGAGTCAAGACCAGTCATCCCTACTGCCTTATGTGTGGATCAGCTTCCTAAGGTGTCATTGCAGTGCCAGTTTAGTCTGCCCCCCAAGGACCTCAGCCAATGTCATACCGCAGGTATTACTTCTGCACTAGTTTCAATCTACTCACTTTCTAAGGGACGCAGTGACATGCCATAGTTTGGATTTGAGATTCCTGCTTGGTATCCCAAAAGTTCAACCATCAGAAACATCTCCTCTCTTCTACACTCTCTTGAACCTGCCTACAGGACAACTCTCACTCACATGCAGAAGGTCTGTGGAAGCCCACAGTGTGCTCCAAACTGTGACAGCAGCCGGTTCTCTAGATCCACCACTGTCTCCCCAATCAGTTGGTCCGGTTGGATGAGGTCAAAGTCATAGAGGGCGATCTTGAGGTCTTTCTGCAGGGGCAGCATACAATTCAGCTCAAACATCCTGGATTAGGTGAGAAGGAATGGGTGACAGGACATGGAAAGAAGAAGCTGTTTAGATGCACAATGATGTTACAGGGATCAGGTTTGGAAGACAATGCTGTCACTAGGCAATGGTGTCACAACATTCAGGTTGAGTAGAAATGCTGTGACAATATGCTATAATTTGGTGGGAGAGGATGTCACACAGAGTTCGCTCATGGTCTGTGTTTTCATAGTCAGCCTGCTGGATGTGAGATGAAATCAAGACAGCATTATGTATCTCAGAAATTTTCAATTGTAACAGAACCCTTTTCAACCTCAGCTGAGGGTCTGAATTAGGCCAAACCCCTTTTATGTTCTACTGCATGCCTTAAAACAAACTAACTGCAGTATGCCGTAATGGCCACTAGCTATGACTGTCTACTTTCAGTTGCAACTGCAGATGCATAGTGATGTAACTACAATACACTATGATGGCTTCTATCCTGCTTGCATATAGTCACTACATGATACGAAGTCGGTGGTCGCTTTGATTTGAAACTGGCAGGAGATAGATAACTGCAGCTAGTCTTCAAATGTTTAATGTTTTTTAAATGGTCATCAAGAAGATATTGTCAGCTCCAAGAACAAACAATTATTTGTTAGGACAGGCCTATTAGTTCATAATGATCCCATTAGTGGCAATTACAAAATGGCCAACTGCAGGTCCTTTCATCAGCTGTACTGGCACCAGATCATCGGGCATGAGGAAAAATCTAATGTAACCTGTAAGCAATTCAAATAGTTGGTCTCTTTATGTTTCTTCATACATTTATGTATATTCATTGATAACTTTATTTCGACCACGGTGGGCCATAAAAGTACGTATTAAAAGACAGTAAAACATTAAAATCCAATTTGAAGTTTAAGAACACATTTCATATATATATATTTATATATATATATATATATACACATTATTTACATCAAACACATCAAAGACACTCCTAACTAAAAAGAATGAAATCATCTAAGTAGTTATCAAAGTGATTCCTTGGCTATCTTAAGAGCCTAAAATCTTGAATCAAATTGTTATAACATTTCTGCGTTTAATCCACATGCCATGCAGGAAACGGGAAACGGCAAAAATAACCGGAGGGTGGGTGTCGTATCTAAGTACTCTAAGCGCGTACTCATACTTGCGAAAACCCAGATTCCTGCAGATAGGTTTAATCCACCTGTTACGGGACAGTCCATATGCTGGACAAAAGAAAAATACGTGGCTTACATTTTCAAATGGGTGTTCGCACGCTGGACACTCTAGACTTTTGTTTACATCCCATTTGTTGGTCAATGACCTTAGTGGTAAGCTACCCATTCTTAATTGTAAATACAGCTTCCTAGCTTGTGCTGGGTAGATCATATCTAGGAATACCTCCTTCTTGTATTCTGTTTTAATATTGAGGAATTCACTGGTCATTCTTCCTGCTGCCATACTAGCATGCAGGGCCAACAAATTCTTAGACCTAAACCTTTTTACCAGGTCAGTTCTGGAATAAGTCAGAGAAACTGTCTCAGGAGATTCCCATAACCCAGGGACATCAAGCCGTACACACAGATCCTTGATATGCGATAACCAAGTAATTTTCCTTGACCTAAAAGCCACCCAAACCTCCTGGAACTCTGCACGATACGGTGCAAGCTCCGGGACAGACCAGAACCTTCTCCAATAAGTTAAAGGCCTCATGGCAACCTCCTCCTCCACGGGGAATAACCCAAGGTCAAATCTTAACGGGACCAATGGGGTACTGGAGGGTAGGGCAAAAAGCTCTCTCATAAATGTATGTTCCACCCTTACTAAACTTTTGGGCCGACAGTGTCCCCATAATTAAGCCCCATATAGTTCGCTGCTCTAGCTTGTACCCTGTATATCTCGATAACCGGGGCTGCCGGCTTAAATGGAGATGTTGTGTACTTTTTCGATAGTCCACCCACAGTCTGCTTCAATTTCAGTGACGATTTCGCTATTTGTGCATCCCACCCCAGTTGTAATTCGAGAGTAATTCCTAGGTAATCAAACGTCCTAACTCTCTCAAGTGGTATACCATTCAGGGTAGGATTAGGTCTTGTTTGCCTTGGGGGATTAAAGTTCATAAATTTTGTTTTGGCCAAGTTGATTTCTAAGCCACTTAAGGCGCAAAAATCTGCAAATCCGTCCAGGATACGTTGGATGCCAGTAGCTGTTTGAGACAGCAGTAGAGTGTCATCCGCAAACATTAATGCGGGCACTCTTCCTGTGGCAAGTCTTGGGGCATCCGTATCTTTTATGGCTAGAAGATGTTTAACAAGCCCATTTATGTACAAACAAAAGAGGGTAGGGGCCAGCACACACTCCTGGCGTACCCCCCTTTGCACTGGAAAACGTGCAGACAATTCTCCCCCTTTTCCACATCTAACCTGCGCGTAATTGCCTGTGTGGAGCCTGATCAATACTCCCAGGAGGTAGTGCGGCATACCAAGGTCATGGAGAACCCTCCACAGCTTATTCCTCTGCACCAAATCAAACGCGGCCCTTAGGTCCACAAAAATGAGGTAGAGGTTGCCACTCTCCACACTCACTGATTTCCAGAAGAGGACCTGTAGGCGAAAGATCTGGTCAATGGTGGAAATACCAGATCTGAAGCCAGCTTGCAAATTACTTAAGATCTGATTATCCTCTTCCCATAGCTGGATCCTATACAGGAGTATCCTCCCAAAAACCCCAAAAACCTTCTGTGGAATATCTATCAGGCTAATGGGTCTATAGTTTGAGGGTTGCAGGGGACAGCCTTTTTTAAAGATGGGAACTATCTCAGCCCCCTTCCATGTCTCAGGTGGGTCTGTGCCCATTAGTATTGTATTAAAAAGGACACAGAGGTAGGGTGCCCAAATTGTAGGTTCCGACCGAAACAAGTCCCCGGGGATTTTATCAAGCCCCGGGGCTTTGTTGGGTAGCAGCTTAGTAATGGCAATCTCCATTTCCAAAGTCGATATCTCTGGAGCCCCCCCCCCCCAGTCGATGCTCGTGGGGGGGAGGGGGGGGGGGGGGGGCTCAGGGACTTAAGTCGGAGTCATCATTACTTGGCTCAGCGTAGAGACCACCAAAGTGTTCTTCCCATACTGTTGGGGCTATATTTGGACTTATAGCGTTCCTCTCCCCCCTGCCCCCACTACTAACAATAGCCCAGGAAGATTTGAGGTCTCTACACTGTAGTGCCTCCCTCAGATCTTCCCACTGTTCCACCTCCCTGGACTTTCTTTCCCTTTCTATGACCTGCTTATACAGCACCCTCAGGGACTTAATGCGCAATTTGTCTTTTCCTTTGATGGCTTTGACCAACTCTCCTTTCAGCTTACGGCATTCAGCAGTATACCAAGGGTGACTCTTAGGCACATTTTCCCTAAAAGTCTGAAGTGGGAAAAAAACCTCTAGCATTATTGAGGCTAGCTGTTTGTGAATTTCAATGGGTCTACTGTCCGTTCCGACTATAACCTCCATGGACCCCACCTCTGCCATATCACTAAGGAAGGGTAACACTTGAAGATAGATTTGAGACTGCCGTTCAGTGGAACCCATAATCGAGGGCCATTTTACTCTCCTCCTGTTGTTAAGCAGGAGAAGAGGCTGTGGCGGGGGATTCACCTCTGGCATATTAATTCTGAGTCCCCAACTCCCTGGCTTCAGGGACATTACCAGGGCATTATGATTGCTATCCAACCGTGGATGGATCTTAAAATCCTGTACCTTGTCCCACGATCTAGTTTCAATCAGAATGTAATCGATAATCGAAGATTGGCCAGCTCTGTTAAACCTCCCATTGCCAGGCCTATCTGATTTTTATCTGCCATTACATGGTCTTACTGATAGGGACAATGTGAAGGACATATTTTGGAGTACCAATGGTGTCCACGCTTTTACTATAGGAATTGATGTTTCCGGTACATTCCAATATTGATTTTCTTCGTCAGGGTCCTCCATACTAAAATTACTGAGGGGTTCAAACTGACAGTTGAAATCCCCCCAATGATTATACCAACCTTGGGGTCTGGGGTCCTAACTAACGCCTCTATTGGTCAATGACCAAGGACTCCTGACCACTCTGTGTTGGCCTGGAATAGATATTAATTACGGCTAGGTGCTTTCTCCCTGGAAGTATTGGCAGGACACATAAAATGTCTGGGGAATTGACTGTCACCTGTTTCGCTGTTACTCCCAGGTGAGTGGCTACCCACGTACTAAGCCCTCCGTACGGTCTTCCTCTTTTCCCTTTTATTGCAGGGACATTAAATGTTGCAAACCCACTCCGCTGATAGTCGTCCAGGGCCCACGTCTCCTGCAAAAGGCAGATATCATGTTTGTCCATGAACAAACCCCAGTCGTATGATGTCATTTTATTTTTCAGACCTGCAACATTCCAGGATAGTATGTTAACACTCCTGTTTTCTTCCCCATGTGTTGTGCTTCTACTTGCACCATAGTCGGGTGATCTGAAAAGACAGTCACCCAGCTGTGTCAGTCCCTTCCTTTCACCCACACAGCTATCTCCCCTTCTCCATATTTCTCTAGGATCGGTACACCCACTTTCCATATCCCCTCCTGTCCCACTCAGTGAAACATTTCCGGTATACCCTTTTCTTTTCCCTGGTATGCCTTCCTCTACCACAATTCTTGACACAAAAAAAGGCGCTTCATCTCAGCAAAGTTAGCTTTGACTACCTGCAAATTCTTCCATTCAGCTGTGTAGCAGGGGGGCTTCCTTGGTTCCATCAGTCAATCAACAGATTCCAAGTTGCTAAATCCGTTATGATGGTAAAACATATCGAGTGGCATTGGACTATTAAATGGGCCATTCCTGTTAATATTGCATGGGATGCGATTACCTCCCTGGTTATCAGCACCCATCCAGTTAATCCCCTCCCACTCATGCTCAAAGCAGCCCTTGCTGTATGTCCCCGGATAAAAATAAGTCAGTGGCAGGGTTTTAATAGGCGTGTCTAGGCTACCTGACTCCATATTACAAATATACCTAGCTGTCCAGCTGTTCCTAAAATTGATTACGATACAATCCCCATCTGTGTTCTTCTCTCTGGCTCCCACCCAATCTATTTGTCTAGCGAACAGGATTTCACTGATTTACCAAGATCGGCAGGGGTCTATAACGATTCAACCAGTGAATACATTTGTTTTTGAGGTCTCCGTAATTCTCGACCTTTCCCGGGCTCAATGTAGGGACCCTCACAAGAACTACCATAATGGGAACTGACTCCGGGGGCAAAGCTATGCGGGCCAGCTGGGGCCTGGTAGGACCCAACGGTCTGGCCCCCGGTCCCGGATTCGGACCCTGCACGGGTCCTTGGCCATAGCTACTACCTCCCGTCACACCACTACCCCCCTTGTGTTGACTGGCGGGCTTGATGGCACTATTGCTAGCTGGGTTGATTGGTGTGTATTTGCTGTGGCACCTTGGACTGATGGTACCCTCTCTGCGATTCCATCTACTGGAGTTATACTTTGGGTGCCTATCTGGCTTGGGCCTGATGTTCTTATACCATTACCAGTCATTTCCATGGGCCCCCTACCCATCCCTCCCACTTTCGGTATGCATAGTGCTTCAAGGCAAGACAGTCGTTTCTCGATGGAGTCCAGTCTTTTATGGTTTGGGAGGCAAGACTCTATAAACATCCATTCCATTTTGGCCCAGAAGTCCCCTCCCCTCTCTGGCGGCGACGTGGTTTCATCAACTTCAATAAGTGATTTGTCTGCTCCAGAATCCTGGCCATCAGTCAGTCAGTCAAATTTGCTTTATTCGAGGTAAAACTCATAAAAGCATACAGCATATAAACAATTGTATTAATTACTACAATATTTACAAGTCACAAAATTCATCATGTATGTTTATATATGTTAATACGATTAAAAACCATTAAAAGAAAGCATAATGACTACAGTTTAAAAAACTGTAAACAATAATTATAGTTAATGCCCACAAGAACACAGTTTGAACATTTAATTTTTTTTCTACAGAGACACACAAATTAAGGAAGACAAATCAATCACATCAAGGGGGTCAAGCCCACCACAAGTTTCTTCTAATGGCCCATGCCCACCTCAAGTATTTGGCAACCGCAACTGTAATAACCGGCAAGGTGTTAGTGCAAATTATTCTTAAGGTCACCTTGCTGTCCCTTGTGCCTAGCAATTTTCACATCGCCTTAAGCCAAACACGTCTGGGGGTTAAATAGGCCCTACAAACAAAAAGAAGATGGGTGATGGTCTCACTTTCATTTTTACACGCCGGGCATATCTTAGAATTATCTTTACCCCATCTACCGGTTAATGATCTTATAGGGAGTGACCCTGCTCTGAGCTGGAAGTAGAGCTTCCTATCCTCCAGCTTTGTGATGTTGTCCCAATAAGGCTCTAAGCTAGGAGAAACTTTTGTTTCCAGAAAGCAACCCTCCATAGTGGAGGGATCAACATCATTCCAGTTCCGGTAGGCGACCATTTCCCAGTACCTTTCTTTTAGGGCGTCTTTGGATGGGAACTGATCTGTCTTCGGGGTTCTCCCACATCCCCTGCATACCCATTATCCCCAATGCTTTGTGGAGTTCTTTGATCCAGGTTATCTTGTGGAATGTGTCAGTTTTGATTACATCCAGGAATCCCTGAGCATAATGCGTAAGTTCAGGAGTGACCCAGATACGGCGCCAGTATAAAATAGATAGTAGTCTAGCCATATCTGAGAGGGCTTTCCTGCCAAGATCATAACGCAACGGTTGCATTGGGGTACCTTTAGGGAGGCCAACAAGATTACGCAGGAATTTGTTTTTCACAAGCGTTAATGATGCTAACTTATCATAAGCCCATATTTCGGCACCATAAAGGGCCGAACTTAGGGCTTGCGCCTCATATACTTGCAGTGCTGGCTGGACTTCTTGTGCTCCCGACTTATTGCTCCCGCGTTTTGGCGGAGTTTTAATGCCGCCATTTCTATATGTTTCCCCCATTTTAGTCCTTTTGACACATGCATACAAAATCTGATACCATTTCCACTTTGTGTCCATCCATAAAGAAGTTCCCTCTAAAGCTATGGTGAGGATTAAATACCATGAGCTTTGTCTTTGTAACATTAACTTCCAACCCCCGGTTAACACAAAAAACCTCAAAAATCTTCAGGGCTCGCTGTAATCCACTGGGCGTTTTAGATATAATGAGCGTGTCATCTGCGAATAGTAAAATTGGAGTTTTCTCTCCAGCCAGGCTAGGAGCATCCACTTTTCCCAGCAACATACGCTCAACTACCCCATTAATGTACAATGATAAGAGCGTGGGGGCCATAGCACAATCTTGGCGCACCCCACGCTCTACCGGGAATTCAGAGGTTACTTGGCCAATACTCCCCCACTGTATTTTTGCATAATTTGACTCATGCAACCTCATCACGAGTGTTAGGATCTCTAGCGGCATACCTATCTTGCTTAGCACTTTTCACATCTGGGATCTAGGGACTAAATCGAAGGCTGCACGTAAGTCTATAAATGCTGCATAGATGCTACCTTTTCCTAGTACTACCGTCTTCCAATATAGTAATGTAAATCTGAATATCTGGTCTGTAGTACTAGTTAATTTGCGGAATCCAGCCTGAAAGGGGGACAAAATGTTTTTCTCTTCTACCCAGGCCAATATTTTCTCTAGGGTCATTTTTCCAATCACCTTTTGTACCGTGTCTAGCAGGCTAATAGGCCTGTAATTCCCAGGCTGTGTTTTGTCGCCTTTCTTGTACACCGGGATTATGACTGCCCCTTGCCAAGACTTTGGTACTGGTGCCCCTAGTGCCACGGCATTGGCCAACTTTGTTATATAAAGTCCCCAGTGCTTTTTATTGTGAAGAAAAACATCCGCCGGGACCCCATCAGGTCCTGGTGCTTCCCCCCTCGAGACAGAGTCAAGTGCCACTGCTGTGTCATTAATATTGAAGGGTGCAACTAAGTATAAAATGTTTTTCATAAGTTCTCTATACTTGTCCTCAGGACGGCATGCGTATTGGGGGCCAAAATACTCTACCCACATGCTCTGCATTACGTGGTTTGTTGGTGGTTCATGGTGTCCTCCTTTCCCCCACTTAACAATACTCCAAAAGAGTTTGGAGTCCCTAGCAACACTGGCTAATTTGAGGTCTTGCCAGAGTTCCTCATCCCATTTTTTCTTTGCTCTGTGGATGCTTTTTTTGTAATCCTGCCTTGCTACCCTCCCAGCAATAGGGTCTCTACTTTTAATTGCAGTTCCAAGGGATGTTCTTGCAGTTCTGCAACCCTCATTATACCATCCCGCGCTCTCGGGGCATTTATTTTTCCTCATGGTTTTGGGAGCTACCTTAAAAATTGGCCCTTTATATTTCCAAAGAAGCTATCGTGTAGATTAGTGATGTCTCTCTGGTCTTTTCCTGTCACATTTTCTGCCCTCAGTATGGTATCCATTTCAGATGTGGTTTTATTCAGTTCATCACTAATATTCTCCAGCACCGTGTTGTTCGTTGCAACTTGGGGCCACCTCACCCTCCTCATGTAATTTGTTGGGACAATTTCGGCTATGGCCTCCTCTCCCTGGTCGGATCCCTCTAGCTCCCCTTTCCAGAATTGATGAGTAATGCATAGGGCAGAGCTTTCCAAAGTGTGTGTCGCGACACCGTACAGTGTCGCTTCCACTCTGTGGGTATGTAGCGTGACAATGACCCCCACTCGTGTGTGGCAGCCCGGGCTCAGACAGCTCCCGGGCTGCCACACACAGCCGCATCCGAGCACTTCACAGGTCATTAAAAGACCGTGTGTGTGCTTGTTAAAGAGGCTTTGTTGATGTTTCACCCCTCCTAATAGCCCCTGCAGCGCAACCCTACCTACTGCTAAATGTTTCAGCCCCCCACCAATGTGGCTCTAGTAGCGCCTCTGCGCTGGGGGGTGTCTGCTGCTCTTAATATGCTCTGTAGCGCCTCCCTCCACCCTGGGCCCAGCAGGCACCAGTCTTAGCCAGCGGCACGGCTGCTGCGAACATGATTCTTGCACCTTGACCTTGTCGGACATCTGGCAGTGGCAGCTTCCGAGCAGTTTCGAAAGGAGTCTCTGTTTGGCACACTGATCAAGGCGCTGCATCTTAATAATTAGAAAACTTAGGCGTTAGAAGAGAGGTGGGGACTCTGTCCAGCCTCAGGTTCATGAGCTTTTTATCTTATGACCTCCACATGTATTTATAAACATTACATCATTGTATTTGTCTATTTTGCAGAATTTATTTCTCAGTAGTTGCATTTAATAATAATATCACAACCAACGGCTCCCTGTAATGCACAAACAGCAGAGGCAATGCTTTTCCAGGGGCGGCTCACACGAGAAGTTCCTGAGAGAAGGGGAACGGCAAAAGGGTGCCAGAGATATGGGGGTGGGGGCAGAGATAGAGGGAGTGATAGAGAGGGAGAGAGCGAGAGAGCGGGGAGGGACAGAGAGAGAGAGAGAGATACTGAAGGATGGAGAGAGGGGGCGAGAGACATACAGATGGAGAGAAACACACAGAGAGAGAGAGAGAGAGAGGGAGCGAGACTGAAGGATGGAGAGAGAGAGATAAAGAGAGAGAAGGGATAGAGAGGGAGGATAGAGAGGGGGAGAGAGACTGAAGGATGGAGAGAGAGAGCGAGAGAGATACTGAGGTAGAGAGCCGGAGAGAGAGAGAGAGAGAGAGAGAGAGAGAGAGGGGGAAAGAGAGGGGGAGAGAGAGAGAGACTGGAGGAGGAGGAGGGAAAGGGAGAGGAGTGAGAGGAAGATGGAGAGTAGAGAGAGAGTTAGAGGAGGGGAGAGGGAGAGTAGTGAGAGGGAGACGGAGAGGAGAGAGAAGGAGAGGAGGGAGAGTAAGAGGGAGAGGAGGGAGAGGGAGAGGAGTGAGATGGAGAGGAGAAAGGGAGAGGGAGAGGAGGGAGAAGGAGAGGAGTGAGACAGAGAGGAGAGAGAGAGAGAGAGAGGGAGAGGAAGCGGAGGGAGAGAGGCAGAGAGAGGGAGAGGAAGAGGAGGGAGAGAGAGGGAGAGGAGGGAGGGAGAGGAGTGAGACGGAGAGGAGTGAGACGGAGAGGAGAGAGACAGAGGGAGAGGAAGCGGAGGGAGAGGAGAGGGAGAGGAAGAGGAGGGAGAGAGGGGGAGAGGAGGGAAAAGGAGAGGAGGGAGAGGAGGGAGAGGAAGAGGGAGAGGAGGGAGAGGGAGAGGAGTGAGACGGAGAGGAGGGAGGGAGAGGAGAGAGAGGAAGAGGAGGGAGAGAAGGGAGAGAGAGGGACAGAAGGGAGGGAGAAGAGTGAGACAGAGAGGATTGAGACGGAGAGGAGAGAGAGAGAAGGAGAGGGAGAGAGGGAGAGAGAGAGAGAGGAAGAGGAGGGAGAGAGGGAGGGAGAGAGAGGGAGAGGAAGAGGAGGGATATAAGGGAGAGAGAGGGAGAGGAGGGAGGGAGAGAGAGGAGTGAAACGGAGAGGAAGAGGAGAGAGAGAGGGAGAGAGAGGGAGAGGAATAGGAGGGAGAGGAGGGAGAGGAAGAGGAGGGAGAGAAGGGAGAGAGAGGGAGAGAAGGGGGAGGAGTGAGACGGAGAGGAGGGAGGGAGAGGAGGGAGAGGAAGAGGGAGAGGAGTGAGAGAGTGAGAGGAGGAAGAGGAGGGAGAGAGGAAGAGGAGGGAGAGGAGCGAGAGAGGGAGAGGGAGCGGAGTGAGAGGGAGATGGAGAGGAGGGAGAGGGAGAGGAGTGAGAGGGAGAGGAGAGAGAACCCCCTGTAGGAGGTTCTGCTCGCTCGATGCGCTCGCTCGCTGCGCTCACTCGCATTACCGTGTCACAAAATGAAGATTGTTGAAAAGGTGTATCACCGACGTGGAAAGTTTGGAAAGCTGTGGCATAGGGGGTTGTGATCGCTCTCCTGCCTGGAAACAACTTTCATATCTTTTATCAAATGCCAAATTGCCATATTACAGATAACATAATCAATCCTACTTTTTGAGCGGCCATTATCAAAGATGTTTTCTCCATGACCATCACTCATTGTTCTTCCATTTAATGCTCCAAGTCCTCTTTCATTACATATTGCATTTATCTGGATTATGCTATCTGTCCATCTGTCAATTGGTTTTAGATCCAATTTAGGGATCCCCCACTGGGAATCCTCTTCTTCCCCTGAATACCAGTCGCCTACTGTGAGCGGCTCAAAGGTCATATTTAGATCGCCAGCAATTATTATATCATTCTCACATGGCTGGGAACCAATCAGATGGTCAAGGGCTACCAGAACCTGGGATTTCTCACCACCAGACCCTCTAATACACAAATTATAGATATCTAAGTTGCCCAGAGAGCTCATTGTTAGCCTAATCAGCTGTATGTCCCTGCAGTTAGTTGGGAGTTCTACCACTCTATCAAAAAGTGGCCCTTTCGGCCAACCTTTAGGTCCCTTGAGTGCCGGCACGAAAAAGTTCAAGAAACCCAGGAGAAACTGGGGCTCGCAGGCCCAGGTCTCTTGAAAGAGACAGATGTCAAAATTATTTATAAAGGAAACCCATTCAGGTGATTGTAATCTCGGGCCCAATCCTGCCAGGTTCCAGATACTATGCGACCCCCAACCCCCATGGGATCTTTCAGAAATCCTGAGGTAGGTAGGTTAGGTATGCTTATGCCATTTACCCTTTGGTGCTCACATCCCATATTTTGGACCATGGTTAATGCATTAGCCACCAACCCAACAGGAACACTGAGCACAGTGTCAATTGCTGAATTGACCCCTGAAAGGCCCGCACAATCTATCCCCTCACACCCACTGCAATTTGAAATAGGCTCACTATCTCTAGGTTCCTGGTTTCCCACAATTGCTACCCCTATCCCGTTAGATGGCAGTCAATCTATGTATGGCCTCCAACCCAGAGCTACTGAACCTATGCCCATTTACGCTTAAAGGTGTATGTGAAGCATTCCAAAATGGGCGGGGGGCAGCTTACTCAATTGTATACCCAATCGACTAGGTGGGGAAGATCTAAGTTCTAGCTGGAATAAATTCTCAGCTAAATCTTCAGTGGACAAAGTTAATTCAATGACATCTTGACTTTCCCCGGGATGGCTCAGTCTCCTTGCTTTTATTATGTCGTCCCTTATAACTGATCTACACCCTCTGACATGACGCAGCCAATGAATGGCCTTGTTCGTCAGAGTGTCTACCCCTTCCCTGTTGCAGTCAGCCCTCCTTTCTAGCTTTGGGACGTTAGTCATAAATATATTCTTTGTAGCAAAGTTCCCTTTCATGAGGGCTTCACCCCTGCTGGGGTCTGAGCTAGAATTTGGTGTCCCTTGTTTAGAACATTTGGGGTTGCTATTTTGAAATGCCCCTACCACCGTCCTGGGATCCTTTTGCTGGGACACTCCTGCTAACCCCCTGCCCTCACTGGCGCCCCTCATGTTACTATGCTCAACATTCCTAGACTGTTTTTCTACTCTATTTTTCCTCAGTGAGCCATGGGCCCTAATTGTTGGGGTTGTAGGGGTAATTGATATCCTTTTCGCCTCTACGTCTACACTGTGGGTCTGGGGTGCTTCACCACTCAAGGAGACACATTTCCCCACTAAAACTTGGGTTCTTTGGGTAGCTTTGGTTGAATAGGCAATAGTTTGATTGTGGGGAACCCCTAATCTAGGCCAGGGGTCACCTACGTTAGATTTTGTAGCCGGGGTTAAATTAATAATCAGTAATTTCATTACCTCAACATTTCAGGGATCGTAATAGGATGGCTTACTAGCTCTTGAATGACTGACTCCAACCCCCCATTCCCCCTGATAGACTCCGTTAGGTCAGGGGGCCCCATTTCATTAATCAAAATCTCGTGACAATCATCAACAATAGAGTCAATAGAGTCAATCCTGTTGAGTACACAGTTCATGGCAGCGTGTTTTGGTCCCCCCTTCGCTTTCTTCTTTTTACTTTGCTTTTGGCGTTTTGCCGACTCAACCCCCCCCCCTCCGCCTTCCATGGATTTACGCTTGCCCATAGTTCGAATAACTTTCCAATAGACATATTGATAACAGTCACACCAGTATGTTCGTAAATGAGAGAGCACTCTGTACCTTATTGCATAGCTTGAGACCTTCAAGATTCCAAACAATGTAACCAATATATCGGGATGTTAGTGGTGTGGCCCGTCCCGTCCTCTTTCGTCCACGGACGGCCACACCCGGCCCGCCCTTTGCCTGGGCTTAGCCCGGCGTGCCCTGCGCGTGTCCCGCAACGTGGAAGGAGCCTCGCCCTTTTTAGCTCCTCCGGGAGTGAAAGTCCGTGCAGGTGTGAATGATGGTGCAGGGTTTCCTGGGGGCTCTAGTCTCCTCCTACGGGGGTCACGAGATGGAGTGGGCGGCGGCAGGGGAGACTAGCAACGAGATCAGCAGCAAGTGCGGGTAGGTGGACCAACCAGCACAATTCCTCCAAAGGCTCCACAAAAGTGTTCACAGTCCCCCGTTCCACTGAGGGTGCCTCGCCCTTTTCAGCTCCTCCGGGAGCGAAAGTCCGTGCAGGTGTGCGTGATGGCGCAGGGTTTTCTGGGGGCTGTAGTCTCCCCCTACAGCGACCGCGAGATGGAGTGGGCGGCGGCAGAGGAGACTAGCAACGAGATCAGCAGCAAGTGCGGGTAGGTGGACTAACCAGCACAATTCCCCCAAAGGCTCCACAAAAGTGTTCACAGCCCCCCTCCTCCTGGCCATCTCGCCCAGCCACAGGAGGTTCAGTGTCCTTGATAAAATATTTTTGCTTTTTAGTGTTCTTGTTTATTAGGGTAGCTCCCCCATGATTTCTTTTGGCTGCTTGGTCCAAGACTTTACTTGGGACCCCTGGATTAGTAACCAAGGCCAATCTAGTAGACTGGCCAGATCTAGTGAACCGTGAACTTTGGTGGGGTGTTTCTGGGACAGACTCTGATATGGCCCTATTCGCTGGTGGACTATGCAATATCACTACTACCTCTTTCAAACTGTTAACCTCCCCCCGGTCTGTCCGGTACAGTATCAAGACCTGGCTGTACAACCGGTAGTAACAATGTTAGTGGGGGTATAGAGTCTGGTACCGGGGAGAGGGCTGTAGCAATTAGTCCCAGCGAAGAACGCTTGTCAAGAATTTGGTCCATAGAAAGTCTTTTCTCAGTGAGTTCAATTTCCCTTTGTAGGGCAGACGTTACCCGAACTAGGAACTAATCTATGGTCCCTGCAACACTCCCTGTATTGGACTTCCGCCCCTTCCCCACTCCATTAGCAGCCATGCCCTCGTAGCGTCAAGTTTACAAATCAAAATGCACTGACCTTTTCACAGGGATCCGTAGCGAGAGTCCAAGAGAGGGGCCCCGTCCCGTCCTCCGTCGGCCTTGGACGGCCGTAGACGGCCCCGCCCTTGTCCTGGGCTTCTCCCGGCGCGCGCCCGCGCACGTTCCGCGCAGCGGATGCGGCGAGGAGTTATGTAGGGCTGTGGGCGTGGCTCGTGCACAGGTGAGGCAGTCACGGGCTCCTGGGACTTGAAGTCCTGTTGCAGCCTATAGCAGCGTTCTACTTTTCCACTGCGACGATTTGCGGATATTGCCGAAGTGGTGGGCCTCCAGGTGGCAGACTCTTAGCCCCCCAGGTCTCCCTTGCAGCAATCACCAAACAGCAGGAGTCCTTAGAAAAACGAATGAGTCATGCACTATTTAAACAATCTGTGCCTGATTCACTAAGGTAACTTGCACTTTTGATTAAGTGTACTACTTTTTGCTTTTTCATAAAATTTAAGTGTAAGTTACTAGAAATAAAAACAGTAGTCAGTCCAGCGTAAAACATGGCCAACCACTGTTACTGCAACACCTTCACAGAGAAAACAATAAAGGTAGGACATTGAAATAAAACTCCATAGGAAATAATATTTAATTAAATTATTTAAAATAGTCAGAAATATACATGAATATAAAAATACCAAATTTTTGTCTTTAATTATCAAAAATTCGAATAGCCTATTTTCAAAGTAAGTAGTGAACTTACTCAAAAGTGTAAATTACTAAAAAGTGTAAATTACCATTGTGAATCAGGCCCCATCGTTTTCTAGTAGATCAATTTACTTGTTGGTAAATATTATGACATTATATGCTCAAACATATTGAAAAACAATATTAATGAAAAGCTAATTTCTTAATTTAGCTCACATTGTATATAGTTGGAAACAAAACATAGGAAGAACTGAGAAATATTTCACTCATACAAACATATTTCAAGTGACTAAGAGAATTGGGACCCGATGTAGGTAAACTCCACTTTACCACTTCTGAAATACCGAATCATACCGATTCGGTATTTCAGAAGTGGTAAATTGGAGGGGGGGAAATGTAGGTAATCCAGATGTTTTGATTACCGATTCGGTAAAAATCGGTATTTACCGATTCGGTAAATACCGAATCGGTAATGCCCATTGCTTCCTATGGGCTTTGAAGCCCATAGGAATCAATGGGCATTACCGATTCGGTATGTACCGAATCGGTAAATACCGAATCCATCAAGGGTGCAGGGGGTGTCACTTTGACACCCTCTGGCACCCCCAATACAGGCGTGGGTGCCATGTGGCAGGCATACATGCCCTAAGGGCAGTATGCCTGTCACATGGCATAGGTGTGCATGCACACATGTGCATGCACACCTGGATTCGGTATTTTAACACCCAATTGGATTGGGTGTTAAAATACCGAATCTGAAGGGCCTGTGGGACTGAAAGTAGTCCCACCTACATCCCGAATTTTAAAACTCGGTAAACTTACCGATTAGGTATTTTTCAAATTCGGTAATTTTACCGAATTGGTAAAATACCGAATCGGACAAAAAAAGGTCCCCTACATCTCAAAAGGCCAAATACCGGTCGGAAACGGCCGAATTCGGCCGTTTCCGACCGGTATTGGCCACCTACATCGGGCCCCTAGTTAAAAAATTCAGCAATTCCTTATCTGTTAGAGACTATCTAGTCGCAGATTTCTTACCTTAGAATAATCCCCAGGTGTCTGTATCCAAAAACCTTTGAGCAGTACCTCTGGGCACCGGTATGTGGCATCGATAAGCTCCTTGTCAGCATCGTCCATGCCGGAAGTGACATGCATTGTGCCTATATAGGCTCCAGCCCAGCGAGCTGACAATCTTTTTGTGATTTTTCAGTGCCAGAAGCACAGCACTATGACAGAATGTTTCTACCAGATAAGACATTATCAAAGGTAGGTAACTTGTTCATCTGCTAGAGACTTTTAGTTGCAGATTCCTTACCTTAGTATGGATACCTAAGCAATACCTCCCGGAGATTCAGACCAGGAAGTCCTGGAGTACAGAACGGGCAAAGTGCCTGTCCTGACAGACCTGACTGTCCAGGCAGTAGTGCTTGGTAAACATGTGCAGAGATGCCCACGTCGCAGCCTGACAGATGTCCAGGACGGGGACTTCACAAGCTAACGCAGTGGTCACAGCCTTGGGTCTGGTGGGTTGAGCCTGCAAGCCCTCAGGAGGTTGTTTTTGGCCAGTGCATAGTAGTTCTTAATGCAGAGTACAATCCATCTGGAGATGGTCTGTTCCCACACAGCTTTCCCTTTCTTTGCCCTGGCGAACCCAATGAATAGTTGATCATCCACCCGGTGTTCTTTGGTACTGCCTATGTAGAATTATAACGTTTTTTGGGGATCCAGTTGATGGGAGTCTCTCCTCCTCTTAGGAAGGGTGAGCCAGAACAAAGAAGGTAGGCAGGGTGTCACCAGTTTTGGCAGGAAACAAGGCATGTGTTCTCAGAATCAGTTTGCCTGGAGAAAAAATAGCTTGCTAACCCTTCTAACTCATGCAATGATTTGTTGACTATTACTATACGCATTACTTAGTTCAGAGATTTCATTCGAAATCATCTTGGTGAAGGAGCCTTGGTCCATTCAGCCACCTATATCTTGAGATTCAATTATTGAAGGGGGGAGCTTGGTTTTCAGTATGAGGTGATAATAGTACAGAAATCCCCGGACATTTGTGATAGGTTTAAAAGTTCTTCTCTGACTTACCTGCCAAACTCAGGATTTAATGTTGCGGGGATGTAGAAATCTCTGTCATCCAAGATTTTTTTTCCGATGGAGATGTAGATGTAGGGGTCACTCTGTGGCAACAATAACACAGAAAAAAAATTATTCATAAGACAGCCATTTCTGGGAGTCATATTTAAACTTTTCCTCCAAGTTATCTCCAGAGGATTATGATTCACCAAGGGAAAAGGTTGCTTATCTGTAATACCAGTTCTCCATCATATGTAGCTCTATTGTCCATAAACACCCAACATCTAGGCATATGTGGAACCCGGAACACTTATTTACAGAAATAAAACATATCTGTTCCCAAATATAAAATGACTAGCAGCCCGTCCCGACGTTGTCCGGGTATGAATTGCTGCCAGCCATTAGTATATTGTTTTGTAGGATTTCGTTTTGATAGCATTTCTTATCTGTGACAGGCCTGTGAAACGCTCCGATTCACAGTGCACTGCTGATGCACTTAAGAGTGCGCGTTCAGTACAGTGTGAACTCGAGTTTCCCTACTTTATTTTTCCTTGCAATATTATATAGCGCGAACTCGACAACATGGCATGAGCACAATTTACATTACAGAAGAACACATTCATTTGTGGTAGGCACAGGGAGACAAAGCGATTTGCCTGAAATCACAGGATGTTGAGCTGATGCCGAGATTCGAACGTAGCTCCCCAGCTCTAAAGTTCACAATTCTAGAACTTGTGGGGGGAGGTGTGTCTAAAAGTGTATATCGATGCTGGCCATCAATAAGAGAGACCTGTGTATTTTTCAAATGGGTGGTGAAAAAATATGAGTTTGTTGCTGGAGATGTGGGCCGCCGTGCCACCAATGTATTTACCGGGGAAGGGTAAACACCCATTATTCCGCAACTTTCTTTCCGCATACCATCACTCCGCATACTTTCATTACGAAAGTACCATGACTCCGCAATGCCATTATAACGCATAGCATTACATTTTATATGCTTTTACCACACATACATTTACAACGAAATTCGTTGTAAATGCATGAATGGTAAAAGCATGTTTTTTTTAAATGTTTGGATAAGGTAAGTATGGGTTTAGGGGTATATGTTTTGGGGTACTGAGGTATATGTTTTGGGGCCTTTGGGTATTTTAAGGGTTCAGATATAGTTTTGGGTTATGGGGTACAGGGGTAGTTTTAGGGTTTAGGGATAGGTATGGGTTTTGGGGTACAGGAGTATTTTTGGGGTTCTGGGCTAGGTTTGGGTTTTGGGGTATAGGGGTATTTTTAGGGTTCAAGGCTAGGTTTGGGTATTGGGGTACAGGGGTATTTTTTAGGTTCTGGGCTAGGTTTGGGTTTTGGGGTACAGGGGTATTTTTAGGGTTCAGGGCTAGGTTTGGATATTGGGGTACAGGGGTATTTTAAGATTCAGGGGTAGGTTTGGGTTTTGTGGTACAGGGTTATTTTTAGGGTTCAGGGCTAGGTTTGGGTTTTGGGGTATAGGGGTATTTTTAGGGTTCAGGGGTAGGTTTGGGTTTTGGGGTACAGGAGTGTTTTAAGGGTTCAGGGCTAGGTTTGGGTTTTGGGGTACAGGGGTATTTTAGGGTTCAGGGGTAGGTTTGGGTTTTGGGGTACAGTGGAATTTTTAGGGTTCAGGGGTAGGTTTGGGTTTTGAGGTACACAGGTATTTATAGGGTTCAGGGCTAGGTTTGGGTTTTGGGGTACAGGGGTATTTATAGGGTTTAGGGATAGGTTTGGGTTTTGGGGTACAAATTTTGTTTGGCAAAATGGATATTGTATGATGGTGATGGATATTACCAGCTCATACACCAGTATTGCACACACAGACGGTTTGAAGGCTGTCCATAGTTTTTTACAAACGAGAGAAATTTGATTTTTTTAACACAATTAAATGCTTATTGAGTTTTTAACTTTTAGCTTGAATAAAAACATTTTTGTGTTTACTGGACAGCTATATAGGCAAATGTCTGGTGTGGCTATGGGTTCCTGTTCCTCCCCCAGCTACGCGATTCTCTGCGTTGGCTGGTGGGAGGAACAGATAGCCTGGGCCAACATCAATGTCATGTGGAATCACAAGATTAAAGCGTGGCATCGATACATCAATGATCTTTTCATTATCTTTGAGGGATCTATAGCAGAAGCCACCACTTATGTCGATGTACTGAATAACAACAATATTAATTTGAGATTCATTTGGGAAATAACCATATACTAAGTAAGTGGCATAAGAACCATGACTTGTGAAAAGGAACGGCCTAGGGCCTAGGGAATCGCTGGGGCTACACTATCTGACCCTTAGGTTAGGAGTAGGAGGCCCACAGGCGGCGCGTGCAGTGTCTGTACACTCACGCGAGAGTCAATAGAAAGTCAATGGAAACCTAAAAGGTAAGTAATTGAAGATTTAGGACACTTCCGGTCTAACTAGGAAGATACAACTAACAAAACTATACACTCAGATAGTCAATCCCTACAGAAGCACCAAAGTACTCGTGTTACCTCCCCCACGGGCTGCGGGTGCATAGGTGTCAAAGTGTGTCGGATTTTCTTGTTGTTTCCTATGGAGCCTTGGAAGAAGATGCTGAAGGCGACCGGGAGGAAGATGTCCGGGTGGATTCAAGGGTGGATCAGAGTTGAAGAAGACCTGAAAGCAGAGGGGACAGAGTCCAGGTCACTAGCCAGTGACCGGGTGGAACCAGGAAGGAACCAGATGTCGTCGAGGAGCAATCAGGCGCTGTCGTGAAGTTTGTCTTTGCAGCCTCGCAGACCAGGAGGCGTCGAGGATGACCAAGTGCTGGAGAGGAGCTGTCCCATGAAGGTTCTCGCAGATGGAGGGGTCGGCTTCAAGATCGGAGCCAACAAGCCTAAGCAAAGGCAACCCACGCAGGATACACAAAAGGCTTCTGGTGCAGACCAGGAGGGTCTGAGGTACTTCACCTTTTCAGGGAAGCAAGGGCCAGTCTGGAGCAACCAGACCAGCGATGGATTTTCAAAAGGATCGTCGCCACAGGGCTACTAGCCAACTGGCCAGCAACCGGACAACGCTTTGAGCAGAACACAAGCAGAAGGGCCCCACGCTTCGAGGATGCCTCAGGAGCTGCGCTGTTAGCAAGTTGCAGGCTTTCCAAGATGTCCAGTCCCATGTGTCTCGACGCCTTCCACAGTGCTCAGCTGTGCTGGAGTCTTGCAGCGGAGTCAAGGGGGTGTGGGAGTCTGGATCTTGTCGGGCTCTGTGCTCGGGTTCCGGCGGGAATGGAGACAAAGCAAGCCGTCGAGTTGCTGGATGGTGCCTGGTTGCCCAGGGTGGTCACTCGGCCACAAGAGATTTCCTCAGTCTTCAGCTCAGGTGAATGTCAAAGGGTCCAGAGTTTCGGTTCAAGTCGATTCCAGGATTAATCTAAAGTCTCCTGGGTCAGCTCCTACCTTTATACAACTAAAGAGGGCTGGTTTACTCACTAGGTCCCTCCTATGGGTGGGACCAGGAAGGAGGGTGGTTACACCCCCTTTCCTTTGTCCAGTTTCGCGCCAGAGCTGGGGCTGGAGTGCCCCAGCAAGCGATTTGAACTGAGGTATGCATGGAGCACCTTCTGTGCTCCAGGCAGTGTCTGTTTCTATTCAGCCCTCCCTGTCCAATACACAAACTCCTGTCTGGGGTGGTGCTCGCACCTCTCCAGGCAGGAAACCTATTGTCCAAACCTCCGTGACTGGAAGGACTCCCAGCAGCAGGAGGTCAGACTTGTGTCAGGGCAGCAGCGTCCATTTTGTGAAGCTGGGGCTCTGGTTAATTTAAACCGGGAAAGTAGGAACTAACATGTCTTCTCCCTCTAGAAGGGTGGAATGCTACCCCGTCACCAGAATTGGCAAGGGGGTAGTATTCCAAAGTGTATGAAACCTTACACGACATGTTTTGATAAAGCCAAACCAAAGTTAGCATTAACCGCAAGGATTATAATGCACTTAAGAGTATATGGTAAGGCGATATCATAGAACAGCTATAAAGACATGGTTCCGAAAGCTGCAGACAGGCTCAGCTCATGCTGGAGCACCATTTCACACGTAACCAAGCACTCTGCCTTCAGGATTGTTAAGGCCTGCCATAGGAGTGACTTATAGGTTACTATGTGTCTATATGTAGTAGGTATAGAAATACTACACCTAAGCAAGGGGTCATTACACGACCTTGCCCCAGCTGAGTGATCAGACAGTTGTGTCTATTTGAGTGGCCAGCGAGGGGTGGCATAATACATGCTGCAGCCCCTGGTAGGCCTTGGTTGCACCTATGCCCTGCGTACCTAGGGTACACTTAGTACAGGGGCTGACAAGGTGAACTAATTCCCAATTGTGGTTGTACCTAGGCAGGCTCACAGCCACATCTAAGTCGAAAACCAGTAAAGCAAAAGCAAAAAGTGGGGGTGACCATAGGAAGCAGGCCCTACTCTCCTACACAACCCCCCCCCCCCAACTTAGGGACATTAAACTAACCTTTACCAGTTGAGTCTTCATGTTCTAAGTGGAAATATCTGGAGAGTCCATATGCATTGGCATGGTCAGTCCCAGGTCTATGTTCCACTGTAAAGTCCATCCCCTGTAGGGAAATGGACCACCGAAGAAGTTTTGAATTTTCACCCTTCATCTGATTTAGCCATAGGAGAGGCTTGTGGTCTGTCTGAATCTTGAAGTGAATGCCAAACAAGTATGGCCTCAGCTTCTTCAGGGCCCAAGCCACAGCAAAGGCCTCCCTCTCTATAGCTGACCAACGTTTCTCTCTAGGGGTCAGCCTTCTGCTTATAAAAGCAATGGGCTGGTCTTGACCATCTATAATCAGTCGTGAAAGTACAGCTCCCACACCCAACTCAGAAGCATCTGTTTGGACTATGAACTCTTTGGAGTAATCTGGACTTTTCAGAATAGGTGCAGTACACCTGGCCTGCTTCAGGTCATCAAATGCCTTTTGACAGCTAACTGTCCACTGAACTTTCTTTGGCATCTTTTTGGAAGTGAGGTCATTCAGTGGTGTCACAATGGACCCATAGTTCTTCACAAACTCCCTTTAGTACACAGACAAAGAAAGCTCTGACCTGTGTCTGGGTGGTTGGAGTCCAGTCTCTGATGGTCTGGATCTTACTATCCAGTGGTTGAACCTGACCCCCACCTACCAGGTGGCCCAGGTACACAACCTTGCTCTGCCCTATCTGGCACTTTGTAGCCTTGATAGTGAGGCCTGCCTTTTGCAGAGCCTCTAAAACATTCCTCAGGTAGACCAGGTGATCCTCCCAAGAGGAGCTAAAGACAGCAATATCATCTAGGTAAGCTGCACAATAGTCTTCCAGCCCTGTGAGAACTTGATTCACCAACCTTTGGAAAGTGGCAAGTGCATTCTTCAGAAAATGCTGTCTTGGCTTTAGCATCCTCAGCTATTCTGATTTGCCAGTAGCCTGCTGTCAGGTCAAATGTGCTCAAGAACTTGGCAGAAGCCAATCTATTAATGAGCTCATCAGCCCTAGGGATGGGGTAGGCATCTGTCCTAGTGACAGCATAGAGACCTCTGTAGTCTACACAAAACCTCATCTCTCTCTTACCATCGTGGGTGTGAGGTTTTGGTACCAAGACCACAGGACTAGCCCAAGGGCTCTCTGAGGGCTCAATAACTCCCAACTCCAACAACTTTTGGACCTCTGTCCTTACGCAGTCCCTGACATGGTCAGGTTGCCTGTAGATCTTACTCTTGACAGGCAGACTGTCACCAGTGTCCACCTCATGGGTGCACCAGCTTGTCTGCCTTGGGTCAGAGAGAACAAACGTCTGAAGGACTGAAAAACTTGTGTACAATCCTGTTGCTGATGGTCAGAGAGGCTGTCTGAAAAGACCACACCTTCCACTGAGCCATCATCAGGGTTTTGAGTAAGAAGGTCTGGGTGAGGGTCACTCTCTTCCTCCTGACCCTCATCTGTAGCCATGAGCAAGCCCATGTCTGCCCTGTTGACATATGCCTTTAGTCTGTTGACATGAAGCACCCTGTGGGGTCTTCTGGGAGTCTCAAGGTCCACCAAGTAGGTGACTTCTCCCTTCTGTTCAACTATTGTATGGGGTCCAGACCATTTGTCCTGGAGTGCTGCTGGGGCTACTGGCTCCAACACCCATACCTTCTGTCCTGGCTGGTACACAGTCAGTACAGCCTTTTGGTCATGCCAAGCTTTTTGTAATTCTTAGCTGGCCTCAAGGTTTTTGGAAGCCTTCTCCATATACTCGGCCATTCTGGAGCGGAGACCAAGTACATAGTCCACTATGTCCTGCTTAGGCTTTTTGAGAGGTATCTCCCATCCTTCCTTCACAAGACATAGGGGTACTCTTACAGGATGCCCAAACAAAAGCTTGAAAGGGCTGTAGCCAACCCGCTTTTGTGGGACCTCTCTGTAAGCAAACAGAAGGCAGGGTAAAAGGATGTCCCATCTTCACCTCAGCTTTTCTGGTAACCCTTTTATCATCCCTTTGAGGGTCTTGTTGAATCTCTCCACAAGCCCATTACACTGTGGGTGATAGGAGGTGGTGAACTTATAGTTGACACCACACTCCTTCCACATTGCAGTCAAATATCCTGACATGAAGGTTGCACCTCTGTCAGAGACAACCTCCTTTGGAAACCTCACTCTGGAGAAAACTCCAAGAAGGACCCTTGCCACAACAGGGGCTGTTGTGGTCCTCAGGGGAATAGCTTCTGTATACCTGGTGGCATGATCCCCTACCACCAGTATAAATCTGTTCCCAGATGCTGTTTGGGGGTCCATTGGTCCTACAGTGTATATCCCCACTCTTTCAAAGGGTACCCCTAACACAGGTAGTGGTATGAGGGGGGCCTTTGTGGTGCCACCTGATTTGCCACTGGCTTGGCAGGTAACACAGGAGCGACAAAACTCCTTGGTATCTTCTGACATGTGGGGGCAGTGAAAGTGAGGAACAAGCCTGTTCCAAGTCTTGTTCTGGGCCAGGTGTCCTGCTAAGGGAATATCATGGGCCAAGGTAAGAAGGAAGCCCCTAAATTGCAGAGGTATAACCAACCTCCCGAAAGCACCGGGCTTGGGGTCTCTAGCCTCTGAATAAAGGAGCCAATCACCCCAATACATGTTATGGGTACCTTGAGCATTCCCAGTAGCCTCAGCAGCAGCTTGCTGTCTGAGGGGTTCAAGAGAGGAACAGTCTAACTGTGCCTGCCTCAGATCTGCCCTTGAAGGTCCCCCTGTCGCAAGGAACTCAACCTGATCAGGCTCAAGCTCTTCTAGGACAGTTCCTTCTTAGGTCTCTGAATCATCTTCCTGAAAGGGCTGATCCTCAACCTGAGGCAGGGGGGAAGGCACTGTCTTAACCCTCTTGCCCTTTCTCTTGGTTGGTGTCTGGTCTATTGCTCCAAGATCCAGCACCTGTTCAGGTAAGCACTTTTTTGGCCTAGGTCGCAGCAAGGATATGTGCTGATATTCCCAGCATTTCTGCATGGGGCCTATACTCCACCTCAGACCAAACTGAGGTTTCAAGATCATTTCCCAACAGACACTCTACTGGAAGGTCTGAACTCACAACAACTTTCTTTTTAAAAAAAAAAAAAAATTTAAACCTTTATTTTCAAGTCAGTGCACACAGCTATTTAGCCATACATCCCGGAGGCTAGGCAGCAAATCGTTAACCAGAAGGTCAGTGTACAAGGAGCAAGTTACAAGTACATATCAAGGTTGGAATTTTCTGTTTTTGAGAGTAACAAGAATAAGAAAGGAAGCACCAGAACTAGTGCTAAGAAACAAGGCAATTAAACAGTTGTGCAGCAGAGCCGATCCCGGATTCGGCTAGGCCCAGTAACCACAATAATAATCAAAAAACAATACTCATGTGTAGGACCATAGGGGGAGGGGAAATACAGGATGGCTATGCAATTCTAAACGTGTGTTGGGGTTATAGGTTATGGGGACAAACGTTTCTCCAGTGGGGCGGTGTCAGGTGGTATGCTGATGTCACCCCTATACTCATTCCAGGCCCCCCATATCTTCTGCCATTTTTTGGGTTTGCCCCTAGCCATGTACACCGTCTTCTCTCGGAACATACACCAATCCATTTTGGCCTTCCACTGTACCACCTTTGGGGCTGTTGCGGCGCCCCACAGCTGTGCAATGTCCTGTTTCGCAACCATATTCCCTAGGGTAACCCATTGGGTTTGCGCATTGTTGTAATCTGTTGGGCCCCAGACATTCAGGAGGCAGCACCGGGCATCCGCTTGAACATCCACCCCGGTCACCTCGCCACATCCACGCCTACAAAGTCCATCCACTGAATGACCCATGTGTACCAATCTGGGACCTGTGACGTAAACCCAATGGAGAATGTTTAATTGTACCAAAAGCAGCCTAGCAGGGATAGCAACTTCCTTGGGGGAGGACACTGCACATTGCCAGTCTTCGTCATCGAGCTCTATCCCATCCCGCACCCACTGGTCTCTCACCCCCGGAGGAGGTCAGTACGGACATTGATCAGTTTTATATAAATTAGGGAAATAGCGCTATCAGGCATATGGCCGTCCAGCACCCTATCCTCCAAGGGGGAGTATTCAGGGATCTTTCCACCCTCCGGCATAACTGCCAGTAGTGCATGACGGAGCTGGGCGTACCGGAAATATTCCGTTCCGTCCAGCTGGAACTCCGTCTGTAATAAAGCAAATGATTTTATTTCCCCTCTCACTATCATATCTTCCACCTTGGAGATACCTATCATGTCCCACTTGTCGAATCCCTTAGTGTGCCACAGTTTACCCAGTATTTCAGAGTCGTAAAGAGGGGTTGCCATCGTGAGTCTATCCTTCCACCCCTGTGACTTCGTGATCGCCCTCCATATGTGCACCGCTGTCTTCGTTGGCCCCGACATTCTACCATCCAGAGATCTCAAATACAACGCCCTGTGATACTTCCCATCGTCCAGGAGCCACCGATCCATGGCATAGCCTGGGCTTTCTGCTGGACCGTAAAGACCGTGATTAAGGGCCGCCAACTGGGAGGCCCAATAATATCTCCGGATGTCGGGCAATGCAATACCTCCGTCATACCACGGGAGCGTAAGCTTCGTAATGGCTATGCGTGGCCTACCGTCCCAGAGCAGGGCACGTTGCAAACCCTCGATCTCCCTGAAGTAACTGGCTTGGACCGGGTCTTGGGTATTTTGTAGAGCATACAGAAATCTGGGCAGGGACATCATTTTAAACAATGCCGCTCGCCCAGGGAGGGAGAGCGGGAGTCTACGCCAGCCCTCTACGTCACGTCGGAGACGGGCGAGGGGGGGAAGCAAGTTATTCATATAGCGCAACTTGGGGTCCGTTGAAATGTAAATCCCCAAGTATTTAAAACCCTGCCTCGCGACCTGTATGCCACAGTCCCTTGGAAGTCGAGGCGTCCCTCCTCTCAGCACGTACAGGTGTGACTTCGACCAGTTAATAACCAGGCTGGAATGCCGGCCAAAGAGACGAAGCACATCACACCCCACAATAAGCGACTTGCAAGGAGAGGTGAGATACAACAAGATATCATCAGCGTATAGCGACACTCGGTCTTCAAATCCAGGGGACCACCGTATCCCGTTAATGTCTGGGTGGTGCCGTAGCCACGCAGCCAACGGTTCAAGTGCCAATGCAAATAACAGGGGAGACAGGGGGCAACCCTGCCTGGTGCCTCTGTGGAGAGCAAAGGACGCGGAGACACGGCCATTGACCGTTACGTTGGCCAGCGGGCCGGCATATAGAAGCTTAACCCACCCAACGAATTCCGAACCAAATCTGAACTTCGCTAACACTGCCAACAGGTAGTTCCATTCAAGGGAGTCAAACGTCATCCTGGCATCCAGGGACGCCAGGACGGCTGGTTCCCTGAGCATGTGGGCCCTAGCAAGGGCTCCATGGAGTCTCCGCAAGTTAAGGGCAGTGTTGCGGTGTGGAATAAAGCCCGACTGGTCCGGATGCACTAAGTCGCCAATCGCTCCAATCAAACGGTTGGCCAGCAATTTAGCCAGGATCTTAGGCTCCGCATTCAACAGAGAAATGGGACGATACGACCGGCACAGATCTCTGGGTTTCCCTTCCTTATGAATGACCACAATGGTGGCCAGACTCTGGTCGGGGGGGAAGCATGCCCTTCTCCCGCGCCTCCAGAAACATGTTCCGCAGGGCCGGGGAGATGACATCGGGTTTAATCTTATAAAGTTCCACTGGAATACCATTGGGGCCGGGTGCCTTACCGGACCTAAGGTAGCGAATGGCGAGGGCTATCTCGTCTGCGGAAATTTCCCTATCCAGGTCATCCCGATCTTCCTCCGACAGACACGGGAGGTTCACCTCCGCCAAAAGCTCCCCAGAATCGGTCTCGGACTGGTTAGTGACCGAGGTGTAAATGGCCTCAAAGTAGTCTGCGAACGTCTCGACTATGGTCTTCGGATCAGTGACAGTCAAGCCGTCCTCCCCCAACACTTCTGGGACCACCCGACTGGCTCTTTCTTTTTTATCCAACCAAGCTATGAGCTTGCCCGCCTTATCCCCGACATCATAGATCCTACCCTGTTGCTCTCTGCCCATGACCTTTGCAGCGTCAGTAACAGTAGCTCGATATTCTGACTGTTTAAGTGAGAGAGCATGGAGTAGCTCCGGTGTCGGGCCGACCTCCAGTCGGGAATCAAGATCTTTAATCTCAGCTTCGATACGCACCACATCCGCATCTCTACGTCTCCGAACGTCAGCAATAAGGGAGAACGCCTCTCCCCTTAAGACCGTCTTGAATGCTTCCCATAGGGTGACAGCCGATGTAACCGACCCCGCATTCTCAGAAAAATAGAGCTCAATAGCCTTAGCCATGAGTCCACAAGTCTTTGGGCTGCGGAAGTACCAAGGGCTGATCGCGACCATTCGGTCGGTTGCCTCAATGTCAAAGTCGAAGGACACCCAGACCGGGGAATGGTCCGAAATACCCCTCGCCAGCAATCGGGCCTCAGAGACTGCGGACGCGTGGGCCGCTAGAGTCAGTACATAGTCGATTCTAGAAAGACTACCGTGCGCCCCTGACTGACGTTGGGTAGGATGCCCAAGCCTCCAGCAGTCAATCAGTCCCATGGTGTCCAGAAAATCAGGTAACCAGGATTGCGAACTTCGGAGATCTCTGGATGGATGTCTGTCTAAGGTCCCCGAGCAGACCGAGTTGAAGTTGCTCCCCACAATAAGTAGCCCCTCTGGTAGTTCCCAAGATGGCGCCTCCAAGGTCTTGAAACGTGTTGTTTTGTAACCCAGGGGGGACGTAAACCGAAACCAGAACTAGAGACCGTCCCTCCCATCTCCCCGAGACAGCAACATACCGCCCTCTCTCGTCAACAACGCTAGAGTTAATCTCAAGGGGGAGAGACGCACGCACCATAATCCCCGCCCCCCGGGATCCCGAGGAGAACCCTAAATGTGCCACCATCTTGAATCCCTTCCTGTTGAGCGCCTGGCACGTATTTCCCACCAAGTGTGTCTCTTGCAACAAAATAACATCAGGCATATTTCTCTTGAACAATTGTAAAACCACCCCTCTCTTAATACGGTCACCCAAACCATTAACATTACAACACAGCACTTTTAGTGTCCTACCCCCCATCGTCAAATCGTGGGCCCTTTCCGCCCCCGGCCGGCCGCCTACCTACACAAACAGGAGTATCACAGTCTTTGAATTGCCTTGAAAAAGGAAAAGAGAAAGAAAGAAAAGATAACACACCAACAAACAAACCTCCCCCCACCCTGCACCCCTGAATCAGACTAAAAAGCCCCCCCAACCAGCAGTGTGCCTGTCGCCCATTTAACTACACTACAAAAAGGACCCTAGAGGAGAAAGGAGATCTCACAGGCCCCCCCGCCACCCTCCATAACGAAAAGAAGGATATTCATCGTAAAGTGCAGCAGTATAGCATGGTTGTCGTCAACAGGGCCACCGTCCGACAAAGTCATGAAAGTGAATTCTATTCCTGTTGCTCAGGGCCTCCCGACGCGCCCTCCGAGTGTTCCTCCCGTTCATCGCGTCTGTGCGGCAAAGTGTCCAACCAGTCGCTCACCACTTCAGGCAGGTCAAAAAACCGAGCACGGCCATCGTGTTCAATGCTTAGTTTCGCGGGGAACATCATTGAGAATTTCATCCCAAGGTCTCTAAGACGCCTCTTCACTCCCGCGAAACTTTGGCGCTGTCGCTGAACAGCCCGGGTGAAGTCCAGGTAAAAGTTGATGTCCGCATTCTGAAATGTGAGGGGCCCGTTCCGTCTCGAGGCTTGTAGGATAACGTCCCGATCCCTGAAGTTGAACAGCCGTGCTATGATGGGTCTCGCAGTGGCACCCAGTTTGGGGCGCCCCCCGGGCATTCTATGGGCCCGCTCCACTGAGAAGAAGCGACTGAGGCCCGCTGGGGCCAGATGGGTTTGCACCAAGTCCTCCACGAACAGATCAGTGGCCGATTCCTCTGCCCCTTCCGGTACTCCGGTGATTCGGACGTTCTGCCACCTGGCACGTCCCTCAAAGTCTTCCAGTCGCCTCAAAAAGAGTTCGTTGGCCGACCTCAAGTCCCGGACCTCCGTCTGCAGGTCCGAAACATCAGTTGTGAGGCTCGCAGTTTTAATGTCCAACGTTTTGACCCTGTCGTTGGTCTTGCCCAGGTCAGCTCTGATCAGATTAATTTCGATCGCCAGAGTGTCAACTTTGTGCGTCAGGACCTCATGCTGTTTGTGCATCTCCGTCTTGATGCCAGCTATGGCGCTCATAACGTCCCGAAGTGTAGGGTCCGACGTGTCTGGCGATCCCTCCTGATGAGAATCCTTCGGCCGGGTAGTCGCACTCGGTGAAGTCCGTTGCTGGGCATAGCGATCAATCTTATTAGACTGGGAAAGAGTAGTCTTCCTACTAACTCGATTCGCCGTCCTGTCTGGCTCGCCCCTGCCCGCCATGATGGAGTCGGGGAGCTGAACAAAGGGTGGTACACCAAGGCCACTCCGGCTGAGCAAAGCAATCACGTAGTAAAGCGGTCACCGATATTTTCTCAGCGACCATTCACTCCGCAACTCCACGTGCTCCATAGGGCCAGCGTAGCAGTCACTCACATAGCATTTCGATCATGCGTTGCGGTGTCGTCGCCGTCGGCCACCACAGGGACAATAGCCCGTCCCTGGCACGAATCTTCAGCACGACGTAACTCCGTCCAGGAGTGTCAGATTTTAAATCGGACAGCGGGACCCGTCTCCGCAACCATTCACCAACAAGAGTCCACCGTCGTGGACCAGGATTTCAGACAGGATTTATGCGGAGGGTCGGAGGTTCTCTGGAGCTCCGAGCTCACGCGGCCATCTTGCTTGCCAGCGAAGCTCCTCCTCCCACAACAACTTTCTTGAGGCCAGTTACCCCTCCCCACGAGAAGTTCACAACTGCCACACTATGGAAAGTAGTGGCATTGCTAGCATTGGTCACTAGGTACTTCTCACCTAGTATGATTGATCAGGTTCCACAAAGTTAGGTGTCACCATGGTGGCACTGGCACATGTGTCCCTGTAGGCCTGAGCCATCTTGTCATTAATAAAAGGTGTCTGCCTGTACTTGCTCAGATTACTGGGACTTACAGTAGAGGACATGGCTATGTCCCCATCACAGAACTGAACAGCCTGAGTTGGTACTCTGACTAGGCCAGAGTTCATCTCCGTTCCCAGGGTCAACCCTACTACACCCTTTTGCTGGGAACCACCACTAACCGCTGGACTAGGGGGAACAGTTGCCTTAGGGGCAATGGTGGTTGGTGCTGTGCCCTTCTTGGTGCACTCACTAAACCAGTGAGAGACTGATTTACAGTATCCACACCAGAGCTTCTTTGGGCCTTCTTTTTTCTGTTTGTTCTTTTTGGAGCTACCCTCCCCCTGTGCCTATTGGGAGCCTGGTGAAGACTTCTGGTCTTTTGGTTTCTGCTCATTACCCTTCTGGTCTGCCTTTTTCTGATCGCCCCACTGGTTCTGGCTTTTCTGCTTAATCCTAGTTCTGACCCATTTGTCTGCCTTCTTTCCCAATTCTTGGGGAGAGGTCAGATCAGAGTCAATCAGGTATTGATGCAATAACTGGTTGTGACAATTGTTAAGGATTTGCTCTTTCATGATCAAATTATACAAACCTGTATAGTCCTTAACTTCACTTCCCAATAACCAACCTTCCAGAGCCTTAGTGACACAATCAACACTATCAGTCCAGTCCTGAGTCTGTGTCTTCTGGGTATCTCTGAACAACAACCTATATTGTTCAGTGGTTAGACCAAACCCATCAATCAGAGCACTCTTTAGGACAGAGTAGTTGTTAGCATCCCCATCACTAACTGTGAGGAGCTTGTCTCTACTTTTTTCTGAAAAGGAGAGCCACAAGATTGCTGCCCACTGACTTTGGGGTACCTGCTGTACTTTGCAGGCCCTCTCCAAAGCAGTCATCCACTTGTGGATGTCATCCCCTTCTTTGTAGGGGGGCACAATCTTGCTTAGGTTTCTATTCTTATAGGACCTATCTTTATCCTTGGGGATATTGCTGCCACCAGTGGATTCTAACCCACACTCTCTGTGCTCTCTAGCACGAGAAAGCTTCTCTTTGGCAAAGGCAACTTCTAACTCTTGCCTCTCAATCCTTAGTGCAGCCTCTCTCATTTTGGCCTCATGTTCCCTTCTCTGAGGGGAGGTCATCCCTCTCTGAACAGGGCCATGAGAGCCATTTGAAGAATGAGATTGGAAAGAGTCCCTGGAGTGGGATCTTCCTCTTCTCTGCCGCTGGTTAAGCCCACTTGGTTATCTGTATAGGGGCTGCCCAAACTGACTCCCATGAATGCTTAGGTTAGCCTGGCTAAGTCTTCTGACTGGGACCTGGCTGTTTTCCTCTAGATCAGAATCTTCCCCCTCTACCTCCTCTTCTTCCTCTGGTACAACAGTATCCGCATTATCATCTGAGGAAGGAAGGACTTTATCTGCACTACCTAAATCACCTGTCTTAGTTGGTTGTTGAGCATCATACTCTTCTAAGAGCTCAACCAGAAATCTGAGGGTAGGGTTTGAACCCTGTTTTAGCCTTCTAGAAGTACACAATTGTTTCAATTCTTGGAAGGCTAAGGCTTCATATCTCGAAGCAGTCCTCAAGGGATCTACCTCTGCAGGCAGAGAACCACTGGGGTTCCCTGTCTGGGACATGGTTTCTAGTGAGGTGGGGTGTTGCACCTACCTACACTATGTGTTTTCCTACAGACCCTTTCTAGGGGTTGTAGTCAGGGTGTGCTGGTCCAGGCTCTACAATAGCTAAGTTCAGTAGAACCTAAGTATACTAAGACTTGTTTTTATATGTACCTATAGGTACCTATGTGATCTTTCAAATGATATCTCAAGATTACAAGTGGTAAAACAACAGCAAGCTCTAATCCCAACCGCTGCACACCAATGTGAGAAGTTGGCCTGGTCTATGATGTTCACTATTCTAGTGAGCACCTTGCACCAGTCCAAACAACCCTTATGGTGATGGTTGTAAAGTCAACCTTATAGACCAGCTATCCTAGAGGTAGCGTGGACAGAACAGTCTTAGGCTAAAAGACTCTTGAGGGCGTGTAAAGCCAGCTGTTTTACCATATGCAACCCCTTGAATATCACATGAAAGGACACCACACAGGATATATATAACATATATATGTATTTATTCACTAATGCACTCCTCTGAACTCTTTATGAGGTCAGAAGCAAAACCACATAACAAATTACTCTTAGAAATACTTTAAAAAGCACAATTTACAGTTAGGCCCTAGGGGCGCGTAAAACCATATACTAAGTAAGTGGTATAAGAACCACGACTTGTGAAAAGGAAAGGCCTAGGGAATTGCTGGGGCTACACTATCTGACCCTTAGGTTAGGAGTAGGAGGCCCACAGGCGGCGCGTGCAGTGTCTGTACACTCACACGAGAGTCAATAGAAAGTCATTGGAAACCTAAAAGGTAAGTAATTGAAGATTTAGGACACTTCCGGTCTAACTAGGAAGATACAACTAACAAAACTAGACACTAGGATAGTCAATCCCTACAGGAGCACCAAAGTACTCGTTTTACCTCACCCACGGGCTGCGGGTGCATAGGTGTCAAAGTGTGTCGGGTTTTCTCCTTGTTTCCTATGGAGCCTTGGAAGAAGATGCTGCAGGCGACCGGGAGGAAGATGTCCGGGTGGATCCAAGTGTGGATCGGAGTTGAAGACCTGAAAGCAGAGGGGACAGAGTCTAGGTCACCAGCCAGGGACCGGGTGGAACCAGGAAGGAACCAGACGTCATCGAGGAGCAATCAGGCTCTGTCGTGAAGCTTGTCGTTGCAGCCACGGGGACCAGGAGGCGTCGAAGACAACCAGGTGCTGGAGAGGAGCTGTCCCACAAAGGTTCTCCCAGATGGAGGGGTCGGCTTCAAGATCGGAGCCAACAAGCCTAAGCAAAGGCAACCCACGCAGGATCCACAAAAGTCTTCTGGTGCAGACCAGGAGGGTCTGAGGTACTTCACCTTTTCAGGGAAGCAAGGGCCAGTCTGGAGCAACCAGACCAGTGATGGATTTTCAAAAGGATTGTCTCCACAGGGCTACTAGCCAACTGGCCAGCAACCGGACAACACGTCGAGCAGAACACAAGCAGAAGGGCCCCACGCAGATCTCGTGGAGGGTGGAGGGCTGGTCTTCGGTGCAGGTGGAGCTCGGTGTTGGGGTGTCTCAGTCACCGGGGCACAGCTTAGAAGATGCCTCAGGAGCTGCGCTGTTAGCAAGTTGCAGGCTTTCCAAGATGTCCGGTCCCACGTATCACGACGCCTTCCACGGTGCTCAGCTGTACTGGAGTCGTGCAGCGGGGTCAAGGAAGTCAGGGAGTCTGGATCTTGTCGGGCTCTGTGCTCGTATTCCGACGGGAACCGGGACAAAGCAAGCCATCGAGTTAATGGATGGTGCCTGGTTGCCCAGGGTGGTCACTCCTTGGCCACAAGGGAGATTTCTTCAGTCTTCAGCTCAGGTGAATGTCGAAGGGTCCAGAGTTTCGGTTCAAGTCGATTCCAGGATTAATCTAAAGCCTCCTGGGTCAACTCCTACCTTTATACAACTAAAGGGGGCTGGTTTACGCACTAGGTCCCTCCTATGGGTGGGACCAGAAAGGGGGTGGTTACACCCCCTTTCCTTTGTCCAGTTTCGCGCCAGAGCTGGCCCCAGCAACCGGTTTCAACCCTCCCTGTCCAATACACAAACTCCTGTCTGGGGTGGCGCTTGCACCTCTGCAGGCAGGAAACCTATTGTCCAAACCTCCCTGACTGGAAGGACTCCCAGCAGCAGGAGGTCAGACTTGTGTCGGGGCAGCAGTGTCCATTTTGTGAAGCTGGGGCTCTGGTTAATTTAAACCGGGAAAGTAGGAACTAACATGTCTTCTCCCTCTAGAAGGGTGGAATGCTACCCCCGTTGCCAGAATTGGCGAGGGGGTAGTATTCCAAAGTGTATGACACCTTACACGACATGTTTTGATAAAGCGAAACCAAAGTTAGCATTAACCGCGAGGAATATAATGCACTTAAGAGTATATGGTAAGGCGATATCATATAACAGCTATAAGGACATGGTTCCGAAAGCTGCAGACAGGCTCAGCTCATGCTAGAGCACCATCTCACACGTAACCAAGCACTCTGCCTTCAGGATTGTTGAGGCCTGTCATAGGAGTGACTTGTAGGTTACTATGTATCTATATGTAGTAGGTATAGAAATACTACACCTAAGCAACGGGTGATTACACGACCTTGCCCCAGCTGAGTGATCAGCCAGTTGTGTCTATTTGAGTGGCCAGCCAGGGGTGGCATAATACATGCTGCAGCCCCTGGTAGGCCTTGGTTGCACCTATGCCGTGAGTACCTAGGGTACACTTAGTACAGGGGCTGACAAGGTGAACCAATTCCCAATTGTGGTTGTACCTAGGGTACATGTTAAATTTAGAGGGAGTGCATCTGTGCTGGGGGTCTGATTAGTAGGCCCACAACCACATCTAAGTCGTAAACAAGTAAAGCAAAAGCAAAAAGTGGAGGTGACCATAGGAAGCAGACCGTACTCTCCTACACTGTGTATTAAGATCTGCTACATACTGGCCAAGAAATAGCCCCTGGAGGCTTGTGGGCTCACTCTACCAGGGTCAAGGCTGCGACCACTAAGTTAAAGTGTGATGTTGCTCTCCTGGACATCTGTCAGCAGCGACATGGGTATCTCTGCACACGTTCATGAAATATTACTGCATGAACAGTCAGGTTATGTTACTTGCTTTCTCTTTAATGTTAATGAGGGGGAGTTTTGGTAGGCTCCTCTGAGCATGCACTTTATGATGCAACTCATGAGCATATCACAAAATGTCATCAAAGTCACAAACATTGGTGCACAATTTGAAATCACTATCTACAACCAGCCCAATGATGCATCAGGCCCTAGATGAGGTAAATCCAAAGAAGGGGTAGAATGTGGAATAAAATTGAAGAAGGTGTTTGCTGTTTCAGAACACAACTCAACACTAACTAGAATGCTCACCAATCCATCCTTATCCCTTGGCTGGAGATTTAGCGCCCGGATAATGTAGACCCGCACAAGGCATTCTTGAGGATAGTTTTCCGGAAGTTCCCGGAACTGGCGTGGAGGAAGTGGCTCATCTGGATCCTCAGAGAGAGGATAGATCCGGAATGATCCCTGTAAAGTAAACAGTCTCTCAGTGATGTGCCATATGAATTGGATCTAACATTCAACAGAAATACTAATTACAACTTGTGTGAAAGTAGGGAAACTTCAACTCACAGAATGGGGGGTAGGAAACTGCTGGTTAGTACAGTACTGCTGAACAATTGACTCTGCAGGACAAATTTAAAGTCAATAAAGCACTGTGAATATAGACTGCTCAGGCTATATCAGTGGCCAATATAAAGTAGAGCCAACTCATGACACTCATGAATGTTCCCTGCATGGTAAACAGGGGTGTACTATTTCCCACAAAAGAGCTGCTCCTAGTGTAGTGACGCTGTTAAGGTTACAACAGTATTGTGAGCAAAGGCATCTCACAAAATGTGACCGACTGGTCTCACACACCACCTGGTGTCATGCTTCATCATTGACCAGTCCTCGCCCTCTAAAACCTTTGTTTGATAGAGGGCGGGCATACACCTGACGACAGGGATGCACTTCTAAACTAAGTGGGGGCCCGTGAGGATGTGAGTGAAAGTAAAAATCATTATAGTTATTTTAAATAATATTAATGTGACTAATAACTATATGATATTTAAAAAAGTGAACGGTGTGTGGGGAATTTATTGTCCTCTACCGTTATGTAAATGGTCAACATGTTTCTGCCTTGTTGGCCCAGGGCATTCATCAGGACCTATGTATAAAGAAGGGGGCTCCGCTCTTACCAACAGGTGGCAAGGAACTACCACTGCGCAGGTGTGGCCTATGCCACTCTCCACTTTCCAAGCAGCTCGCAAATGTCAAGCCTAAGTAAAAAGAGGGGGAGCGAAACAGGGGTGTACACCTGCCATGAGTGCCCTATTAAATGTGAAACTGGTATTCCCATTTTTAATTTGGTGCTTGTGTCACACTAATCTAGCGTACGTGCAGAAGAAAAGGCGTACCACAGGTAACGTAAATTCAAGTACCTGTTCTATGACTTGCAGGGGCACACTAGAACTAGATTCTCTGTCCTTGCGCCCCGGTTCTGGAACTCCCTTCCTCTCTCTATGCGCTCTATCCCCATCTTCTCACACTTCCGTAAAGCGCTTAAAACATTCCTGTTTGCCCAGGCCTACTCCTGCTAAACTCCTCGGCCCTGTCTGTTCTGTTCACTAGAGCTCTCAGCGCCAGGAAGCCGTTTTGGCCACCGTGCGCTCTATAAATACTTTCATTCATTCATTCACACTAAGTGACCATATCCTGGTGCGTCGGATAAGATAAAGTGGCAGTGGCAGCATAACAGGTGTTCTAAATCAGTAGTATGACTAGACCTTTTTTCTCTGTGTCAAGGACAGACAAGCCTACTGTCTCCTCTTGTGCAAGTTCTGCTGTTATGTGAAACGCAGTACCTTGTGTTAAAATTCCCTGTTCTTGTCGAGTGCATGTATTATGTACGGAACACATGTATGGTAGTAGGATTCTATGTGATGTGAGTCTGAGGACTACGATGAGTGGGATCTATTTTGCATAACCCTAATTAAGCATGACGGAAGATTGTGCATGCTTCATCATCCTCAGATAGTAGAAATGCACTGCCTGCATTGCTGTGGCTGAAGGGTGGAAATTCAGGCACTGAAGTGAGAAGGTTGGAGACTTGGTTACCTTTAGAAATCTATGGAGCACCTGGTCAGCAAAGAGATGTAAATCAGTTCTTCCTCAGCACTGGCATTTGGTAGATGAAAGGAGTGAGGTATGGGGCTGTAGTTTGTGTTGTTGAAGTTGAGGGAGCTTCTAGGCCTAGCCTTCCATGTTGTCTGGTAGTCTGATGACAGGCTGATGCAGATATTGCACATCTGTTGCAATCTGCTAGAATAGCCTTCACCTTGCACAAAGATGGTCTGAAGAACAGCCAGAAAATGACACTGGAAAGAGAACCACCCCAAAACAGTTCTGAAACCTTCATAGTGGATTCACATCGCCTGTCTGGAAAATATGTTTTAAAAGTGAGGCTTTGTTCCAGCTCCAAGCTCTTCATGACCAAGAAAGGGAGTGCACCGCAGAGTACTTGAAGGACAGTTTCCACAGTTCCAGCTGAGATATGATTTAAAAATAAGACACTGAAAGAGAACTTTATCCATTAGCATGCTGGTCTAGAGAGGCCATCAATGGTGATGGACAGACTACTTACCATAGAGGATCCCTGCTCATGAATTCCTGGTAGCACCTCAAACCTCTTCAGAACATCCAACTTATGGACTACCTAGAAGTAATCAATCGTGTAGACATCTCCCTCAAAGCACTGCATTCGAGACTCAGAATACTTATCTAAAGAGTGCCCCAAATATTTATTTAGGAAAGATAACTTTATTGCAAAGAGCCCACATGCATCAACTTGGAAGGACAGATTACTAGTCTAAAGAGCACTCCCAAACTATTGTCTTTGTTGGGACAGATTGCTAGTTGTACATCTTCCTTTCAAGTAGACTGGTGTACAAGTTACTTACCTTCGGTAACGATATATCTGTAAGAAACAGTAGTTTGTATTAGATTCCTTACCTTAGAATATCCCCAGGCGTCAGTATGGATCCACAAACTTTTGCGTAGCAGTACCCCTGCCTGTCGCTAGGCGTCCTCTGCGGCTCGGCGTCCGTCGTCAGCGCCAGGATGACTTCGCCGGAGTACTTAGACGCCGCCCTCGCGCGCGGACGTCAGTTCTTATACATAGCTTTTCCGTGCCAGAAACGCAGAGCCATGATGAAAACCAACACTGGTGCCATGAAACTAGGGCCCTGAAAGGGGATGACCTTAACCCTAGATATCGGTCCGCAGAACGGGGAGGATGGGCGGGCGGTAAGGAATCTAATACTAATAATAATAATAAAGAGATTTATAAAGCGCCTGGTGACGCCATCTCGGCGTGTCCCCGCGCTACGGAGAAGAGGAAAGTCGCTCAGAGCAAGCAAACTCCTCAGTTCAGCTGTGAAATTAGATTTTATACAAGTGGGTCTTAAGAAGTTTTCTGAACTTGATTTCAGATCCTTCTAATCTTAGGCTGATCGGGAGTTTGTTCCAGTTTCTGGCTGCCAGCAGTCTGAAAGAGCGCCCACCCAATTTAGCTCTATTGACGTGGGGAATTTTTAGTAGACCCACTCCTACTGAGCGTAGTGCTCTAGCTGGCTCATAAATATGTACCAGGTCAGAAAGATAGGATGGAGCTTTATGCCATACAATCCTGTGACATATTAAGAGTGCTTTATACATCACTCTCCTTCTGACTGGTAGCCAGTGTAGTGCTGCAAGAGCAGGTTTAGAAGCTGCTCTTTTAGGAAGTCTCAGCACTAGACGGGCGGCAGTATTTTGGAGGACTTGCAATCACCCTAGGTTTTTTTCCGTGGTGCCTAAAAGCAGCACATTGCCGTAGTCCATACGGGACATGACCAGGGCTTGGGCCATGGTGGGTCGAGCCTCCAGCGGGAATAAATCCAATGTGTGGTTGAGGGTTTTCAATATCCCAAAGCACTTTCCCACTAAACGGTTGACGTGGCCCTCATAGGACAGTTTGGGATCAACCCATATTCCCAGGTTCTTTGCCTCCTTACTGGGATTGGGCGTGGGGCCCAAACATGTTGGCCACCAGTCCACTGTCCAGCTAGAGTTGCTTCCTCCAATCACCATAACCTCCGTCTTGGAGCCAATGAGCTTTAGACAGTGCAAGTTCATCCATCCTGCTAAGGCCTGCATACAGGCCTTGAAGTTGTATGCTGCTGTTTCAGGGGCTTGGGACAGAGAGATCAGTAGTTGGTTGTCGTCAGCATAGGAGACTAACTCCACTCCATACGCTTGCACCACTTCTGCCAAGGGGGCCATGTACAGATTAAACAAGCTTGGACTCAGAGCTGAGCCCTGGGGCACCCCTTGTTCTAGTGCTATGGCAGAGGATTTGAAGGAGCCCCTTTGGACCTGAAATCTACGGTCAGTAAGGAATGCTTTCAACCAGCTTAGCGCGGACTCCGTGATCCCTGCTTTGTTTAGACACTGTAGCAAGATAGAATGAGCTTCAGTGTCAAACGCCGCACTGAGGTCAAGCATTATCAGTGCCATGATATGTCCGGAGTCCGCCCCTTGCCGCAGGGTCTCTGTTGCTCTCAACAGGGCCGTCTCAGTTGAGAAACCCGGTCGAAAGCCTGATTGAGAGGGGTGCAGGAGGTTGTTATACTCTAAGTGAGCCATTAGTTGTATGTTGGCCACTTTCTCTGCCACTTTGGCCAAATACGGTAGTAAGGAGATGGGTCTTAAGTTTTAGAGCACTTCAAGGCTAACGTTTGGTTTCTTTTTGATGGGAAGAACTATCGCTTTCTTCCAGTCATCAGGGAGAGTTCCGGAGGCAAAAGAGACCTGAAGTACATGCCTGATATAGGGTTCCAGCACCGAGATGCTTTCCCCCAGCACCCAAGGAGGTGCTGGGTCTCTAGGGGAACCAGATTTGATACCCTGACAGATGTTGGTTAGTATCTCTGCAGGGGGTACCGAGAAGACTCTGAGACAGTTCTCTACCCTGCTTGCCCCTACTTTTTCCTCAAAGTCTCGTCCACAGATTATGCCGCCTGAGAAGGTGGCATAGATATCTTGGACCTTTCCAGCAAAATAGTTGGCTATTCTGTTACTTTCCTCGACTAAATCGTTATCTGGAGTATTAGTATTTACTACTACTGAGATTTCTTTAAAAATTTTGAACATCTCTCTCGAGGAATTTTCTGCCTCCTCAATACGATTTTTATAATGTACAGCCTTAGTTCTTCGAAGTGTGATTTTATATTTTCTCTGTGCCTCCTTGTACGTGGTCTTAATTTGAGGGCAAAAATCAACCCGCCATTTGCGCTCCAGTTTTTTGCATTCTGATTTGGCATTCTGCAACTCGGACGTAAACCACGGGGCAGACTTTTTATCTCGGCTTCTTGTCTTTGATGGACACATCGGGGCTGACGCATCTAGAGCGTTTAAAATACGCTTCTCAAGATTGCTATTAGCACTTTCGCAATAAGCGCCACCTGGTGGACCACCTAACTCTAGTAGTTGACTAAAGGTATCTTGTGAAAAACGCTTCCATTTCCGTCGTGGATAGCTGTTTTTTCCCCCTCTGTGAATGTCTGTATGTGGGCAGTGGATTTTGAAAGGGATTAAAAAGTGGTCCGACCAGGGAACAGGAATGGGCTGATTCACCCTTACTCCATTCCAGCTACTAAAAACAGGGTCTAATAAGTGTCCATGTATATGGGTGGGGACCTTGTTACTTAGTACTAGTTGTAGGGCCAGCAAGTCTTGCGTTAGGTCTGTAGCTTCCTTGGATAGTTCATCCTCCAAGTGGATATTAAAGTCGCCTAATATCAGGAGTCTACTCTTTCTAATGGCTAGGTGAGCTATAGCCTCCACTAAATTGGGTTTGAATTCCTTAAGCTTCCCGGGGGGGTCTATATACAAGGATTCCTGATACAGCGTGTTGGGGTCCAAGTTTAAGAGAAAAAAGGCCGGCCTCGCAGTTATCTATTTGCAAGGGCACAAGAGTGCATTCAAGCGGGCCTTTATGACAATGGCGATTCCTCCGCCCCTCCCGCCTTTCCTGTCTAATCTGATGAGAGAGTAGCCTGGCGGGATAGCTTCGATTATATCAGGGTCTGAGTGTTCACCAAGCTAAGTTTCCGTTAGGAAAAGAACATCCATCCTCTCATCCAAAAGGAGGTCCCATATCTGATTGTTGTGCTTGCTTAATGATCTGCAATTTAGCAAGCCTCCGATGACCCTTCCTTTGTCTGCCTCACTAGCTGGTTCTCTTAGGAATTTGAAGGGGCACATAGGGCAGTTTTGAAGAGTTAGTGCTTCCATCATATGCCAGCACATTCCCGCATTAGAGGGGCATAAATCTAACAGTTGTTGTCTTTCATAGCGTATGTGGGATGGCACAGATTGCACAGGGGTCGTGGCCCCGAGCCCCGTTCTGCCGCGGACGGGCGCAGACGGGCTTGACTTAGGCGAGACTTCGGCGCGCTTTCGCCGCGCCCGCTGCACGCGTCTGCTGCGCGTCCGCTTTCTCATACACATTTATAGGGAGAGGAGTGGCAGCTAGTGCGCTGACCTGACCCCACAGAACCCGGAAGTGCTGGGCTCCTCCTTGCCCTCTGCAACAAACGCCCAGAATGGACGCGGCGGACCGGGGCGGGAGTAGCGAAGGTGAGTGACCCCCGAGCTTTAACTCAGCCCAGAAGTGAGGTGCACACAATTAAAAATCAATTTTAAGTTTACACAGTAAAGTTTTAAAAATAGCAGTAAATCGCTAATTTAAAATACGCTCGTTTTCAGCGCTCACAGAGTAGTCCTTGTGTCCCACAGCGCAAAGCAGATAGAGTTAGCCACTGCCACCGGCTTCCTCGTCTGTTTCTCACAGATATATCTTTACCAAAGGTAAGTAACTTGTGCATCTGAAAGAAACAGGTTAGTATTCGATTCCTTACCTTAGAATAGATACTCCAGCAATACCATCCCCGGTGGTGGGTCTGCGAACCGATGATCACACCAGAAAGTCCTGGAGAACGGAACGGCCAAAGAAGCCATCTTTACAGACCTGGCTGTCTGGCAGTAGTGTGCAGCGAGGTCCACGTAGCTGCCTGACAGATGTCCTGCAAGGGGACTCCCCGGCCCAGGGCAGTAGTAACCACCGTGGCCCTAGTGGAATGTGCCCTCAGCCCAACAGGAGGCTCCTTTTTAGCCAAAGAGTAGCATACTTTGATGCACAACACGACCCACCGAGAGAAGGTCCATTTGTGCACCGCCCGACCTTTCTTAGCGCCCACGTAACCAACAAAGAGTTGGTCATCCACCTGGAACTGGCGTGTGCGATCCAAATAGAATGAGAGCGCACGTTTTGGGTCCAGACGGTGGAGCCTCTCTTCCTCTTTCGAGGGATGCGGAGGCGGAAAGAAGGTGGGCAAGGTGATGGACTGCCCGATGTGGAAGGCTGTGACTACTTTGGGCAGAAAAGAGGATCGCATCCGCAACACAACCTTGTCCGGATGGACAGAAAGGAAGGGAGGTTTAGAGGAAAGAGCCTGGAGCTCACTCACCCTCCTGGCAGAGGTGATGACGACTAGGAATGCAGTCTTCAGAGTAAGGAGACGAAGAGGACAGTTATGAAGAGGCTCGAAAGGAGCGCACATCAGATAGATCAGAACAAGGTTCAAGTCCCACTGAGGCATCACGAAAGGAACAGGAGGAAACATATGAGTGATGACCTTCAAAAACCTATTTACAACTGGGGACTTGAACAAAGAGGGTTGATCATGGAGCCTTAAGAAGGCGGAAATAGCAGAGAGGTAGCCCTTGATAATGCCCAAAGCAGAGCCCTGCAGGGCAAGAGAGAGAAGAAAGAGGAGAACCTCTGAAAGAGGGGCAGAAAGGGGATCCACAGCCTTTGCTGTGCACCATGCCACAAATTTGTTCCACCTGCAGGCGTATACTGATTTTGTGGAAGGGCGCCTGGCTGCCAGAATCACATTACAAACTTCAGGAGGCAATTCAAAAGTCCTCAACTGCCGCTGCTCAATCTCCATGCATGTAAGTGGAGACTGGACAGGTTCGGGCGGAGGACTGTCCCCTGCTGCTGCGACAGAAGAATCGGGGGATCGACAGACATGCTGAGTAGCTCGGGATACCAGTATCTTCGTGCCCAGTCCGGATACACAAGGATAACTTGGGCCCGGTCGCGTCTGATCTTCTTCAGCACTCTGGGCTGAAGTGGTGTAAGGGGAAAGGCGTACAACGGACCGCAGCTCCACTCGTGACGAAAAGCGTCTCAGAGCGAGTGCCGCCTTGGACATTCCAACGCGCAGAACTGATGACATTGCGTGTTCTCTTCTGTGGCGAATAGATCTAACCAAGGCTCTCCCCACTGCTGAAAGAGGCCTTGCGCCACGTCCGAGTTCAGACGCCATTCGTGATCCATCATGCACCGACGGCTAAGTTAGTCCGCCCTAGTGTTCAAGGAACCTGCCAGGTGTTGAACCACCAGGGTCACGCCCTGATGTTCCAGCCACTGCCAGATGCACAGAGTCTCCTGGCATAGGGTCCACGACTCCACCCCTCCCTGTTTGTTGGAGTACCACATGGCGGTGGTGTTGTCCATGAACACCTGCACTACACTCCCCCAGACAGAGGGGAGGAATGCCTTCAGTGCAAGCCGGATCGCCCGCAGCTCCAGAAGGTTGATGTGGAGCTGATCTCCGCCTCTCCCATGTGGCCCCCCCAGCCCTGGAGGGACGGGCCCGACACAACTACGTGCTCCGGTTGGGGTAGGGAGAGGGATCTGCAGCTGACCCAATCGCGGTCCGTGAGCCACCACTGCAACTGTCTTGCAGTGCCCTCCGAAATCAAGAGTTGGTCTGACAAGTTGCCCTGATGCTGGGCCCACTGAAACTTCAGGTCCCACTGCAGAGCCCACATCCGCCACCGGGCGTGATACACCAGAAGGATGCAGGAGGCCATCAGCCCCAGAAGCCGCAGCGTCAACCTGAAGGAGACTCTGGATAACGGCTGAAAGATCGGAATCAGAGCCTGAATATCCCGAACCCGTTGTTCGGGAGGATCAACCAGAAACTGCGCCGAGTCTAGAACCACTCTGATGAAGAGGAGTTTCTGAGAGGGACCAGGTGTGACTTCAGCAATTGATGGAGAACCCCAGGTGGCTGACAACTGTCTGAGGCAAGCCCGCCTTCTACAACCAGTCGTCGAGGTAGGGGAAAACTGAAACCCCTAAACTGCACAGATGAGCGGCGACCACCACCATTACTTTCGTGAACACCCGTGGGGCGCTGGTAAGGCCGAAGTGGAGCACGGTAAACTGAAAGTGCGCCTGGCCTACTGTGAACCGTAGGTAACGCCTGTGTGCCGGCAGGATGGGATGTGAAAATAAGCGTCCTGCAAGTCCAATGCTACCATCCAGTCTCCCGGGTCCAGGGCAGGTAAGACCTGAGCCAAAGTCAGCATCTTGAACTTCTCCTTTCGGAGGAAGGCGTTGACGTAAAAAGGAGTGGGAGTAACAACCACACCCTACTTCTGGCCCTGGAACGCGCTCGAAGGCCAAGAGGGCTATAACTTCCTCTCGCAGAAGACTCAAGTGATCCCCCGACACGCGGTGGTACTGCGGTGGCATGGCTGGAGGGGTCACCTCGAAGGGGAGGGAGTAGCCCTTTCGGACGATTTGCAGCACCCACCTGTACGATGTGACGGTGCGCCAGTGGAGGAGGTGATGGCGAACCCTGCCCCCCACATGGCAGTCAAATGCGCCTGAAAGCTCGGACTAGTAGGGTTTCGAGGCGGATGCTGCAGGGGTAGGTGTGAACTGACCTCGCCATTGTCCCCGACCGCCGCCACGGCGGTTACCACGTCCGCCACCACGCTGGATGTTAGTCTGTGGGCCGTGGCTGGTTGGACGTGTGGGGGCGCCCCTTCATTGGCCACGAAAGGAGTGAAAGGCAACAGTTTGCTGGCGCGGGCAGATAGGCTCAATGACTTGGCCGTAGCCCCGGAGTCCTTAAAGCGCTCAAGCGCACTGTCTGCCGTGTCGCCAAAGATGCGACGGCCATCAAACGGCATGTCCATAAGGGTGTTTTGGACATCAGCCGAATAGTTGGCGGACCTCAGCCAGGTGTGGCGACTAATCACCACCGTCGTTGCCATGGCCGTGCCCAGCGAGTCCGTGGTATCCAGCCCACACCGGAAGGAATACTGTGCCACATCTGGACCCTCCACAAGGGCTTGGGTGAGTTTAGTCCGGACCCCCTCCGGACATTGTGGCAGCACGTCTGCGACCATGTCCCACAAAGAGTGGGTGTAACGGCTCAAGAGGCACGCAGTGTTGACTGACCGCAACCCCAAACTAAGTGAGGAGAACATCTTTTTACCATACCGTACCTTGTGGATTCCCTATCGGGGGGAACCGTCGGGAATGCGGTCTGGGAGTTAGAGGTCTGGATGCCCAGGCTCTCGGGGGTGGGGTGGGTGGACAGGAAGCAAGGGTCGCCCCGAGTTGGGCGCTGGCGCCTAGCCACGTTATTATCTACAGGGGGACCTGTAGGGGGCTTGGACCAAGTGCCCAGAAGAACGTCTGACAAGGTCTCATTAAACGGCACCAGAGGCTCAGCTGAGCTTGCCTGCGGTTTAAGGACCTCAGTGAGGAGGTTAGTCCTCACGGCCGCGACGGGGAGCTCAAGGCCCAAGGCCTTGGCAGACCGCGTCAGCACCACACTATAGGCAGCCCCCTCCTCCGTAGCCACGGTAGGAGGGGAGACAAAACCAGTGTGGGTGAAGTGTCCATACCACTGGCCTCCCCTAGCTCACCTGCCCAGTCCTGAGAAGTCTGGCCCTCACGTGCCAGAGGGTCCTCGGACCCCTCCCAATCCTCCTCGTCACCCATCTCCTGATACTCAGGTTCAAAGGATGGGCCCGGGTCGTAGAAGTAGAAATCTCCTAGCGGCGTCGAATCCGGCGCCGGACCCGAATCGAAGGTAGGACCGGGGACAACGTCGTCCTGGGACTTTGCCAGGTGCGACACCCTGGGGGCTGGCGCAGGCGAGGTTGTGAGGTCGACCGGCGACGACCCAGATCCTAGCCGGATCCGGCAGAGCCCTGCGGTGTCGGACCGAAGTCGCCGTTGGCACCGGGGCCGAAGCACCCGGCCCGCTTGGGGATCCAGCCGGGGCCGCTTGGCCCGAAGGCGCCGCTGAACCCGACGGAGGAGTTAGCGACGTCATGGCCACGAAGAAGGCCTCGATCTCCTCTGGCGTTGTGTTCTGCCCAGGGACCGGCGGGTATGGAGCTGCGGCAGAGTCACCCGAACCCCCGGCCGCGTCGTGCGAGCGTCGGGGGGGGTCAGAAGAGCGATGTCACCTCTTCGACTTCTTGTGCCTCTTACCTGAGGACTTCGAGCCCGAAGACTGATGACGACTCCCGGAACTGTGGTGACTCTGGCCCTGCGACTGGTCCCTCGACCTCCTTCCGGACCGGGACCTCGAGCAGCGCGGGGCTGACTGTCGGAGCTCAAGTCGCTTGCGGGACTGCTCCCGTCTAGCTTTGGACGTCAGGGCCCGGCAGTCGGAGCAGGACTTGTCATCTTGGTCAGGCCCAGACAGTGAAGGCACCGGCGATGGGGGTCGGTAACCGACATCAGTCTGCTGCAATCGATGCAGGGCTTGAACCTGGGCATCCCTACCGGCACCGTCTGAGTCGAGAGACTTCGAAAGATGATCGAAAAAGTTAGTCAAAAATTGACTAAGGGTACAACTTTTTCCGGGTTGGCGCTTGCTTGCGCCGAAAAAAGAAGAACTGACATCAGTGCGCGAGGGCGGCGTCTAAGTACTTTGGTGACATCATCCCGGCGCCAACGACGGCAACGACTGACGCGGAGCCGCAGACGACGCCTTCCGACGCGCAAGGGTACTGCTACGCAAAAGTTTCCGGATCCAGTCTCAGCCTGGGGATATTCTAAGGTAAGGAATCTAATACTAACCTGTTTCTTTCAGATGTTGTCGACAGCGAAAAATCCCTTGGTGTCATACTTGACAAAAGGCTCAATCTACTCTTCCACATCAATTCCACTGCAAAGAATGCACAATACCAACTGTGTCTTCTCTGGGGAATTCAACGTTTCTTTCCAGAGCAAGACCTAAAAACCTTGGTCCAATCACTGGTGCTCTCTAGATTGGACTATTGCAATTTTCTTCTTGATGGTCTCCCAAAATCCAACCTTTCCCCTCTTAAATCCGTTCTCCATTCAGCGGCTTGTTTTACATTTGGGGCCAAAAGAAGTGACCACATCAGACCCATTTTGTCTTCTCTTCATTGGCTTCCAATTGATGCAAGATCAATTTACAAGACTGCCTATATCACCCACAAAGACTTACACACTTCTTCCCCTCGATACCTGGCGAATAAACTCAATATTTCTGGAGGCTCTCGACCATCTTGTAATGTAGAAAATGTACATTGAGCCCCTCATCTTCAAAAGGGAAAGATCGATGGCTCAATCCTTCCAGGCAATGCGATGAGAATCTAGAACTTGCTTCCTCCACTACTCTGTACCACCACCTCAACCTGGACCTTCAAAACTGACCTCAAATCTCTTCTCTTCCAAAGACACTTCCAAAAAGTAATACACCCCTTTTCATGTCCCTAAAAAAAGTTCTTTCATTATTATTAATTTGTATTCTATGCCTATACAATCTTCATCCTATTGTTCTTTTTGTGCGACTGCCATCTATTGCTTTATTTTACCTTTTCTCGTTTGTTGCTGTAACGTGTAAATATGTAATATTTGCCTCATGTAACATACGTGGCTCTATTGTGTAACGCTCTGACACCTTTGGGTAAAGTCTGCGCTATATAAAAATACATTAAAATAAAACAAAATTCTCAAGGTTGTAGAGACCAGACAGCACCTCTGTCGGGACACAAGCCAGAGTCAATCTCCTCCTGTGAGGTCATCTCAGTATGGTTTATAAAGAGACACTTCCTCGACTCGAAGCGGAACAGGTGGAAAATCTGGAGAGTGAGATCCGGGTGGAGGAACTACAGGAGGCTGTATGGGAGATGGCAAGTTGCAGGGCACTGGGCCCAGATAGGCTCCCAGTGAAACTATATGAGACATACTTGGGACTACTCCATCGCCGTCTGCTGGAAACACTCCAGGAAGTGCGATGGTGTAGACTGCTGTCATGAACTGTGCAAGAGGCCCAGATAGTAATGCTCGCCAAACCGGGCAAAGAACCCCTGGACCCTGGCTCTGTTAGACCCCTATCTATGCTGGGCATCCGTGTTAAAATACTTGCAAAAGCACTTGCAACTAAACTTCGTGGTGTGGCCACCCTCTTGTCACAGTGCAGCTTTATGCCCAGTAGAGGGACCCAGATGAACCTGTGGAGGCTGTCCTATGTGCTGCAATCAGTTTCAAACTGGGAACTGGAGGCAGAGCTGGTCTCACTAGATATCGAGAAAGTGTTTGACACCCCCAACTGGGAGTACCTCTGGGAGGTTCTCAGACGAATGAGGCTGGGACCGATCTTTGTGTCTTGGGTGAGACTGCTCTATGAAGATCAGGAAGCACATGCACGCTCTGGTCCCGTGGTATCGAAGTGCTTCCCTATTGAAAGGGGCACACAACAGGGATGCCCCCTGTCAATGCTCCTATTTGGCTCACCAATGGAAACACTGGAGATCCGCCTCAGCCAAGATATGCTCGAGTGGGGTTTTGAGGTGGGTGGTGTCACTCACATGGTCTTTTTATGCAAATGATGCTCTCGCCTAAGTCACACGCCCAGAGGGCTAATTTGGAAAGTTATTAAGAATTATGTAAGAATTCTGTGCTGTATCTGGCCTTCGGGTCAAAAAATTGAAAACCGTACCATTTCTCTTTCCTGCTTTGGGGCATGCTCCATCGGCTGACCTCCCAGTGACTGAACCCCGATGGGAAAGGGACCACTTCCGCTACCTAGGAATCCAGATGGCGCATACAGCTGAAGCCCGTTACCCACTCAATATAGGTAGGGTCATCAAGAGTCTAGAGGAGTCAATTCGCCTCTGGATACACCTTTCCCTGTTGGTGATGGGCAGAGTCACTTTAAGAAAAATGGTTCTATTACCCTGCTGTTTATATGCTCTACAGAACACCATGTATAATGTCCTGAAATCATCGGTCTTCACCAGATTAAACATTCTCCTGGTGTCCTTGGTATGGTCTGGCAAGAAGAGTAGGTTACAATTGGATAATGAGTTGGGGGGGGGGGCTGGGGCTACCAGACCTTCAACTATACTACTTTGCAGGTTTTCCTGCAGTACACAGCACAGTGGTGTGCAGATGTCCCGAATGAGGAGAAACTCCTTCTGGCGGAATGGGGAACGTGCATGAATATGAAATGGTCTGTGTGAGAAGTTGGCCTGATATGTGATGTCCACTATTCTAGTGGGCACCCTGTATCAGTCCAAACAACCCTTATGGTGATGGTTGTAAAGTCAACCTTATAGACCAACTATCCTAGTGGTAGCATGGACAAAGCAGGAGAAGTGTGGCTCAGGGGTTAGAGGTGGCAGACCCGGAAGCTGAGATCGGCCCTGGACCAGGGTTCAATTCCCTGCCTCGGCGGGTCTTGGGCTAAAAATTCCACGGACTCGATAATTCTCGCTCCGGTGCCTTCTCGACTCACGGGTTCACACTCTGCGACTCTGGGCAATAGCTTGCTTAATCTCCACAACGGCCCCTCGCGGCGGGATGCCTGGCTTTCACCTTGTGGATACCCTGCTGGGGTTATCTCACAGGGGAATACCAGGACGGGTTCCCTAAGCAAGCGCCGGGAAACCCACTGTGGGTAGCTGTGCGCTATATAAGCTCAAATACATATAAGCTCAAATACATTAGGCTAAAACTTCAGAGAGCATGTGAAGCCAGCTGTTTTACCATATGTAACCCCTTTAATACCAAATAAAAGGACACCACACAGGTTATATATAAAATATATATGCATTTATTACTAACACAACCCCTCTGAACTCTTTGTGGTCAGAGGCACAAGCACATAACAAGATACCGTACTTAATTATCATACAATAAGTTGCACAAAATACAGTCGAGCTCTAGGGGCGTTGCAAACCATATACTAAAATAGTGGTATAAGAATCACGTCACGAACAAGGAATAGGCCTAGGGCCCAGGGAATCGCTGGGGCTACACTGTACTACCAAAGGTTAGGAAGCAGGAGGCCCACGGGAAGAGTGTGCAGTGTCTAAACACACGCGCGGGTTCTCATAGGGATACAATGGGAAGGAAAGAATTAGAAACTAGTTGATGTAGGACGCTTCCGGATGGACTAGGATAAAGCTACTTACAACTAGGACACTTGGATAGTCAATACCCACAGGAGCACCGGAGTGCTCGCGTTACCTCACCCACAAGAGCTGGGTGCATAGGCTACACAGGTAAGTCTTGAAACAATAAGCCCAATGGTCCAATTCACCATGGGTCCAGGATTCAATGGTACACAGAAACTTCATACGCCAACTTCGTAAAAACATTCATGTATGATGTGAGTGATTTCCTCTGAAAAAGCAGATTAAGCAGACCTCTGGGCACTCCGTCTTGCTCCTGGCAGGGCAGCCTTACCTGTGTAGCCAGGCTTGGCACCAGGTTTAGGTTGCCATTCCATGTCCTAAAGAAGACTCTCAGCTGAGGCTTCACTCCCTCATTGCATCAGCCGAGTTGAAACGTCAACGCTCTCCACCTGTCAAGACCTGTACCTACCGCCTTTCTGACATTACGCTGAAGGTGCATTAATTGCACAATTGTATATTTAAAGATTACATGTAAATGTTTCACATTGGACAGGTCTACTTCGTCTGGTTTTGATTACTAGTTATGTTATGTTATGTTATGTTATTTTTTTTTTTTGTATAGCGCAACGGTTACTCAAAAAGAGTGTCCCGGCGCTTTAGGTAAGGCGAACAGATTTCAGAATAACACAACACAGATAAAAACAGTTAAGAAGTCAACAGAAAAAAACGGAGCTACTGGCAGACCTATTGAGAAAACAGCCAGGTTTTGAGGCCTCTTCTAAAATCAAGAAGAGTAGTCGCCCCCTGTAAAGGGAGCGGTAATGAATTCCACATCTGTGGAGCCAGCAGACTGAAGGAGCGGCCCCCTAGGCGAGCCCTCTTCACGCGCGGAACAGCCGGAAAAAGTAGAGATTCCGACCTCAACGAGCGAGTAGGGTGGTAAAAGGTCAGTCTCTTTTGAAGATGTTTAGCTCCCACAGCATGGAGCGCTTTATAGGCCAAGGTCAGAGCCTTAAAGGCAATCCGTTTGCGGATGGGTAGCCAGTGTAGCGTCACCAACAACCCAGAGACGCTGGTGCGTCTACTTAGGCCAAAGATGGCCCTGGCCGCCGCGTTCTGTGCAACTTGAAGCCTCTGCAGCAGATACTCTGGCAGGCCCAGGTAAAGAATGTTGGCATAATCCAACCTGGAGCCTATCAGGGCCTGCACCGTCAGCCTCTTGTGCTCCTCGGACAAGAGAGGCAGAAACTTCCGCAACATTTTTAAAAGGCCGAAGCAGGTGCCGGTTACCCCCAGGATCTGGGCTTTCATCGTCAGCCCCTTGTCCATCTTAACCCCCAAGTTTTTAGCCATGGGAGAAGAGCCGGACGGAGGGAACATGTCGATGGGCCACCAGGCCTGCCAGCTGGGCTCCGTATCGCACCCGAAGAAGAGTACCTCCGATAGTAACTCTGAATTGATCTAAACTTTTTGTATCATATTTTCCTGTGACTCACCCTCTCACCACCCTCCACCCTCACTTCCCTATTCCTCCTTTTCTTGCTCGCAACCTATATATTGAAATGAAAATATTTTGCTGAGTAAAATGAATTAAACATTGTTGTTGAAAGCAATTGAATTCGGATGGCGCTATTGTTTTTGTGAGGGGTTTCTACACATGTATTCATGAATGACTATTGAGTATATGTATGTAGAAACGCGTTTGAATATTGATTATTAGTGTTGTAGTACACACGCACAGATTGGACATAATTGAATTCAATTCATGTGAAATTGGTCACGGACCATTTCGTATTCCTGTATTGCACCCAGGTCCGTTTTGACTCTTTGGTTACCCCATTATCTATAATTGGGAACGTGCATGGATCTCCCCCATAGTAAGCATGAGCGAATTTTGCGGATCTCGCGTTCGCGAATTTTGCGGATTTGCGGATTCGCAATCCGCAAAATCCGCGAATTCCCGCGAATTTGCGGATTTTTTTTTTTTTGTGTTCGCCCGTGTTTCTGCCAGTTCGCGAGGGTTTTGTACACTTTCGCAAATTGCGAACTTACCTGTCGGGTCGCAAGTTTCGCGAACTTGTTGTTTCTACGTGTCCAGCCTGTTTGGGACACTCTTCTTCATCACTGCCACTCTCTGTCACCACTGCCACTCTCTGACTACTCATGCCACCCTCTGGCCCACCCATGCCACCCTCTGTTTCATCACCACACCCTCTGGTTGTCCAGTGTACATTATTTTCGGCAAAGCAAAGCACACCTTCCCTGCCTCAAGTGACCTGAATTAATTTGGGGCTGATTAATGTGTCACAGAATATTTTTTTAGCTGGCACCTGCTTCCTTAGTGCGCCCTGATTAGTGATCTTTTGCACTTGCTAAGTGCTTTCATTGTTGCAAAATTAGTTACAACACCTGCCCTGCCCCAACTGACAATAATGAATTAGGGGCTGATTAATGGATTTTCACTTCCAGCCTGGCTCCTGCTTGTCTCCCTTAGCTGTAATTCAGGACCTTTGTGGCATATGTGTAACTATTCTGAGGTTCAGAGCAGGGTCACATAATAGTTTCAACTGGCAACTGAACTCTGGAGGGGCCCCTCAGGAAGCACTACAGGAAATGGCTACTAATGATGAGCCTGAACTTTTGAACCTGGTAAGTAGTTACTTTCAGTTTTGCTAAAATCGTATTTCTGCAATTTTGCACTTATTCGCGGGGCGCGAACTCACGCGAACAGTGCGAGCAGTGCGAGCAAAATCCGCTGCTCGCGGATTTGCGGATTTTGCGGGAGATTCGCAAATCTCGCGGATTGCGGATTTCCCGAAAATCCGCAAAATCCGCGAGCGGAACGGATTTTCCGCCCATGCCTACCCCATAGCCTCATGCTCGGGTGGGGATCCCAAGGGACTGCCCTTCCATAGTCTGACAGGTAGCAGTGGCGTGGGAGCGCCCAGTGATGCAGGTATTGCGTTGGGCGCCCTACGCTATAATGTTTCCCCTTCAATGGCTACGACTCGACCGGAAGATTCAGACCATTTGATGGCTACAGTGTCAGATTGCTAACGCGGGCACTCGAGCAATGCCAGAGGGGCCGGTATCCAAATTACAGCTGTGGGCTGTTTTTTTTTAGCAGCCTGGGGCGGATTTGGGCGGTTTCCGAGTTGTTTGATGGCACCAGCTGCCCAGTGGGTGCCTGAGTGGCCCTCCATTACCTTCTTTTTACCAATGGGAGGGAGGTGTCACTCCCTTTTTAGGTCTCGCTCTGGAGACCTATTGTGATTGAGATGGCTTTCAAGGGAGCTCGCTTGGGCCACACGTCGATTTGGGACTGTGGACGCGCTTTGCTTACGCCTGGTTTGCGTGCCGTAAGGGCACGAGCGCGCGCACACACACACGCGCAGCACACACACAAGCTCACACACGTGCCAAGCCCCCCAATCCCCACTTACCGCATCAGCCGCCTCAGCAGCCACTCCCGACTTCTGCTGCCACCTGCTGCGACTTCTGCTGCCACCTGCTGCCACTCCCGACTTCTGCTGCCACCTGCTGCGACTTCTGCTGCCACCTGCCGCCACTCCTGCTGCCACTGCTCCCGCCTCATGAGAAGCCGTGACCGTGCACATCCCGAAACCGGAAGTTCGGGGGCATGCACGCGGCCTTTCTACTCGCGCTTTTCAAGGGACAGATGCGCCTGGTCTCACCTGTTTGGGCAATTTCTTCCATCCGGTCTGGTTCTAAATCCCTACTCGCTTTGCGCATGGGGTATTCCTGTTTGGCTTTATTTGTTTTTAAACGAAGGGAATGTTTAGGATTTCTGTGTAAATGTATCTTTTCTTCCCAGGGTTCGTTTAGAGCCTTTATGCAACGTGACATATCGCACCATTAGGGTACTGTAGGAAGAGTCCGGGTAAGATGTATTTAATAACATAAACAGTAAATAAGAAATGCCACAACGCTCCCCTTCCCACGAGTGCAGTAGTAGGTGTGGCTCACATAGACCTCATTTGGTTATCGGCATCCCCAAGCACAGTCCTTGTTTAAGTTATTTTTTTTTGTATAGCTCTGACATGTCGGATGAATCCATTTCGCAGTGCTAGCAAGGTGATTGGCATAAGTTCCGTTCAACAAGTGTCCCCCATTATGTTGGTACATGTCGGTCTGCTGCACATGAGTCTCCTACGTGCTCCGAAGAGTCCAGGATCCTGGGATATGGCGGCCGCCTCTCGGTCGGATGCTATGGGCCCTGGCAAGCAGTGAAATCCCCCCGCCGCATCGTCACTTTTTCCCACTATTAAGAGAACCTTCGTTGTGGTGCCACTGCACCATCTGCACGTTTGATAGCCGCGCCCTGTTCCCTGGGACACAAACAGACCTTCATGGAGCCGTTCCTTGGTCCTGGGACTGCGCTCTCGCACTGGTGTTTGCACTTGAGCTTCGTATGCGGAGTGTTCCCCTTCCCCGTGATCCCCCAGTTTCCACGGCCTGCCTCTTTCCCTTACAGTCTGAAAGAACGCGGCGGTTGTGTATCAATCGCAGCATGTTAATTGCATTGCCTCGGGGCGCTTCTAGGCCCATGCATCCTCTCCCATGTCAGTGCACGTGAGCGCCTGCGTCACGGAGGCTCGCCGTCTGTGTCCTTGTCAGCTTGGAAGTCCAAGGTCAGGCAGCATTGCCGCTCGGCAGTCCAGGGATCCCTCCAAGGCCCGGGAAAGCCGGCTGGGACACAACTGCAGGCGGAAGCTCGACTGGCACGTGAACGTGCCCTCCTGGAAGCGGCCCCCGGGCCCGCCTCACCTCGCCCGACCTGAAGCTGGCATGGGCCAGGATCTAGTGGAAATTTCCTAAGAGAGGAGTGTCAAGCACGCACCTTTCTAGCACGCACCTTTCTAGCAGAGATTTGAACATGAAGGAGTCGAAGATGTGGGGCGTTAATTGCTGCCCACTCTGTCGTTGGTCTCTTTGCCGTGGAAACGCATGCGGGGAATGCTCATTATGGACAGGGTGTGACTTTTGGGTTTTCTGTTAAAGGCTGGTTTGGCTCTGGGGGTGATCTGTGGAGGAATGAGGTGGCCTTGGGGATAGATGCATTGGTCGTCATGAATGTGAATGGGTCACAGTTTCTCTAAAGGAGTACAATTCGGCATGCTGAGCCTTGTGCAATTTTTCTAATGCAGGTTTTGCCTGATGTTTGTTTTAATGGGTTTCGGTGTTATGTTATGTTAGAACTGTATTTCTTGAGCGCACGGCTACCCAGAACGGGTGTCCCGGCGCTTTGGCAGAGAGTCCTGAACACAACCAAGAAAAAACCCAGCGGCAGAAACACTGTAGGCCCACTGGTTAGGTGGAGAATAGGAGCGTCTTGAGCTCCTTTCTAAAGGCCAGAAGATTATTAGCCTTGCGGAGTGATAGAGGGAGCTCATTCCACAACCTGGCCGCCATAAACTGGAAAGACCGGCCTCCCATCCGCACGCGTTTGATCACTGGTATCTCCACTTTAGCCAGGTCAGCAGATCTTAAACTCCTCCGAGGAACGTAGCGAACAATCCGCTTCCTGAGGTAAGCTGGGCCGATGCAGTGGAGGGCTTTAAACGCCAACGTAAGGACTTTGAAACTAATTCTGCTGGGAATAGACAGCCAATGCAGTTTTCCACGCAGTAGAGAGGCACTGGCTCTCCGTGGAAGGCCAAAGATGGCTCTGGCCGCCGAGTTTTGGACCACTTGCAATCTGGATACCAGATATTTAGGCAGACCAGCGAAGAGTGCGTTAGCGTAATCTAAACGCGAACCCACGAGTGCTTGCACAATGTTCTTGCGATATTGAAGGGAAAGCAGTGGGAGAAATTTCCTCACCATCCTCAGGATACCAAAACATTTTCCCGCCAGGCCCGTGATGTGGGGACGAAAGGAAAGACTGTCGTCGAATACCACACCCAGATTTTTTACTTGGGCAACTGGTTTCTCAGGGGGGAACATGTCGGAAGGCCACCACGATTTCCAGCCAGGGTCTTCAGCACAGCCAAAAAAGAGCAACTCGGACTTATCCGAGTTACACTTCAGGTTCTGGTGCTGAAACCATGCAAAAACAGCACTTAGGCAGTCTCTGATTCTGTCGCCATTAAAAACCTCTCCCTTCCTGCAGGTGAACAGGAGCTGGGTGTCGTCAGCGTATGAAATGACCCGGGCTCCAAATGCCTCCGCGACCTTCGCCAAAGGGGCCACATAAATGTTAAAAATGGTGGGGCTCAGGATGGATCCTTGAGGCACCCCCACCTCTAGCGAAGGCATTTCCGCGGAGAACGGAGGAGCCCAGATCACCTGCCGACGGTCGGTTAAGAAGGATTGAAACCAGTCCAACACCGTCCCCCGCAGACCGACCTCCCAGAGTCTTCGGAGGAGGCCGGCGTGTGGGACGGTGTCGAATGCCGCCGACAGGTCCAGCAAGACCAACATGGCCTTTCCCCCAAGATCAAGCGTCTCCCTGATGGCGTCGGTCACCTCCACAAGAGCTGTCTCCGTACTATAGTTAGCACGGAAACCAGATTGGGAGTCATGCAGCAGATTGTTATTCTCTATAAAGGTGGTAAGAGTGTGCTGAACATGTTTCTCCGCCACCTTCGCCAGAGCAGGGAGGAGGGAGATTGGTCTATAGTTGGCCCACTGTAAAGGGTCGAGCAGAGGCTTCTTAATGAGCGGGAGAATAAGAGCATGCTTCCATTCTTTAGGGACCACTCCAGAACTCAGAGACATGTTGAGCAAGGGGTTCAGCAAGTTGTTAATAGCTGGTGCCACCGAGCTCAGGCATTTGGCCGGACACGCATCCAAGGGGGATCCAGATTTCAACCGGGAAAGCAGCTCCAGAGAGGACTCGCAGGATAGCGGGGGGAACGTCGAAAGAGTGGGCACCTGCTCGGCTGCAGCGGATGGAAGGACCTTCAGATCACTTTCCACAGCTGCGTCCACTTCCAGGGACTCCACCCGATCGAAAGAGTCTTGAATCCTACGGATCTTGTCAACAAAGAAGTCAGCAAGCTGCTTGATCCACTCCTCAGTATGGGAGTGAACCCTAGCGGCCGCTACCGGTTCTGTGAATTCCTTCACAATTCGGAATAGTTCCCGGCTCGTGTTATCAGCCTGGTCTATTCTATGCTCGAAGTAGATCTTTTTAGCTTCGGCAATCTGTCTGTGGTAAGATTTTATCGCACCCTTGTACTTCAGTTTCTCCTCAGGCGCGTAACTGCGCCGCCAGAGCCTTTCAGACCTTTTGCAGTCCTGGCGTGTTTTCCGCAGAGTAGCGGTAAACCAAGGAGCGGAATCCGGGCAGGGGGCTGTCCTGACCGGTTTCCGAGGGGCGAGCTCCTCAAATCTTGTCCGAAGCCAGTCCTGGACTAGCGGCAGGTCGACTTCTAAGTTCCCAGTCGTAATGCAAGGGTGTGCATGGAGTGCATCAGCGAGCATATCCGCTGACACCAAGTGAAAGGCTCTCGCTTGACGAGACCCATCCTTGTAAGCTCTTTGGCACGTCTGGAGCTCAGCTAACAACACGAAGTTAATTAAATAATGGTCGGACCATAGAACCGGCAAAGGGGAGGACACCTTAATTGGCACAGTGGAAAAGATTAAATCCAATGTATGCCCTTTCACGTGCGTTGGACTATCGATGAAAGAGGTCAGTCCGAGCATCTCGGTAATGTCCCGTAGTTTAGATGCATCGGCGTCAGTTGACAGGTCCATGTGAAGATTTAAGTCGCCCAACAGTACACAGTGTGCCGATCGCACACAGGGTACTGACAGTGCCACCTGTAAATCCTCGAAGAACGAGCCTAAAGGCCCTGGCGGTCTATAGATCAGAATTCCTGTGCAGGTATGTGAAGCCGACAACTGGAGACTAAAGCCCAGAGCTTCACAGCCAGCGATATTATCTACAGTGCTACGGTGCTGGGGAAGAGGTGGTGCTAGCTTTAGGGGCGGGGTTGATAATTTCATTGTTGGGGGTTATAGCATTAATTACAAGTTACTATGTGGGAGTATTTGCATTGATTCGCCCCAGGGCATGGCTGACTGTGCTGTACCAAGGTACCTTTTCTGCTCCATCACACTGAAAGGTACTGAGCAGACCGGCAATGGACCATGGCATCTCGCCCCGTCCTTGCCATCAGACTGATCTGACTGAACACACTCTACCTAGCGTTTGACCCTGTGCACCTCGACTAGATTCCCGCACTGACCATGCCCTGCAGTGCTGCCCCCTAGATATGTAGTCTCCTCGTCCTCTCATGCATCCGTGCCTCTGCCCTAGCAGAAGCACTTCCACTCACACAACACCTGCTCTGATGTCCGGACTTTGGTCTCCAATAACGCAGATAATTCAGGTTACTCTTGTCCATACCCAAATATTAGGACCACTGGCTCTGGAGACTGCCCAGCTTGCTCGCCTCCCAAGAAGATCTTGAAAACAATTATTTTCCAGGAGGCTTTTCCTGATGTCTCCACACAAGATCACAAAGCAGCAGCAGCAGCATAAGACCTTCTGCACGCTTCTATCAGTTTGGCTGCCTTGAGGTGGGAGCATGGCACTCAAGAATCTGAATTCCTTTCCATGACTTGGTGGGTGTTGCAGGGTGATAGTAGGGTGACTTGTGGCCATGATACAAAACACATACATAAACAAATGATGGTACATACAGTCCATTGATTCAAATAATTCCCCAGTGACAATGTCTTCAAGAACCCCCTCATATCCACCCAACTATCCGGTTCTTCAAGTTCTCAAAAGGGTGTGTGTGTTGGGGAAGATGGCTGTTGCTTTACCCAAAGAAACACCAGGTTCTTTTGGTGTTTTTTCAACTTTAACATAAAAGCTTTAAAAAAAAAAAAAGCTCATTTCAATTAATTTTTATCCTGCTACAGTGGTTGTTCCTCTTGTATCAACAAGATTACCATGCATGCCATGGCTTTTTCCACATACCCAAACATGAGTTTGAAAGAGGGTGTATTTTTTACTGCACAAAACCACACCGGTTTACAGTTATTTTGATTGTCTTAATAACTGGTACTCGTCTTAGATCCTTCCCGTCTCATGAAATAATAACCGTGAAAATATATGTTTGTGACTATTTGGAATACATATGTAAGTGCCTCAGTGAAAATAGTTCTCCAAAAATACTTTTTATTGTTTTTCAGGGCTTCTACAGTCTCTTTCGATAAGGGGGACAATATTGATTTCGTTAGTTTAGGTTGCAGACTATTTGGAAAAGGATGCATCTTTTGATAAGTGAATTTCTCTGTTACAGAAACGTACCAAAAGATTGGAGGGGGCAGGGTGGTCCTGAGATCAGTATGTATGGTCCATCTTGCAATAAAATATTGGATCTGCCACACATTCTGTACCCAATGTTCTACTTACAGAATGTTTGTGTTTCCATTCGTGTTTATGAAGGTCTAGGGTCCCCTTTTCGCATAAACACAATGCTGTGTCATTGCCCAAGCGCCACTTGTAATAATTTGAAACATTATTGTTAGTTCAAACATGTTTATCCAATACTGAGTCACTCTTTTCTGCTTCTGAATGTAGGCTACATTTGTAATACATTCGTATGTCCCTTTTGTTTTTGCTTCACTTGTTGTGTGACCCTGGGGGCAGAAGCATCTAGTTCTAATGTACTTGTGCTAACCGCATGGTGAAAGCAGGAGGACCGCACACTAAAACCTTATTTTGAAGATGTTCTCTAAACATGTTGGTGTGCGTCATCCCTTCCTCGATTTGATGATAACTTTTGACCATATAATCCAAATACTTCATCATGGGGTCCATGTAAATATCTTCCAGACCACGATCATCAGTGGAGTTAATGTGATGCACTTGGTTTCCTTCTTCCCGACTCTTCGATCTCCGGTTGGGTGTTGTCAACATCCATGTTCATTCGGGTTGCCCCATGTAGATCATGGCTCTGATGTTTTTCAGTATTTGTATTGGGCTGCTGGGGGTATTCATGAAGAAATTGGGCATGCACCATCGGGCACAGGGCACATAACATAAGTGTACTTGCATGCTTGAGTCGGTTGGTAAGAGGCTGTATTCAGAGGATGCAAAGACAAATGTCAATCACGTTCTGAAGCTTAAAGTTTCAGAAACTGAATGGCAATAGATTTTTTTTTCTTCTTAAATAGCTGTACGCTTCCAAACCTTTGCCTATTGGATTGGTTGGCTCTAGGCTTATTATGCGATACTGAAGAACCTGCTACACCGGTTAGTGACTTGATGCTGCCAAGGCTTTACAGTGACATGTGGTGCTCAACTATGGATGAGGTTGTTCCCATCCTGACCTTCTTTTTTTAAATCACTACGATTCTGATGGACTCTTATCCTGCAGTGCAAAAGTACACCTTTGAAGTTCTTGGCTACAAATGATCAAATTTCGTCCATGCGTTCCTTCAGGTCTTTCCTTCGTGATACAGACTTTCTTCAACTTGATCAGGTTTTCATCATTTCTAGTCTTGATTATGGGAGCCGTGTGCGTACTGTCTACCTTTTTTATGCATTCTTTCTTCACTGAAAGCACCCCCTGCATCTAGGCTAATTTGGGTGACAAGAGATTGAACCACATACCCTGTTGCTTGCACACTAGCGGGGCCTCTCTCTGGCAGCCAGGGCACGATTTAAAGTCTCTTATTTAGCCTGCAATGCCCTACTTTCCAAGACCTCAGTTATTTGGCTACAATACCGGTGATCTCTTATGGGACATATGGGTTGATGAGTAAAGATAAATTACCTTTGGAAATGTCCACATTTTAGCAGTCTTCCATTATTACAATTTCTTTTGCAGAAATTGTGGTTGCCTCCCCCAGTGGTGCTCCTCCAGCCGCCCCATCTACTTTTGTTTCATTAAAAGCACACGTTTCTTATTTAGGTCTCGCTCTGGAGACCTATTGTGATTGAGATGGCTTTCAAGGGAGCTCGCTTGGGCCACGTGCGATTTGGGACTGTGGACGCGCTTTGCTTACGTCTGGTTTGCGTGCCGTAAGGGCACGAGCGCGCGCACACACACACGCGCAGCACACACACAAGCAGACACACGCACACACACACGTGCCAAGCCCCCCAATCCCCACTTACCGCATCAGCCGCCTCAGCAGCCACTCCCGACTTCTGCTGCTACCTGCTGTGACTTCTGCTGCCACCTGCCGCCACTCCTGCTGCCACTGCTCCCGCCTCACGAGAAGCCGTGAGCGTGCACATCTCGAAACCGGAGGTTCGGGGGCATGCACGCTCACGGCTGGTTTTCATTGTTTGCAATGCAAATGAACGAGGCTGTACGCCACAGCGTCGTATCTATGGGAACCGGATGAAGACAAACGTGCATTACTGCCCAAGGGAAGTGGGGTTTTGCTCTCAGCGTGTTACTAAAAGTAGGTGTGTTACGCAATACAGGAAAAGTGATAGTGTATTTGAAGAAAAGTCACTCGGAACTGTTCAACCTCACCGGGCCCCGCCTCCTTTTTTTCCACTCAACCATCATTCACATAATCTAAAGTACTTTTTTTTCCCTTTAGCTAGACGTGTAAACAAATGCAAACTATTTCGCCTGCTGTCGCCGCCAGCTCTGACGTCGCAAGTTTCAGCCAGACTTTTATTGCAGAGTTTCACTCTGAGCTTCTTTGCGAGCAATGGGATGGGGGCGCCCAAACTGGTAAGCAGTGACGACCGAGACATGCTCTAGGCTCCTGGCACATATTCTGTGGTACAGCACGTTCTGACATCCAGCAGACAGGTTAGTTATCGCTTTTGATCTCAGCGTTCCCTCAAGCAAATTTGGTTTCTTTTCAGTGGCGACGATGCTTTGTACAAGTTTCATTTTCGCTGTCACACGAATCCTGCACCGAAAATCACACGAGTTCATTGAAAGTAACATCGGAGTTAGTTTGAAAAGCTGTAGTTTTCATCCTGAGATCATTTGACGCTGGCTGCGCTATCCTGCAAAGTGTACTGATTTAAATCATAATGTTATTGAGAAAGTTGCTGTTATTATGTATTCATTTTACTTTCCTTGAATGGGACCGAAATGAGCATACTTCAGGGAATTCTAAAGTGACACATTTTTTAAGTGTGTGTTATGTCTTAAAATGTGCAAAGATGCTCTTCAGGCAACTGCACGTTACCCCTCATATGATCAAATTGGAAATTCTATTTAAGAGTAATTCTACACAGAACTCTAACACTTAACAGTACTAAATATATCGCAAATGTGTATGCTGTGGATAAGAAGTACTGCCCTTAAATGTATATGTGCGAAAATTCCCATTTTCATCTACCAGGTGTGACGACTCAAGTGGCTACTATCTCCATATCATGGGACTCTTTTGCTTTCTGGTCACAAGTTGGAATTCCCGTGGGTTTATTAAGCTCCTCTCGAAAACGATAAAAGGAGTGCCCTCCAGACGGTTAACAGTGAACATGTTATTCAGCGCGAAGAAACACAAGATGAACATGCTCTACAAATACATGCTTTATGTTTCTTCTGTGTTTCTCTGCATAAATACGTTTACTCTGAATAATATTGTTATTGTTAGTATGGTCATAGATAAATGCACATTCACTTTACCTCCCCGGCCTCCTTTTTAATTCATACATTTTTAATACAGTTCATATTTAGGAAGATTGTTTTGCGCTGGGAAAAACGTGCTGCATCACGGTGTTAGGCATTTCTTCTTTTTAGCCAGGTGTATTCTGTACGGATAATCAGAGCTCTGCAGCAATTGTAGATCTTGTGCTAAACGAGAGTGATTTTCTTTCAAGAGAAAACTTTCCCTGGCTTCAAATTACTGACGATGGTGATTGTAGCACACTTTTTAACATGTATTTTTACTTTTTAAGTATAAATCTAAAAGTCTAAGCAATACATCTGTGGATGTTGGTCAATATAGTACAATTGAGTTCTGTGGCAGTGGAATTTACACGGTAAATAGGATACCAGCATAAACTCCAGCAGGTGTCTAGGTCGGAACTGGACAATAGACCAAGTGCACATCAACAAATTCCTCTTTACACAGATTTTGCTGTGAGTAGGTGTTACTTGTAAAAGTCCTGGTTACTGCTGGAATTCAGGAGTAAACCAGGAGTACTGCAAGAGTAAGTCATAGCAGAATCTTTGTGAATCTGGCATTTAACTTTAAGACTGGATCCTTAGAGTACAACTGTATGCCTATCTTGAGCAAATTGACAACCTTTATAGTCGTAATAGTAAAAATTGCTCATACTTTTCACGGCACAGTCATATTCAGATATGTTCTCAGTTACTGAGAGGCTATTTTCTTTGTCAGAATTCTGTAGTGAGGCTTGTTATATTCTTAAGTTTAGCCAGTGGATAACAGTGAATAAAGTGAACAGCAGAGAAACTGGAAAAAGAAATCCAAATATGAATTAAAAAGATCAGAGAATATTAGCGTGAAACTATCATAACTTACATTGAATTGTTACAACTTTGTCAGCCAGAGGACACAACTCAACTTCTAAACGATGAAGCATTGGCAGTGTTAATAAGAACAACAATTGGCAAAGCCAATATGTCTCGCCTATTCGAGATTTTTGTCAATGTTTATAATAGACATCTTGTACAGCAGCACAGCTGCTGTGTGTCATTGCTGAAAGTAAAAAAAACAACCATTAAAAATGCAATAGGTGTCGCCTTTCATTAAGGTAAAGCCATTTGCTTTGCTATACAATACCATTAGTAAAGCAAATGGCTTTAGCTTAATATAAGGCGAGACCTATTGCATTTTCAATGCTTGTTTTCTATGTTAGATATCAGGCTTCCTGCTTCGTCCAATGGTGTTGTGGAGGGTGCTGAGTGCTTTCCTTATGGTGAATACACTCTTTTGAGCAGGTAGTCGCTCTGATGGAGGTGGAGTTTGTTGACACTCCCTTCCTTTAAATACATTGAATTGCCAAGGAGCCGGTGCTAGGCTTTCATTTTCCAGAATACACGCCCATTCCTTCTGCTCCTAGCATTTTCTCCTCCCTGTTGCGGTACCTACGATTCTTGCTTTTCTTCCCTCCTGCAATATTTGCCTACCTCCTCCCCAGTCTAGACGAGTCATCGTGTTGCCCGCATTATCGGACTCGAAGCCGCTGTTCTGATTCCTTTCTTCGCGACAGAGTTCTGACAGCCCGTGGTGTCATTTTTCCCGCACTCGCGGCCGTGTCCTGTCCTTAGTTAGACGCGGTTGCATTTATTGTTTTAGAACTGCAGTGTTAGATACATTGTAGTCCATTTAGGCGGTCAATGCATAACCGATATTACACGCGCGGTGCGCGTTTCATTTCCTTTCAATTCTGAGAAGCATAGTAGTGCAATTTGTAAACGCGCAGTGCGCGATAGTTTGCCTTTGTGAGAAAGAGTGCCAACCTCATCATCCCGAATTACCTTTGCCGAAAGACCTGGTGATCAACAATGGGGATAGAACAGACAACACTGCCTTAACGAAACACTTGTTCTCCTCCACAGGGCGGGAAGTCAGCGTGGTTTGGCCTGGCAGGACGGGAGAAAAAAAGGTGGCTAGAGGCCGTCTCACCTGAACGGGGGAACAACCTGGAAGAGTAGGAGGAGGAGGAGGAGGAGTGGGAAGTGGATGCCAGGAAAACCAAGGAAGAAATCCGCGAAGAGAGCAGAGAGGAAGTCCCAACAGCGAGCGACTATCGGGGAGCGATGAGGTGCGACAACGGAGAAGACCGCGATACCGGAGGAGACCCAGACGAGTGGTGGGAAGAGTGGTGGACCCCGTAGGAGACACAGGAGCCGCCGCAACTCAGGAGAGTTGCGGTTAGAGACGGTATTTGTCGGGGCACCGGGGGCTGGATGTGGGTGGCGGTTTGAGGAGAAGGTATTTCCCGCCATACCGTTCATTTTACCTTTTTCCTTGCACTACTCGTAACCCCAGCTTCAAGAATGCTCACCCGCACAGTTTCTATTTATATTTCGTTGAGTCCCCTTAATTTCCTTTTCTCACCTGTGTTCGGACCCTACAAAATCCATGCACCTTTCCATCTTTTTTCTTTTCTTTTGTTCCACTCCCCCAACGTTAAGGGGAAAAAGAGAAGGTCACTGAGGGAAGGGTTCGTGCTACCAGCACAGCCTTCTGTAACCCTCTATACCAGGGCACAAGTCCTAAACAAGCATTGGAAATGCAATAGGTCTCGCATTAGAAAAGTTGGAGCTATTGGTCTTGTAAATGACACATATTTTATTTATTTGTTGGTTTTTAAAATAGCTAAATTGATAGCTTTGTCATTTACAACGCCAATAGTTATAACTTTCGCGAATGTGACACCTATAGCATTTGGAATGCAACATGTTTTGTATTTACGTGACATAGATGGCAGCTCTGGTCGTTAGGCCACATCTCTAGAGAGCAGGAGAGTGCAGCAGGTGTGAGAGGGTGAGTGGGTGTGTGAGGGTGTGAGGGTGAGTGAGGGTGAGGGTGTGTGAGGGTGAGGGTGTGGGTGTGTGAGGGTGAGTGAGGGTGTTTGAGGGTGTGTGAGGGTGAGTGAGGGTGTGTGAGGTGGTGAGGGTGAGGGTTAGGGGGTGTGAGGGTGAGAGGGTGACAGAGTGTGTGTGAGGGTGAGGGGATGAGGGTAAGGGTGTGTGAGCGAGAGGGGGTGATGGTGAGAGGGTGCGAGGGTGAGGGTGGGTGAGGGTGTGTGAGGGTGTGTGAGGGTGAGGGGGTGTGAGGCTGAGTGAGGGTGAGAGGGTTGGGAGGGGTGTGAGGGTGAGTGAGGGTGTGTGAGGATGAGGGGGTGAGGATGTGAAGGCGCGTTTGGCAGTGTATGTTTTAACGCTCGGAATATCATAATTAATAGTTATGTTCAAAAAGTTGTCATCTGGAAATATTACGTTTTCCCGTTCAGAACGACGGCAGCCTTGGGCACTATGTATCAGAAGGTTACTCTCGTTAACAAGAGAAACACCGAGCACAGCATCAGTGTTGAAATTGCTGGGGGGTAGGGGGTAAGTGGTGATTTAAAAAAAAATGCGACACGGCGGGCAGGGGAGGGGGCGGAGCGGGGAGACGGAACAGGCGGAGGGAAGGCCAGATAAGGGGAGGGGGGAGGAGAAATGCGACTCGGCGGGCAGGGGAGGGGGCGGAGCGGGGAGAGGGAACAGACGAAGGGAAGACAGATAAGGGGAGGGGGGAGGAGAAATGCGACACGGCGGGCAGGGGAGGGGGCGAGGGGGGAGGAGAAATGCGACGTGCGGATGAGGGAACTGATGTGCACGCGCTTTTAAGCTCAATGCGCATGCGCATTGAGCTTAAAAGTCACGGGCACTGCAAGGAATCGCCACGATTCCTTGCAAGTTGGACAAAGAGTGGATAAGCCCCCATAGTCTCGCTTGCTGGATGTGCATGCGCATCGACAGGCGAGACCTAAAAAAGAAGTGGGGGGGACTCTCCAAGGTAGGCGTGGTCACAGGAAGTGACATCGCGACAGGAAGTGACATCACGACAGGAAGTGACATCACAACAGGAAGTGACATCACATGTAAGGCAGATCTATCATTTGCATATAATGCAAGATTTAACAATTGAAGCTGCTTGGTACTTAAGCCTGTGACTTAAGGTCCCTGTATGGAGGAATTAGCAGCCCAAATGTGGATGAAGTTTGGCGAAGGTGACATGAACACATTTTCAAAACGCTACAGGAAAGTTTGACTGCAAGATTTTGTATACATTACAGGTTCCCAGAGAGGCTGCTACTCACACTCGACAATGACTATTACACACAGTAGGGCTCCATATTCACATTTTCTATCGATGAGTGTTATATGTTATCTCCCCACCTATTGTAAACTAGCGACTCTGTATTAAATAGTTTTGTCCCAGCTGCCTCTCTCTAGCTGTGGCTAGATTTATTTATTTTATTTATAAAGTTTTATATAGCGCGAACTTGATCCCGAAGGATATCAGAACGCTTTACAATTTGCAGCAAAGGTAACAAATCAGAAAATTAGTCTAACATTGGGCATCTTGGCTGAAGACAATGGAGCTGCCGGGGCATTAACTTGGGTCAATGCCTAAATTTTAGATATATTAACTGGCCATTGTATTTATTTTAGCAGATTTATTTATTTCTATTTATTTTAGGAAATGTATTTAGTTTTGGTATATTTTAGTTTGACTTATTTGCCTTCATTTACTTCAGTGCAACAAAATATAAACATTGCTTTACTTTATTTATTTATTTATGTGGTTTATAGAGCGCACAGCTACCCCCGAAGGGGTGTCCCGGCGCTAGAACCTGAGCCTCCAGGGGAGAAGAAGGAGCATAGAGCATGGAGAACAGCAGGGTAAAATCAGAGTCCAGAGAAGAGCCAAGTTTTGAGTTTGGCTCGGAAGATGGGTTCGGAGGGACAGAATCTCAGATCGATTGGCAGAGTGTTCCACAGTTTGAGTTTGAGTTTGAGTTTAAAAGTTCTTCTTAAGCGCACGTATACCAGCGGCTTCTTGGCGCTATAGCTAACGGGGACTGAGGGTGGAGGTAGGGAGGTCAAAGCGGGCAATTAGTCAAAGGACTTAGTGAAAAGATAGGTTTTGAGGCATTTACGGAATTGCGAATAGAGGGGGATGGAGCGAAGTTCAAGTGGAAGGGAATTCCAGAGGGTAGGGGCGAGGACAGAAAATTTAGATCCACCCCACTTCTTTCTCCGGAAACGTGGGATGGTGAGGAGGGACTGGGTGGAGGATCGTAGAGCCCTAGTGGGGACATAGGGGACGATCTCGGAGGAGATGAAAGCTGGCGCCGAACTGGAGCGGGCCAGGAAAGTAATGCATGCGAGCTTGAATTGAATTCTAGCTCGCACGGGGAGCCAGTGCAGTGATTTCAAGAGGGGGGTAGAGTGGTGGAATTTGGGGAGGTTGAAGGCCAGGCGGGCCGCCTGGTTCTGTATTTGTTGAAGGCGGCGTAAGCTGTATGCGGGAATGCCAGCATACAGGGCGTTCCCGTAGTCCAGGCGGGACACCACCATGGCCAGAATGATGAGTTTCAGTGCGGAGAAAGTGAAGAATCGGGACACCCTGCGAATAGTGCGCAGTGAGAGAAAGGAAGAAGAAACCACAGAGCTAACCTGGGAGTGAAGGGTGAGTTGCGAATTGAGTTTAATGCCCACGGTTTTGACTGAGGGAGAAGGAACAGGAGAAGGACCAAGAGAAGGGGGCCAGAAGAGGGGGGACCAGGGGCTGGATGAACCACCCGTCAACACCAGTTCTGTTTTATCGGGGTTGAGTTTGAGATGGTTATGGTTCATCCAGTCCCTGATATGAAGCATGACAGTTTGAAAGTTTAGTGTAGCAGAAGGAGAAGAGAGATTAAAGACCAGCTGGAGGTCATCCGCATAATTAAATACGGTGACCTCCATCTGTTGAAGAGAGAAAATAAGAGGGGCGATATACAGATTAAATAGGAGGGGAGAGAGAGAGGAACCCTGGGGGACCCCGCACTGGACTCTTCGGGTGTCCGCTGTATAGTCACCCAGGCGGACAGTTTTGCCGCAATGACACTGAACCCTCTGCCACCCATTCTAGATAGTCTAAAACGGGGGGAGATCAGGAGGCGGAGGTCATTGGATCTCAAGGATCTGATGGAGCGAGATATAGAGACACGTTTTTTCAGGTAGTTGGGTCCGAGGTCGTTGATGGCTCGGTAGGTAAGGGTAAGGATCTTGAACTGGATACGGCTGGCCACTGGTAGCCAGTGGAGTTCCTTACGATACGCGGATATTGATTGACGGTAGGGAATATTACCAATCAATCTGGCCGACGCATTCTGGACAATCTGAAGCTGGTCTAACAGATACTGGGGGGCACCAGCATAGAGGCTGTTAGCATAGTCCAGGTGGGACGTGATGAGGGCTTGGGTAACTGTACGGCGGGAATCCAGAGGGAGATAGGGGAGAATTTTTTTGATCATGCGCAACTTCAGGAAGCAGGCAGAGGTCACTTTATTGACCTGAGTTTTGCATGAGAGGGAGTCGTCAAACTGAAAACCCAGGTTACGAGCAGAGTGAACGGGAGAGGGAGCGGGATCAAGTGCCGTGGGCCACCACCAAGAGGAGGGGATGGGATCTTTCTGATTGAAAAACAGCACCTCCGTTTTGTCTGCATTTAGTCTGAGGTGGTTATCAGTCATCTATACACTGATGTTGTTGAGGCACTGGTGGAAGTTGGTGAATGCGGAGTCCGAGTATCGTCAGCATAGGAGACCACCCTGACTCCGTAGGACTCCACAACGTCGGCCAGTGGGGCAAGATAGACGTTAAAGAACAGGGGGCTGAGGGCGGAGCCCTGTGGCACACCGCATGACAGGGGTTTTTCCTCCGATTTGAAAGGCCGCAGCAGTACCCTCTGACTTCTTCCCGAAAGGAAGGACTCGATCCAGCTGAAAGCAGTGCCGCCAATGCCTATCTGTTTGAGTCGGTCAAGGAGGATGGGGTGAGAGACCGTATCGAAAGCTGCGGACAGGTCGAGGAGGACCAGCATGGCCTCCTCGCCCCTGTCCACGCATTCCCGAATAGTTTCCGATACTTCCAACAATGCCGTCTCAGTGCTGAATCCAACTCTAAATCCGGATTGTGAGTCGTGCAGTAGAGAGTGGTTTTCCAGATATTCCGTGAGTTGCAACTGCACGGCTTTTTCCAGGACCTTTGCGGGTTTGGGGAGAAGGGAGATGGGGCGGTAGTTGGCGAAAACAGTGGGATCGGCATCCGTCTTTTTTAGGATAGGAATCACCAAGGCCTTCTTCCAAGTGGTAGGGAAGAAGCCATGGTGAAGGGAGGCGTTCCAGATGGAGAGGAAGGAGCAGGCTAGCGAAGGCGCCAGTTCTCCCATGAGTTTCGCAGGGACAGGGTCAGAGGGGGCGCCGGATTTGCAATGGGTAAGTAACCTAATAGCATCGTCCCGGTCGAGTTTATTGAAGGAGAGAAAGGACGGAGAAGCTGGGGGACTAGTGGGGGGAGGCAGGGGGACTAGCCCTTTAGGGAAGGAGACACAGAGTTTGTTTATTTTTTCAAGGAAGTAATCTGAGAGTCCCTCGCATAGAGCCTGACTCGCAGTGTTCTGAGTGGCCCTAGCCGGAGGATTAATGAAGTCTTTGACAATGGTGAAGAGGGTTTTAGACGAGTTTTTGGCATTGGTAATTTGAAAAGAAAAGTGATCTTTCATAGCGATTTTTTTTTGTTTGAGGAATTTTTTCAGGGCAGATCTGTAGGAAAGTTTAGCTTCAGGGTCGTAGTTTAGTCTCCACTTACGTTCGAATGCTTTGCATCTGCTTTTCTCCTCACGGAGGGAGGTAGAGAACCAGGGGGCGGAGGGTCGAGATCTAGTGGAGGTAATGACTTTCTGGGGAGCAATGGAGTCAATAGCATTGACAAGGGCAGCATTTAGCCTAGAAACATTTCCATCAATATCAGAGGAGAGGTGCTCCGTCTGGAAGTGGAATACCGGGTCCAAGGTGGCACATGTGACCTTGTGCCACTTTCTTCCCAACTCCTTCCTAGGGCCCAGGGGGACAGTTTTCCGGCCGAGGGCAAGAGAGAAGGGGATAAGATAGTGGTCGGACCAGGTGAGGGGGAGGGGTGGGAGGACAGTGATAGTCGAAAAATTGGCGAAGATGAGGTCCAAGGTGTGACCAGCCACATGAGTGGGACCGGCGACTAATTGTTTGAGGTTCAGGCTTTCCATAGTTTCCAACAGATTGTTCGCCTTCACGCAGAGAGGATTGTCTACGTGGAGGTTAAAATCACCTAGGACTAGAAAATATTGGTGTTTGAGGGATAGATCAGCCAGTTGGTGGGTGAGGGCAGTGAGAGAAGGGGAGGTGGCGGTAGGGGGGTTATAAACTAATGTGCCAGCCAGTATAACTGCCGCGGAGTCAGATATAGAGAAGTACATGGCTTCAATTATACCAATATTAGTAAGTTTGGTAAAGGTCAGCTGAAGATGGGATTTGAGGATGACGGCTAGTCCGCCTCCAGATTTACCACCAGCCCGGTTCATGCATTTTATATCGTATCCTGGGGGGATGGCCAGATAGATATCCGGAGAGGATATTTTGTATTAATACTGTTTATTTTTGTGATAGTTCCTAAAAAAGGCCCGATTATGACTCATGCATTGTAATGGTTGTTTACCCCTTTACAGGGACTACTTACTATAAAATCGGGGTGGGCCTAGCTTATGATGTCATTTTGTGGGGACCCCTTGAAGAAAGCGGGCAGAACCTTTGCAAAACTTTGTGTCCCCTATCCATTAGTGCAATTATCCAAAAACTGACAGGATTGAGCCTAAATTAAAAATATACTGACATACGTAATGCCAGGTCAGACGTCATCATGGAGTCATGTTTAAATGAACAATCCAGCGCCATACTACACCTCCCCATTCCACAAAATTATACAATTCAGACCGACAACACAAACTAGAAGGGGGCGTTGCTGTCATCATTAAACATTCCATGTGGAAACAGCGACACACGGAAGAACACACAAGGGTACACCATCATACCACTTACATTTTGTAGCCTGGTGTCAATTGTTCAATGCAGGGCTTAATTTGTGCCAGTGCTTAGCGCCAGCACTTAATTGGCAGGGCCGGGTCTAGTGGGACTCTGATTCTACACGCACGAGGCGCACAGTGCATGTAAAATGTTTTAATTTAACTTACAGCACACTTGCTAGTACTAATACTTAATTAACTCCTCAAGTCTTGTGCAGCCGCATCGCATTGTGTTTAGTTTTTCACATCTCAGTTTACCCTTAATTGTTCACGATCACTTGAATAATTAAATATTCTGAGTGGGAGAGCTCTTTGGCAGCACTCTGCCAGGTTTCTCTCTCATCACTCTCATGCTGCTGTGTTAAAGAGCCTCGGTTCTACCGCACAAAGAATTAGGGTGACCAACTGACATTGGTGCAAATTCAGGACGGTGAGTGTAAAAATTCAGGACAAAGGGTCAAAATTCAGGACACAAATTCAGGACAGGAGGTCAAAATTCAGGACAAAACTTCAGGACAATAGGTACGTTTTACAGACACATCAGAGGTCGCGCAATAGTATATAAGTATGCCCAGCCATTTCCAAAAGTATTCAACCATTTGCAAACCTATCCATCATGTATCCTTCCATCTATCATTTCACTCATCCATCCCTTCATCCATCCCCTCATCCATCCTTTCACTCATCCTCCATTATCCATCCATCCATCCACCCTTTCACCCTATCCATCTGTACACTTATCCATCCACTCTTCATCCCATCCATCCATTCACTCATCGACCCTTTCACCAATCCAGCTATCCTTTCACTTACTAATCCTTCCACCCATCCACTCTTTTAGTCATCCATCCATCCTCCCTTTCTCTCTCCATCGACCCTTTCACTTAGCCTTCCTTCCATCTATCCATCCACCCATCCATCCATCTACTCATCCACTCATGAATCCATCCATTGCCCCTATCACTCATCCATCTATCATTTCACTCCTTCACACATCTATTCATCCTTTTGTCCATCTACCCTCCCTTTCACTCACTCATCCATCCTTACACCCACCCTTTCACTCATATGTCCATTCATTCACCCTTGCACTTATCAATCCATCAATCCATCCATCATTTCACTCATCCACCTACCCCCCATCATCCACCCACCATCCACCCACCCACTCATCCATTCTTTCACCCACCCACCATCCAATCCACTGATCCATCCTTTCACCCATCCACCATCCACCCACCCACTCATCCATCCATCCTTTCACCCACCCACTCATCATCCATCCATCCTTTCACCCACCCACTCATCATCCATCCTTTCACCCACTTTACTTATCCATCCATCCCTTCACCCACTCTCCATCCATCCATCCTTTCACCCACCCATCCATCCATCCCTTCACCCACTCTCCATCCATCCTTTCACCCACCCATCATCCATCCATCCATCCATCCATCCATCCATCCATCCATCCATCCATCCATCCATCCATCCATCCATCTGTCCTTCCCCTCATCATCCATCTGTCCTTCCCCTCATCATCCATCCATCCATCCCCTCATCATCCGTCCATCCTTCCCCTCATCATCCGTCCATCCTTTTCCCTCATCATCCATCCATCCTTTTCCCTCATCATCCATCCATCCTTCCCCTCATCATCCATCCTTTTCCCTCATCATCTATCCATCCATCCACCTGTCCTTCCCCTCATCATCCATCCATCCTTCCCCTCATCATCCATCCATCCTTTTCCCTCATCACCCATCCATCCTTTCCCCTCATCATCCATCCATCCTTCCCCTCATCACCCATCCATCCTTTCCCCTCATCATCCATCCATCCATCCTTCCCCTCATCATCCATCCATCCTTTTCCCTCATCATCTATCCATCCATCCATCTGTCCTTCCCCTCATCATCCATCCATCCTTCCCCTCATCATCCATCCATCCTTTTCCCTCATCACCCATCCATCCTTTCCCCTCATCTTCCATCCATCAATCCTTCCCCTCATCATCCATCCATCCTTCCCCTCATCCATCCATCCTTCCCCTCCATCCATCCATCTTTCTCCTCATCCATCATCCTTCCCCTCACCCATCCATCCATCCCATCCATTTATCCTGCCCCCCATCCATCCATCCTCCATCCTTCCCCTCATCCATCCTTCCTTTCATCCATCCTTCCCCTCACCCATCCACCCATCCCATCCATTTATCCTGCCCTTCATCCATTTATCCTTCCCCTCATCCATTTATCCTTCCCCTCATCCATCCATCCTTCCCCTCCATCCCTCATCCTTCCCCTCCATCCCTCATCCTTCCCCTCATCCATCTTTCCCCTCATCAATCATCCAGCTACCCTTCCACCCATACATCCAGCTATTTACATTTTCTCTCCATCCTTCCCCTCACTCATCAATCCGTCTATCCTCTCTCATTATCCATGTATTCAATCTTTCATTCATCCATTCACCCTTTCACTAATTCATCCAGCCATTCACACATCCCTTCACTATCTTACACGCCCACCTTTCCATATTAATTTTGAGCTGAGCCCTTTTGAGAAGAGGCCCATCAAGAACTTCACCCTCGCTGCAGGGGCCGTTCCAGGACTGGGACAGAAGCCACCCAGGGCGAAGACAGGATCCACCACAGGAGGGGGCAAGAGCCATCACAGGCGGGGGTGGACTGGAGCCACAACATGGGGGGACAGGAGCAGGAGTCATCACAGGAGAGGGAACGTGATCCACCAGGGTGGGCACAGGGGTGGGCATGCAGTATTCTAGTATCATCTTGGGCTTCTCGCCCCCTCCTGCACAACGAGAAGACAGGCTCTCTGTCCAAAATGCCATCCCCCACTGTGATATACAGTACTTACAGGAGATACTCCGAGAGAACTGATTGAACTGATTGTCCTCCATACTTTGTTAATCAGTGTGGGTGTGATTGTGCCATTTCTTTATTGTATTACATTATGCATGTTTGAAGAACCGAGGTTTGCTTACAAATTAGTGACATTAATTAAGCTCGGTGAAGAGAAGCAGGTGCTGCCTCGGTGTAATCAGGGGTGGCCGAGTCTAGGATGTTTGGGGCCCTGGGTAGAAATGGAACGTGTGAGCCCCCCTCTAAATAGCAGATACAAGACGCATTCAGGGCTGTTTGCATGTGAAAGGATGCCCCCTGCTCCTGAAGCTGCACCCCCTCCGTCTGTCACCTTCAAGCACCTCAAGGGCTGGAGGTGTGAGGGTTGCCATCCTGCTGTGCCTCTACAGTGCTGCTGGGGGTCTGAGCTTTCATACAGCATCGGAGTCAAGAAGGGAGTTGGGGGCAAGCTGTGCCCGGTTAAAATTACGGACAAATGGTAGGTGCAGGGGCGTGGTGACCACCGGCGTGCTTGGTAACTTCTGGATTCAGCCAGACACTCGCCCACCCGGAAATGCTTTATTTACTTTGTGCGCGCCGCGCTCCCGTTTTTAATGGTGGACGCCGTTTTGATTTAGCAGGGTGGACGGCGTCCACCCTGAAAAACCCTCGGAAATAAGTGGGGGGGATGCCGTCCACCCGCGTGGTACCCCGACTCGTGCCCTGATAAAAAACCACCAAGGTCAAATACAAAAAGGGTATGTCAATACCGGCAAAACATGAGGAAAGACAGACTCTGTTACAAACTCTGAAACGGAGTTATAAATCAAGCGCTTACTCCCAAACATGAAGGGGAAAGAGAAAGGGGTTTCAAGCGCTTCACAACCAAAAGTAGTTTGCCCAGCTTCTGAAGTGAAATGGCAGGAAAAGGCTGTCGGAGGGATGGGCGGAAACAGAAGCGCGGAGGCCGTATAGGGTTGATAATGAGGGTTTTATTGTAAAATAGGTGTAAATAAGGTCACAAAGCAAGAAGAAGGTTAACAGTGTGGCTGCTTCTTTGGTGAGCAGCCATATGTCGGGAGATCTCTGGTTAGTGATGCCTCTTCTCTCTCATCTCTCTGTGGCGGTCCCGAAGGGGCTTACCCCAGAGGCTGTCAAGGCAAAGGAGAAAGAGAGGCAATAAGTATCCCTTTTGTGGTTGCTATTCTACCACCACACCCAGGTGCAATTTGTGGCGTATAGAGCAGGGCACGAGTCGGGGTACCACGCGGGTGGACGGCATCCCCCCACTTATTTCCGAGGGTTTTTCAGGGTGGACGCCGTCCACCCTGCTAAATCAAAACCGCGTCCACCATTAAAAAACGGGAGCGCGGCGCGCACAAAGTAAATAAAGCATTTCCGGGTGGGCGAGTGTCTGCCTGAATCCAGAAGTTACCAAGCACGCTGGTGGTCACCACGCCCCTGCACCTACCATTTGTCCGTAATTTTAACCGGGCACAGCTTGCCCCCACCTCCCTTCTTGACTCCGATGCTGTATGAAAGCTCAGACCCCCAGCAGCACTGTAGAGGCACAGCGGGATGGCAACCCTCACACCTCCAGCCTTGAGGAGCTGTTAAGAGGTGCTTGAAGGTGACAGAGGGAGGGGGTGCAGCTTCAGGAGCAGGGGGCATCCTTTCACATGCAAACAGCCCTGAATGCGTCTTGTATCTGCTATTTAGAGGGGCGCTCACACGTTTCATTTCTACCCAGGGCCCCAAACATCCTAGACTCGGCCACCCCTGATTACACCGAGGCAGCACCTGCTTCTCTTCACCGAGCTTAATTAATGTCACTAATTTGTAAGCAAACCTCGGTTCTTCAAACATGCATAATGTAATACAATAAAGAAATGGCACAATCGCACCCACACTGATTAACAAAGTATGGAGGTCAATCCGTTCAATCAGTTCTCTCGGAGTATCTCCTGTAAGTACTGTATATCACAGTGGGGGATGGCATTTTGGACAGAGAGCCTGTCTTCTCGTTGTGCAGGAGGGGGCGAGAAGCCCAAGATGATATTAGAATACTGCATGCCTACCAGGGCTTTAAGTGGGCCGGGTCTCAAGGGGTCTGAGCACCGGCAGTTTTTTTAATGGGGGCTCTTGCCCCCTCCTGTGGTGGATCCTGTCTCCGCCCTGGGTGGCTTCTGTCCCAGTCCTGGAACGGCCCCTGCAGCGATGGTGAAGTTCTTGATGGGCCTCTTCTCAAAAGGGCTCAGCTCAAAATTAATATGGAAAGGTGGGCGTGTAAGATAGTGAAGGGATGTGTGAATGGCTGGATGAATTAGTGAAAGGGTGAATGGATGAATGAAAGATTGAATACATGGATAATGAGAGAGGATAGATGGATTGATGAGTGAGGGGAAGGATGGAGAGAAAATGTAAATAGCTGGATGTATGGGTGGAAGGGTAGCTGGATGATTGATGAGGGGAAAGATGGATGAGGGGAAGGATGAGGGATGGAGGGGAAGGATGGATGGATAAGGGGAAGGATAAATGGATGAGGGGAAGGATGGATGGATGAAGGGCAGGATAAATGGATGGGATGGATGGATGGGTGAGGGGAAGGATGGATGAAAGGAAGGATGGATGAGGGGAAGGATGGATGAGGGGAAGGATGAAGGATGGATGGATGAGGGGCAGGATAAATGGATGGATGGGTGAGGGGAAGGATGATGGATGAGAAGGATGGATGGATGGATGGAGAGGAAGGATGGATGGATGAGGGGAAGGATGGATGGATGATGAGGGGAAGGATGGATGGATGGATGGATGGATGATGAGGGGAAAGGATGGGTGGGTGATGAGGGAAAAGGGTGGATGGATGATGAGGGGAAGGATGGATGGATGATGAGGGGAAGGACAGATGGATGGATGGATAGATGATGAGGGAAAAGGATGGATGGATGATGAGGGGAAGGATGGATGATGAGGGGAAAGGATGGATGGGTGATGAGGGGATGGATGGATGGATGATGAGGGGAAAGGATGGATGGGTGATGAGGGAAAAGGATGGATGGATGATGAGGGGAAGGATGGATGGATGATGAGGGGAAGGACAGATGGATGGATGGATAGATGATGAGGGAAAAGGATGGATGGATGATGAGGAGAAGGATGGATGGATGGATGATGAGGGAAAAGGATGGATGGATGATGAGGGAAAAGGATGGACGGATGATGAGGGGAAGGATGGATGGATGGTGAGGGGATGGATGGATGGATGATGAGGGGAAGGACAGATGGATGGATGGATGGATGATGGGTGGGTGAAAGGATGGATGGATGGAGAGTGGGTGGATGGATGGATGGGTGGGTGAAATGATGGATGGATGGAGAGTGGGTGAAGGGATGGATGGATGGATAAGTGGGTGGGTGAAAGGATGGATGGATGGATGATGAGTGGGTGGGTGAAAGGATGGATGGATGATAAGTGGGTGGGTGAAAGGATGGATGGATGATGAGTGGGTGGGTGAAAGGATGGATGGATGAGTGGGTGGATGGTGGATGGGTGAAAGGATGGATCAGTGGATTGGATGGTGGGTGGGTGAAAGGATGGATGAGTGGGTGGGTGGATGGTGGGTGGATGATGGGGGGTAGGTGGATGAGTGAAATGATGGATGGATTGATGGATTGATAAGTGCAAGGGTGAATGAATGGACATATGAGTGAAAGGGTGGGTGTAAGGATGGATGAGTGAGTGAAAGGGAGGGTAGATGGACAAAAGGATGAATAGATGTGTGAAGGAGTGAAATGATAGATGGATGAGTGATAGGGGCAATGGATGGATTCATGAGTGGATGAGTAGATGGATGGATGGGTGGGTGGATGGATAGATGGAAGGAAGGCTAAGTGAAAGGGTCGATGGAGAGAGAAAGGGAGGATGGATGGATGACTAAAAGAGTGGATGGGTGGAAGTATTAGTAAGTGAAAGGATGGCTGGATTGGTGAAAGGGTCGATGAGTGAATGGATGGATGGGATGAAGAGTGGATGGATAAGTGTACAGATGGATAGGGTGAAAGGGTGGATGGATGGATGGATAATGGAGGATGAGTGAAAGGATGGATGAGGGGATGGATGAAGGGATGGATGAGTGAAATGATAGATGGAAGGATACATGATGGATAGGTTTGCAAATGGTTGAATACTTTTGGAAATGGCTGGGCATACTTATATACTATTGCGCGACCTCTGATGTGTCTGTAAAACGTACCTATTGTCCTGAAGTTTTGTCCTGAATTTTGACCTCCTGTCCTGAATTTGTGTCCTGAATTTTGACCCTTTGTCCTGAATTTTTACACTCACCGTCTTGAATTTGCACCAATGCCAGTTGGTCACCCTAATTCTTTGTGCGGTAGAACCGAGGCTCTTTAACACAGCAGCATGAGAGTGACGAGAGAGAAACCTGGCAGAGTGCTGCCAAAGAGCTCTCCCACTCAGAATATTTCATTATTCAAGTGATCGTGAACAATTAAGGGTAAACTGAGATGTGAAAAACTAAACACAATGCGATGCGGCTGTACGAGACTTAAGGAGTTAATTAAGTATTAGTACTAGCAAGTGTGCTGTAAGTTAAATTAAAACATTTTACATGCACTGTGCGCCTCGTGCGTGTAGAATCAGAGTCCCACTAGACCCGGCCCTGCCAATTAAGTGCTGGCGCTAAGCACTGGCACAAATTAAGCCCTGCATTGAACAATTGACACCAGGCTACAAAATGTAAGTAGTATGATGGTGTACCCTTGTGTGTTCTTCCGTGTGTCGCTGTTTCCACATGGAATGTTTAATGATGACAGCAACACCCCCTTCTAGTTTGTGTTGTCGGTCTGAATTGTATAATTTTGTGGAATGGGGAGGTGTAGTATGGCGCTGGTTTCTTCATTTAAACATGACTCTATGATGACGTCTGACTTGGCATTACGTATGTCAGTATATTTTGAATTTAGGCTCAATCCTGTCAGTGTTTGGATAATTGCACTAATGGATAGGGGACACAAAGTTTTGCAAAGGTTCTGCCCGCTTTCTTCAAGGGGTCCCCACAAAATGACATCATGAGCTAGGACCACCCCGATTTTATAGTAAGTAGTCTCTGTAAAGGGGGAAACAACCATTACAATGCATGAGTCATAATTGGCCCTTTTTTTAGGAACTATCACAAAAATAAACAGTATTAATACAAAGTAAAGCAATGTTTATATTTTGTTGCACTGAAGTAAATGAAGGCAAATAAGTCAAACTAAAATATACCAAAACTAAATACATTTCCTAAAATAAATAGAAATAAATAAATCTGCTAAAATAAATACAATGGCCAGGTAATATATCTAAAATTTAGGCATTGACCCAAGTTAATGCCCCGGCAGCTCCATTGTCTTCAGCCAAGATTCCCAATGTTAGAATAATGTTCTGATTTGTTACCTTTGCTGCAAATTGTAAAGCGTTCTGATATCCTTCGGGATCAAGTTCGCGCTATATAAAACTTTATAAATAAAATAAATAAATCTAGCCACAGCTAGAGAGAGGCAGCTGGGACAAAACTATTTAATACAGAGTCGCTAGTTTACAATAGGTGGGGAGATAACATATAACACTCATCGATAGAATAACGTGAATATGGAGCCCTACTGTGTGTAATAGTCATTGTCGAGTGTGAGAAGCAGCCTCTCTGGGAACCTGTAATGTATACAAAATCTTGCAGTCAAACTTTCCTGTAGCGTTTTGAAAATGTGTTCTTGTCACCTTCGCCAAACTTCATCCACATTTGGGCTGCTAATTCCTCCATACAGGGACCTTAAGTCACAGGCTTAAGTACCAAGCAGCTTCAATTGTTAAATCTTGCATTATATGCAAATGATAGATCTGCCTTACATGTGATGTCACTTCCTGTTGTGATGTCACTTCCTGTCGTGATGTCACTTCCTGTCGTGATGTCACTTCCTGTGACCACGCCTACCTTGGAGAGTCCCCCCACTTCTTTTTTTAGGACTTGTGCCCTGTTTTTTACCGTTCTGCCTGCCTTGAATAGTAACATAATCCTGTTCCTGCACTGCTGATCATAAAGACATTCCTTTTTGGCACCAGGAGATGTGCAGGGGATAAGGGACCATGTGTTTTCCATAAAGCTTGCACTGAATTGGCTTATGACCTGCATTGTTACCCGGTAGAGGAGGTTTTGCCTAACGTTATCTTTATTGTTTCCCCTGTAGGTTCACCTCTCCTCTTCTCTGGTCATTCTGAGGGAATCAGCTGGTGGATTTGAGGCATATTGTTCTGGCTTCTGATACCCACATCTCCGAGGGTCAGTCTGGGGTGTGTGAGTATCCTGAATCTTCTCACCCATAGCCCGGCTTTAGGAGTATGGGGAAATTCTCGTTGCTCCTGTGGATTGAGCCTGGAGATATACCACAGGTTAGTGGCTTCGGCAACACTCTCGCTGGGCCGCCCATTAATACATGCATATTGAGCGGGGACAGGGGGCCTGAGCAAAAGGGGCCTCACTTGTTTTCAGGTGTGTTTCACCAGTGTAAACTGCATTTTTTTAAACCCCCCCCTTTTTTTTGATCAGATATGTTTTATTGAGTTCCACAAAGCAACAACATACAGCAGGAGAAGACAAAAAGTAAATGCAGTATTGGCAAGGTAACAAAACAAGTGCTGTGGGTGTAGGCTTGTCCCGGTAAAGTCCAGCCGGCGGAGAAACTGTGCACCCATGTGAAGTCATGCGGCAAAAACAAGCCCATCTCCAAGTGCAAGAACTCTTTTCTACCCCCCCCCCCCAAAACTGAGCCCCCCCCTCTCGGATCCCCAGCCAACTCCCCCCCCAACGAAGTCCCCCCCCCCCCCCCTCCCCCCCCTCGGTGTGTTACAAGTAAGCCTAGCGGAGGCCGAGTGAGAGCCGGATCAGACTTTATGTTCAGCTCTGGTCGTCTCCCCGCGGAATTCCTCTGCCAGTTTCAGGACCCTCAGGTATTTCGGGCAGGTGAGCTCCGTGAATTCTTGAGACAATAAAGATAGAAGTGGTTGCCATGTCTCGCGGAAGGCGTCCGAGGCCTGTGTGAGCGAGGCCTGGATCCTCTCCATCCCCATGATATACCATAACCTGTGTAGCCACCCCGTGTGCGTGGGTTTCCTCGGCGTGCCCCATAGCGACAGAATGTGGTATGTCGCCGCCCCCATAGCCAGCCCCATCTGCCGCCCCCGCAATGACCTGAGAGGGAACATGAGTTTATTGGGGAGCCCTAGAATCGCGTATGCTGGGAAGCGTGGGATGTCAGTGTCAAAATAAGTGTCGATGTCCTTTAGCACCACCTCCCAGTACTCCTTAACTGCCTCGCAGTCCCACAATATGTGTAGCATAGTCCCAGTGTGTCCGCACCCCCTCCAGCAAGTGGGATCTCTGCTTGGGTTTCCCTGGTGCAGACGCTCGGGGGTCAGGTGCCAGTAGTAGGCGATTTTCACCGCTGCCTCCCTGCTAGCCGTGTTTCGCGCAGTGTGGTGTGCTCTATGAAATATGTCCCGCCATTCTCTATCTGACAGCAAGCGCCCCAACTCCCGCTCCCACCATTTCTGGCCTGCAGACCTTTCCCCATGAGGGGGTGGGGAGAGCAAGAGGTACAGTTCGGTAATGGACCCAGAGTCTGACCTCTTGGTCACGAGCCACTTCTCGTACGGAGTCATTGGGCGGCCTACTAGCGGGGCCACCCCGGGGTGTGTCAGCCAGTGGCGGAGTTGGAAATACTGGTAGCGGTGGGGCTTGTTGAGGGCGTAGTCTGCCACCACCTCGTCCCACGGGAGGAAGCCATCCGTGTCAAACAAGTGGCCTGCCGAACGACACTCCGACGATCGCCACTGGGGAAACGAGCCTGGCGGTAACCCTGGGGGGAAGGCCGGGTTGTCCAGCAGAGGTGTCATGGGTGATGGGAAAGTCGTGAGGCCCTTCGGGACAGCGGTGGCGTTCCAGACCTGCAGTAGGGTCCTGGTGATAGGGGATTTTCTCAAATATGCCGGCCTGTCCGGGCGCGCCAGAAAGGGGACCCTCCACAGGGACATGCCCGCCATGGCCCTGTCCTGGAATAACCAGTGCTTTTCGGAGGTGGGTCTGGACCACTCCAGCAGATACCGAAGTTGTGCCGCTTGGAAATAGCGCCGCAAGTCCGGGATTCCCAGGCCCCCCTCGGCTGTAACCCGCAGAGCCAGGTCGCGACGGAGTCGGGGTCGCTTGCCCGCCCACACATAGTGGTTCAGGGCGTCTTGGAGCCTCTTGACCATCCCCAGCGGGGGGTGACCGGGAGAGTCTGGAAGAGGTAGAGGATCTTGGGGAGAAGTGTCATTTTAACGGCCGCTATGCGGCCCAGCCAGGACAGCGGCTTTTGCCTCCACCGAGCGATGTCCTCCTGCACCCGGGAGAGGAGTGTGGTGTAGTTAAGGTCGATCGTCTGTGTAGTTGCGGGAGTCAAATCTATCCCCAAGTAAGATACCGTGGTGCTGACTTCCAGCCCCCTATGCGAAGCGCGTGAATGTGAGCTGGCTTGGTGTTGCGCCCTAGTGGGAGGACCACTGATTTCTGTACATTCATTTTAAAACCCGACACCGCGGCAAAGGCCTCCATTTCGGACAGGAAGGCGGGCAGGGAGACCGTGGGGTTGTCCACCGCGACCAAGATGTCGTCCGCGTACAGGCTTATCGTCTGCTCCACTCCCCCGAACCTAACACCGGTGATTGCCCCATTGTCTCGGACCCGCTGAGCGAAGGGCTCGACGTATAGGGCGAATAAGAACGGCGAGAGCGGGCAGCCCTGCCGCATGCCGCGTCGGATATCAAACGGCTTTGAGCTGAGTCCATTCACCTTAATGGACGCTCTGGGTGTCGCGTAGCAGCTCGCTATCCAAGAGCGAAACCGAGGGCCGACCCCAAATTTCGCTAGAGTGTGGTCGAGAAATCGCCAGTCCACCCTGTCAAACGCCTTCTCGGCGTCCACTGAAAGCAGTGCGGCGTCCGAGGCGTTGAAGTGGGCCTTGTCGATGACATGCAATATGCGTTTGGTGTTATCCGCGCATTGGCGGGAAGGGACAAAGCCTGCCTGGTCGGGTTCAATAATGCCCGGGAGGCATGGGCCTAGGCGCGAAGCCAAAATGCTCGTGAAGAGTTTCAGGTCGACATTGAGCAGTGATATCGGCCTATAGGCTGCGCACTTCTTGGGGTCCTTCCCTGGCTTCGGCAAGACCACTACGTCTGCCTCCAATAGCTCTGCCGGGATCGAACCCGGCCCCCCGAAGGAGTTAAAAAGCCTCGTGAGAACCGGCGCCAGGAGGTGGCAAAAGGTTTTATAGAAATCCGCGGAAAAACCGTCTGGGCCTGGAGCCTTCAGGGGTTTAAGTTTGGCAATGGCCGACACCACCTCCTCTAGCCGGATAGGGCTATCCAAGGTGCTGGCGTTGGTCCCATTAAGGGAGGTGACTTCCACGGTCTCAAGGTAGGCCTGTCCGGCCGCACCCTCGATGGCCGGGTCCGCGGCGTAGAGTTGGGCATAAAAGGCGCGGAAAGCCTCGGCTATGCTGGCATCGTCCCGGAACTCCTCGCCGCCTTCCCCCTGTATAACTGGGACCCTGGAGCGGACTGTCTTGGCTTTAAGTGTGCTGGCAAGGAGGCGACCCGTTTTATCGCCACCCACGTAGTACGTGTGGCGGAGGCGAAGCGCTGCATATTCCGCCCTGTCGAGGTCCAGGCTCGCCAGCTGGGCTCTAGCCGCCTTAAGTTGGCGCCAAATGCGAGGGGCTCCCGTGCGGCAGTGGGCCCTTTCCAGCGTTGTTACCTGCTCTTCCAGCACCCTCCGGCGGTCCCTGCGCTCCTTGTTGTCTGCGGCTGCAATCGCTATGATGTCGCCCCTGACCACCGCCTTGAGTGCCCCCCATAGCGTCGCATGGGTTAGCTCCCCAGTGTCATTCACCCCCAAATAATCAGTAATGGTCTGGGAAAGCCTCTGGACCGTCCCCTGTCTGGATAGTAAGCTTTCCCTAAGCCGCCACCGTCCTTTGTGTGGGGGTGTGTGAGGAACGCTCAACTGAAGGACCACCGCGTTGTGGTCCGACAAAGCCGCCGGGGTAGTGTCAATGTCTGTAAGCGTGGGAAGGAGGTCAGTGGAACACAGGAAGTGGTCTATTCTGGCGTAGGTGCGGTGGACTGCGGAATAGAAAGTGTACCCTGGGGCAGTGTGGTGAAATTCCCGCCAAGCATCGACCAACCCCCTGTCTGTGAGCCATTGCCTCCCCGCTGCTGAAAGCGCCCCCGAGTCCCCAAACCTTTTGCCTGATCTGTCCCTCTCATTGTCCATGACCAGGTTTAGGTCTCCCCCGATCAGGACATGCCTCAGGTCGCCCGACAGCGCCTCCGACAGGGCCCCCCGCAGGAAGGCCTCTTGGCGGGCATTAGGCGCGTAGATCGAGCCAAGTGTGAAAGAAAACGTGCCAATGTGAACAGTGTAAGCTAGGAGTCTGCCCTTGATTTCGGCCACCTTACTGCCCACCTGCCCCTTAAAATGCCTAGATACCAGGAGAGCCACCCCCGCTTTCTTCTCGGAAGTCGCCGAGAAAAACTGCTGTGGGAAGGCCCTAGCCTTCATGCGGTGCCAGTCCTTAGCCAACAGGTGCGTTTCTTGCAGCAAGCAGAGCTCAGCCCCGGAATGATTGGGTTGTTAAGCCCCTTCACGTTAAGAGATATGACGCGGATACCATCAACTGCCATGGGAAAGTGTGGAAATGAATCGCAGTAGGACCGGCCCCCTCCCGCCCTCCCCGTACCCTGCAGTCGTTAGTACACCCCGAACACACCGAGTGCCCCCCCCAGCCCCGAACATATCCCCCCCAAACCCAGAACCCCAACCAACAATCCCCAACAAGAACACATTGTCCGGGGCCTATTCGGCAAATGTCCAGGCCCCTGGTGAAGTCTCTGGAAATGGGAAAACGTGGCAATGGCGGACCCGGAGCCCCCCGTCCCGTCCCCCACACAGCGTGCTATGCATTAGTCTACCTTTGTGCACAGGGCTCCTCAAGGCACAGCCGCAGTGTCCGTGGAGACCTTCTGAATCGCCGCTGCATGTTCAGTCGCGACCTCCGTAGGGTCCGGCTTGAATCCTTTCCTGGGGGAGCGGCGGGTCCGCACAGTCTGCCAGCCGTCCGCCTGGGGGCGGGAAGATCGCGCCCGGGAAGGCTCGGGGTCCGCGTCGTCGCTCTGGCCCTCCTCCTCCGCAGTGAGGCCCAGCACTGCACAAGTGTCCCGCAGGGACCGTAGCTGGTGAAGTGTGCCGTTCCACTTAAAAATCAGTCTAAAGGGGTGGCCCCAAGAGTACGGGATACCTTTATCCCGGAGAAAAGTAGTCGCCACCTTGAATGCCAGCCTCTTTTGTAGAGTGATCGCCGACAGGTCCTGGAAAAGCTCGATGGCGTGGTCCCTGAAGTGGAGAGGCTGTTTTTGGCGGGCTGCTTTCAGGATGCGTTCTTTGAGGGGGTAGTCCGGGAGGAAGGCCAGGATGTCGGGTGGGGGGGCCGGCGCCCTGCATGCCAGGCCGACCCGGTGGGCCCTGTCTATGCGTATGTCGAAGCCATCTCCCTCTCCCAGGACCTCCCGGAACAAGTCCCGTAAGTAGGCGGCAATATCGCCTCCCTCTGCCTTAAGTGGTACGTTCCTCACCCTGATGTTATTTCTCCTGGACCGGTTTTCCAGGTCCTCAGCATGGGCCTGGAGCTGCGTCTGTTGGTCGTGGAGCCGGAGGATTTCTTGCTGCAAATGTTCCACCTCCGCGCTCCTAGCCTGGTCGGATGCCTCAACAGCTGCCACCCGTTCACCAATGTCGTCAACATCGCGACGGAGTTCCCTGAATTCCCATGCCATATCTTGCCGGAGGGTCTGAAAGTCCGCTTTAAGGGAGGAGAACAGGTCCTCCATGAAGGCCTTGGTGGCCGGAGCGTCGCCTTCTTCCCGCTCCTTGACTTTAGGCGGGGGGACCGTCCGTTGGCTTGTCCGGGCTCTTGTCCCCTTTGGGGGCCCCCTTCGCTAGCATATCGGGGATAGTCTGGCCCCGCCGGCGGCCGTTATTGGACATCCCGGGGGAGCCCGGGTCGCGCCGTCCACCAGGCCACGTGGAAAATGGCCGCCTAACGGCCGGCGAGCAGCGCCGTCGGTCACGGTCCCAAGGCTCGGGCTGTGTTGAGTGCGGGGCGGAGGAGGCTCGACCGGCCGCCCCCCAAAGGTCGCCCTGAACCGGGGGCTCGCAGTTCCTCACCTCCTTGCTGAGCGAAGGGGGGAAGGCCCAAGCCGGGGCCTCGCGCAGATTATCAGGCCGCCGCTTCTCGCTCCTCCGCCGGGCCGTCCGTGGGGCCCTCTCGGGGCTATCGGCGTGGCCGCTGCTCCCCTTGCTGCTCCCTCGAGCGGGTCACCACTCCCAGCGCCGCTCCGTCGGTCAGGCCTCCACGCCCTCCGGCGCCCGGCGCCGCTCCCGTGGGCCCGGCTCCGCGGCTCTGCGGCTCCGCTCTCGGCTGCTCCGTCTGCACTGGCGCCAAAGGGCCCGGGGCTGCCGCGCGGCCGCGGCGGATGGGTCTGCCCGGGGCTTCCGGGGCCGAGTCAACGGACAGACGGCCGCCTCCCGGGTTCAGCGAGCCTGGGGTGCCTTGGTCACCAAAATTGGGCTAGGTGCTGCAGCGTGGCAACGGGGATCGGGACGAGGAGCTCCGCGAAAACGCGTCCTCTCAGGCCGCCATCTTAGCCACGCCCCCGGCTAACAACCCCCCCCCCTTTTTTTAAATTAAATTTCGCTGAAGCAGTGTTTTGCCGAAAGGTAATATGCAAATGAGGGCCACTTTTTTTTCCAGCATGCCCAGGCCCATTTTTAATCCCACTCCAACCCGGGATGGCTATGACACACTGTGGTTCGAGGGGGGCTGCACCACAGTTGGTGATCTTTACCTCAATGGCACATCCCTTACGCTGTGAGAGGTGCAAGAAATTGTTCAGCTTACACCAAGGCCAGTTTCTGCAATATGCTATGGTATCCCGCACACTCCACATGGTCTGGACTGACTTCCCCACCAAACCTGAAGAATCCCAGACACTGCAGGCCTTGGTGGAAGAAGGATTGACTCTGGGATTAATCTGCTATAATTACAAAGCTCTCAAAGGTGAATGCCGAGTTGACACAGCAATAGTTCAGAACAGGTGGGGACGGACCTACCTGTTCCACTCACAGAGTGTGAGTGGAAGAAGGCGTTTGCTCAGGTCCGAGAAGTGGCTAGTGACGCAAGGTTCGAATTCATCCATTTCTATTTACTACACCAAACTTATATAACCCTGCAACGTTTACATAGAATCAATGCCGCTTGGCTGGATGCTTGTCCTCTGTGTGGTATAGCTCCAGGGTAATTTCACCACATGACATGGTACTGCGGCAGGTTACAAGGCGTCTGGGGAGCGTTCCTTTAGGTCCTGCAGGAGGTCACACAGGATGGAATTGCTGGGCAGAGACCTCCGCTGTGGAGAATTAAGGTGGAGATTGAATGTCTGGCAAACGTCCGGTGAGTGGGTGATCCCAGGTGGGTCTTTGAGTGTCGCTGCTGGTGCGCCGGAGTTTCTGTGTCTGTCATGTTCCCTCTTCCCCTCGGCCTCCCTGTCCTTTTTGCCACACCCAAAGGCATCTTCCTTCCCTGACGCCACAGCTGTGTGATGTTAGTGTAATGCATGGTTTTCTAAGGTCTGTGAGATATTGATGCAGTTAGCTGGTGCCGCTGTGACACTGTTATAGTTTCTCTTGTTGTATAATTTACTTTTACATGTACTAAATTCCATCATACTTCACTATACTAATTTTCAACACTAATCCTTTATGGGTTCCGGAGTAGAGTCCTACTCACTAAGAGAGCGCTTCAACACCCATCAGTGGTAACAGGTGCTACATGAATACAAACCTTTCTTCCCTTTTATCCCTCTGCTATCCTTTTCACTCCAAATAACTGACTAATATTCACCACTCAAATTACTTTCATATTTCACCATACTAATTCACCACTAATCCTTTATGGGTTTCTGGAGTAGCGTGCTTCAACACCCCATCAGGGGTAACAAGCGCTATATAAATACAAACCTTTTTTTCCCTCTTCTATCCTTCTGCTCTCCTTTCGAAACCTAATAACCGACTAACCTATCCACCACTTAAAATGTATTTTCATGTTTCACTATACTAATTCAACACTAATTCTCTATGAGTCCCGGAGTAGCTTGCTTCTCGCCGAAAAAAGCGCTTTGACGCCTTATCAGGGGTAGTAAGCGCTATATAAATGCAATTACAATACAAACAATACAATACTATATATTCCATGTAATTGGGGAAATGTTTGCGGTTATTGTGGTGGTTCTAGAGGGGACACCGGTCTGACTCAATGCAATTGAATGTACTCACACATTGTTCCTCATTTCTGTACCGATTACAATAAAAACATGTATAAAAAAAACTATACATACTGGTGTCATCTTATCACTAAATGGATCAAAAGTACCTAAACCGATTAACTTAGGGAGCCCAAAAGTTGATCTATTGAATATCTGAACTGTATCAACTTCCTACAGCAAATCAGCATTCTTAATAGAGCACCAAAAACAGACTCACTTCAGGAGAACGTACTGCAAATCCACAGAGTGTTCGAACAAACTGATACAAATGGAGAGAACTCTAGGCTAAATGCCACTCAACATGTCAACTGTTCAAGACAGATCAATGAGATTTGGCACCCTAGGTACAGTTGGATAGGTTACAGAGCATCCCTAGCCCACTAACTTGTGGGACAGAACAACAGTCTTCAGAGCACCCTAATTACCCTGCAGCACAACATTATCTGTAGATCAATGTAATCCATTGACTTCTGGGGACAAAATGCAAACCTATAAAGCACCCAGAACTCATTGAATCCTTTTAACAGAAACACTATATAATGAGCAAGACAAATTGATCAACTCGCCTAGGCTGCTCACTGGTCTGTATAGCAGCTGTAACCTGTTATCTGTGGGAACCTATGAGTGGTTTATAAAGCACACCCAACTGTACAAGACAGATGGTTAAATTGGCTTACACCCAATTGGCATATGTAACTTACTTGTAAGTCCCTACTAAAGTGTTACTACCTGTACCCAGGACCTCTAGATTAAATGCTACTAGTGGGCTTCCAGCACCTATTGTGCCACCCACTTAAGTAGCTCTTTAAACCTGTCTCTGGCCTGCTTTGCAGCTGCGTGCGCAGTTCTAAATTGCCATTAAGACTATGTAAAATAAACCTTATGCCAGGCCTAAATTTCTCTTTTTAATACAAATAAGTCACCCCTAGTATAGGCCCTAGACAGTCCATAGTGCAGGGTGCAGTGTATTAAAAAAGTTGGACATGTACTTTTAAGTTTTACATGTCCTGGTAGTGAAAAACTCCTAAAGCATTTTCTAGTACTGTGAGGCCTACCTCTCCCATAGAATAATATTAGGTTACCTTATTACATTTAATAAGTGAAAATATGTGTTTGGGAGCAGGTAATAAAGTCGAGTTTGGTCTCTAAAGAATGGTAATCTAAAACCAGCTTTAATGGTTAAGTTGGATTTCTACTCACAATTCTGAAAATGCCACTTTTAGAAAGTTGTACAAAAGGGGTTAAGTGATGGACGGAGCATCTGAATCAATCAAACACTCACACCCAGTCAAAAGATTTGGGTTTAATCCATCACCGTTCTTTAGCCCACTCCACCACCCCAGTTCAGACATGGCTATATTCAAATCAGTCTGACCCTGTGCCTCATGGGAACAGTCCAACCCGAACTGCCAAGCCATGTCTTCCCTGGACCGGAAACAAGCTTCCGAGGACCGGCTTTTGGCATTCCAGCCGTCTTCAGCCCGGCTTGCTTAAATACAGTGGCAAAGTGAGCAAGGGACTCACGTCTGAGCATACCCTGCCACACTTATGGTGGCCAAAAGCGGCCACCACCCCCTTTTGTACCGCTTTTAGAAAGTTGGCACTTTCTTGTCCACTATTTGGTGCCTGAAACATGTATCCCGTGATTTAGCCCACGGTCTTTGTGTATTGCTCCCAATTAGATACAGGGGGAATAGCTGTTGGCAGGATGGGCCATCTCTGAATTAATAAGGGGAGGAGCTGTCATCTACCACACTTGCACATCACAAAGACTGCCTCAGCACACACACAAAGGGTTTCACACAAATCTATTTTGCCATCAGACAAGCTGGGGCCAGGGCAGGGAGGCAGACCATTCCAAACAGCTCTGAGGGGGAAACCTCTAGAAACGTTTCCAAATTCCAAACTTGCATCCAGTATAAATATTGGACCCTCAGAACTAACTCTTCAGTAACATCTGGACCTATGAAAAAAAGGACTGATGTGCTGCTCTGCTGCCAACAGGACTGCTACTCTTGCCTTAGTGAGAAGGAGTGGACCTACTTCTTGAACCCAGGACCACAAGAGTGACTCCAAGGGCTAGTTGGCTGGGCTCCTGGTCACAGCCTCAGGGACAGAAAAGGTTTCATCTACCTCTCACCAATGGCCTGTACTCTGTATGCTGCCAGTCTTGCCTCCAAGGTGGTGCCACACAGTCCTGGACCCTTGATTATGGGCCTGAAGATGCTCTGCCAGCCCAGCAGTGGTCCTAGCAGAACCGACACAACACAAGGCATTGCCCCACATCTCGAAGCAGGACCTCGTATTGGAGCCCCGCAGATCCTCAGAACTGTTGCTGCACAAATCATCTTGATGCAGGACCTTGCATCGCAACTCATCGTAACCGTTGCTGTGTGATGCATCCTCTACATGAGATATAGCAATGCTCCACAACCCATATTTAAAGAACTTTGGTCAGTGCGCCTTACTTGGTCCCTGTATCTGGCCTCCACTCCAATGTGATCGGCCTGAACTTGTGATTTTGCCCTGCTCTAGCGCAACCCAACAACTTTAGTTAGCGCTTTGTGCTTTTAAACACAATTTCTACCTAAAACTTAAAAATTGCATGTCCCTGGATATACGGATTAGAGTTTTATTGTTTTGGTGTCAAATATTTAAAATTGACTCTATTTTTCTAAATTGGTGTGAGATTGTTTTGGTGTGTTCAGTTTATTACTGTTTGAAGTGATGCATAAATACTGTACACAGTGCCTCTAAGTTTGGCTTGACTGCTTTTGTGCCACGCTACCAGAGCAGAGGCTTAAGCACAGGGTAATTTGGGGTTTGCTTGTGTTTCACCCTAACTAGAATTGTGGTTGCCGCTGAGTATGTTTTACCCTTTATAACCACCTCTTAACTTATTGCGAGCACCACTTCTGAGAAAGAAAATAACAGGAAGTGGGAAGAATTTTCATAACTTTACAAATTAGCCATAACGCAAATACTGCACTGTATTATTTTGTACTGTATTGAAAATGAATAAAAAGATTTGAGAAAAAGAACAAGCTACTTACCTTCGGTAATAATGTATCTGTAAGAGACATGTGTTAGTTGTAGATTTCTTACCTTAGAATTTCCCCCCGGTGTCTGACTGGATCCAGAAAATGTTCTTAGCACTACCCCTGCGCGTCGGTGGGTGGCGTCAGTCGACTGCGCGTCCGTCGGCGTCGTGGCCGCCGGGATGACATCGCGGTGCCTACTTAGATGCCGCCCCAGCGCTCTGACGTCAGTTCTGACATGACTTTCCACGCCAGAAGTGCAGAGCCATGAAAGACACTGGCCACTGGTGCACCACAACTAGGGCCCTGCAAGGGAGTCCCTATCCCTGGAAGTAAGTCCGCATAGTGGGGAGGATGGGCGGGGTGGCAAGGAATCTATAACTAACATATGTTTCTTACATATACATAGTTACCGAAGGTAAGTAACTTGTTCACCTGAAAGAGACAGTTGGTTATAGATTCCTTACCTTAGACTAGATACCCCAGCAACACCAACCCCGGAGGAGGGTTTGCGAACTAAGTTCACACCAGAAACTCCTGGAGGACCAAACGGGCAAAATAGTTATCCCTCCTGACTTGGCTGTCCAGGCAGTAATGTTTGGTGAACTTGTGCAAGGATGCCCAAGTGGCTACCTGACAGATGTCAAGAAGTGGAAATCCACGTGCCAATACAGTGGTTACTGCCATAGCTCTAGTGGATTGAGCACATAGGTTCCCTTTTCGCCAAAGTGTAACAGAACTTTATGCAAAGGACAACCCATCGAGAGATCATACACTTTGAAAAAGGCTGACGTTTCTTGGCACCTCCATAGCCAACGAACAGTTGATCATCCACCCAGAAGTTTTTCATGCGGTCAAGGTAGAAAGACAGTGTACGTTTAGGGTCCAGTGGTGGAGTCTCTACTCCTCTTGGAAGGGTGTGGATGTGGGAAAAAGGTGGGAAAAGTGATCGTTTGTCCTATGTGAAATGGTGTCACCACTTTAGGAAGGAACAAAGGCCTCGTCCTAAGCACCACTTTGTCCAGATTGCCAGAGAAGAAAGGGGGCTTAGAAGATAGAGCTTGAAGATCACTCTCGCTGCGAGAAGAGGTAATGGCAACAAGGAAGGTAGTTTTCAGAGTGAGGAGCCTGATAGGACAGTTGTGAAGGGGCTCGAAGTGAATACACATAAGATAAGTTAAAACAATGTTTAAGTCCCACTGGGGCATTCTGAAGGGGGAAGGAGGGAAGAGCATAGTAAGGCTCTTAAAAAACTCAATTTACAAACATGGGATTTGAATAAAGAAGGCTGATCTGGTAGCTGAAGGAAAGCAGAAATAGCTGCAAGGTAGCCTTTAAGAGTTTTTAGTAACAAAAGAGAGAGTGAGGGAGGTTTACAATAATTTATGTGAGGTGGGAACTCCTGGTCCCCGGGATTAATTACAAAAAACAATGGAGGAGTATCCCCTCGATAGCAGAGAGAAAAAATTCTCTGGGCGTAGGCTTCAGTGCTCAATTCAGCACGATATGCCCCAACCTTTTAGCGGATAATGCATATCCTTATAGAACACCCCTCACTCACCAACCTAGTTGGTGACATGCTTCATCATCGGGGCCCCACCCCATAGGCCGAGTGCCTATAGGGTGTGCTGCGACACCTGACTACAGTGGAGCTGGTTAGTATTTTCTTTTATGTGTGCATTACGATCTACAAAAGTGAGTTAAAAAGGGCCAAAACTACTCACTGCAAGTGTTTATTCTTGAGTGCTTGAACCCTTGTTAAAATTGTGTGGCACCTATGCCTAGTTAGGTAGACTTCGGTGTCAAAAGAAGTGTTTCTTAAAAATAGCTAAGTGTGCTATGTGAGGTGTGATATTTACAATGCTATTGATTAAAAAGGTCTACATGTTTCAACCATTGTATATATTCATTGGTTTTCGTCAGGACCGTGTTATTGAACTGGGTGGTCCACACAGGCTAAGGTGCGTCCTGCCCTAGTCCAAGTTGGAGTGCACAAATTGTGGACTCGTGTAAAATAGTGCGTTTTTCTTTTTAAGAAAAAACCTGTAAGGAAACAGGAAAACAAAAGACAGGAAGGGGTCACATACCGGGGTTGACAATACACATGTACTACATTTAACACATATATTGCTGCTTTTTACCCCATTCGACTCAATAGATGGGGTTATACCAGCGTTTAGAATCAGACAGTGGGATCCATCTATTGCGCCACAGTGCTTCAGTGTTTTACCGGACTGTGCCTATCAGTTGATGGACCAGCGCCAAGAAGGAGGTGTCGAACTGATATTGGCGTCTGGGTATATTTTGTGAAATAAGGGCGGCGTACTATGGGAGAGTGATCTTGGTGGTGTTGCGATGTGGACAGCTGCAAAAAGATTGTGAGCAGTCGTGACGTCGCTGTCAAGAATCGCGACTGATTTATAACTCTTAGTTTACGCGTCGTTGCGGCACTACCGCTTCATGGGCACCAGCGCTTCCAAGACGGCAAGAGTCCGTCTCCTGAAAGTCGAAAAAGAACAGATGCCCAGTTTGGATTTGCTGGCTTGTTTGATAGGTTAAGTATAGCCAGCGGGATCATGTGGCAAAATCATTTCCACATTCAGGTCTGCCCAACGTTACTTACTTGCAGCTTCTGTTCATCAGACGGAAAACCTACTTGGTTCCGGCTGGAGGTGCCCCGAGGAATGACCTGGTTGTTCGTAGATGCCGGTAAAGTAAACCCGATGAATTTCCTGGTTGGGCGTGGCCTCGTCACGTGGTCTAATCACGTGGGTCGTGGTAGGCCAATCGGGTTGTTTGGATGTGGGAACAGAAGGTAGTATCATTCTTCCACGGGGCCCGATTCGAGAACTGTTTACGTTACCATGGAGAGTGCAATGGCCCTTCGCCTTTCAGCAGCATGGAGGTTTTCACACGGGATATTAAAGCGTTGGGAATTTTTTAGAACAGTGGACAGAACCAGGGTTAACAACCACAGGGATTTTTTGCACAATTTTATGTTGATTAATCAGAGTTTGGTACTACTATACAAGTGAAAAAAAGAGGACAGGTCTTTAAGTCATTACACTGTTCCACGGGATATTATCAATCAAGCCTGACTTGTGGGTGGAGAGTCTATAAACCCACCTCTGTTCTTTTTCGAATAGTCGTTGGGTCAGGTTAGCTCCTGGCTTCACCTGTTCAATAATTGTCCATTGAAGGTCATCGGGTGTGTGACCTGCGGACAAAAAATGCTCCGTGAGTCTGGTATTGGTCTTTTTGCACCTGATAGTGCTTCTGTGCTCACCAATTCGTAATTTAATCTTCCTACTCGTCATTCCTACATAATGTAGGTCACAGGGGCATGTAAGTCTGTAAATGACATTTTCACTGTTGCAATTTGTCTGTCCTCTGATTGTCCAGATTTTGTTAGGTTCCAACTGCAAAGTTTTGGTATTCTTGGTGTATGGGCAGACAGTACAACTACCACATTTATAGTGGCCTGTCACTTTTGGTAAACCCCATAAATTGGTTTGTGTTTCTTTTTCTGGGGCCACCTTTATTGGTCTTGTGTTGACTATTCTATCCTTTATGCTCCGTGCTTTTTTAAAGGAGAAAAGGGGTTTCTCCCACCTCAGGTTGCCTGTGTTCAAGATACTCCAGTGTTTTTTTATTATTCCGGAGACATCATTTGAAATGGTAATGTAAGTAGTGACACATGTCAAGGGGATTTCTTCAACTGTTTTGTTTGTATGTTCCAACAGAGCTGCGCGCGGTTGATTCCGCGCACGCTTTTGACTTTTTTGAAGAATTTTGTTTGGTTATCCCCGGTTTCGCAGTTTTTGGGTGAGATCCTGGGCTTGGTTCTTATAATCTCCCAGTTCACTGCAATTTCTGCGGATCCTTAGGTATTGCCCATAAGGTAAGTTCTCACGTAAGGGTCTCGGGTGGAAACTTTCAAATCGCAGTAGGTTATTTTTGGAGGTTGGCTTGTAGTGGGTGACAGTTGTCAGTCTTCCTTCTTTTTTAGTGATCGTTACATCTAGGAAAACCAGGGTATCTGGGTTTTTTTCATAGGTGAACCGTAGGTGCCAGCAAATCCAAACTGGGCATCTGTTCTTTTTCGACTTTCAGGAGACGGACTCTTGCCGTCTTGGAAGCGCTGGTGCCCATGAAGCGGTAGTGCCGCAACGACGCGTAAGCTAATAGTTATATATCGGTCGCGATTCTTGACAGCGACGTCACGACTGCTCACAATCTTTTTGCAGCCGTCCACACCACCAAGATCACTCTCCCATAGTACGCCGCCCTTATTTCACAAAATATACCCTGACGCCAATATCAGTTCGACACCTCCTTCTTGGCGCTGGTCCATCAACTGATAGGCACAGTCCGGTAAAACACTGAAGCACTGTGGCGCAATAGATGGATCCCACTGTCTGATTCTAAACGCTGGTATAACCCCATCTATTGAGTCGAATGGGGTAAAAAGCAGCAATATATGTGTTAAATGTAGTACATGTGTATTGTCAACCCCGGTATGTGACCCCTTCCTGTCTTTTGTTTTCCTGTTTCCTTACAGGTTGTTTCTTAAAAAGAAAAACGCACTATTTTACACGAGTCCACAATTTGTGCACTCCAACTTGGACTAGGGCAGGACGCACCTTAGCGTGTGTGGACCACCCAGTTAAATAATACGGTCCTGACGAAAACCAATGAATATATACAATGGTTGAAACATGTAGACCTTTTTAATCAATAGCATTGTAAATATCACACCTCACATAGCACACTTAGCTATTTTTAAGAAACACTTCTTTTGACACAGAAGTCTACCTAACTAGGCATAGGTGCCACACAATTTTAACAAGGGTTCAAGCACTCAAGAATAAACACTTGCAGTGAGTAGTTTTGGCCCTTTTTAACTCACTTTTGTTGATCGTTATGCACACATAAAAGAAAATACTAACCAGCTCCACTGTAGTCAGGTGTTGCAGCACACCCTATAGGCACTCGGCCTATGGGGTGGGACCCCGATGATGAAGCATGTCACCAACTAGGTTGGTGAGTGAGGGGTCTTCTATAAGGATATGCATTATCCGCTAAAAGGTTGGGGCATATCTTGCTGAATTGAGCACTGAAGCCTACGCCCAGAGAATTTTTTCTCTGCTATCGAGGGGATACTCCTCCATTGTTTTTTGTAACCTTTAAGAGTTCTCAAGGCAGAGCCCTGTTGGGCTAAATAAAGTAGTATTGAAGGACCTCTGAAAGAGGGGCAGACAGTTGATTCCCCCCCTTTGCTGTGCACCATGCCACAAACTTGTTTCATCTACTGGCGTCTACGGTTTTACTGGAGGGACGCCTGGCTGCCAAGATGACGTTACAGACTTCGGGTGAAATGTCAAAAGCTGTCAACTGTAGCCGCCCAATCTCCACACAAGGAGGTGGGGGCTTGACCGGTTTGGGTGAAGAACCATGCTCAGGACTTCTCTGTACCAGACTCTTTGTGCCAAGTCCGGAGCCACAAGAATAACTTGAGCCCAGTTGCACTTGATCTTCTTCAGCACTTGGTGCAGGAGTGGTACAGGCGGAAAGGCGTACAGGAGGCCGCAACACCACTCGCGACAAAAAGCATTGCCGAGCGAGAGCTGCCTTGGAAACTTCAACACGCAGAACTGCTGACTTTGCACATTCTCTTCGGTGGCGAACAGATCTAACAAGGCTCTCCCTACCACTGAAAGAGACCTTGCACCAACTCCGAATGAAGACGCCAATCGTGATCTACCAGGCACTGACGGCTAAGTTTGTCCGCCCTGGCGTTCAGAGAACCTGCCAGGTGTTGAGCCACCAGAGTCATGTCCTGATGTTTCAGCCATGCCCAGAGGCGAAGAGCCTCTTGACATAGGGTCCACGACCCCATCCCGCCCTGTTTGTTGCAGTACCACATGGCGGTTGTATTGTCTGTGAACACCTGCACCACTTTCCCTTTGAGACATGGAAGGAATGGTTTCAGTGTTAGGCGGATCGCCCGGAGCTTCAACAGGTTGATATGGAGCTCGGACTCCGCCGGAGACCAGACGTCTCTCACTCCGCCTCTCGCAGATGGCCACCCCATCCCTGGAGAGAGGCATCTTTCACCACTGTAAAATCTGGTTGGAGAAGGGAGAGGGATCTGCATTGGACCGAAGCTGGGTTCATTAGCCACCACTGCAGTTGTCGCGCAGTTCCCTCCAAGACTGAATGTAGTCGGAAAGATTCCCCTGATGCTGCACCCACTGCAACTGCAGGTCCTACGGCAGAGCCCACATATGCCATCTGGCATGATCCAAATGTAGGATGCAGGAGGCCATGAGGCCAAGCAGCGTCATGGTCATTCTCATCAAAATCCCGATAGAGGCTTAAATCTCGGTATCATAACCCGAATATCCTGGACTCACTGCTCGAAAGGATAGGCCCGAAACTGCATTGTGTCCAAACATCACCGATGAAAGAAAGCATCTGAGAGGGAGTCAGGTGTGGCTTTGGTACGTTGATAGTGAACCCCAGCGAGTGCAGGCGGTATGCCGTGGTCTGGAAGTGGGAGACAACAGCCTGAGGCGAGTCCACCTTCAACAGCCAGTCGTCGAGATAGGGGAAGACTGGAACCCCTGATCTGCGCAGATGAGTTGCGACCACCGCCATCACTTTTGTGAACACCCGAGGGGCACTGGTAAGGCCAAAGGGGGGCAATATGAACTGTAAAGCTCGTGGCCGACTATGAACCGTAGGTAGGGTCTGTGGGCTGGCAGGACGGGAATATGAAAATAGGTGTCCTGCAAGTCCAGCGCCACCATCCAGACTCCAGGGTCGAGGGCAGACGGGACCTGAGCCAACGTGAGCATTTTGAACTTCTCCATCCGGAGGAAGCGGTTGAGGGCCCGCTGGTCTAGAATAGGTCTCAGGCTTTTGTCCTTCTTGGGCACCAGAAAGTAGAGGGAATAGCAACCACAACCTACTTGTATCGCAGGGACCCTTTCAATAGCTCCCTTGGCCAAGAGAGCCGAAACTTCCTGGCAGAGAAGCGCCAAATGTTCCTCCGACATGCGAAAAAAAGTCAGTGGCATGGAGGGAGGGGTAGTCTCGAAGGGGAGGGAGTAGCCCCATCGGCCTATCTGCAAAACCCACATGTAAGACGTGCTCGATTGCCAGTGGGGGAAGTGATGGCAAATCCTGCCTCCCACTGGTCACTGATGGGCCTGAAACATCGGACCAGGAAGCTTTGGAGGCTGCGGAAGGGGGGGAAAGGGTGGACTGGCAGCCGGCTGGGTCCCAGGTCCGCGGGGTCCCAAGTCCGCGGCCATGCAGAGGCTTGGGAGCTTGCATGAACCAGTGGCTAGGCTGGGCCGGACGTGGTTGGGTGCCCCTTCCTTAGCCATGAAAGCGACAAAAAGCAGACTGGAGTGTTCGGGAAGGCACAGCGAGGCCCAAATATCTGGCCTTAGCCAGAGAATCTTTAAAGAGCTCCAGCGCCAGGTCTGCTTTGTCGCCGAAAAGACGATGGCCATCAAAGAGCAGCACCTGCGCAACCGTATACCAGAAAGAGTGAGAGTATTGGCCCAAGAGGCACACAGTATTCACAGACTGCAGTGCTATGCTGGAGGAAGAGAACATGCGCTTCCCAAGTAGATCCGTTTCTTGAATTCCCTATCTGGGGGAGCAGAAGAGAATGCACCTTTGAGGAAGAGGCTTGAACCATCAAGCTCTCAGGGAAAGGATGTTGGGTGAGGAAAACTGGGTCGCACTGGGCCACGCAGTTGCGGCGGTCAATCGTCCTTTCCACAGGAGCCCCCATGCTGGGCTCGGGCTAGGTACTCAGGAGGACGTCAGTCCTTCATTGAAGGGCAGGAGGAGTAAAGAGAAAAATGCCGCAGGCTGAAGCACCTCTGTCAGGAGGTTAGTCCTGACTGCCACCGAAGGGAGCTCAAAACCCAAGACCTCGGCTACCCTCCACACCACCACAGTGTAGGACGCTCCCTCCTCCGTAGTCATGGTAGGGAAAGAAAGCATACCAAGATCTGGATAAGTGTCCAGACCACTGGCGTCACCCAGGTCCTTTCTCCAGTCCAGTTCTTCCAGCTGGTCAGTTAAAGGGTCCAGTGACCCCATCCCAGTCCTCATCACCACCTTCTAGGCAGTAGGGAAAACCAGGGATGAACAGGGGAACAAACATACCCTCCGGTGTCAAATCTGACAAAGGTCGGTCTGGGACCATCTTGGGGAGTGAGGATAGGGCCGGCACTGGGGGGGCACGGCCGGCACCAGGGGCGTCATTGCTGGGATCGGCGCCGGGGAAGGTCAAGTAAGATTGACCGGCGTCGATCCAGGCCTGGATCGGGGGGGGCCTCTAGCGCCAGAACAACTGGCATCGGAGGCCTAGGACCCCCAGCAGCTCCACGGGGCACGAAGGCTGCCCAAAGACGAGGTAGAGGGCCCCATAGAACTTACGCAGTTGGGCTGGAGATGCTCCAGCTCCTGGAAAGGGGGGGGGGGGGGAATGGAGGCTCCCCTGAAGGAGGCACCGGAGACTGAGCCTTAGAGTGACGATGCTCCATGTCCCTCGTCGTACCAGCCAAACAACGGGGCAAAGCAAAGAGCGCCAGTGCTTCTTCGCCTTCTTCTTGTGCTTTGACTTACCCGAAAACCTGAAAGACTTGGAGTGCAACAAGGTTTGGGGTCTCCACGAGTTGCCTCAAGACCTTCCTCTTGACTAAGCCAATCGCCAGGCCTCCAAGAGCTTTCGGAACAACTACCGCAAAGACTCCGGATTCATGGCCCAGCAGTCGGAGCACGACTTTGGGTCGTGGTCGAGCTCCAGACACCAAAGGCACATGAGGCGGGGGTCTGTCACAGATATCAGCTTGTGACAGGCGTCACAAGGCTTGAACCCAGTCCAATGTTGGGACATTCCTCGGGCACCAGGAGTCACAGACTCAAAAAGAAGTTGACAAAATGTCAAAAAAAGTTTAGTCCAAAAGTGATTAAGAGGTACTCTCTCCAAAACTGCGCTATGCTGAAGCTGAAAAAGTAAGAACTGACATCAGCACACAGGGGCGGTGTCTAAGTAGGCATCGCAACGTAATCCCTATGACCACGATGCCGACGACGGACGCTGAGTCAACGGACGCTGAGTCGACCGACGCCACCCACTGACGTGTAGGGGTACTGCTAAGAAAATTCTCTGGATCCAGTCTGACGCCTGGGGGAAATTCCAAGGTAAGGAATCTATAACTAACTGTTTCTTTCAGATGAAAAAAACTTTCAAAGGAGCCCTTCTCTTATATTCTCCACACCCTAACATTTGGTACTGTACAAGCAACAGTGCTCTGAAGAAGCACTCCAATTCTTGATGCTTTCTGGGGCTCTTTCCTATCTCCACCCTTTGGGCCATTTCAGAGCAGGAAATCAAAATGGATTTCTTGGTGCCTTTAAATAAATGTAGCACACACTCCATGCACATCATACTACACATATTTATGCAAAGCTCACACACATACACACAAGTCATTCATGCCCCACCCACATGGATAGAGTGAATACCTGGAGCAGGGGACTGACAGACCAATTTAGAACACAGGACAGGCCAGTAGGCAACTCTCTCTGGAAGGTAAAATATACAAAAAACGGTTCTGTTGTCTGTCGTCTACAGCCCAGTGAGCTCACAGGACTAATTTTTTACATGGGGTCATCAAACTACGGGGCACTGCTCTGGCTCTCATTCTATGTCAAAGGGAGCCTTACGTGGGCACTCATGATTGTTGTATGTGCCAAGGAATGGAGAGAGGACTATTGTTTCTACAATGATGGATGGACTTGGTTAGTATTAAATAGTACAGTGTGGCAGTATGTAAGAGTGATAAAACTTCAGAGGTTATGAGAAGATAGAAATGCGAAGAAATATTGGAGGTCGTGGGGAATGAGAATTGTAGGAGAGTAGGGTCTGCTATCCTATGGTCATCCCAAATTTTTGCTTTTTGCTTCACTGGTTTATGACTTAATGTGGCTGTGGGCCTGCTAATCAGACCCACAGCCTGCTGTTCTCTCTCTAAATTTCTGCCAATGCACTGTAGGTGCATTACGAATTGGAACTGGTTCACCTTTTTGGCCCCTGTAACAGTGTACCCTAGGTACCCAGGGCATAGGTGCATCCAAGGCCTACCAGGGGCTGCAGCATGTATTGTGCCACCCCTGGCCTGGCCTTCATATTTGACACAACTGGCTGATCACTCAGCTGGGGTAAGTTGGTGTAATCACCTCTTACATAGGTATAGTATCCCTATACCTAACCTTAAACTGGACAGATATGTTCCTATCAGCCACTCCTATGGAAGGCATCATCAATCCTGGAGGCAGAGTGCTTGGAAATATGTGAGATGGTGCTCTAGCATGAGCTGAGCCTGTCTGCAGCTGTCGGGAACCACTCCCTTCGCTGTTCCGGGATATTGCCATACCATATACTCTTAAGTGCATTATAATCTTCGAGGTTATATGCTAACTTTGGTTTGGCTTTATCAAAACATGTCGAGTAAGGTGTCATACGATTTGGAATGCTATCCCCTCGACAGTTCTGTCGACGGGGATAGCATCCCACCCTTCTAGAGGGACACGACATGTGTGTAGCCTTAACCCCCGTTAAAGTTAACCAGAGCCTCAGCATCACAAAATGGATGCTGCCACCACAGGCTCAAGTCTGACCTCCTGCTGCTGGGAGTCCTTCCAGCGAGGGAGGCTTGGACAAAGGGTTTCCTGCCTTGGGAGGTGCGAGCACCACCCCAGACAGGATTTTGTGTTTTGGGTAGGACAGGGCTGAATAGATTGAGACATGCCCGGGGCACACAAGGTTTCCCCGTGCATAAGCCAGTCCAAACCGGTCCTGGGACTTTCCAGACCCAGGCCTGGCGAGGAGCTGGACAAAGGAAAGGGGATGTAACTGCCCCCCTTCCTGGTCCCACCCAGAGGAGGGACCTAGCAGGTGAATACAATTTTGGAAAAGATGATGGACAGAGTTTCTGAATGATGCAGAATACTCCTACCCAGTCAAGAGATCGGGGCTTGATCCATCATCGTTTTTTAGCTCACTGCACCATCCCAGCTTCAGAACCTGGCTATATGCAAATTAGTCTGTTCCTGTCCCAGTGCATGATGGGAACAGGGCAAACCAAACTACCAAGCCAATTCTTATACTGGGAAGGAGACAAGCTACCGGGGACCGGTTTCTGGCATTTCAGCCTCGTCGGCCCGGCTTGCTTGAATCCTGATGGTGCAATGAGCTAGGGACTCACGTCTGAGTATACCCTCCCACACATAGTGTGGATAAAATCAATTTTGGAAAAGATGATGGACAGAGTTTCTGAATGATGCAGAATACTCCTACCCAGTCAAGAGATCGGGGCGTAATCCATCATCGTTTTTTAGCTGACTGCACCCTCCCAGCTTCAGAACCTGGCTATATGCAAATTAGTCTGTTCCTGTCCCAGTGCATGATGGGAACACGGCAAACCAAACTACCAAGCCAATTCTTATACTGGGAAGGAGACAAGCTACCGGGGACCGGTTTCTGGCATTTCAGCCTCGTCGGCCCGGCTTGCTTGAATCCTGATGGTGCAATGAGCTAGGGACTCACGTCTGAGTATACCCTCCCACACATAGTGTGGATAAAATCAATTTTGGAAAAGATGATGGACAGAGTTTCTGAATGATGCAGAATACTCCTACCCAGTCAAGAGATCGGGGCTTGATCCATCATCGTTTTTTAGCTCACTGCACCATCCCAGCTTCAGAACCTGGCTATATGCAAATTAGTCTGTTCCTGTCCCAGTGCATGATGGGAACAGGGCAAACCAAACTACCAAGCCAATTCTTATACTGGGAAGGAGACAAGCTACCGGGGACCGGTTTCTGGCATTTCAGCCTCGTCGGCCCGGCTTGCTTGAATCCTGATGGTGCAATGAGCTAGGGACTCACGTCTGAGTATACCCTCCCACACATAGTGTGGATAAAATCAATTAGCAGGTGATCCACCCCTCAGATTGGGAATAAGAGTGGGAGCAGTGCCAGAGCACCTCAGATCATCCTGAATCAACTTTAAACGAAGAAGACGACTGGACTTCGACATTCTGCTGCACAGAAGACTGAAGAGAATCTCCCTTGTGGCCTAGGAGTGGCCACCCTGTGAACACAGGCACCAACCAGCAACTCGACGTCTGCTTTGCCGCCGCCTCCCGCCGGAGCCCGAACCCAGAGCCCAGAGCCTGACAAGACCCAGACTCCCAAACTTCTCACCGCCCGATCCACAGTCCCTGCAAAGAAGGGACCCGTGGAGGCACAGAGTGACGTGGGACTGGACCTCTTGGAAGACACTTGAAAAGCTGACTGCGCAGCATCAGAGGCATCCTCGACGTTGTGCTTTGGGGACTGAGAACCCCCACCACCGAGCAGCCTTTGCACCGAAGATCAGCCCCCCAGCATCTCCACGATCTGCGTGGGGCCCTTTTGCATTGTGCCATTTGACGCGCCATCCCGGCCACTAGCCACGTGGTCAGCGGCCATCTTGGCAACGAAACCGACAAACTACACTGTGGGTCTAGTTGCTCTAGACTTGCCCTCGCTCCTGTAAAAGGGAGCCCTCGCTCTGACCTTGCTGGTCCGAGTGATAAGCCTGTTTCGATTCCTGCGTGGCTTGCATTAGCAAAGGCCTGTTTGCTCCAATCAAGTTGCCAACACCGCCAACAGCGAGAAGCCTGCGTGGGACAGCTTGTGACCGACTCCTGGACGTCCTCGACCCCCGGTGTCCACGTGGCTGCAGAGGGAAGCTACACCTCAACGCCTGTTTGCACCCGACATCGCCTGGTTCCAATCTGGTTCCACGGTAGTCACTGGCTAGTGACTTTTAAAATTGTCCCCTCTGCTTTCAGGTCTTCACATCTTCAGATCCACCCTTGGATCCACCGGAACTCTTCACATCGAGCCGCCTGCAGCATCTTCAGCTCCAAGCACCATCGACCAGCGTGACGAAACCCGACACTACTTCGACCCTATGCACCCGCTTCCTGTGGGTGAGGTAACTCAGCAACGCTGGTGTTCCCACACTGGTATACACCTCTAGGGCTTGTGTCTCAAGTTTCAGCTTTCTAGGTCACTTGGAAGGTTCCTAACTAACTAACTTTCTAACTTTTACGCACCATAGACTTTGTATTGTTGAGTGCGTGCACTTTAAACACTGCACCCGAGTCCCGCGGGCCTTTCCCGACTTAGTCACTGCTAGTCCCGATCAGCTCCAGCGATTCCCAAGGCCCTAGGCCGGTTTCCTTTTAGATTGGTATCTCTTATACCACTTTCTTAGTATATGGTTTAGGTGGCCCCTAGGGCTCATCCATATTGTGCAACTTTTGTGTATTTTAAACTGTGTTTTGTTTAACGCTTGTGCTTCTGTGCTCATAAAGAGTTCAGGGGATATTTGTAGTTAATAAATATATATATATTTTCAATATATATCTGTGTGGTGTCCTTTCATTTGGTATTCAAGGGGGTTTTGTATGGTAATGCAGCTGGCTTCACATGCCTTTCAGAGTTTAGCCTAAGACTGCTTTGTCCACGTTACCACTAGGATAACTGGTCTATAAGGTTGACTTACAACCAATCATCATAAGGGTTGCTTGGCATGGTACAAGGTGATCACTAGAATTAGTGAGCATCATATACCAGGCCAACTTCTCACAAGAATCATATGCTAAAGTTTCCGAATAGAAGAAAGTTAAAAGCTGAGAGGGTTTACCTTGAATTGTCCCACTGTAACAGCATCATAATTCTCCTTGTCGTCGCTGTCCCATGTTCGCTTGCGATAAAGAGGGAACGTTTGGCAGAAATCCTGAAGCCCCATGAATAACGGAACTTCTTCCAAGGAACAGTGATAAACCTATGAGTATGTGTAGAAGTGAAAATCAAAGGTTACAGAAAGGCTAAACAAATGAACTCTTCTTTGATACTAGGTTTTCAAACAACCTCGACCCTCTGTCAGTCAGTCACAAATGTATTGATTGATTTATAAAATTCATCAAACATTTATGCAGTAAACAAAACAGTGTTAAAAATAGAATGTCAAGTATTAAATACTGTCCAAAGTTTGTACAATCAATAAAACAGAAATAAAAGGAACAACCTTCTTCAGGAGCTTGTCAGTGAATAAAACCAAATTAAAAAGAGTATCTTCATAAATTTAGCATCACTGTGCTCTAATGGTAAGCTAAAACCACACTAAAACATTCAAACAAAAACTGATTCTGCCAGTTTGTTGCAAGCAATGTCTATATATATTGAGCCATTTTGTGAAGGCCCGGCGGTATCGATCGTAGAGCATAGACTAAAGCAGTCTGCATATTTACAAATTCTGATTCCAAATTTTTAAAAAATGGAGGGTTATATTATGTTTGCAGCTATGTAGAGTGCACTATCACCTGGTAGGGTATCCTGGCACTGAGCAGGTATGAGTCTAGGAACACTTTGGGCATAGTGCAGCTACTCAAAAAGCCAGGTCTTCAGCTTCTTGCGGATTTAAAGTAGTGAAGAGGAGGCACTTATGTGTAGAGGCAGGTCATTCCATGCTTTAAGAGCAATATAGGAGGGTCAGGAAGGAACAAATGCGAATGTTGAGTATGCTGGGCCAGTGTTATGTAGTTCCTTGAATGTATGAGAGAGGCATTGTATGAGTGAGGAATTGTACTCATTTGGGAATGGGGAACAAGTGGAGCACTTCCAGGTGTGATGTGAAATGAGTACAGGAGGTTGAGAGTGATTCTAGCAGGGGAGTTCTGAATGGTCTGCCGTCTTCTCGTGAGTTTTTTTATTCATCCTGGCATATAGGGTGTGCCCATAGTCCAGTTAGTTTGTGACTAGGGCATGCGTGATCGTTTTCCAGGTGCTGATTGAGAGCCATTTGAAAACCTCCTCAGTATCTTCAAGATATGGAAGCATGAGGTGATGACCAAACTGACCTGTGCAATCATGTTGAGTTTCCGGTCAATATTGATCCAAAAGTTCTTGGTTCGGGTAGTAGGAGTGGGTGTCTGTCCTGGCTCTGTTGGCCACCAGGTGGAGTTCCACCGCGATGTGCTTTTCCCAAAGATTATGATTTTAGTCTTGTCAGGGTTCAGCTTTAGACAGTGGGTCTTAATCTAGTGTGCAATTTCAGTCATGCAGGGAGTGAACTTGATCTGGTTACTGGCTATTTTGTTCGTTAGGGAGAGAATGAGTTGCGTGTCATCAGCATGGGAGAGGACATTGATATTATGAGAGCAGATGATGCTGGCAAGAGGGATTGTGTAAACACTGAAGAGGCTCTGACTCAGAGAGGATCCTTGGGAAACTCCGCAGATGAGGTCACGGCGATTTAGGTATAAGATGCCATCCTGATTGACCTGGACCTTCTAGTCAGGACGGAGCAGATCCATCAGAGTGCATGTCCTTGGATTCCAATGTCATGTAGACGTTGGATGAGAATGGTGCGAGAGACTGCACCAAATGCTGCGCAGAAATCAAGGAGGATGCCACCATGTCTCCCCTGTCAAGAGTTATGTGGATGTTCTCTCTGGCAGTGAACAGGGTCGTTTCCATGCTGTGGTTGGGCCTGAAACCAGACTCAGTGGTGTCAAGTAGTTAGGGAATTGTCTGTTGTATAGCTGCAGCGCTTGAAGAACCTGCGCAAGGGTGAGCATCTTGAACTTCTCTTGCTTCAAAAAGAGGTTCAAGATCCTGAGGTCCAGGATTGGATGAAGCCAGCCATCCTTCTTGGGTATCAAGAAATACCGGGAGTAGCATCTCTGACCTCTTTCCTGCTCTGGAACCACCTCTACCGCACCTTTTCTCAGTAACACCAGTACTTCCTCCTGCAGGAGAAGTAGGTGGTCCTCCGTGCAAAATCCTTGACAAGGAGGGTAATTTGGGGGAAATTCCCGAAAGGGAAGAGCATACCCATTCTCTACAAGATTGAGAACCCAAAGGTCTGATGTGACCGATTCCCAATCTTGTAAAAAAAGAGTAACCCGACCCCCCCATAGGACCAACAAGATCCAGAATGGTGGATCTAGGGCTGCTTTGCTGTGGCAGGAGGGGTGTGGGAAGAGGAAGAGGAGGAGGAGGAAGAGGAGGCTTGACGACCTCGAGCACGGCCCCTGTTTCTGCCCCTGTAGGATTTGTACAGGGAATTCTGCTGCTGCTGCTGTGGCTGTTTGTATGAGTGAAAGGAAGACCTTCCAAAACCTCTGAATCTCTTATTCGAAGAACCTCTGGTTTGCAGACCTAGAGACCTAGCCTTCGCATTACTCTCCTTGAACCTTTCCAAGGCCGCGTCTGCCTTCTTGCCAAACAGACCCGAACCATCAAAAGGGAGATCTATCAAAGTCGCCTGCACATCAAGAGAAAAATCAGAAGTCTTCAGCCAAGCATCCCTCCTGGTGGCAATGGATTAACCCATGACCCTTGCCACAGAGTCAGCCGTATCCAAACCGCTCTGGATTACCTGGCGAGCTGCAGCCTGCGTATCTGTTAGAACCTCACTGAAGTTCTGCCTGTACTCTTCAGGTATCATTGGTACCAATTGCTTTGCAGAGTCCATAGGTGCGTGAATATAATGCCCCAGAAGGCATGTTGCATTCGTAGATTTTAAAGCCATGCTGGCCGATGAGAAAACCTTTTTTGCCAATTGGTCCAATCTCTTTGACTCCCTATCACTTGGTACTTGAGAGAAGGCACCAGTAGACTTCTTGGAGCAGGCTGCCTGAACTACCAGACTCTCAGGAGACTGATGTGGTGACAAAAAGTCCAGATCCCCATGCGCAACCCCATACCTTCTTGCTACAGCCTTTGATACAGCAGGAGACGAAAAGGGCTTATACCACACCTCCATTACTGGCTCAGTAATAGCTTCATTAAATGGCAGCATTGGCTCCACAACCGAAGAGGGAGAATGAAGTATCTCTGTTAAAATATTAGACTTAAACTCTGCAGTAGGCAAATTCAAATCCAAGAGCTCAGCCGCCTTTTTAATGACCATGTGGTACGGTGCGACATCCTTTGATGGGACATCAGGAGTCGAAGAAAGCTCCCACTCCGGAGATAACTTCAGGCCACTTGCCTCTTTAGGCTGTTCAAACAAGTCCTCGGATCCTGCAGTTCTCCTTCCTCCATCTCCTCTGCTCGATACCTTTGCTCCTCCAGTAGCCTTTGAGCCTCCCGCCTAGATCACATCCTCTGGATCGGCGTTGATGGAGCCACAACCAACTCCGGCGGAGCCGGCGCCGTGCCCGGATGGGAGGTACAGCCTGGAATGTACAAGGTCGAGTCGGAATCGTAGCCGGTGAGGATGGTATCGGCGTCGATGACCTCTGAGCCAAGAATTGCCAGGACGGGGGCGCCGGCTGGAAAGGCATAAACGGTGCCTGTGCATAAGTCTGCGGGGCACCCAAATTGTAGGCCATTGGACCCATGGGACCGGATGGTGCTCCAGAGGGGTACATTACTCTTGAAAAGACCTCGTACATCGCATTTAAATAATGCATCTGGTCTTGACCCGGGCCTGGAAACAGTGGGTATGGCCCCAGACACTGCTCCTGTTGTGGTACAATCAGAGTCGGACCAACCAGACCCGAGGGAGGATCCATCGGAGTCGATGACCCTTCAGGCAGTGGAGCCTCCTCCCGAGATGGAGAGTGCGTCGGCGCCAAGGAAGGATTCAAAGCCAGAGCCGGGGAATGCTTCGGAGAAGCCACAGGAGAAGGCTCACTTTGCGACTCCGGATTCGATGCAATAGGCGTAAGAGAGAAATAGTACTTCCGATGTCGACATTTTGGATTTTTCGACTTCGGATCCGACTCTTCCAGAGTGACGCCGCGACCCATGCTTCTTCCTCTTGTGCTTCTTCTTAGATCAAGAAGCATGCCCCGAAGACGACCTCAAAGCCGATCTCGACTTCGAGCGGGACCTCGAACGCCTCCTACCTCTCTTTTCCTTCAGTTTAGCTACAAGCAGCTTCACCTCTTTCTCTCGCAGCGCCTTCGGGTTCATCTTATTACAGCTGGAGCATCCTTGGACGTCGTGGTCCGATTACAGGCACCATTCGCAGTCCTCGTGCGGATCCGTTATCGACACTAACTTTCCACACGCCCCACAGGGCTTGAACACAGATTTCCTCGATGACATATCAACAGGAAACCAGATTTAACATAAACCTAGTCTCAGTAACAAAGTAATCAAACAAGCTACTGAGGATCCCAAGAAAAACAGCTAGCGTCGACGGCGCGGAAAAAGGGAACTGATATCAGTCCGACGGGGTCCTATTATGGATTCAGTGAAGTGAGCGGAGCAGCGCGTGATGCCGTGCTTCTGTGACATCGTCCAAGTCGGCGTGAGGAGCTACGAAAGAATTTCCGAATGTTGCTGATGCAGGGGATATACACAAGGTGAGGAATCCACTGGCAGATGTATCCATCAGAAATGTACTGCCTTAACACCGCTAGGTCTACCGTCAGTAGATAACCTTGTCAAAATAGAATCCAATGCCGCCCCCCTGATTTGTGTTCTGTTCTATGGGCCCCCTCATAGCATGCCTTATTCCCACAATCCTGGGTGAACAGGTAGCTCATTTAACAACCAATCATGTTAAAATCATGCTAATCTGTGATTTTAACTATTGGGCTAACAACACATTAGGCAGCCCTCAATCCGTCGAACTATTCGAGCTACTTACGTGGCTAAATCTTACTTAACAAGTGTGTTCCTCCACACACACCAAAGGGCATACACTTGACCAGGTCTGGACAACTAACCTCATCATGTCTGTCATGTTGGTCACACCTTGCACATGGTCAGATCACTATTTAATTAAATTTACCGCAGCCAAAACCCCAAACCCTGAAGGGGGAACAACAATGAACTGGAACAAAGTCGCCAAAACCCTATTTTTCAACACACTGGCCAACTCAGTTCCGCTCAATCTCCCCTCTATCACCCTTAGCAAAGGAAATGTAACTGCCTGGCTATCAGCAGCCAGCAACACACCCCTCAGGTAAACACACCTTGCCCGTTGTCACGAAGCTCAGAGATTGTTCTCCACCGACTTAAAAGCCAAAAAACTAGTTCTTCCACAACTTCAAAGAAAGTGGAGAGACACAACTACCTATCTGAGGACAACAGGTCTTATTTAGATGCCATGAAAACCAACAAAAAAGCTATTCTGACCACCAAAGCCGCCTACTTCTGCTCTAAAATCAACCAATAAGTCCAAGGAGATCTTTTCAATTGTCAATGAGCTGTCTAACTCTGTAAGAGTTACAATCAAACCCACTGCCTCTCAAACCCTATGTAACTCCCTGAACACCTTCTTCATTGACAACATTGCAAAAATTAAGGCCAGCATTCTGGCATGCCCAACTCCTGAGGCTACCCCTAAACACCAAAAAACCCAGCACCTTCACTCATTTCCCAACAATCAGCAACCAGACATTCTTGGATCTCCTTTCCAAAATAAAATCAGGCTCACCCAGGACTGCTGCACTCCCGACATCTTAAAAGAAATATTTGCTGCTCTTCCCAGTCCAGCTCTATCTCTTCTGAACAAGATGCCTATCCGGATTCCTAAAATAGTCTGAATACCTCGATCCCCATCAAGCAGAGTTTCACCCAGCACACTCCACAGTGCCTGTAAGCCTGACAGTATTGGACAATCTGCGCAGGGATGCGCAATAAGGGCTCCCCGCAGGCCCTTGTCCTGCTTGATCTCTCCGCGGCTTTCGACACGGTTGACTATGGTATACTGAATTAGCAATGCTCTTGCACACACAATTAAAGTGTAACTACAAATATTTCAAATATAGTACGACAATGTCTTGGTGAAAATAAACAGATGCACACAAGAGGAGAAATACCATATCTTCGTTCGAAATCCATAGAATGACCAAAACCTAACTACTGCACTTAACTAAGAGTTGGATCCCTCCCGGTACAGCTTAGTACATACACGTATTAAGTATACTCGTGTGAATATCCGCTATACCTGGCATTTTGAGAATAAACACACAGATGAACCTCTCCTTTGCTCTAGATTCAGAGCTAGGAAATAAGATTCCCGTTTTAGATGTCGTCTACTTCTAAACACGGAACTTTCTACCCAAAGTACAAGTATCTATTATTTTCGACCTACTGATTTGTGGGTCGTACCACGAGCCCTGAAGAGTCGTGTTCACTCAATTTAAACACGACAAAACACGTGTCGGCTGATTGTGGACCATCGCTACGATTGTGAACTGATTAAACAACCTATCCAAAAGAAAAGACACAAAGATCTGCATCTGTTTATTTTCACCAAGACATTGTCGTACTATATTTGAAATATTTGTAGTTACACTTTAATTGTGTGTGCGAGAGCATTGCTAATTTATGTTTGTGAAAGTCTTCTGATTTTCTGTGTGAACGGTTAAGGGCTTCTCCGTTCGCTCTTTACGCACCACTCCCTACCAATTGTTCAGTAACCTTTTAACGTTGAATCGAGGTAGAGCGCCCTCACCTTCTGAAGTTTCTAAAAACCCTCTACAGCTATACTTGACTATGGTATACTGGTTGACCGTGTCAGAGACGCGGGGATCCAGGGCCCTGCCCTGGGCTGGATCAGCTCCTACTTGGGAAATTGCTCCAAGTCGGTGCGGTGCGCATTGCCCAGTATACAGCTCCCAAAATGAGGACCACCTTTGGTGTCCCGCAGGCCTCCTCACTTTCCCCCCCTCCTGTTCAACCTCTACCTCCTCCCACTGATCCGGGCCTTGAGAGAGAAGAAAGTCTGCACTTTCAATTACGCTGATGACTTCCAGCTAATATTCTCCATCAGCAACTCCCCTGAGAAGATCTGTGACTTCCAGTCCACCATGCTATTCATTAGCAGGTGGATGAATAGCAATCACCTAAAACTCAATTCAGACACAACCGAGCTAGTTCTAACAGGGGTATTCACAACCTGTGGAGCTCGCACTCTGGGCCAAAGAAACTGGGCCACCCTCCCTCCCCATCTTCCTCTGTCAAAAGGATCGGGGTAACAATAAATCAGATCCACACCATGAAGTCCCATATTGGGTCAGTGATATCCACTTGTTTTTTCCAATTGAGGAAAATAAGAGATCAGAAGATTTCTCACCCAGGATGCTTTGACCCAGGTGGCTCTGGCCATGGTTATGTCCCATGTAGACTACGCCAACTCGCTATATTTTGGCATCCAACTATACCTAACCAAACGCCTACAACTGGTACAGAACCAAGCAGCAAGACTGATCTTTCAGCACCCTAGGCACCATCATGTCACCCCTCTCATGAGAAAGCTGCACTGGCTCCCCATCTCACAGCGTTGCATCTTCAAGGAATGCTGCCTCCAAATCTCTGAATGGAAGGAGCCCGAAATTCTTGGATAGTCTTATTCAGAGGCACATCCCTATGCGCAACTTGAGCTCGGCCCACAAGCACCTTCTGTCAACCCCGCTTTCAAACTAAAGCAATTAGGTGGTGCTAGGTTTGCCGTCCTAGCTCCCAGACTCTGGGACTCTCTCCCCTCCGAAATCCGATCATGCAACAACCTCCTAAGCTTCAGGGGGCTTTTCAAGACCTGGCTATTTAGACAAGCTTATGAGTAACCCCCTAGAGTTAGGCACCTCTCAGAGTAGTGCCATGAAACCAGCACAGTGTGCGCATCCTTTACTATACATATACACAGACGACAAAGAAGACTTTCAGAACAGCCTGACCAGGAGTAGCGTATACATTGGCCAGGATGTTCTTTCTGGCATGGTATTGAATAGAAGTGAAGAAAAACGTGGATAACAGCATATGTGAACATAATTTGCTCATAACATCTCTTGTGCAAACTCTCCGCACCCCACCCCATCCCTTCTGCAGATCGTTGCAGTGTCTTAGGGACATAAATTGGACTAATCCCATTCCAATCTAGAGTATTTTCCTAATCCTGATCTCTCCCACCTCACCAAGCTGGCTATTGACTACCCTCAGGCTCCTCCGGGACACCTCCGGTTTCCCCCCGATCCGCGTCATGCAGTGTCAAACTCCCGGGAAGGGATTGCATCAGTGGCGCAGATTCCCCCGATTCTGGTTCTGGGTCTTTCATGGATCTGCCAGTGTCTCCGAGGCCCCGGCCCTCTCAACCGATCCGGTCCCCCTTCGAGCAAGACCCTTCACTCACATCCCGCCACATCTATCTAGTTCCTTCTTCCACTCGTTTAGCCAGGATAAAAGGCAGGTCCTGGAACTTGCCATTGGACCACGTTTTGGAGGTGTGGGGGAACAGGCCCAAGAGGCAGCGGGCAGGGGTAGAAGGAACAGACCGCTCACTGATTGTCTCCACTGTTTTCATATCTTTATCCCAGTAATCGTGTACTGTTGGGCATGTCCAGAGCATGTGGAACAACTCCACTCCAAGTTCCCTGCTCCGTGGGAATCCTGTGTCCTCTCTGTGGAAATATTTGTTAATACGCCCCGGGTGAGGTATGCCCTGATGATTCCAACATGTTAAATACCAAACATGACTGGGTTTAGAGTAGCCACTACATCTTGTAATGGCTGATGTCCACTATATGAATTAAAGTGGCTGACCGCAATTACAAAGCCTGGAGAATCGGCTCCGAGGTTTGTAAGGGTGTCCTGCTCATGCAGGGGCACTCTCTTACTTGTAACCAAGCACCCTGCCTTCAGGACTGAAACGCCTGCCATAGGAGTGACTTATAGGTTTTAAGTGCAGTGACTTCAGATATAAGGAAACATATAAATGTTGTGAGAGGTGCAAGCAGCAGCTCACACAGGCTGCAATTGCAGTCCTGTAGTCACAGTTTGAGTGCTTTCGCATGGGTGGCACAATATATGCTGCAGGCAATGGGAGACCCCTGGAGTGCCTATGCCCTGGGTACCTCAGTACCATATACCAGGGACTTACAAGAGTACACCAGTAGCCCCCCGCATGCCTTCAGGACAGCTGCCCAGTGGGAAGGACGACGGGGGCAGAGATCTGGGAGTCGGCCAGCCCCAGCACAGGCGGAGGTGAGGAGAGGGGTTGAGGCCAGGCCCGCAGCGTGCCTACTCTGACACTGGAGAGAGGCTGGGGGACCCGCTACAAGCCCAGGCGGAAGGCGGCGATCTAACGGCACTACCGCGGGGCACAGGGAGAGGCCCGGTATTGTGGTTGCACGCTGAGAGGAGAGGCCTTACCCCCGGTGTGAGCCCAGCAGCAAACAACACAGGCACTTGATTGCTGGCACGAAGAGCCGCTGTCTGGTGCCGCCGGCGCTGCTTGCCACATGAATGAGGGTCATCTGGGGGGACGAAGCTGGGAGACACCCCACATCACGCCTGAAGGGACATTCAGCATTGGAGCAGTGCGCTGCTACCAGAGGGCGCAGGAGGGCAGCGGAGACCACGGAGCTTGACCGGGTGGTGAAGACAGCGGGCCAATACAGAGTGCACCATCAAAGCGCATAACTTGACTGAGGCGGGGCACAGCTGGGCCTGGGCGCCATCTTGTCGCAGGCGCCATTTTGGACATTCCTACACCGAGCGACCCTACCCGTGGGCCGTCTTGGACGCTGCCCCTCATTGCCGTCGCTGCTGAGATCCGGGGCCGCGCCAGAAGCGGTGGTCCGGGTCCTCTGCACGGCCGGAACTGCTGCGTCTCTCTGCGGGTCACTGTCCGAGCCTGCACACCCCCCGGGGAGGCTCAACTATCAGCGTACTAGAGCTGCCCTGGGTGATGGACTGCCCTAGACCTTCCTGGCAACGACGGCTGGCGGTGATGGCCCGGCTCAGTTGGTTCTCTCCTACACCACGCGCACCATTGCCTGAGTTGGTGGGGGGGTTCCCCTTCGATTCATCGCTGGACACCTGACGCCCACGGCGCAACAGCTTGTAATGGGCAGGCTTCGGGACAAATCGCAGTCGAAGCAACAGGTAACGAGCAGCCCAGGCCCTGCGCAGGGGCACATACGGGAAGACATGGAACCAGTGGTCACCCTGGCGGCCAAACTGGACACTGTTGTGGCGGCGGTGGAGCGCAACAGAGCCGCCCTAGCACAAACCAAGACTTCTTTGGAAGCTCGGATAGACAAAGTCGCATCTAACTTCACGCTGCTACATGCGGATCACCGTAAACTGTCAGAGTAAGTTACCACGCAGCGTCAAGCGGTCCAAGAATTGCAGCCTGTGATGCAAAGCCATGCCACAGCATTACAAGACTTGATAGACAGGGTCCACGTGCTGGAAGACCGAGCTGAGGACGCAGAAGGGCGCTCCCGGCGCAACAACGTCCGGGTGGTCGGCCTGCCGGAGGGCGAAGAAGGGAAGGACCCTGAGCGCTACACAGAGGCATGGCTGCGGACACTCATGCCGCTTGAGTTGTTGTCCCCGCACTTTGTGGTGGAGAGGGGGCACAAGGTGCCGGCGCAGGCTCAGCGGCCCGGGACTCAGCCCCGCCTGTTTCTCTTTAAACTCCTCAACTATCGTAACCGGGACATGGTTCTCGGCGAAACTAGGAAGATGAGTGACCTCAAAGTGGGTATAGCCACGTGATGTTCTTACCGGACTACACGGCAACAGTGCAGAATAGGCGAGGCTCGTACCTGGCAGTGAAGAGACAGCTGCGGGAACTGGAGTTGCCTTACTCATTGCTGTTCCCCTCTCGCTTGCGGGTGGTCACTAAGGAGGGCACGCGCTTCTTCGAGGCCCTATCGGAAGTCTAGGACTGGCTGGAAGAGACGGGGCAGTGGACGGGGGCGAGACCTTTGGGCCCGGAAGAGGGTCGGCTGGCAGGAGCAGCGTTGCAGGAGGCGGAGGAGAAAGAAGGGGACCCGACGAGGAGCAGGCCTGGGACAGGCCGCACCCAGCCCCCAGAAGATGCGACAGGAGCGGCAGGAGGTGCTTGAGGCGGTTGCGACACTGGGGGCGGTGAACGTTGCCGGCTGCTCAGACTACCAGACACAGAGTGAACTGGACGCGAGTGGCTCGTCCTCATCATCCACCGTGATGTCAGACGATGTTGGCCTGCCCGTGGTGACGCCCCAGACAGCCAACTACATAATGTGACTAGATAAAGACCTGTGATGGACAGATGTGATTCCTGTGTTCAACATAATATTTGCTGTATCCTTTACGTGCCTGCAGCGCACTGCCAAAAACAGTTACTGTCTCCAATAGCGGGTGCAGACTTGGAATTATGCATCGCTAGCACAACGCAGGTGTGTCTCCAGGCCTCAGTTTAGGGGACGCTCGGCGTCTGGCGCATAGGGTGGTCTCCGTAGGTGGCTCACGCCAGCTCTGGGCGATCCTTAGATTAGTTCTTCCCCAACGCTTCTCAGAAGCTCAGTGGCCCTAGGAAAGGGAGCACCCTGATTTAACTGTTGGCTGCGCGCTTCACCGCAAACACGGCACATTAAGAGGTAGATCCGTTACCTAGTTTGGACGTATGCCCCATTGGGAACTCGCCCATTCAGTTACACTGTTAGTTCTGGTTTCTATGCTTCAGAAGCGGCACTCAGAGTTTCCTCCCGAGAGTCCCTCCCTCGACCCTGCATAGCACCCCCCCTGGCCCCCACCCCTGGAGCGGCTGCACTACAACCCCGCATATGGCGTGCACTAACATCATGACCTGGAACATCCGCGGCATGCACACCCCGTCGCGCCGCTACTCAGTCTCCTCCTATTTGCAGCGTCATAAGGTGGGGATCACGTTCCTGCAGGTGACACACATGTCCCGGATTGAGCTGGATCGACTCCGTAGACGCTGGAGAGGGCAGGTCTATGGTACAACATACTCAGCGCATGCACGTGGCACTTTGATTTGGGTGGGGGCAGGTGTCCCATTTGCATGTGAAGATAATCAGATGGACCTGGAGGGGAGATACTCCCTCGCACGGGGGAGGCTAAATGGACAGGAGGTCCTGCTGGGATCCATATATGCCCCTAATACGGATCAGCCCGCTTTCTTGGCAAACCTAAACCACATTCTTCATCGGTATATGGGCCTCCCTTGGCTGCTGGGCGGGGACTTCAACATGGTTCTTGACACTCACTTAGACCGTTCCTTCCCACCCCTTCGTGCGGCGGCCACAGCATCGGCGGTGCAGGCTCTACGAGACTGGCTATCGCACTGGGGAACACATGATCTTTGGCGCGTGCAGCATCCTACAGACAAAACCTACTCATACTACTCGCCAGTCCATGACCTCCATGTCCGCTTGGACCGTATAATAGGCTCCCAGTCCCTGCTCCTGGCTAGATCAGAATACCTATGTAGAACGCACTAAGATCACAACCCCTTATGGCTCCAACTTAGCTGGAAGGTGGACCGACCACCGGTGCCCACATGGCGGCTACAGCTAGCCGCGCTGGAGGAAGCCGAGTTTAGATCCTCGCTGGGCACGGCCATCCTAACCTATTTTGAGGAGAACGCGGAGACGGCTAGCGATCCTACGGTGGAATGGGATGCGCACAATGCGTCCATTCGTGGGCATTGCACAGGTGCCACGTGTAACATCAGTGCAACAGTGTCCGCTTCCCTGACACGAATAGAGACTGAGCTCCTGCGTTATGAGAGGGAGGGAGAGGGGACTGGCAGGCACTCGGCCGAGCTTAGTGACCTCCGAGGTGAGCACGCGGTACTTATCAAAAGGCTGAGATGTCATAATTATGCGGCGCATACGGCAAGACGCATTCCAAGGCAGATAGAGCTGGACGCCTATTGGCCTGGCTGATCCAAAAGACGGACCGCAGCCCCCCAATCTGTGCCATCCGCACGGAGGGAGGGGCAGTGGTATACACACAGCGTGAAATACACTGGGCGCTGACTGACCACTAAAACCATTAAAATCTGGTTTGCCCGCAGACCCCTGCCCTGCTAGGGTCCTGAGTGGTGTGGCGGAGATAGTCTTTCCGGTGGTCGTTAGGCTGGTCAATAACTCACTGCACTCGGGAAGAGTGCCCCTGCAATGGAAACACTCTAAACTCCTCCCTCTCCTTAAGAAACCTTCAGCTGATTCCACACTCCTCTCCAACTATCGCCCTATCTCCCTTCTTCCAGCCTTAGCCAAGGTGTGTGAAAAAGTGGTTTTTAAACAACTGGAGAGGTTTGTGGAATCCTCGGGTGCTCTTCACCCGGCGCAATCCAGGTTTAGGACATATTTTAGCACCGAGACAGCGCTAGTGGAGATTACGGAGGCCATTAGGGAGTGCCTGGATGTGGGCGGCAGGGCGGCTCTGATTTTGCTCGACCTCTCTGCCGCCTTCGATGCGGTACCCCACCGCCAGCTCCTCTCACGCCTGTCCGATATTGGCATTTCTGGCATGGTTTGGGAATGGGTTAAATCCTTCTTGGATAACCGTATCCAACAGGTGTGGATGCCCCCCTTCTCTTCAACAGATAGAGTGACCACCGGTGTTCTTCAGGGTCCACATTAAGGCCTCTTTTGTTCAATGTCTACCTTACTCCCCTGATCTATTTGGCGGAGAAGCTGGGTGCTAAAATTATGGCCTATGCCGATGACACCCAGCTTCTCTTCACGTGGAAGGGTGATGACCTTCAGATTGAGATGGCCCATCGGTGTCTCTCATCGGTGTTTTCGTGGCTAGCTCAGGCTAGCCTGAAATGCAACGAAGAGAAATCGGAGGTGCTTCTCTATGGTCACTTCCCTCCTGCTTTCAGAGAGTCCCTCTGGCCTACGGGCGACTGTGGAGTGACTAAGAATCTGGGAGTTTGGTTTGGAGACGATCTAGGCTTCCATGAGCAGATCAAGAAACTGTCAGGGGTTTGCTTTGGCACACTCAAGGCCCTGCGAAGATACTTTCCCCTGCTTCCCCGCTCTGCTAGGGAGACGGTGGCCAGGGCGCTTATATTATCTCGCCTAGATTATGCCAATGCACTGTACCTAGGCATCCCAGGGTATCTCCTGGGAAAGCTGCAGGTCATCCAGAATGCCGCAGTTAGGCTTTTATTCAACATCCCGAGGCGCCTAAGCGTTCGTAAGCTGAGCAACCTGCACTGGTTGTCCGTTGCTCAGCGTGTGCAGTTTAAAGCTCTGACCATGACAAACCAGGCACTACATGGCTCGGGCCCTGCCTATATCAGTTCCAGGTTTGCCTTTTACACTCCCAGCCGACCCCTGCGCTCAGCTCTGAAAAGACGGCTGGTGATCCCCAGATTCCGACGAGCACGTCTTGGCGGGCTGTCTTTTACGGTCAAAGCTGCAACTCTATGGAATGCTCTCCCAGATGATCTTCGGCACATTAAGTAACTGTCCATCTTCAAAAAACAGCTAAAAACTCACCTGTTTAAACAATCCATCTAGCCTTGCTGCCTCCTATGTTATTGTTTCCCCACGCGCCAGAGTAGCAGTGCGCGCTACAAATACCTATATAACATAACATAACCATTACCAGGAACTTTATAGGGCCCGACGTACTGGCCATGGACATATACTGGCTGAGTTCCTGGATTCTGTTACGCTGCCCAGTCACTGAGAGTCACAAAACAGTGCTCAATGCCCCACTTACTCTGGAGGAAGTGGGAGACGCGATCCAGGCACTACTGACCGGGATATCCCCGGAACCCGATGGCCTGCCGGCTGAATATTACAAAGCAAACAGGGAAATCCTAGTGCCCCAGCTCCTTAAGCTATACAAGGCGGCGGTAGACGCGGGTCAGTTCCCACCATCTTTGCAGGAGGCATTTCTAGTGTCCCTGCCTAAGCCCGACAGAGACCCAGCGTCCTTGGGCTCCTACTGCCTGCTGGCAATGCTTAACACCGACTATAAAATCTTTGCCAAAATCCTTGCAGAATGCTTGGCGCCGGCCGTCTCACAGTTAGTCCACCCGGATGAAAACGGGTTTGTGCTGGCAAGATCCACATCCCTGAATCTCAGGAGATATTTCAGGGTAGCGGCGGAGGCGTCAAAGGCTTGGCCCAGAGTGGGGTGCCTAGTACTGGACCTGGAAAAGGCCTTTGACTGCCTTGAGTGGAGCTACTTATTGTTGGTATTAGAGAAGTACGAGCTGGACGTAAACTTCCTGCAGATGGTGGACCTCTTGTATCGAAAGCCTGTGGTTTGTGTCTGGCTGGTGCCATATATTTCGAAGGCGGTGGCGGTGGCCCTGTCCCTGCTGCTCTTCGCAGTGGCCATGGAGCCCCTGGCTGAGGCCATGAGACAGACCTTAACGGATGGAATCCCCCTGGGCGACGGCATTCACCAGGTGTCGTTATATGCGGACAACCTGCTGGTATTCGTCAGGGATGTGGACCACATATTGGAGCTGCTGGCCCGTCTGCTGAGCCACTTTTCTGGTCTCTCGGGGCTCCGAGTAAACGCGGGCAAATCCTGCCTCTATGCATTCAGCAGCGAGGTAGGCGATCCGGAATATCACCTTCATGGCACGCGAATCCAATGGAGAGCAGACACGTTTAAGTATCTGGGGATTCAGAGCTACCAACAGCCGGCGGACCTGTTTGACGGGAACTTGGGACGAGCTGTAACGGCGCTCAAGACCCAGATCAGCTTTTGGTGCACTCTCCCCCTGACGCCCACAGGCAGAGTGGCACTTGCCAAAATGGTCATGCTCCCTTGCCTTTTGTACCACTTTGCTAATCTGCCCTTGTTTATACCTGCTTCCTTTTTTTCCATGCTTAACAAGGTCCTGCATTTGGGGCGTGTCCGGGCATCGCCTGGCGCTTGGGAAACTGTTCATACCCACAGATTGGAGTGGATTAGCCGCTCCCTGCTTCGAGCATTATTATCTGGAGGCGCAGCTCCAATGAATTGCCGGTTGGTTAGCAGACAGGGGAGAGAGGACACTGCCACGAGTGAGCCGCCCTACACTCTGGAGCGGATCATCGCGCTCTTCCATCCACTAGCGGCTCCGGCACGCCCCACTCCGTTATTGTTGGCGGTGGTGTTCAAATGCTTCCCTAGGGCATTACTACTCACGAGAACGGTGCTCCCCTAGGCACCTGCAGTGCTACTCGAAGGCTCGCCGTGAGGTGAGTGGGTCCTCACGCATCGCATGCTGGAGCAATGGCAGGAAGTGGACGTCCAGACGGTAGGCGACTTATATAGGAATGGAGCACTGATACCCTACGAGACACTGGTCGCTGAAGATGGGCTTCCCCCCGGGGGGTTCCTGATGCACTGCTCACTGCTCAATTCACGGCCCGCAGGCAGCTAAGTGGGGAGACATTGCGGAGGAGCCTGCACAGCACTTGACCATGCAATATCTACATGTCATGGGTAGGGGCAGGCATATAATTAAGTGGTTCGCTGCATCCTTGAGGGTGCACACGGAACTGGATCTGACCCCACTTCCCGGTAAATGGGAGCGGGATCTGGGGCGAGCGCTAGCCGATAAGGAGTGGGAGAAAATCCTTAAAAGTCTGGTACGTATCCCCAGAAATATGCGCTTTGAGGTTCCGTGACAATTGTAAGTGGTGTTTTCGACTCGCACGAATATGGTCGAGTCTGGTATCTACGAACCGCAAATGACGAGTTTAGTGGGTGTACGCAGTTTCGCTGTGCTAAACCTAAACCGTTCGTCTGTTACGTGGGTTTTTCTATCTGTACCCACGGGTTCCATCTTAGATACGGCATCCATTTTGTCTCTTGCCCTCAAGTAGCCAGCTAATGGACGCTGTCCGCTTCGCGGCCCTGGGATTCCCAAGACATCCGCGGAAGACGCATGTTCTTTGAAAATGTCTTTATGACGAGGGGCATGATACTGTAAGGCAGATGGCCCCGCTCAAAGCTCGTCTTGCCGTGCCGGTCTATTGTCTCAGCCGTGCATCTCATTAGGCACGTCCCTTTGATGCCCGTAGCTCGTGTTTCCCGATACCTCGCCTTTTACACCCTTTTCGATCTCCCCACTGTTTCCATCTTCCTCTGCACCTGTCCTTGTTCTTTCTTCGATCTGTTTTACTGTCGATTGGAATGTACTAATGGTGGGAAGATGGGTTTTTACAGTTGGGAACCGCCAAATGTTTCCGCACTTATGTTCCGGACCTTGAATGTATCAAAGTGACCAAAGTGACCCCTCTCGGGGATAATTATGGGAACCGAGTTGTAAACCTTGTGTACCATGTAACCCTATGGGAAAAGTGTGTATAAAAGGAGCGATCCACAGTAGCAATTTGAAGCAGTCTCCTCGAACCTACACTCGTTGTACTTCCTGTGACTTCTGTGTTCCCTGCAGTAAATAAACCTTGAATCTTTGACGCCAAAGGAAGTGTCCCGTGTCTCTGTCATTCGTACGCCGGAGCAGGTTACCCACAAAGGTTTCAGGTGTTGTCCCCTGGCACCGCTGGGTCTTAAATAAACCCAGTCCTTCAGTTGGCGCCCAACGTAGGGCTGCATCAGTGGTACCGGTCCAAGCCAGACGATCGTGAGGAACTTCGTGTGAAATCTCCGAGGGAAGGTGCACTCCGCTTCATCGATCCTGTTGTCGAAATAAGTGGACCGAAGACTTTTCCCGCGAAGATTCCCGCCTCCTGACGGCTGCGACAGACTGCTGCCCTGACTGTAGACCTGTTTTGGCGCCTGGCGTAGACCTTGGTATAGCGAGACGATTGACGGGCCTTCCTGGTGACGCCATCGATTTTTGAGTTAAGTATTTGTGGGTCGCTCCCAGAGTTCTTGGTTGTGATTGCTTAGTTGTTGCATGGTTCCATTGCATTTGTGGTTCTTGGTACTTTGTTGTGATATTTGACGACTGCAGCCGCCAAAGACCGAGGGTTGTTGCTCTTTGCAGGGACTTGGTAAATCCCGTAACCCTTGACGTTTGTTGAACTCGGATAGTGTGCAAGATGCCTGGTCGCAGTACTCTGTTTAGTTGTTTCAGACGTTGCGGTACGGACTCCCGACTGGAGGATTCTTGCCCGATACCTCCGGTTGGAACTCCCACTTATGAGCTCTACAGTAAGCACGGGCTAGGCCCGATTACTTTTAATGAATACTGGATTCGTTACACTAAAAAAGATGGTGTCCTTAGTTGGCCACCTCATGGTAGTTTTGAGACCCCGATCTTAGATAATCTTGAGGCTAAATTGTTTGAGAAAAAGTCAAGGCCGGCCATGTTTGATGCCTTTCGGTTGTGGCGTAAAGAAGCCCGACAGAAAGAGATCAGACAGACTAAACGCAATCAGAGAGATGGTGTTGCTGCCATTGTAAAGAAAGCAGAGCAGTTTCAGCGTGATAAGGAAGAATAGCAAAAGGAAGTGTTTGATAGGTTACAGCGTATGTCCATAGATAAATGCTATCCTGCTTTACCTACGGAGTCGGATAACAAGGAAGAATTAGTTGAGGATCCTTTAATGTCCTATCTTATGAAGTCGCCACCTCCGTATGTACAGGGTACCGCGGCTCCTGTGGTTCCCCTGTACCTGCTCCTCAACCTGTTCCTCAACCTGTTCCCCAACCTGTACCCGTTCTTCCGACTGTTCCCGCTCCTTTGCCTACTGCTGTTCCTACTGCTCCTCCGCTTCCACATACTCCTGCTCCCGCTACTGCTCCTACTCTACTTACTTCTGTTGCTTCCTCTGTTTCTACCCCTTCTCTTGTTAGTCCCTTATGCTATACTTCTCCATCTACTCGAAGTCGTACCTCTCCGGTTGCGGCTAACTTCTTCCATTCTCTTGGACCTGTTCTTGGGTCTGCTGGTTCGGACGGCCCTCAAAGACGTAGTCAGCTTCCCGGTAACAGGGAACGCGCTGCGCTATATAACATGGCGATGGGTTGGATGACGCACCCTCTTAGAAATCCCCCACGTGCTGTACTTGATACGTTTTGTCAATTTAATGTACCGACACAAAGATACGTGTTCGAAGAAATGTGCAAGGTTCTGCGCGATCAGATATCGGCCGATGCACCTGACGATGTGTTGACCGCCTTGTCTGATCTACAGCTTCAGTTCTCGAGCGGAATGATAGTGGATACCAACGTTCGACGCGCTGTTGAGCGGTTGTTATCTTTCCGTCCCACTCCTATACCTCAAGCCTTGTTCGTTGAGGACGTTGAGAGACAGTTAGATGCGTCTGGTCAGTTTCCTATGCGTGAAGTTCCGCCAGTGTGGATGCCAGGTGATGCCGCCCAAGTTCCGCCGATTCTGCCACATTTCCAGAGAGTGTGGATACATCTCCTGTGGAAACGATCGGAAGTGTTGCAGGTGAAACAATCTTTGCCTGACCCTCGCAAAAATCCTGCAGGGTACTATACAGAATTGTCGCAGCTCGTAGATGCTACGATAATTAATCTTGCCGATATCGATATGCTGTTTGGCAATGTCGTACCGGTATGGGCTAAGATTCGTCAGGAAGATCATGCAAACGAATTGGGTGGTGATTGGGCTGCCCTTACGGCGGCAGATACACGACAAATTGGAGGGGCTAAGCCCGAACAGCTTATTACGGCTCTCCCACAGAGAATAATTACACTAATGAAAACACTTATGCCAGCTATGAGGGTGAACTGGGACAAACTGTCAGCCTGTAAACAGAAGAAGGACGAGAGTGTCTCTGATTTCTTTACGAGATTTGAGGAGGCATTCATCGACCATAGTGGTCAGGATATGGGCACTGAGGGTGGTCAGCGGTTGTTTGTGGATAAATTTGTCTCTAATTTATTGCCCGACTTGAGCAATAAATTGAAAAACTCTGAGAGTGCATGGGCCGTTTCTACCTCTGCTCAAATATTGGCTACGGCACAGTATTACGAGAACAGAGAAAAAGAGGAGAACGACCGCGCTGATAAAAAGACGAAAGAACTTAAAACCAAAGTGTTGTTGCAGCAGGCCTATCCTCCGCGTTCGAATCAGAATGCTTCGCAGCAAAATAGGTCGCAGTCGCAATCGAATAGATCGCAATCTCGAAATGACTCCTCTTCCCAAAGATCTTCGTTAGGGTACAATCAGTGTGCCTATTGTAGACAGGAGGGTCATTTAAAATTCAATTGTCCTGTTCTAAACGATCGTAATAGTGGTAACTCATCTAGAGGAGGTCGTGGTGGTGCTCAGCAGACATCACGTGGTAGAAGCCGTGGTGCTCAAAATGATCGTTCAGATAACTCATCAACTTCCAATAACTGTTTTGATCAACGTGGATCATCGCAAGGACGATCTGCGCAGTACAATGTAGATGATTATTACGTCGATCAGGGAACTGACGACAGTAATTACTAGGACAGCCATAGACAAGGAGAGGGAGTGGTATCAGTTCCGGTTGATCAGAGAGGGCCTTACGTCGCAGTTGCTACATCGGGCGTCGTTGAGCCTTTTCTGTTGGACACTGGTGCAGCGAAAAGTTCCATAATGCATTCAAAACTCCCTGGCGCACCTTTGTCTGGCTTAACAAATGTTTCCGTTGAATTCTCTGGCGCCCCCGTTAGCAATCCAGTTTCTCGCCCTTTGCCCCTTACAATTGGGCCTCGTGAGCTTCAAGCTCCGTTGATTTTGACTACTGGTTGTGGTGAAACTCTTTTGGGCCTGGATTTGCTAAAACGTTTGTATGCAACTTTGTATTGTTCTCCTGCGGGTGTAAAGCTTACGTTAGGTGAGAGGGTTGTCTCTCCTATGTACTTGTCTCTCGATAAGCTTCCACCGGAATTGAGTTCTCTTCCTGCATCTTTGTTGGCAACAGGTCACAATGATGTGGGCCTGCTTGACATCTCCCCTTATGTTGTTCAGCTGACATCTAATGTACGATTGCCACGTATTCCCCAGTATCGAATCTCTCTTGATGGTGAACGAGCACTGTTAGCGATCATCTATGATCTGATTGAGAAAGATGTTATTGAAGAAACTCGGGGAAACGTGTGCAACAGCCCTGTATTGCCCATTCTAAAACGTACTGATCCTTCAAAACCGCCTGTTTATTGTTTTGTTATCGATTTACGGGAGGTAAATAAAATTGTGATTCCTCAGTTCCCTGTTGTGCCTGACATCACGGCGCTACTGACTCTGATTCCAGCTTCTGCATCATGGTTCTCGGTGATCGATCTGAAGAATGCGTTCTTCAGCATTCCGATTGCCGAAGAAAGCAGAGACCTTTTCGGTTTCTCTCTTGGTGGTCGCAGCTTCCGGTTTAAACGTGCTCCTCAGGGCTACTGTGAGAGTCCATCGATTTACAGTCAAGCCTTGAAGGGTCAACTGGATGCGTTTACGTTGCCGGTTGGTGCGGCCTTAATCCAATATGTCGATGACTTATTGGTGGCTGCAGATACTCAGGACATTTGCAAAATTGCTACGGTGTCGTTGCTGCAACATCTCTGTGACTTACATCACAAGGTGTCACCTTCTAAACTCCAATATTGTTGTCAAGAAGTAACCTATTTAGGTCACTTATTGCAAAAGGAGGGAAGGGGGTTGACCCCAGAGAGAATTGCAGCGATTGCGCGAATGACTGTGCCAACAACCCAAAGAGATGTGCGTGCCTTTCTAGGTATCACGTCATATTGCAGGCAATGGATTCCAAATTTTTCATTGCTAGTTTCATTGCTAGCGAAACCATTGGTGGCTCTTACGTGCAAGGATGTTTCAACTCCTTTACCATGGACGGAAGAATGTCAGAAGAGTTTTTCTGAATTGCGTGACTCATTGTGTTCGGCTCCTGTGTTAGGTACTCCTGACTACAGCAAGCCGTTTACATTATATGTTCACGAGAGGGAAGGTTGTGCTTTGAGTGTCTTAACGCAACCTTTTGGTGGTAAGCAACGTCCATGTGCATATTTTTCCTCGACCTTGGACCCGGTAGCTAGAGCATTGCTGAGTTGCTTGAGAGCAACAGCGGCAGCTGCGGTGTCCATCCGACAATCAGCAGGATTGGTCATGGATAATATGCTTACGGTGATGGTTTCGCATGCAGTCGACACTCTTTTGAATCGTACGAAAACTCAGCACTTGACGAGTGCGAGGTTGTCTGGGTACGAGTTGACGCTGTTGGCAAGTCATATTCAGATAAAACGTTGCAATGTTCTGAACCCGGCGACTTTGTTACCAATCAGCACGGAGTCAGATGAAATAGCAGAACATGACTGTTATTTGAGGACTGAAGAGGAAACAAAAGGTCGAGTGGACCTTAAAAATACTCCTTTGGAAAATCCAGATGGAACGTTGTATGTGGATGGTTCATGTTTTAAATTGCCAGATGGTGATGTGACTACTGCGTATGCTGTTGTAACTTTGAATACTGTTGTGGAAGCTGCGAGACTGAATCAGAATTCTGCCCAGGCTGCAGAACTGATTGCTCTCACTAGAGCGTGTGTGTTAGCGAAAGGGAAACGTGTGAATGTGTTTACCGACAGCCAATATGCGTTTGGCGTCGCCCATAGCTTTGGACGGTTGTGGAGAGAGAGAGGTTTTATGACGTCACATGGTACGAAGATTCAGCATGGACAGCTTGTGAATGATCTTTTGGATGCACTTACGTTGCCTAAGCAGGTAGCGATTGTTAAATGTAGTGCACATCGTAAGGTGACGGATGATGTTGGTCGTGGTAATGCATTTGCGGATGAGACTGCTAAGGAGACTGCCCGGAACCTTAGCACTAGAATGTATGTGACGAGTTCGGTTAGGTGGCCTACAGAGACTAGTATGTGTGAGGACACTATCGAGAGTGTGAAAGCGATTCAAGATGAGGCCACAGAGACTGAAAAGACGAAGTGGAAAGAAAGTACGGGAAAGTTGGATGCAAATGGTTGTTGGGTTGATTTGTCGGAACATAAGAGATGGATGTTGCCGGATGCGTATGTGCTAGCTGTTGTGACAATGGCACATGGGTTAGCACATATTAGCGTGAAAGGTATTTGTAAGTTGCTGTCCCCTGTGTCGAAGAATGATGGCATCACGAAATGTGCTGAACGCTTGGTTAAGAATTGTATGGTATGCATGTTGTACAATCCTGGTAAGGGAACCCCAACACCTCCTGGCCATTTTGCTCCCCCTTCATGTCCTTTTGAGGTGATTCAATTAGACTTCATCCATATGGAGCGATGCAATAACTTGAAATACGTTTTAGTTGTGGTTTGCGCGTTCTCCCGATGGATTGAAGCCTATCCTCTCAAGGACAATACTGCTCTGTCGACTGCGAAAATCCTACTGAAGGAATACTTTCCTCGGTATGGAATGCCTCCGATTGTATGGTCTGATAACGGAAGTGAGTTTGTGGGGAGTGTGATGAAGAGTGTGTGTAAGGGCCTTGGAATTAATCAAAAATTCCATAGCGCCAATCATCAACAGTCAGCTGGTTTGGTTGAAGGGTATAACGGCACCCTTAAACTAAAGCTAGCGAAGATTCAGGCTACGACTGGTCTTTCGTGGCCTGACGCTTTACCCATAGCTTTACTGTCAACAAGGGCAACCGTACACTCCCGAGTAGGGCTTAGTCCCTATGAAATAGTGTCCTGCGAATGTTTGGGGAGTCCCTAGACCGGGTGTGTTCTCTAGTCTTGAGTATCCAATGTTGATTGATTATCTTCATGATCTGACTGCTAAACTGAGGTTAATTCACCAACAGGTTTACGAAGCACTGCCGACGCAGACGGAGGGTCCGGGCCACCAGCTCCAGCCCGGAGACTGGGTGGTAACACACAACTTTGCCCGTAAGAAGAATTTGGAACCCCGCTGCACTGGACCCTACCAGGTCCTCCTTGCCACGAGAACTGCCGTCCGTGTAGAAGGCCGGAAAAATTGGGTGCATGCCACCCATACGAAGAAGGTTCCTATACCTTTACCGGCAGACTCGTGGGTGAGGAGGGGCATTGCTTCAGCTGAATCCGAAGGATTGCCGGCTTTTGTACCTTTCAGCGACGCACAACCTGTCGGAGAATCCTCAGTGCAGCAGAAAGACATTGTTGAACATTTGCCATCAAAAGACTCAAGACCAGAACATTCGACTGATCAGCAGGACTCTGTTCCCTCATCGGATCCTTCGTTTGATGAACAGACACGTCCTGGGAAAACTCGATACTTTTTGCGATCCAATACTAAGGACAAATAAAAAGATTTCGTTTTGTCCCTTGACAATTGCATTTCCCGTTTTCCACGAACAGTCTGAACACCCGTATCATTGTAATTATTTTTGTATATATTGAGTTTCGTTCCACATGTATTTTTGCTTCCACAGCTAAGAGACTTTTTGTGTATACATTGTGAATAAAGGCCGTAGGGCCGCGCGTGTACTTCCTTCTCGTTAGTAGGTCTTGACACTAGGTTAAAGACCGTCGGTTCCTGGGAACTCCTAGGGATTGACTACTGCTACACAGAACGAAGTGCGTCAAGCAACGTTGCGGACGGTCATAGGGGATGGCGTTTTCAAAGCTGATGGACTTGGAAGAAGCTCAGGCGCAAAGATTCAAACTGCAACAACTTATTCGTTCCAAATGTTTTATGTTTCAAATGTTCGTATTGCTTTTGATTGTTTCTGCACTATTGGCGGGTGGGGTGTATTACATGATGTCGTACTTCTTACCTTCTGCCATACCTCCTCCTACTTCTGACCCTAAACTTACCTCCACTGCATCCCCTCATTCTTTCCATATCCTACCCTAACACGAGCAGGCTAGACGTGCAGAATTCCGGAATAATTCCTTTATTCAGCTCCTTCATCAGCACCAGTTAGTGGTTAATACTACTAATTGTTGGGTGTGTGGGCTGATGCCACATACCACGGATAAGGGAATTCCGTATCTGGTCTTACCGTATAGTTCCCAGGGTTCAGCTCGAGCATTCCAAACAATGTTTCGAAGCGCACTAGATTCTTACCCCAGTCGAGAGCCACGTTCTCCCTATTTTGGCCCTGGCTCGTATCATAAGCCTTTGTCTATAGCGATAGAAGATTTAGATAGAGATATCTATGAGCCGTCGCTCATCCCAGAGGAAGAGGTACAAGCCTATAGGGTCCTGAGTAAGGTCGAGTATAGTGCGCTCACGAATGACAAACAGCTTAAAAGCTCGCCTCCGATATGGGTCGTACCCCACGTTGGTAATTTTTGTCTAATGGGTCGTGGCCGAAGATCGAAAGCTCGACTTGGAGAGAGTGCCTGCACCGAGAATTACATTCTGCCGATGGTCTCGTCCCCTGTGTTTCTGGCTGCCAAGGGTACATACTTTGTCTGCCATGATCGTGCGTATGCATGGTTGCCCTCCGACTTTGTGGGCTCATGTTTTATCGCAAATTTGTTGCCTCCGACGTTCACTGTAGACGCAGACTATCACAAGACTAGAGTTGTGAGAGGCGTAATTAGCGAAGAGGACACTGCCAGTCAAGAGGCAGGAGACTTTTTCAAGGGTTTCCTCCCGTTTTGGGGGCCTATGGTTAATAGTAGGAACCTGAGACAGTTGACTCGAGTGGTGGAATCGACAGCTAATATTACTGCCAGTGCCCTTGGTAATCTCACCACAGAACTTCAGGCGGATAGGCTTATGACGTTACAAAACCGTATGGTTTTAGACGTGATCTTAGCAGATCGAGGTGGGGTATGTAAGGTGATCCATTCGAGCTGCTGTATTTTCATTCCAGATAACGCTCCGACCGTCTATCAAGCCTGGACGGGAGCAAGCCGGAGAGCTATCGGCCTATTTCACTCCTGCCGTGGCCGGCTAAGGTTATGGAGGCGCACGTAAATGCTGTCCTCTCGGAACATCTCTGCCGAGCAGATATCCTCGACGCTACGCAGAATGGGTTTAGGGCTGGTCATAGCACGGAGACGGCTCTGCTTTACATGGTGGAGCATCTTCGCTCCGTGCTTGACGCGGGACAAACGGCAGCGCTTGTGTTATTAGATCTAAGCGCTGCCTTTGACACCGTCTCACACCCTATCCTTCTGCTGCGCCTAGAGGAGGCTGGTGTCACCGGCACCGCTCTCGAGTGGTTCCGGTCGTTCTTAACCAACCGGGCCTTTAGCGTGACCGTCCCACCTTATCAGTCCAAATTCCATCCGTTAAACCTGGGCGTCCCCCAAGGCACCTCGCTGAGCCCTACGTTGTTCAATCTGTACGTAAGGCCGCTAGCTGAGGTTGTCAAACAATGGGGTATGACCATGGTGTCATATGCCGATGACACCCAGCTGGCGGTCACGATCAGCGGGGATGCCGAAGTCGACGCCCCCAGGTTTCAACAAGGACTGCGGGCGGTCGCCAGCTGGATGACGTCCAACTGTCTTCAGCTGAACGCTAGTAAGACCGAGGTCATGGTCTTTGGCAGACAGCCGGAACTGTGGGGAGAGAGATGGTGGCCGGGGGAGTTGGGTCCTGCTCCCATCCCAGTCGCCGAGCTTAAGAACCTCGGGGTCTGGCTGGACCCTTCCCTCACGTTTGTGTGCCACACCAAACGTACGGCTGCATGCTGTTTTGGCATCCTGCGCGGGCTCCGCCCTGTGCTAAAGTTCTTCGATGCCCCTACCAGGCAACTCATGATCCAAGCTACTGTCATCTCCAGGCTGGATTATGCGAGTTCCTTGCTGGCCGGTCTGAATCTGGCAGAGATCGGGCGCTTACAGAGGATTCAGAACGCCGCAGCTAGAGCGGTGGTAGGCCTCCCAAGATTCTGTCCTACTTCCAGTACCCTGCGGTCACTGCATTGGCTTCCGGTGGCCCAGCGGATCCAGTTTAAGGTCCTCTGCGTCGCCTACAAGATTCTGAAGGGGTCCCCGGCAACGATCCTCACGGCCCTCCTGGCCAATTACATCCCAGCGCGACCCTTAAGATCTGCAGACCTCGAACTAGCCGTTGTGCGGCGCTTCAAGCGGAGTAGGGCCGGTGGACGCTCATTTCGAGTGCGTGCAGCTGCTCTGTGGAACTCCTTGCCCCCGGCAATTCGCGCTATGAGCGATTTGCTTTCCTTTCGCCGCGCGGTGAAAACTTTTTTATTTCCCTAGTTGTATACTTATGTTTGTTTTTATTGTTTAGTTGTGTTGTGCAGCTGCCTTGTCAGGCGCCAGGACGCTCCTTAGCTGGAGCATCTGTGCGCCAAATAAAAACGCATAACATAACATAACATAACATCTCAAAGTTGCATAAGATCTCTGAATCCATACACGTGGATGTAGGGGATTGGACGCTACTTGGGTGGTTTTGGGGCTTGATGTCGACTTGGGGTTGGAAGATTCTGATGATTATCGGAGTTGTTGTGGCGTTCCTGTTCACGTGTTGCCTTTGTGTGCAGTGTGGTCCTGCCTTATGTGGCCTCTGTGCTACGACGTGTATAAGACAGCCGCCTGTTACCAAGGGAGCTCGGTTGGACAGAGCTATGTTACAGCAACATCTAGATGGTCTGATGAATATCGAGTATGATTCCGACTAGTGCTTGCCTACATGAGGGCAAAAGGAGCGTCTGAGGTTCCGTGACAATTGTAAGTGGTGTTTTCGACTCGCACGAATATGGTCGAGTCTGGTATCTACGAACCGCAAATTACGAGTTTAGTGGGTGTACGCAGTTTCGCTGTGCTAAACCTAAACCGTTCGTCTGTTACGTGGGTTTTTCTATCTGTACCCACGGGTTCCATCTTAGATACGGCATCCATTTTGTCTCTTGCCCTCAAGTAGCCAGCTAATGGACGCTGTCCGCTTCGCGGCCCTGGGATTCCCAAGACATCCGCGGAAGACGCATGTTCTTTGAAAATGTCTTTATGACGAGGGGCATGATACTGTAAGGCAGATGGCCCCGCTCAAAGCTCGTCTTGCCGTGCCGGTCTATTGTCTCAGCCGTGCATCTCATTAGGCACGTCCCTTTGATGCCCGTAGCTCGTGTTTCCCGATACCTCGCCTTTTACACCCTTTTCGATCTCCCCACTGTTTCCATCTTCCTCTGCACCTGTCCTTGTTCTTTCTTCGATCTGTTTTACTGTCGATTGGAATGTACTAATGGTGGGAAGATGGGTTTTTACAGTTGGGAACCGCCAAATGTTTCCGCACTTATGTTCCGGACCTTGAATGTATCAAAGTGACCAAAGTGACCCCTCTCGGGGATAATTATGGGAACCGAGTTGTAAACCTTGTGTACCATGTAACCCTATGGGAAAAGTGTGTATAAAAGGAGCGATCCACAGTAGCAATTTGAAGCAGTCTCCTCGAACCTACACTCGTTGTACTTCCTGTGACTTCTGTGTTCCCTGCAGTAAATAAACCTTGAATCTTTGACGCCAAAGGAAGTGTCCCGTGTCTCTGTCATTCGTACGCCGGAGCAGGTTACCCACGAAGGTTTCAGGTGTTGTCCCCTGGCACCGCTGGGTCTTAAATAACCCAGTCCTTCAGCTTCCGCCAAATCCAAGTCTACATAGTTCACAGGGCCTATCTTACTCCTGACTTAATAAATAAATACTTCCACAGGGCCGACGCGTCCTGTCCCAGATGTGGTGAGGTGAATGCAGATCTTCTCCATCTTCTGTGGCACTGTCCAGGGCTGGGCACTTACTGGAGAGACATTAGCGAGCTACTTACATGGTGCACCGGCCGCGCCATTCCTTGTAACTGGCCTGAATACCTCCTGCATCATTTTAAGTGGTCACCCAGTGAGAAGGTATCGTCCCGTTTCCTGGACCTGGGGATGGTAGTGGCAGCACTCCTCCTCACGAGGAGGTGGAAGGCGAGTGACTCGCCTAGCGCGCAGGCATGGACACTGTCCCTCCAGGCGTGGGCCTGAGCGGAATGGACTGCCATCAGGCGGGAGGAACGGTAGGGCTCCGTAGAGAGCCTATGGCAGAGCACTGGGAACGCATGCTTAATGCCCTACATGCAGCAGGAAACACTGTGGGTGAGGGGGTGGCAGGGGACTAGACAGGCATACTGGGCGACTGGTAGGGTGCAAAGCGGGCGGCACACCTGACACTTAGGCTGGTGCACAACACACAAAGCTGCGGCGAGAGAGCAGTGGAGGCTGGAGGCATGCGTGCTTGGGGGGTGGAGGGCAGGCGGGGGTGGGGGGGGTAGGCAGGAGGCTGGGATGGGGAGGGGGTCGAAACGTAATGTATCTCTGTGACAATGCCGCAGTTTGTTGTTCCTGGTTGTTGCAAATTCATTTTTGCAGTTGTTCTATATATATAAAGTTCATCTCTGTACACAAGGCAGGAGCGCATAAGCTCCCCTATGCTATAGATGTGCCTAGGCGTAAGCGCTAAATTGTGTGTTATCACTGTGCAACGTTGCAGCGCCTCATGGTCATGCTACTCTTATCGTGTACAGACAATCTGACACAGTTGAAGAGCTGTAATGTTCGTAATGCCACATTCTTTATAATGTCTAAATAAATAAATGCCAATAAACAGATTTGACAAAAGAGTACACCAGTTACCAATTGTGAATGTACAACAGTACTTACCAAGGACAATTTAGGGAGGAAACACAGTGACTGGGGTCCTGATTAGCAGGATCCCAGTCAGACTAGTCAAAAAAACATTATGACACCAAGCAAAAAAGTGGAGGTAACCATGAAAGCAGATCCTACTTTCCTACAAAGTTAGACTTAGACAGCTGATTTGACTGACAGGTTGGAAAATAATCAGTGCACAAATATCAAGCTCCAAATTTTATGACTTGCAATTGTCCAATTTTAAAATAAAAGAAAAACATTTTTAAAGATATATTTTCTGGTGCTGAGTCCACTCAGAATCCACTCAGAATCTTGTTGATATGGTGGCACCAAACATATCATTTGTTACATTTTACGTATTTATTTTATCATGTTATTTTGCAGTCAAGGAGGCACATGATTCTTTTAACAAGGATATCATGGGAATTGTACGCTGTAGACCGCTAGTTCAAACAGTTTACAGTTCAGCTGCACTGGGTGACAGTCCACCCATCAAGGGGTATCACAAGTCTTACCTGCAGGGGAAAGCAAGTATTATTATTATTTTTTAATTTTAATTTTTATTATTTAATGCAATTTTATATAACGCAAACTTTATCCAAATGTGTCAGAGCGGTACAAAAGGACCAGTTACATTACATAAGGACAACGGAGTACACGAGTTACATAAAAGATACAGACAGATCAACTCTAAAATCGCAAAAGAACAGTAGTCAGTACATCAACCTACAACAGATACTAGAGGTTAGAGTTGCATATATACAAGTTGAAGGTTCACTCAAGGAGAAGAAACAGAAAAAACGCTAAAATTACATAAGAACAGTGATAAGTAAATACATCTACTACAAATACTAGTGGTTAGAATTACAAATATACAAGTTGCAAAACATTCAAGGTTACATTTAAAAAGCGATTTGGGTTGGACAATTATATATTACAAATTTACAGAGCATGGCATTTACAAGAGTATCAGCGAGAAACAAGTAAGAAAAGCAGATAGGGACAGGAAAGCGAGAAAGACAAAACGGAGATGAAATCAGAAGTATGAACAAAAGTCACAAACAGTGAGCAGATCAGTGAAGGACGATCCATAGGTCGCCCAGCTGGAGACCAGCGAGGACGGAGGAACAGACCACGTTCGAAAGATGGCGCACTAAGGACTAGAGCGACAACAGGAACAAAAATAACGGGTGCACACGAGTCCCAGTTCAAAAGTTAGGAGGGCCAAGTCCGAAGAAAACCAGGGAGCTGACCCAACGGAGGAGGAACAGGATGGGGACAGGAGCCAGACAGTCAAGTGAAGGGGGTGGGAGGGGCAGACGGTCTCCGAAGCACAGCCGTGCCGTCCATCTTGCACAGGACCCGGGAAGCGGGGGCAACAGTGTCCGATCCATTCTCCCAGGTCGAACGGCGACCGACACAGGCTCTAGGGCAACAGTCCAGAGAATGGGACGTTGCAGAGTCCAAACCAGAGGGGACGCCTAACCGGCAGGGACGGAAGGCGACAGGCTCAGACAGTCCTGAAGAGCCGCGCCACAGTTCCCACCCCTGACAAAACCTCTGGCGAGGCAGGCGGGCCAGCAGTAGTGAAAAGCAGTGCGGTAAAATCAGGAGGGTCAGCAGGAGAGAGCCCCAGCCCGGCTCATCCGCGGCCATCCAGAGAAATCCTGGAGGCATCGGCAACGTCCCGACAGGACCCGCAGAACACCCGTCACCAGGGGAACCCAGAGAAAAGGTGGGTGGAGGAAGACACGCAGTGGAGACGAGAGGGGAGCTGTGGCCGACTACCCCACAGCTGACTGGGCGGCTCTACAGGGCAACGTCCATGCCTGCTCGGACTCCACTGGAGAAAGCCTCAAGCGCACATCTCTCAAGCATCTCGGGTCAACAGGCAGAAGACTGGAGCAACGAGTACCACTAAAAAACCGGACCTCAGGTGAGTAGGTTGAACCCCCGAGGAAGGTGGTAATCTTTGGGATTTAAGCCTGAAAGGCAAAGCCTGGCCAGGAGCTCACTAGTCGGCTATCTTCTCATAGGTTCTTGGGCTTGGAAAGGGTGAGTTAGCTACACAGAAGTGGAAGGTCGCTTAACACCAGGCACAGAAGAGATAAACCAATGTGTCTTTCGTACCACCTGTTGTGTCCTAGCTGACACAGTTAAGGGTTAACAATGTATGCCTACACTGAACACCCACCCACCACTGATGTCAAGACATCACGTGACACAGTTAATAAAAGGAGCCGAGCGCACGTGCTCGTGGCTCACTAACCCACTACCTATCCAGTGTCCGTGTCGCACTCATTACCAGCATGTGGGCCTAGGGCCCACGACACAACATTTGGCGACTAGGAGTGGTTCTAAATCCACGCGACGCAGCCGCTGCTGAAAGGGGGGAGGAGAATGCTGCCCGTGTGAAGGGCACCCCCTGACGAGGTGGCGCCGGCCGCCGAGAGGCCCGAGGGGTGTGTGCCTTGCCCCGGGCCTAGCCGTCGATGAGAAGGTGACCGGAGCCCCGCTGGGCGCTGCCGTGCTGCAGGAGTGCCCACGGAGAATAAGCGGACCAACAGGAGCCCACCCGTGTCGGCCGCAACTGTGCCCCGGAGAGGAGTGCTGGCCGGGCTGAGCCCACTCGCCACGGCCACAGCTGAAGAATAAGCCCGTAGGCCGGAGGTGAGCCCAGGTGCGGTGAATGTCCCGGGGGGTCGCGCATGCCAGGAGCGACCACCCCCATGACTGCACTGATAAGCGGAGCCCACCCGCATGGCCATGGCACCTTTCCGCGAGAGACGCGTCCGAACATAAACTTTACATAAAGCAGTGCGAGCGGAGCCCACCCGCGGCCTGCCTAAATCATTCCCTGCCCCGCGCAGCGTGTGAAAAGGAGCTGCGGCGGGAGGGGAGAGGAAAAGCGAATGCCCCTGGTGTCTGCACGCTAAGCAGAGTCCACCCGCATCACCAGCGTGCCTCGCGGGGCGTGAGTGTGCCCCCAATGAACGATAAACAAAGCATGACTCGCGGAGCCCACCCGCGGCCTGCTTCCAGCATCCCCCGCCGAGCAGAGTGATTGAAGTGCGGCGGGGGGAAGAGATTGCACGGGAGAGCTGCCGGTCCCTGAAAGTAAAGCGGAGCCCACCCGCTATCAAAGAAAAGCTGCCCACAAGTGAGCGAGGCCAGCGGAGCCCACCCGCGGCCTGTCTCCAGAGTTTCCCCGCCGCACCCGGTATGTGGAGTGTGGCGGCAGGAGTGACCAAAGCCAGTGAAGCGCTGCCGGGTGCGCACCTATCAGGAGTCAACTTCTCTACCCCGGGCCGCGCAGTGAGGTGAGCAACAACGAAGGAAAAGGCTGCATGCGGCCCGAGCCGCCGAAGTGAACCAGGTGCGCGGCAGTACTGGCTGCTAGAGGGCCCCCTGACACGTCTTTGAATGTGCCCGGACCCCCACAGGGGCAAAGAAGTTTTCCCTCCACACGCGCACAGAAAATGCATCACCTTTCCAAAAACAGAGGAAAAATGACTGTGCCCTCCTGTCTCACAGAAACAAAAGAGACAAAGGCACTTTCCGGTGAATCATGCAGCGTCCTGTTCCTGGCGGTCAGCAGTGGCTCCAGCCCCCTCCTGCACACTCCATAGCAAAAGGCAAGTTCTGCAAGCCCAAACAACATGGGAAGGAAAGTCACCAAAAAGAGGCAAGCAGCTGCTGAAGAGAATCCAGCCTACACTGCCATCTAGTGGTCACTGGGTGGTACTGCATCAAAAGAAGCACAAAGAAGCAAACAAGCATTGGACAAATTAATCACAGCTTGGAAATGGGACCAATCAGCAAACCAGTACAAGCCAAGGGAAAGCCTACGAGGGAGAACAAGCCTGCAGCGACGCGGAAGTAGACGGAGACCCATCATCACTGCTGAATTGACGCCTGTGGCCACAGGTGCTCACCGCAATCGCAGAAGACAACCTCACGCTGGACGGAGAGGAAGAGTCAGGACGTCTACCACAAGCAGCAAGATTCAAAGGCAACCGATGGAAGAGCGCAAGTGTACCCCGGACGCGGACAGTACAGGACAGCGCCTAACAGGAAGGAAGCCACACCCAAAGCACCAGAAGACGTGCGAGGCAAGTACCCTAGTGTGAAGAAGAAATGTGCGACACGCAAGTGGAAGAGCGACAACGCCAAAGAAACTAAAAGTGCAAGGAACAAAGCTACACTGAAGAAGTACCGCGGCCGGTACCAAGTGAAGCAAGAACTTGTAACCGCAATGCACACTGACGTGCAATGGGAGAGTGACGCAAAGTTACCCCTCAGCCAAAAGGAAGCGAAGAAACCACGCACGGTCAACGCCCCACGAATTTAAAGAGTCTCACCGGAATCGCGTGCACGATGTGTGCCCACCGGAGAAGATTCAAGGAGAGGTGATGTAACCCTCCGGAACCTGCAGAGGAGATGAAGAGCGCAGACGAAAGTGCGCCAACGCAAAAGCCGACCAGTCCAATGGTCGCCCGAAAAGGAAAAGAAGATAACCGACCTGCCAACAGGTCGCCGGAATACTGACCCGCCATTAAGGCGCAGCGAAGGCATTCTGCCAAGAAGTCAGGATGAAGATGTCCTGCCGTAAGACGTCCGTGAACTGAGATATCAGGAGAATGTCCGAGAGAAGACCCGGAGAGACGGACGCAACACTTACAAGAAAAGAAGTAATAGGAGGCAAGAGAGAAGATCGTAATGACCGGTCCAGTCACCGAAGAGTGGAGAGAAGACCGTGTCCTACAGACAGGACAAGACCAGACGGAAACAGGTGGTAGTGCACGCTGCTTGAAGAAGCCTGGTCAGCAAGACAAAGAAAGAAAGGTGAACGCACCGTGTCGCGAAAAGGAAAGGGAGAAGAGTGGCACGATGCCATGAAGAAAAGAACTGAAGTAAGAAGTCATGTGGCACAACGCCATCAGGAACATCTGGAAAAGGTGAAGAGAGGTATAACAAGTCCACACACCTTCAAGAAGAAGAAGAGGTGACACACACCACAACACCGTGTACAGTGAACCACACGTCCGGGAGAACACTGTTGCACCAGGAACAGATCAGGCATCTATTCACAAGACCCCGACGACCCGTGGACGGTAGGAGAGCACAGGCCGGACCATTGGCAACACCCACCTTTGGGATTGAGCGGAAGTCTGGAAGCGGAGGGAGCTCAGATGGCCTGAACAAGGAGAACTGACCATTCCACTCCAGCCCGTGGAGATCCAAGGGGCAAAGGCCTCAGGGACACCGGTGGCAGAGGGTCCCGACACGAGAGATGGATCCATCACCGTCTAACCTGCATGTCCCAGGAAGAAGAGAAACTTGTGCGCAAAGGCAGGAGTCAACAACTACCCTCCAGGTGGAGCTACGGAGTTTGAGAGGTTGTACCCCCATTGTCTCCTCCATTCACACGCAGACTGTGGAGTTGGAGCAACGCTGTGGAATAATACCCGGCCCAGTGGAAACCTGATGTAAAGGGCCTCCGGTACATCTCGTGGCAGGAGAACACCCGAGAGAGAGGCGTCCTAGTGAGAAGAATGTCCTTCAGACACTCCATCTTTGTAATGTGAAGCCAAGCTGCTGACAGTGAAGAAACCGACGGACCAGCGGAAGACAACATCACCCCAGTCTAACATCTGGTCATCCTGTTGACGTCATCCTCAAAAACAACATCTCAGTGGACTGACCAACACACTTCCACGGCGCAAGTCCACAAGCGCACGCCCATCAAGAACCAAGACGTCAAGCCAAGAAGAATTAAAGTTTCAGCAGCAATTTCCATCATCGTCATCAAGCAAGCAGCTGAAGAGACTCAATGTAAATCTGTAATTATTGTATATTTGTATATTTTCTCCCACAGGTTCGGACTTTTGTCTTTCCTTAATTTTTATCACATTTTGGGAGGAATGTTGTGTCCTAGCTGACACAGTTAAGGGTTAACAATGTATGCCCACACTGAACACCCACCCACCACTGATGTCACTACATCACGTGACACAGTTAATAAAAGGAGCCGAGCGCACGTGCTCGTGGCTCACTAACCCACTACCTATCCAGTGTCCGTGTTGCACTTATTACCAGCATGTGGGCCTAGGGCCCACGACACAACACCACCCTGGTGGTTCACTGGATCTGGGGTGACCAGATCTTGAAAACCAAAAACAACACATTTCACAAACAGCGATGTAGGACTACAACTTTGCAAAAACCGAGAGGCACAAAATCACTTAATTGACAGCACTAACACACAGACAAAGACACTAAGAGGACTAAGGATAATTAAAAAATAACTGTTCTAACTAAATGGCTTTCTGCTCGGGGAAGCTAACTGATTCTGAACGGGAACACATTAAGACTTGCCTCGCACTGTATTCATGCTACCTTCCCCGAAAACTGGGACATGAGTTCAATTAACTGAAACTTACTCTGAAACGTATTTGACTGTCCGGCAAATCCGTCTGGATAAAAGGTACAAAAGCAGCACGATGTACAACATACGGGAGCAAGTTCACCAGGTTTTTGTAGATCCTTTGCGCTCAATTACTTGAGTTTGGCTTCTATTCCTGAGGCTATTTTCCCTGTTGCAGATGTCCATCCTAGTAAACGGTGCTGTGGGTCCTAGGTATCATGTGGGACTAATCTTTGGCCAGTTCCTCTTCTTTCATGTAGGTCACAGCTTCGTTGGAAATTCACCGAGCCCTAATCTTGGTTTTAACCTCATGGCCCGTAATTTTTTTGCATTACATACTTTCTCAGCTCTTGGTGAACAGCGAGCTCTCAATGTTACAAGCATTGGCAAATGCATTAGGTTTCGCCTTTGTTAATCATAATAAGCTGTTTGTGTTGCAAATTTTGTTTGTGCCTTTAGGGGTAGCAGACAGCGGAGTCACGGGGTGGGGGTAGTCGACAAGGACCTATTTTATACCTATTCTAAGGGGTTAACATGTGCATTAAAGCTGCTTTAACAATAATACGGGACACTAAAGTAAGAAGTCCATTTAATTCTTGTTTTCACCTTGTAAAGCCCTATCTCAACTGGCATTTAACTCCCCACCCCACTCTTCAGAAAGATCAGATAGGACCTGCAAACAAAAACCTGTCAATGTGTTGAATATAAATTCCAATAACAACCTATAAGAAAATCCCATGTAGCCCTTTGATGCTTTAAAGGATACCTGATATCTGTCATTATTTTCTGATGGCAAGAGCCTAGAACAATAATATTACTACTGACCATTTATAAAGAACACACCACAAAAGGAATTGCTTAACCCCTTCCATGCTCATGACGAGCTCAGCTCGTCATGAGGCACAGTTGAGCTGTGCTGATGACAAGCTGAGCTCGTCATGAACAATGGTAAATCTGGGAATGCAGCGCAGAAGGAAAATATCGCTAGCAGCCAAGGTGTTAAAGCCACTAAAATAACATGCATGGTTCTAAGAACATGAAATCTTGGGGAGCTCAGGCAATTCACATACCACAGATGCCAGTATGCCATTCCATGCCCAACCTGATCTGCATGGGGTGCCACAAGATCAATTTGGCACATGTGCATCAGCAGCGTTACCCATTATCCACAAAAATAGGACAGGCTCTTGATCCGCTGCGCACATAACAAAATGCAAACAAAATAAAATGTGCTGTGCCCTGCCGGACCTTGCAACACATTACATGACTTACATATACTGGAGAAGTTTCATCACAGAAAGTAGCTTACTCACAGTGGGTACCCATTACAAAGAGCACTTCAGCAACACAGCCTGACCTCCAACTGATTGTTGTCGCAAAACTGGGTCAGGCAGAGTAAAATAAATGCAGGTATAATCTGCTAGGCATGTTCGGGTGGGGAATTTCAGGAGTGCAAGAGAATGCCTAAGCCTGTGTTCTGCGAGATTTTTGGCAGTTTAGAAAAACAATTGGATTGGGATAGGACTGCTCCTATCCCTATCTCCGAGGCATCAGTCTGCACAATGAACTGATTGGAGTAATCTGGAGCCTTGAGATTAGATGCTGATCACATTGCCTCTTTACGAGTAGTCAACTGTCCATTTCACTTTCTTGGGCATCTTGTTGGAGGCAAGTTCTGTGAGGGGAGTCACAGTGAACCAATATCCCTTCACAAACCTCCTATAATACCCAGTCGAGCCAAGGAATGCCCTGACTTTGGTTTGGGTTGTTGGAGCTTCCCAAACCAGAACAGTCTGGATTTTGGGTTGAAGGGGTTGGACTTGGCCTCCATCTACAAGGTGGCCCAACTAAACAACAGTGCCCTGCCCTATCTGGCACTTCAATGCCTTGATAGTTAGGCCTGCAGCTTGCAGGGCCTGTAAAACCTTCCCCAGGTATATCAGGTGATTCTGCCAGGAAGTTCTAAACACAACAATATCCGCAAGATAACCTGCACTAAAGCCTTCCAACCCAGCAAGGACTTGATTCACCAACCTTTGGAAGGTGGTCAAAAGGCATCACATTAAACTGGAAGTGCCCGTCAAGTGTGGAGAATGCTGTCTTTTCTTTTGCGCAAGGGGCCATGCCAATCTGCCAGTAACTTGCAGTTAAGTAAAAGATACTTAAGTATTTGGCAGCCCCCTACTTATCTATCAATTCGAAACTCCTTATACAACTGAGGCACTAGCACTCTCCTAGTGGCACCAGGTTTGGGATCTCTGGCCTCAATTTAGAGGAGTCCTTCCTCCCAATAGACCTTGTGGGAGCCACTGACATCTCCCTGCTCGTGTGCATCAGCTTGCTGCCTCAGGCCTTTAAGAGTGGGGCAGACCTGCTGCCCAATTCACAGCTGTTCCCTAGAGGGCCCCCCTGTCCGAAGAGCTTTACCTCATAAGGTTCAAGCTTCATGGGCTCAGTTCCCCCTGGGCCTGATAAGTCCTCTCCATGAGGAGAGGGGTCATGATCTTTTTGCTGCGTGGAAGCTGTTTCACCAGTCATTCAACCTTTCCTCTTGGGAAGTTGGGCCATCATTTCAGGCTTCATGCCTCCTTTTTCACCATGTGCTAGGCACTGTGCTCTTGTTTTCACGCCCACTGTCTCAGGGATTTGCAGCATGTTCTTTCTACCTCAGCGCATGCTGAGGTCTCCATATCATTTCCAAGCAGACAGGCGGCTGTGGGCTTTGGAGAGACCACTAATGGTTTCAGGCCAGCACCCCCTCACCCCCAGTCTAATATCACCATAGCCATGGCATGGTTAGTTGTGATTAACCCTGGGCATAGTTCGCGTTGTAGCGCCAAGCGTAGCTACACAAAGTGCACTTTGCACTACGCGAGCTACGCGAACTGCGTAGTGCACTGTGCCAAATGAACAAGTTACTTAACTTCGGTAAAGCTTTTTCTGGTAGATACAGTATCTGCATGTGGATTCCTCACCTTGTGAATATCCCCCTGCGTCAGCAGCATTCGGAAATTCTGTTTGTAGATTCGTGCCGACGTGGACCGACGTCACAGAGGCACGGCATCGCGTGCGACTCCGCTGACGTCACCGACACCATATTAGGCCCACGCCGACGTGATGACATCAGTTCCGACCTTCGAGGCACACGGACGGACCAATGACAGTAGAAATATACACAGTATACACAGTACACAAATATCAAGGTAACACACACAGTGTGAAACAAATGCAATCAAACATTTGAAATAAACAATACCTTGATAATAAAGTAAATACATTATAGTTACTCAGGTATAGAAGAGTGGACAACGGGGAGGCGGGTGGGTCAGTGAGGAATCCTCAGGCAGATACTGTATCTATCAGAAAAAGTGTTACCGATGGTAAGTAACTTGTTCTTCTGATAGATACATCTGCCAGTGGATTCCTCACCTTGTGAATAGATTCCCACAGCAGTCCCCACTCCCGGAGGAGGGTGTCCACTCTGCTATACCAAGAAATCTTGGAGGACAGAGCGCGCAAAGTGGCCGTCCGTCCTCACTTCGGAATCCAAGCAGTAATGCTTCGCGAAAGTGTGGAGGGAGGCCCAAGTCGCGACTCTGCAAATGTCCTCTACAGGCACACCTCTAGAAAGAGCAGATGTTGCAGACTTAGCTCTAGTGGAATGAGCCCTTATACCCTCTGGAGGTTCCTTACCCGCCATGGAGTATCAGATCTTGATGCATAAAATTATCCATCTTGAGAGCGTGCGCTTGTGCACAGCCTTCTCCTTCCTGCAGCCAGCAAATCCAACAAACAGCTGGTCATCCGACCTGAACTCTCTCGTCCTGTTCAGGTAAAAGCTCATCGCCCTCTTAGGGTCCAGGTGGTGGAGTCTCTCCTCCTCCTTGGAAGGGTGAGGGGGAGGATAAAAGGTAGGGAGGGTAACGGACTGCCCCAAGTTGAAAGGAGATACCACCTTCGGCAGAAAAGCAGCCCTGGTCCTAAGAACCATTCGATCAGCATGATGAAACGTAAAACAATAGGTGACTGAAACAAAGAAGGCTGGTCAGGCAAACAAAGGAAATCCGATAAGGCCGACAAATAACCCTTAATAGTTGCCACCGCAAAACCCTGCTGGGCCAAGGAAAGAGCAGATTGAAGAATATTGGACAAATGAGCCCTTAAAGGATCAATGGACTTCTCCCCACACCAAGCAACAAACTTAGACCATCTATAGGAATAAATGGACTTAGTGGAGTCACGCCTGGGTGACAAAATGACATCCACACATCGTGTGTGAGAGAAAGGGAACTCAGGTTGCCCCGTTCAATCTCCAGGCATGAAGGTGTAAGGTCTGGAGGTGGGGGTGTAGAACCTGCCCCTCCATCTGGGAGAGGAGATCTGCCCTGTGAGGGAGACGGAGTGGCGAGCATGAGGAGAGGTGGAGAAAATCTGCGTACCACACCCTTCTTGGCCAATCCGGGGCGATCAATATAACTTGGGTCCGATCTTGGCGAACCTTCCTCGGAACCCGAGGAATCAAAGGTATGGGAGGAAACGCGTAAAGGAGTTGCGAGTCCCAACTCATCTGAAACACGTCCCCCAGTGCTCCTTGCATCGGAAACTGGAGACTGCAAAAGGACGGGCAGTGAGCATTCTCGTGAGTGGCGAACAGATCCACCAGAGGAGGTCCCCAAATCCAAAAGACCTGACGAACTACCTCTGGATGGAGCCTCCTCTCGTGGTCGGCGGAGAACTGCCGACTGAGAGTGTCTGCACGAACGTTCAGAACTCCGGCCAGATGATTTGCCATCAGACAAATCTGATGGTCCTGAACCCAGGACCAGAGACGCAGAGCCTCTCTGCAGAGACACTGCGACCCCACTCCTCCCTGCTTGTTGACATACCACATCGCGGTAGTGTTGTCCGTCAGGACTTGAACTGACCGACCGCGAAGGGAAGGGAGGAAGGCCTTGAGCGCTAAACGTATCGACCGTAACTCTAGAAGGTTGATGTGAAACAACCTTTCCTCTGGAGACCAAAGGCCTTTGACCCCCAGATCCCCCAGATGAGCACCGCACCCTAGAGTGGATGCATCCGTTATCACTGTGGCCACTGATGGAGGCAGATGAAAGGGCTTTCCTTGTGACAGATTGCCCTCCACGCTCCACCAAGACAGATCCGCCGCAGTATCTCTGGAGATCCTGACTGACTCCCTTAGATCTCCGTTGCGCTGATACCACTGCCTGCGGAGGCACCACTGGAGTGCCCTCATGTGGCAGCGTGCATGGTTGACCAACAGAATGCAAGAAGCCATCAGACCGAGCAGACGTAGAACCTTCAGGACTGGAACAACCGCTCCATAGTAGAATAAAGGAATCATTTCCTGTATGTCGCAAATCCTTTGAGGAGGAGGGAATGCACGGCATACAGTAGTGTCCAGTACCGCACCTATGAACAGGTTGCGCTGGGAGGGCACCAGGTGAGATTTGGGTACAATTATCGAAAAACCCAACCTGTTGTTTCCTGCAGGTGATGGAGCACCTTCCCCGGCGACTCTGCTTTGATCAGCCAGTCGTCCAGATACGGGAATACAGGTATCCCTGACCTCCTGAGATGTGCTGCCACCACTGCCATCACCTTGGTGAAGACTCGAGGCGCAGTAGTAAGACCAAACGGAAGGACCGCAAACTGGTAGTGTTGCGACCCAACCGTGAAACGGAGATACTTTCTGTCCGACTTCAGGATGGGAATATGAAAATACGCATCCTGCAAATCGATCGACACCATCCAGCCTTCTAACAGCAGCGCCTGAAGAACCTGAGCAAGGGTGAGCATCTTGAACTTCTCCTGTCTCAGATACAAGTTCAAGATCCTGAGATCCAGGATTGGCCGAAGCCTGCCATCCTCTCTTGGGGATCCGAAAATACCGGGAGTAGCAACCCTGACCCCTCTCCTGCTCCGGAACCACCTCTATCGCACCTTTTCTGAACAGCACCAGGACTTCTTCCTGCAGGAGAAGCAGGTGGTCCTCCGAACAATAACCCTGGCAAGGAGGGTAATTTGGGGGAAATTCCTGAAAGGGAAGAGCATACCCATTCTCCACGAGATTGAGAACCCAAAGATCTGATGTAATCAATTCCCAATCTCGTAGGAAATGGGTAAGCCGACCCCCCACTGGGCCCACATGATCCGAAATGGCGGATCTAGGGCTGCTTTGCTGAATTGGCAGGGGGCTGGGAAGGGGAAGAGGAGGCAACTTGACGACCTCTGGGAGGAGCTCTGTCTGCCCCTGTACGCCTTGTACAGTGTGTTTTGCTGCTGCTGCGGCTGCTGCTGAGATGACTTGTAGGAACGAAAAGAAGATCTGCCAAACCCTCTAAAACGTTTCCCAACGGTGCCCCTGGTCTGAAGGCCCAACGACTTAGCCGTCGCCCTGCTGTCTTTAAAACGTTCTAAAGCAGCGTCTGCCTTTTTGCCAAACAAACCAGACGCGTCGAATGGTAGATCCATGAATGCAGACTGGATATCTGTTGAAAACTCAGACGATTTTAGCCATGCAGCTCTCCTCGTAGCCACCGAAGAGCCCATGACCCTCGCCACAGAATCTGCTGTGTCCAAACCACTCTGGATCACCTGCCTTGCTGCAGCCTGAGTGTCTGAGATTACCTCCTGGAAGTCTTTTCTATCATCCTCCGGTATCTTTGGCACCAACTGTTTTACAGTATCCATCAGGGCGTGGATATAACGCCCCATCAGGCAGGTCACGTTTGTGGACTTCAACGCCATGCTGGCGGAGGAGAAAACCTTTTTAGCAGTCTGATCTGTTTCCTCGACTCCTTTTCTGCTGGAACCTATGGAAAAGCTCCCGTTGATCTCTTGGAACAGGCCGCCTGCACCACCAAACTCTCAGGCAGAGGGTGAGTGGACAACGATTCCGGGTCATCAGGAGCAACTCTATATCTCCTGGCAACAGCCCTAGATACTGCAGGAGCTGACAAAGGTTTCTTCCAAACTTCTAAAATTGGCTCTGCAAGGGCATCATTAAATGGCAGCATTGGTTCAATCACTGAAGATGGTGACATGGTAAGGAGCCACATCTTTAGAGGGTGCATCTGACACTGAGGCTAAATCCCACTCAGGGGACAGTTCAAGGCCAATAGCTGCCGTCAGGTCATCAAATGGCTACTCAGACTCCTGCAGCTCACCCTCCTCCAAATTTACCTCAAAAAACCTCTCTTCCTCCATAAGCCTCTGGGCTTCACGCCTCGACCTGTGTTTCACATACGATGCCGATGGATCCACTGTCAACTCCGTCGGAGCCGGTGCTGGCGCCGATCCCGACGTCGGACGAGGAAGTTTCACACGAGGTCGTTCAGGGTTAGGCATCAGAGTTGATGGATTCGTCGTCTATGGATTCGGCGTCGATGGCTTCGGAGTCGAAGGCCTCGCCGGCGTCAGAAAATGCCAATGCGGCGCTGGAGCCGTCATAAAGGGTGCAGGAGCATAGGTCTGGGGAACACCCAGACTAAACACCATCGGACCCGTGGGACCAACAGAAGCCCCAGTGGGGTACATAGCCCTGGAGTATATTCCAAACATTGCATTCAGAAACTGCGTCTGATCCTGACCTTCAGCCGGGAAGGCTGGGTACGAACCCCAGGGCTGCTCTTGAGGGCGTGGAGTCGATACGACGTCGACCTCCTCTTTGGGCTGGTGCACCGGAGTCGACGGACACTCCGGCAACGGAGCCTCTCCCTCACCAACCACCTCCTCCTCGCCTTCATCCTCCAGACCTGAAGGATGGGACGGAACCGGAGATGGATTCGTTATCTGCCTCGGTGAACCTGGCGAATTCGCATGCGACACTTCACCCTCGGCGTCCTGCTCTTCCGAAGCCGAAGACACCACTACCTTCTCAACCAGCTTCACCTGTGACTTCGGCTTTGAACCCGAGCCCTTCCTCGAGTGATGTCGGGATTCATGGGTCCTCTTCTTATGTTTCTTTTTTGAAGATCTCGAAGCATGGGCCGAGGAAAAGTCCGAGCGCGACCTCGAACGAGACCTTGACCTCGAACGCCGAGTTTGCGACTTCGAACTTTTCTTCCTTTAAGTTTCGCCACAAGAAGCTTGGTTTCTCTCTCCCAGAGGGCCTTGGGTGTCATCTTCCTACAAGACTGGCAGTCTTCGACGTCATGGTCGGAGCTTAGACACCATACGCAGCAATCATGTGGATCAATAATGGACATGGTTTTGCCACATTCCCCACAAGCTTTAAACCCGGTCTTCTTCGAAGACATGTCGAGAGAGAAGACAATGAAGCACAATTATAACAAAGTAACAAGGTTACTGCAATAGCTACGGGCGATCCCTAGAAACCCGTTAGTGTCGACGACGCGGAAAAAAGGGAACTGATGTCATCACGCCGGCGTGGGCCTAATATGGTGTCGGTGACGTCAGCGGAGTCGCGCCAGATGCCGTGCCTCTGTGAGGTTGGTCCACGTCGGCGCGAAGCTACAAAAAGAATTTACGAATGCTGCTGACGCAGGGGCATATTCACAAGGTGAGGAATCCACTGGCAGATGTATCTATCAGAAGCTGTTTGCACTGATTGCACAGTGCCGGATGCTTGTCCGTACTGTGCAATCAGTGCAAACCTCATCTTGCACAGTGCAAGCAGTCATTTTCTGCCGCTCAAGTAAATTTCTACTCGACCAGCCGTTTTCTCCACACAGACTAGTAGTTTCTCATCGCGAGCGGTCGCGAGCATACACGACCACTCGCAATGAGAAACCTGACCTCCCCACGTTGAGAATCCCACCGGGAGGTTTATTTTGCATGCTCACGATCAGCAACTTGATGTTGCTGATTGCGAACGAGGAAAAAGTCTCGCCGGGATGTCATTTTACTCGCTCGCGGTCGCCAACTTGACGTTGAGGACTGGGAGCAAGCAAAAAATTACCTCTACGCGTGTTTGCACTGTGCTACGTGCAATTCGCGAAGTAGCGCAAACTTCACAAACTATGCAAGCGTACCATAGTACTTCGCCCAGGGTTAGGCGTGACACTGTCCACATTAGTAACTGGATAGGTTTTTCCAGTTAGGTATTGCTCTGGGAAAAACAGTGTATCTCTCACTATAGTGACACTGGCACCTGTATCCCAAAGAACTTCTATCTTAGTCCCATTCACTAAGGGGTACTGCAGGTATTTCTTTAAATTAGGGGGCCAGACAGTCAAAGTGACTAACCCTCCCTCCACTTCAGAGACTAAAACAGCCTTAGTGTGAACCCTGATTTGCTCTTGACACACTATTGATCCCATCTGAAGATTTGCCATACCAGTAAAAACTGGTGGGGGACTGTGAGCTGGTTTGTTGGGACGGGCAGCATCTCCAGTTCTGTGTCCCTTCTTTTTTTACAATTTACGTTACAGTGGAAACACCAGGCCTGTGCAGGATCAAACATTTTCCCCTTGTACCCTCCAGTGGGCTGGGAAGAGTTCTTGCCCGCCCGACCAGGATTTTGGGGGCCTGTAGAAGACTCTTGTGTTTTATCTTTGGGTTTCTCACCTTTCCCAAGGGAAGGCTTTGCAGCCTCTTTCTTTTGGTCACCCCAACGGTTGTCTTGGTTACCCTAGTCTTCACCCTGTGGTCTGCCTTCTTTCCCAATTCTTGGGGAGAGATGCAACCTATGTCTGCCAGATGCTGTGCTGAAGCAACTTTTCATTGATGTAGTTACTTAAAATGTGTTCCTTCATAAAAAATTATAAAATACTTTATAATCCTGCACTTTTACTTCCAGTCAACCATCCACCTAGTGTCTTTACTGAGTAGTCTACAAATTCCATCCATGACTGACTCTGAGATTTCTGAACCCCCTTGAATTTAATTCTTTGCTCCTCAGTAGTGAGTCCACATCCCTCAATCAGGGTTCCTTCATGAGTTCATTGGACTCTGCTTCTCCCCCTCTAAGGGTCAGAAGGCTGTCTCTACACTTACCAGAGAACAGTTCCCAAAGGAGTTCCTCCAGTGTGATGTCCTCACTTTTCTGGCTTCACAAAATCTTGCAAAGGCTGTGAACCACTTGGTGATGTCATCACCATCATCACATTTAGGGACAATCTCTTTGGGGATTTTAGGATCATAGGATCCTTGCTTTTCTAGACTTTTTAAATTGCTGCCACCATTGATGGGCTCTAGGCCCAACTCTGCACTCTTTTTCTAGAGCTAGGAGCCTAGGCCTAGATGTAGGTAATAGCAAATTACCGAATGGTAAATACCGAATTTTACCGATTCGGTATTCACTATTCGGTAATTGCTATGTAGGTAAAATATTCGGTAAAAATACCGAATCTGTAAGATTCGGTAATTACCGATTCTGTAATTACAGAATCGGTATTTGCCATTGATTCCTATGGACCTTGAAGCCCATAGGAATCAATGGCAAAAACCAATTCTGTAATTACAGAATTGGTAAAATTACCGAATTTGCAAGGGTGACAGGGTGTCACTTTGACACCCTGTTGCACCCCTATTTCTGGCTTGTGTGCCATGTGACACACAGACATGCCCTTAGGGCATGTCTGTGTGCCAGAGTGAAACAGGTGTACATGCACAGATGTGCATGTACACTGGAATTCGTTATTTACCATGGAATAGTATTCCATGGTAAATAACGATTCGGTAAGGGCCTGTGGCACTGATTACAGTGCCACCTACATCTTGATTTACAGAATCGGTAAATTTACCTATTCGGTATTTTACTGATTCTGTAAATTTACCGAATCAGTAAATATACCGATTCTGTAAATAAAATGCCCCCTACATGCCAAATCCCAAATACTGGTCGGTAACGGCCAAAATCGGCCGTTACCGGACGGTAATTGGCGACCTACATCTGGCCCCTAGTCTCTAGGTCTATTCTTTTGGTCATCCTTACTAAAAAAGAGATCCTCCTTAGTGAAGTTGCCGTCACTGTCTGGTATGGATTTGGCCCTACCTCTGTAGGACAAATGTGAAGTCCTAATGCAACTCAAACAATTGTTACAACATATGAGAATAAATTGAATCAATTCCCATGCTCGCTCCAAACGTGCCTACATTCACTCATTCATTTTCATACTTGGTGTACAATCAGATTAACGGTCGTGAAGAAATGTATAAAGGCTTCAAATGATTATTTCCACAGTTGCTGATGTAACTACTTCATAAAAGTTGATCATACGATTTCAAATTGGTTGATTCAGCACTATAAAGATTGATGATCAAACACCGAAAAGATAATATTCTCTGGGAGCAAGACAACAACGATCCAACATTTGGCTCAAAATCAGATGGAATCTACGCACGTTTCGGCACCGGGGGTGCCTTCATCAGGAAAAGCCACACGATAAGAAGTCTTGATAACTGTGAAATGATAAAACAGTACATTTGGTTCCTTCTAAGAGACAGAAAAATAAACTCATTCAATATATTAGCTTGTTGACAGTTTAGCATCTGTGTGCAGAAAAGATTGACGGCCTGTATAAAGTATGCAGCCAACTTTGACACCCACAGTGTGCAACGTGAGCACAAAATTATACTTAATGTGTGCATAGGGAGTAAGAATAAGGGGATGAAAGAGAAAAAGAAGGAAAAAGCCCTTATGTACCCAAGAATAGCATGCAACAAAACCCATTGTAATCCGTAATTTAATGTGCTAAATGGAATATGGTACCCTGCATGTTACATGAAACTATGTATTCAATGCAGCGAATACAGAAAAGAGTCCCTTCTGAAGATGGTAAAATACAACTCCTGGAGAGTATCTAAAATCGGAATAAGAAAAAGATATTATATGTTGGGAAATCACAAAATTACATGAAGTATGGAGGGCCATGATTTTAACATAGCTGCTCACCTGCAGGGATGAACTGAGGTGCGAGGTACCCGTCGCCCGTGGATTACGCACAGTCACAAGTCGGGCCGGGATGTGGGTGAATTAGACACTTATATGAGTTGGACCAGAGTACTGATGAACGCCGTCCGCAATATAAGAGAACGCCTCTACGACAAATATAGAGAGCATACATTAAATCTCCTATCAACATGTGAAAACTGGGCAGGGTACAACACTTTGCGGTAGCCTGCATGTTAAGTAGAGTGCCACAAAAGGATTGACTGTCACCAAACCTTTGGTGTACACTCATTCTGTGATCTGAAGGCAAATGGTTAGAATAAAATGCTACACTCTGCATTAACTTACACATTGGCTGATGTGTCGTAGAGGGATGACAGTCAATGCACCTAATCTATAGTGGGTATAAAATTACAGTAAAGGTGCTAGGGTAACCATACTAACAAGTGAAGAAAAATGAGAGGGAGAGCGCAAGGGGAATCCACTCTTACCGGAATACCGATAAGCACTGCCTGTGTTTTGGACCATTACAAGAATTGAACCGAGGTACTAATGACCACCGTCCACGGTGAGAGCAGAGCCTACATTACATCTCCTGTAAGCATATAATAATTGAGCACAATGCTACAATCTGAATTGACTTACATGGTAAGTAGAGTGCCGCGGGAAGGATAACCATCAACACATCCTATGGTGGAGCTAGACCTTGTACCTCTTAGATGAGGAGGGTAGGACACAAAGTTACCTTCCTCCCTAAGTAGTTGAGGTGGTTGGTCTAAGACCTCATCATCCTCACTACTTTGAAGGTCTTCATCTTCTCCTGTGGGGTGGTCCCTTGCATGCACTGCCAGGAACACCTGGAGTTGTATCCTGGTAGGGTTGGACCCAGTTCTTATCTGTTTAGCCTAACAGAGAAGCCTTAACTCTCTAACCTGTAGGTTGGAGAAAGGGGTGAGGTCGAGCTCCTCAGCCATATTCCCTATGTTGCTCATTATATTTCTGGAAGACCTACACTAAAAGTTCTAGAAACTTCCCCCCTAACTTTAATGACTTTGACTGTTCCTAAATAAAAAAGGCTACAGGGACTTAACACAAGGCTCTAAAAAGAATTTTAGACATTTGGAAAAAATAGTCAATTCAAAAAAGAGTCGTACTGAAGACAATTTTTGGATTCTTGTCATTTGATCAGAGGTTGACTAAGTTAGTCCAATAAATGCAAGGCTTTACATTCCAACGTTGATCCACCAATTTAGGAAGCTGGCTTTGTATATACTATACCAAAATAAGGTATCGTATACACGGAGTCAAGGAAGTCCCCAGAGGTATAGCAGAGAATAAATGAACAAGTTACTGTGTGGAGAAGTGTGGCTCACTGTTTAGAGGAGGCAGACCCTGATGCAGAGGTCAACCCGGGACCAGGGTTCAATTCCTGACACGGCAGGGTCTTGAGCTCAAAATGTCCACAGACTTGATAATTCTCGCCTCGGTGCCTACTCGAATCATGGGTTCACACTCTGCAACTCTGGGCAATAGCTTGCTTAATCTCCACTACGGCCCTCCCGCGATGGGATGCCTGGTCTTCACCTTGGGGATGCCCAGTAGGGGTTATCTAGCAGGGAAAGCCAGGACGGGTTCCCAAAGCAAGCGCTTAAGAGACCTGTCGGTGATTTGGCGCTATATAAATCGAAATTAACATAACTTACCGTTGGTAACAATATATCTCTAATAAACATAAGTTAGTTATAGATTCCTTACCTTAGAATTATTCCGAGGTGTCAGACTGGCTCCGAAAAGTTTTTCGTCAGCAGTACCCCTGCGCATCGAAAGGTGGTGTCAGTCGGCTCCGCGTTCATCGTTGGCGTTGTGGTTCCCAGGATGATGTTGTGGGAGATACTCAGATACTGCCCTCCCGCGCTGACGTTAGTTCTGTATACAACTTTCTACAGCAGAAGCACAGAGCTATGCAAGACACTGACCACTGGTGCACAAAACTAGGACCCTGAAAGGAAATTCTTATCCCTAGAGTTCGCAGAATGGGGAGGATGGGTGGGGCGGTAAGGAATCTATAATTAACTTATGTTTCTTACAGATATATCCTACCGAAGGTAAGTAACTCGTTCATCTGAATGAAAATGTTAGTTATAGATTCCTTACCTTAGAATAGATACCCAAGCAAAATCTCATTTGGGGTGCGGGTCGCCGCAGAATCAGTCTTAAGAAACTCCAGTTAGACAAGCGAGCGGGCGGCCTAGAAGCGCCTGATTTTAAGGCATATGATTATGCATGCCAATTACAGTGGTTATCCTACTGGACGGCAGGACGCAATTTGCAGGAAGTAGATTACACTGATAGGCACATTGAGCAAGGAGTGTTCCACACTTTGCTTTTGCCACACAGTAAACCTCCACCAACATTACCACCTCTACTACATACTGCATTACAATGCTGGAAAAAGGCCCTGAAATACACCCCCACCGGTGGGCTTTATGCAGATAATATCCCGATAGAGGGTATACCACTGGCAAGTGGCAGATTGACGCAACAGGCACTTGGACCCTGGTTGGATGTGGGGGTGGAGACTGTTGGGGCATTAATCAATGGTGGGACACTGATGGACCACAACACATTTAAAAGAGAAACGGGGGTAGCGAACACGTTGTATATGACACATGGCGCCCTATTGCATTATATAAAAAAAATGGACTCCACAGCGGGAGAACCCTAAGTGAATGGATTAATTAGGTCTCTATATTATATGTGACATGGTAGTCATCTTATTATATAGCGCCCGCACACATGCTAGAACCCCGTTAGACTCGCTTCGAGCGCAATGGAACATGGATATGGGGCAACAGTTCACAGACAAGGAATGGGCAGATATGTTGGAATACTCACGGAAAATTCCTCGTAACTCCAAGTTTAAGTTTATTCAATGTATGATTTTGCACTGAGCTTTCTTGACCCCAGGTAGATTACAGAGAGTATACCCGGCTACTGCCCTTGATGCAAATTACCAGCAGCAGACCTACTACATATGCTATGGGCATGCCCAAGCCTTGGTGACTTTTGGGTAGGGGTTATGAGCTTGATAGAGAAAACTACTCGTCTCTCAATAGGAGAGGCAGCATTGAAATGTTTACTAGGCATCCATCCGCAAGAGCAAAAAGGCCTACAAGGTTCAGTTGCGCTTTCTGGACTTGGCGCTTATAATTGCACAGAGGTCTATCACTATGCATTGGAAATTAGTCAAAGCTCCCACGGCGAGCATGTGGTATAGCAAACTGACCAGATGGGCAGTGGCTGAAAGCAAGGCACTGCGTAGGTTGGAGGCCCGTGGCCTGCGGAGAACTCCAATTTCTCTGGAATGGGACACAATGGTAAAAACCCACAAAAGTGTTAATCCTGATGTTATCCCCCTACGTTCCACATACACAACAATAGACAAAAGCATGGAGTTCCCATGTAGTCATGTGTGGATAGATCAGAACGAAATAGAGCGATGAGCTAATTCACTTAAAGAAATATGGGGAGAGGGAGATGTGCAGCTAGGATTTTGTATAATACAGTCCGAGTCCAGGGAAAGGGGTGGGATGTAACAAAGGGAGGGGGGGTGTTTTATGGGTATAGCTGGACAGTTTTGTAAATAAACATGCTGTAAGGCCTAGCAGGTGGAAGTTAGGATATGGGGAAAATCCTTTGTTTCTTCTCGTTTGTAATATATGCTTTCACAGTTCTCCGACTATGAATATTGATAAACATACTGCTCCTTGTATGGAGATCTTACAGGAAGAATGGTATACTCCAAAATGACATGTAAGCATGGTGTGTATATCATATTAACAAAAGAAAAAAAAAGTTTGTTTAAAAGAAAAAAGAATAGATGCCCCAGCAATACCAACCCCGGAAGTGGGTCTGTGAACCAAGTTCACACCAGAAAATCTTGCAGAACAGAATGGCCAAAGAAGCCGTCTTTCCAAACTTGGCTGTCCAGGCAGTAATGTCTTGTGAACGTGTGCAGCGAGGCCCAAGTAGCTGCCTGATAGATGTTATTCAGTGGGACTCCACATCCCAACGCAGAGGTAGTTGCCGTCACACTGGTGGAATGGGCATGCAACCCCACTGGCGGTTCCTTCTTTGCCAAGGGATAACAAACTTTGATGCACAAAATAACCCATTTAAAAATGGTCCGTTTGTGTACGGCCCAACCCTTTTTGGAACCCGCGTAGCCAACAAAGAGCTGGTCATCCACCCGGAATTGTTTTGTGCGATTCAAGTAAAAGTAAAGCGCATGCTTAGGATCGAGACTGTGGAGCCTCTCTTCTTCTTTGGAAGTGAGGAAATAGAAATTTTTAGGTAGTCAGTGTGTCCCCCACTCGCACCCTATCCATGCACCCGTGCCCCATGTGTGCCACGTAATTCCCTTCCCGTGTCTGCCATGATAATGCCTCTGCATTTCCGTCTAATGTTAGCATGTCAGTAAGTGGGCCCTCCATGTATAAAGTACCGATTCCGCATTAAGGCCTACGTTTCCAATGCATTTACATGGTGCACTTTTAAATATCGCAAAGCACATGTTTTCCACGTTTTTCTGGCCCAGTCGAGCGAGTCCCTGAATTGAGGCTCCGAGCCTCTTCTGTCTCAGAAAGCTGCAGTTTAGGTATACATCCCTGACCTCTACCTTACTTCCTGCCCAGCCGAGCGGTGCCCGGCTCGGCCTGGCCTGCCTGCCAAGACGGTATTTTGCCTACAGTTATCTGTTCAGCCTCCGCAAAAACACATTCCAGTCTAGTGAAATAGGTAAACATATTCCCGCCTGCAGAGCAAAGGGCCCGGCCTTCCTGTCTCCTTGCAAGTGATTTACTGAACCCGTTACCATGGTAGGCCCATGGCCCCCGTACATTGCATGAAGAACCATATGCACGCACTAGCATTCAGTAATGAATGGCCTCTGCCCGAGAGACCTTTTACCTCAGACAATACATCCTCCAAACACAAGATATCAGATATGCTATAGGTGCAGGTCATTCTGACATCCCAGACACCAGACTCCTCTACTAGTGCTAAAGTCAAGCCTCCAGCTCTCCCCAGTTACACGTCAGTACCACGTCATGTTCAGTTGCGCGCGCATGTATGGTAAAGGTTTCTGCTGGCCCTGCAAACTTTCTTTTTGCATCCACCCACTTATGACACTTCTGGGACTCATCTAGTGCACGCCTACGTGTACGCCTCCTTATATGCCTTCTTTTACGCCCATGTGTTCTTATCTCTCTCTTTTCACTTGTTACGCCTACTGTATTCATTGCAATTGTACAGTTTTACTATATATAATGTGTGATGTTAATAAAACGTTGATATCCCTTCCTGAACCTTAGTGGTGATGGAACCCGATTCTCAGTGACTCGAGTCTACTTAATTAAAGCCCGTATGACTCGGATACCACGGACTCTGCCTCTCATTTTTATTGAGCTATCCTTATTGTCATTTAATGTATAGAAAAATAGTCCCGGTAATTTTATTTACCACATAATGATGCAGAGTTTGAAAGAAGGTGGGCAAAGTGATGGTCTTTCCAATATGGAAAGGAGTAACCATTTTGGGAAGGAAGGAAGGACAAGTTCTAAGGACAACTTTGTCCGGATGAACAGTCATAAAAGGAGGTGTAGTAGATAGAGCTTGGAGCTCACTCACCCTGCGCACAGAGGTCATGTAGCAGCTCAAAGGGTGTGCACAGTAAGAAACAAATTCAAGTCCCACTGGGGCATTACGAAGGGAACAGTAAGAAAAAGATGAGTAATGCCCTTAAGGAAGCGATTTACAACAGGGGACTTGTAAAAAGAAGGCTGATCAGGAAGCCTAAGAAAGGCTCAAATGGACGAGATGTAGCCTTTTAGAGTGCCCAGAGCAGAACCCGGCCGGGCCAAAGAAAGAAGGAACAAGAGAACCTCAGAAAGAGGGGCGGAAAGGGGATCCACAGCCTTCGCCGGAGGCTGGACAGGTTCGGTGGAGGACCGTTCCCTGCTACTGCGACAGAAGATCCTCCAGAAGATGCAGTCGGATAGGAGGATCGATGGCCATGTGTAATAGCTCAGGATACCAGACTCTTCATGCCTAATCCAGAGCCACAAGAACGACTTTGGCCCGGCCACCCCTAATCTTCTTCAGCACTCTGGGCAGAAGTGGTATAGGCGGAAAGGCGTATAGAAGACCGAAACTCCACTCACAACAAAAAGCGTTGCAGAGCGAGTGCCGTCTTGGAAATTCCAACACGCAGAATTGCTGACATTGCACGTTCTCTTCAGTGGTAAATAGATCTAACCAAGGCTCTCCCCACTGTTGAAGAAGACCTTGCACCACCGCCAAGTGAAGATGCCATTCGTGATCCATTAAGCACCTGCGGCTGAGTTTGTCCACCCTGGCGTTCAGCAAACCTGCCAGTTGTTAAACCTCCAGGGATATGCCCTGATGTTCCAGCCATGTCCAGAGGCGGAGGGCCTCTTGACATAAGGTCCACGACCCCACTCCGCCTTGTTTGTTGCAGTACTACATGGCAGTGAGGTTGTCCGTGAACACCTGCACTACTTTTCCACCAGACAGAGGGAAGGAATGCTTTGAGTGCAAGACAAATCGCCTGAAGCTCCAGAAGGTTAGTTATGTGGGAATCTAGGATCCTAGTGAAATTTTCCAGATTCATGCCCATATATAGGTATAATTCACCCAATCCTTATATAGGCATAAGGAATCATTACCTTATTTAGTCTTAGCCTGTGCAGCCCAAATACGGCATGGCTACTTCCACTAAACTATGAGAATCCACAACGATTTCTTGGAAAAACTAGCCTTCAGCAGTCGGGTACCTCCCCCTTCTTGAATACTAATTTATCCAAGAACTCCTGGAGTTTTCAAGGAACTGAGACACTAGTGACGATATTATGTCTAATCAAACTCTGCACCTTCAAAGTATAAATATGCCTACATTAGCCCAGTCAAACACACAGTGGTTTAAGAGCAGATCGACTAACTACTTGCCCAACGCCCTGCTGCTGCAAGTGCTGGAGGAAGCCGACCCTCCAACTGACGCACTGAGAACACGCTGTCTTTTGTCTTGCCGAGAAATCCAGCTCCGATGTTTCCAGGCTAACCTTGCGGATTGCTGGGAGATCGAGTCCTGAGAGAGAGATACAAGACCTCTATCATTCTAAAACCAAGGTACGGAGCTGTTTAGACCCATAGAGAATTCTTGGAACAAATTCTTGGCAAAAAATTACTAGACTTAAGCTACACCACCCTTACTCCTCCCTCGTACTAGACTTAGGTTAGGTACACCGGGGTAGGCATATTATAGAAGCACCAGTTGAGTACTTTTAGCCATTATTTTATCACTGTATGTATTTTATGCATTTTATGTATTCTATGTTTATGGCTTAGAAACCATATCCTGCTTTTACAGTACTATTTTATAATACTATTCGTATTATATGCCTCGTACTTCTTAACTAGCATTTCAATTGTAGCAGTGCATTTCCTATGCTTAAGAAATAAGACTGTTCAATAAATACTTTTATTGAAAACGCCTGTCTCTCTATTTCTAAGTGACTCTGGTGAAACGAAGCATGCACGATTGACTGAGTGAAATAGCCGTCTATTGTTCCGCGACTCTAGAGATACGTTTCATTGTGGGGAACCAAAGTTGTCATGTTATATGGTTGTCAGAGACGAATCCCTTCTTGTTTATTCAAGAAAGTTTCTAGTGACCTCTGAGCTAGCTGACACTCACAATTAAGTCTAATATATATGATAGAGATCTAGTCGACTTCAGTCCTACGTCTATACTATAGTATATGTTATTCCAATGCGCAGAGCCTATTGGGAATATAGGAACTACACTACATGGCACCCAACGTTTGGTAAGGCGATAATTTAGCGCTAGATACTAAAGTAACTCAGTCATGCTTTTCAAACAGACCCCTTTTCCCAGTAAAATACTCCAATAGACGTCTGGAGTGGGTAAAAGGTTAATATCCGCCAAAACTGAGTAGGACGAAAAACCCTATGTATTAGTTTTTGGTTTATTCAACGTTGAAGGATACAGTGTTCCAAAATATTGTGCACCTAATCTTTGTTTCCTTGAAACTTGTTCTGCAAACTCTCAGCCGACTAAAATGCTGGATAGTGATACCGAATTAGAGAGAGCTGCAGCAGCAGCCCAAGCGGTTTTAGATGACGCTGCTATCCTAGAAAATGGCACGGATGCTATACTGCTACCGGTAAATGTAAGGAAAAGTATAACTTACAGAATCATAAATAATGGAGTATCATCAAAAGGTGGCAGAGTAATCTTTGTAATAGAGGAACATGAATATCGGCAGACAGAAGTATTCCATTCATGGATTCAGTTTCCAGCAGCAAATGCGGGAACACGTGAGTTCCACTACTACAAAGCAGAGGAACCTCCAGCGGAATACGTTCCTTTCGAGGATGTTGGAATTCCATTAACTTACCAAGAGCATCAGCTCTTGTTTAATGGCACCCTAAAACATGAAAATCACATTACCAGGCTCGGTCCACTAAGTAGACCAGGAGCAACATGGCCGGTACTAGCCAGCTACACACCTCATCCAGACATTGAAAGGATGTTGGATGCAGAATTATTAACTCACCTAAATCCGTTAATTAAAATACATAGACAATTGGTTCAATATGTCATGCAGACATTAACAGTCCAACCAGCTGTAAGAATTCCACAGCATACCCCGCACCAGGGGAATACAAATAAAATTACACCACAGACTATACAGTCAGTCATTGGTAAACTACCAGCAAAATGAGAACAAATTCCTTTCTAGTTAGCACAAAAAATGACTCAGATAGAGGCAGTATTTCATGATAGTACACCTCATGAAAAACACAGGATCCTGACAATCTGTTTACCTATGGGGATTGCACCACACGTAGAGGATTGTGACACTTGGGGCACAGTCTTTGCTTCAATCTAAACAAAAACACATGGTGTACCGTCCATGGAAAAGAAACCGACATTACCGAGCAACCGTATGAGCTTGCCAGTATAATTGAAAAATCCTATGAAGAACTAGGTAGAGATAGTTTGGGTGGGAAACCAGTAAACCCTGAATTAACGGAAAATCCTGAAAAAGTTTTTATTAAAAATAATCTCTGTACTCCTAAAAAGAAGTGGGAAACATGTAAACAGACACTTCCTAGAGAGAAGCGTTCTCAGTCCAGAGAAAGGCCTCCCCAAAGGAGAGTTAGGTCTCCTGAACAGGGAGGCAGGTCTCCCCAACGGGAGCCCTCTGAAAAAAGGTATAACCTTAGGAATAGGGATACTTTAAGAAAACCTGACAAATATCAAGATAATGACATACGTCCCTCTCGATCTTTTCAGACTTCCTCGCAGAAATCGGAAAGAAAAGGACGGTCAGAACACAAGGAAGAACGCGTCAAGTCCAACGACAAAGAACCCGTTCACCAAAGTAAAAAAGCTAAATTTTCCAAAAAGAAGGTAGCAAGCATAAAGATCAGACATGCCGAGTATTCTGAGGACACAACTCAAGAAAGGGGAGTGGGCCCAGACCATGCTAGACAGCGCAGCAGAAGAAACCATAGTTCGCAAGATCCTGATGGATCATCTGGAGGCAGTGGACTTGAATGAGTGCATTCAAGTTGAAACTGCCGACACCAGGGTTAGTGTACCCCACAAGTTATATGAAGTAAAACTCCGGATGGAGGGGGACACAACTAGACAAATAAGAGCACTCTTTTGGGAGAAGCTCTCTAAGGGCTATGACATTCTTTCTAGCTGAACAAGCCTGGCCACCTGCAGTTGTTAGGGAATGCCCACACGGCGAAGAGATAATTATGCCAACCTTCTCAAATCACATTCCAATTCATAAAAAATATACATATACCAGGAAATGGGCAGAAGCTCAAGCCCCAGCATTATATAAGAATCATGTAGGATGGGATGAGGATTCTGCTCACCACAAAATCCAGTTACAAAATCAACCTTCTGCACAGAGGCAGTATCCAGTTAAGCAAGAAGCTAAGAAACAAACCTGGGAGTTATTAAATCAACTTGAATACCAAGGGGTGATTGAAACATGCAACCCGTCAATGAACAATCCTTTGTTTCCTGTCTCCAAATCAGACAATTCATATCATCTGATATTGGATTACAGACATTTAAACTCCTGTTGCAAAACTTTTACAGTACAAAATGCACACAGTGCTGCACTGATGAATAACATTGTGCGCAAAAAATATAAAACCACATTAGATATTTCAAATGGGTTTTTCTGTCAAAACATTGTACCAGAAAGCAGGCATTTGAACACTTTCTCAATCTTGGGGACACAGCAACAAGTTTGCCGTCTCCCCCAGGGATTCAAGAATAGTCTAGGGTTATTTTCAGCCAGGGTAACAGAGCTACTACAAATGTGCGATGTTGAGGCATTATCTTATGTCGGTGACATCTATCTTACAGATGACGATTTGGATAGGCACTTGAAAAGAGTAAACACCATAATACTTGGGTTTGCTTCAGAAGGGTACAAATTCAATTTTAAGAAATCTCGATTTGCCCACCTCTACGTCCTATTCTTAGGATACGAGTTATCAAGTGAAGGCAAAAGCTTGGCAGCAAGCTTTCTTGAGAAATGTGCGCTGCTCCAACCTCCTAAAACGCTGAAAAACTTAGTCAATTCTAGGCTTCCTGAATTTTGGAAGAACTTACGTTCTGAATTACGCAGAAAGGGTTAAACCTCTCTACGAATTAATCAAACCTGATTTCAAACCAACTAATTGGACTCAAATGCATACAGAAATCTTGCGTTCAGTACAAACAGACATGTTAGTAAAAACAAAATTACAGACACGCGAAAACGTGCACAATCTTGTGATCCGAATCATCCCAGGGAGATGCGGATTCACACACCTGACCTTTAATGAAGGTGAAAAGGTACCAATAGCATACAAATCACACTTGTACACACAAGCTGAAATGTAATTCACTTCAACAGAAAAAATTCTGACAGCGGTTCAAACTGCAGTAGCAAAAGAGAGAGCTCTAGCACAGGGTAAACGTATAATGATTAGGGGTGGGCGGCCAGCTACGCTCCGTGCACGAAGTGTGCGTAGTGCCGCCTACTCCGCATTTTGCGGAGCGGGCGTAGCCAGGCGGCACTACGCACGCTCCGCAGACGGAGCGTAGCTGGCCGCCACCCGCCTCCCTCCCGCCCTCCCTAAATACTTTCAATTAAAGGAGTCAAATAATTAAAATGCACTTACCTTGCCCGCCGCGTCCCCGGGGCTCGCTATCTTCCGTCTTCCGTCTTCTTTACTAATGCGCATGCGCGGGCGGACGCGCATGCGCATTTTCTCGTGAGAAATGCGCATGCGCGGCCGCCCGCGCATGCGCATTAGTAAACAAGACGGAAGACGGAAGATAGCGAGCCCCGGGGACGCGGCGGGCAAGGTAAGTGCGTTTTAATTATTTGGCTCCTTAAATTGAAAGTATTTAGGGAGGGCGGGAGGGAGGCGGGTGGCGGGGCTGGCGGCCAGTGGTGTTTGCGTAGTGGGGCTACGCGGAGTGCGGAGGTGGGCGTAGTTTCTCGCCCACTTCGCGTAGCTCCGCGAAGCCCCACTCCGCCCACTCCGCCCAGGGTTAATAATGATCGTTACGCCTGTACCTGCCTTAGAGGCAGTGACAAAAGCAAGCATTCCAAATGCTAAAGCTTTACATCCAAGATGGATACAATGGGCCAACTCTCTTGCTGCAACAGACGTTGAATACGTTTTTGACCCCAACTTGAAGACACAAGAATTCCTACAATAGGAATATGAATGTCCTCTGCCGACCGAAATTCTGCCACTTGAACAATATGGCTGTATAATATATACAGACTCAGCACAGCCCGCGGTAGGGGGTAAGCAAGCCTATAGTGCTGCGTGCGCGATCGTTGAAGGTCGTTGGAGCGAAGGTAAATTCAGACCTATGGTCACTAAAACTCTATCACTCGGAGACTGTACAGCTCAGGGAGCTGAACTACAGGCTCTCAAGATGGCGCTTGAAAATACCGATCGCGAATTCCCCACACTAATAGTGAGCGAATCTTACAACGAAAATTTGCAGAACTGGGTTAAAAACTGGTTCAGAAATTCAAAAGGTGGCACAATCAAGCATAAAACGCTTTGGGAACAAGTAGTTCTTTTGCAAAAAGAATTACAAAAGACTCACGTGATTCATACACTGAGTCAACAGCGTGATGGCTTTCACGTTGCAGGGAATTCATTGGCTGATGAAGCCGCAAAGGGAGCTGTGCAAACGGCTTCTATAGCTACAATAAAAAGCTCAAAAAAAGTAATAGATGGTGAAACGCTATTAGCAGTAAAAGCTTCAATGGAAGGAAATCATGCAGCGTTACCTCTGAACTATTCTCTCGGCAATACATACATAATTGATGCAAACTCCGTTCCTTTTGCTCAAATCCCTGGAGTGGGGGACAGAGTAATTCCAAACAGGAAGCGGAGGGCTTAGTTCAAGAAGCACATATGGGAGAGGGTTTGAGCCATCAAGGGATCTTGAAATCTCTAATAGAATTAAAAAAGATGTACTGGTGGCCAGGAATAAGAGTTGACGTGTACAATTTCACAATTTATTGCCCTAACTGCAACAGAGATCGCAGCAACGAAAGCCACCAGATACCTGACTACAGAGTAGCCAGCCCAGTCCAGATACCGTTGTTAGACAGCATTAGACTATCTACATGCAAATGTTACATTGAACAGATGCGGCCCCACAACTACTAGGACAAGATTTATTTGGATGTGGCCCCATTGCTCGACTGACGCCAGAACTGTTATAAAGGATTTGCGAGTCTTTATCGGCACATATGCAATTGGCACGCTACATTCTGACCAGGGTCCTGCGTTTAGCTCTCGAGCTTACAAGGAGGCCATGGCTAGCTTGGGCGTTGCATTGCGGTATTCTAGTCCCTTCCATCCTGAGGGTAATGCGGTAGTGGAAAGAAAAAACTGTGACATATAGCAATCCATAACAGCTAAGGTATTAGGTTCGGGTGATGGGTGGGTCAAGCATCTAATGAGTGTCCAACGTAGTCTTAATAATCTGCCAAGAAATTCTCTGGGTGGAGTCACTCCGTATGAACTAATGTTTGGTACTAGAAGGATAATCGAAGACCTCGATTCTCAGACTTCAGTGATGGAACAAAAACCCTTTGATGTCAAAGATCGTTTGACTGTTTTACAGGACTTAAATGAAACAAGAAGAAGTCTGAGTAATACCATACAGACGTAAATGACCACTGAAGAAAAACCACCTGTCCCAGCAAGGCCTGTCTGGATTCCCAAGATTGGGGATCTGGTCAGGGAGAAAATTGCGGTAAAGAAGGAATTTGGGTCTTCTTACAGAAAAGTAGTACCTGTCTTGGCAACCCAAGGAACAAGATCAGTAGCCCCTTGCTGGTAAAAGGGAGAACAGAGTTGTATCCATCGACCTGGTCAAACCACAAAATGTGGCCGATAATAAGTAGAAGGCCCAGTGGACTCCCGAGAAGTAGCAGACGACCAAACCTTGCTACAATCCAAGAAGTTCAAACTGAAAGACTTATCACCTTTGATAAACCTGCAGTACGAAAGAAAAGACTATGCAAAAAAGCCATGGAACTGGTACCTCTGGTAACCCAAATAACAGTTTGTCAAGACACACCAGTCTACAATGATGTAGCGTCTGACTATACCAATATGACAAAGGAAGAAGCAGCTCCAGTGATTTCACATAATCCTGATGCAATTCCAACAATTGACAGAACTGCTTCTGGCTATTTTATCAACTTCGATAACTTTTCTGAGGATCGCAGTGAACCTGAGGATAAGCTAGCAGAGACAAACTTCAAAGAAAAAATAACAGAACTCCTTCATCTACTTGAAAAAACATGTCTGGTTTCACCATGGATTGAATTTTGGATTGGGTTAGGTGTATTTTTCCTCCTGCTCTGGCTCATACTGGTGTTAAGCTTGGGAAGGATGATTGATGGAAAATATAGTACTATGGACACAGCAAGTAAGAAAATCAACTTGGTCCTGAAACCTTACAAATCATCTCATCGTGAAAGAAGAGGCCTGTCAGCGGTGAACATCACAGCCGTTCCTATACCTGGGGGTATAGCATGGGACAGAACTGATTATGACATCTATGGTCCTGTGGAATTATTGAAAAATCAGTTTGAGGTTTCTTTGAGTGACTTTGTCGCACCCAGTACATTTTCTGATGATTGGGACTTTGAGACTATTAACAACATGATGAAAGATTTAGAAATGTCAGCTAAATTTACAGAACATGACTACTTAGAAGGGTCATCAGATTATGAACAAATGTATTGTTTTAATCATTATGGTCACCATTCTTTGCACAAATCTGCAAGCCCTATAAATGTGTTTCTTTACAATCAATGGGTACATTGTCCAACGCCGCCAAAAGACAGATATATAGCATTTCAAGAAAAATGTTCGTACTTCTCAGGGTTTAATGTTACCAATCCTGAAACGTTTTATTTTAAAAATATGAATAAGACAGGTATGAAAACAATGTTGACCAATACTAAACAAATTTATTCTGCAAACATTTATGCTAAGCTGTCCACATTAGGTTTTGACTTTTGGAAAGAAAACATCGAGACAAAAACTTTCTGGGGCACGAAAGACTGGCAGGTACAAGGTTTAGAAGCCCTGTTCAGAGCCTGCATTATACCAGAACAAATACTGTTTTTGAATGACATTGTTCAACAAACTTCATGTCTTGACTTAGCTAAGATAAAAGATTTAAATAAACCATCTATACCTAAACCCACATCTGACAGTAATAACGCTACAGAAGAGGAGGTAGACTATCCCTGATTGGAAAAAAATTGTTAATCTGGCCCACAGACACCAATAACTGTCAAGATAGATTCCCTAACAAAACACAGGGGTTAAAACTGAACAGGCCAGATCCAAGATATTCCCAAAGACAACATCCAGGGATAGTAACCACTTACAGTGTAGGAAAACTGTGCCTTGAGTGGCTTCAGAAATCTACACTTCCAAAAATAAAACAACACTTATCTTTACTTAAAGAAAGCAATGATTTGCGAGATTTCTTAATGGGGCCTCGCAAACCACGGCAAAAACGTTTCATATACGCCGGAATATATGCGGCATACAACGAAATATGGAAAGTGACGCAAATAGAAACTGCAGAAAGAATACGAGAAATTGATCGTATTAATTTAGAGAAAAGCCTATCTGTAGTGGACAATGGGTTAACAACTCTGTCCTCCAGAATTTATTCTTTGGACAGCATCCATCGTGTCATCTGCAATTGACATCATAGAACAAGACTTGTTAATGTTACAACATGGCCAGTCTCAATTACGTTCTATCATGCTGCTAGGCGGGACGTTGCAAAATCTACGTTCAGGCTATGTGCCATGTAATCAACACCACATCATTGCTTTCTGTATTTAACCTTACAGATAAACAAATCTCTTTGGCACAAAGAGGAGTAGACTATACGGTGCTGAGCATTGAAAAATTCGAAATATTACAATTAACAGTTTCTGAGAAACCTGTCATTGAATGGATAATTCACGGCACCATTACGATACCAGTGACGTGTTTCCTGTTTCAGTATTGTCTGGAGCATATACCAGCGGGCCTGTATGAAAGGTTGGGTAAAGAATACAATAACGCGACCTGGGTTTTACCATACACACACAGATGTTGGAATAGGGGACATGAAGTATTCCTTAGTGGAGATAATTGTAAAAACTCACTGAGTTTTACACTTTTGTGCCAGAGTATTAATTTGCACGGAGCCTGCGATGGTTCTGCAAATAATCTCTCTTGCTACCTGCACGGGTAACCCTCCACAGCAATAGTACCCATTTTCAGGCAGCTATCCAATGGCAGCTACGTTATGCTGAATGATCACAGCTGTTGTGGCATGTTGCCAGGAAAAAGTTATCTTGTAACTGTGTCATCCACGGTCACTTGTTGTATGCAAGTATTATATCCAAAAAGCGAGACGGAAAGGGAGACGGCCGTATGACCTTCACTGAATATCTCTTCTATACAAATTGATACTTTAAGCAGAATGAAAGCCATTTTTTACGAAAAAATGTGCCACTGAACTCGTCTAAAGAAAGGTATGATCTGCAGGTAACAAGGTCTTCTGCAGAGATACATGCTTTATTATCAACAAACTGCCCAGTACATTTCGGAGAAATGTTAAGTCAAATCTTAAACATGTCTGATACCAGTGGCATCGCAAATGCATTTAAGATTTTTTCGGGGCTGTTGACACCATTCAAAGCAGTCCTCGTCATTTTTCCAAATTTCGTGCACTCTGTGTTCGGCGGTCTACCTCTCATCTTGGGACTAGTAGCAGGAATTCTATTTTTATTCCTTCTGCTTCGATATGGCAAGTCCGGCCACCAGCAACACCCAGACCACCATGGAACAATGCCTCCTTGCCATGAGGTATCGTGAGAGGATTTCACAGATTCTTGGCTTGGCTCGTTTAAGAGATCTGAACACAAATTGGTTTCTTACGTTCAGACCAATCTGGCAAGATTGCATCTTACCTGTTCTTCGATGCCTGCTTTGCCGACAGGAATGCGTGTTGGACATTTGTCCTACACTTCCATCAGTACTGCCAGCGGATGTTGATGCTTTGCTAGGTCCTGTAATGGCTCATGCATCGTGTTGCCCCCAATGGCTGCCTATTCTGAGGGTGAGATGCGAGAAACTACAGGCACACAGGTGCCATCTACTATGAACGTTGCTAATGCATCAAATGCTGAAGGCGATGATCCACACTTCTGCACTTTTGATCTGCTAACTGAAGTGGTTCCACTTTCACCTACTACGGTAGACGGTTTCTTTGCCAGCCTAGATGATCTGATGATTTCTCCTGACACTCCTGAGAATAACTTTTGATTAATTCACACAGCGTTCCCTGAACTCTGCAATTCGGCCTTCATTTTTCAAAAACAGTTCACTGATTTGAACTTTTTTCTAAAATAGAACTTTTGGCACAGAGTAATCTGCTTAAAGTAGAACTATTCTTAGAGAACAAGATTTCGTGTTTGAACTTCCTGAAATGACAATATTTGGCTTCTACCTCGAAAACAAACACAGTTAAAAAACGTATGCTTTAGGACAGATTTCAGGTATCAAATTGATGAATGTACTTTAGTTTTATTTTTATAAAAGGATATATGCTCATAATTTATGCTTGATTTCAAATGATGCCTATAAACTTTTGCATACAGTATATACTCATTTCATGTGCACAAGCCTATTCAAATTAATTTTTGTATTTTGGGGTGGGATTGTGAACACTTTGCTTTAGATATGTTCAGTGCTTATGTATTATTGAACTTAATAATCGTGGAGTGGTTGTTATGTGGGAATCTAGGATCCTAGTGAAATTTTTCCCGATTCATGCCCATATATAGGTATAATTCACCCAATCCTTATATAGGCATAAGGAATCATTACCTTATTTAGTCTTAGCCCCGTGCAGCCCAAATATGGCATGGCTACTTCCACTAAACACCGAGAATCCACACGATTTCTTGGAAAAACCAGCCTTCAGCAGTCGGGTACCTCCCCCTGCTTGAATACTAATTTATCCAAGAACTCCTGGAGTTTTCAAGGAACTGAGACACTAGTGACGATATTTTTTTTTTTTAAACTTTATTTTTGTTTGAGACAATGATAGCATATAACAGTTGCGCCGACAGTTTCAATAAAGTAACGACCGTACGTCAAATAACATACTTCTGTGCACACGGCCCATCAGCCCACAACCCGAAGGCCGGGCGGCGGTAGGTGGTAGCATGCAAACCAGGCCATAAACCTAGCAATGTAACTGCGCTGCAGGATATACTGATCTGCTTTTACTTTTCTTTTATACAGGTTACCCCCCCAACTCCCCAATGGAACCCCCCCCCCAAAACTGCGGCATTAACGACTAAGACATGTGTATACAGTTCGTTCACCTCATTATGGCACTCCTAGCGGCAGAGAAGACAGCAATCGTTACTTAGATTAGGAATGAAACCTTCAGATACCAAAACACAATTCCTCCCAATTATGTCCTACACGTGCGTGTACGGCCAGGCACTCCCCCAATTCACTGCTCTCCCTCTCCCTCCCCTCCATCCTCATCCTCAGACCCTGTATCCCCAGGGGTGAACAAGTCCGCACTCGTGCCATCCGAATCCTCGGCTGCCTCTCCCACCGCCCGCATCATTCTCCACGCAAGCAGGTCGTCGTGTAGCTTGACATCTCTACGCACGGTTTGCATGAAGGTTTTCTCCGCCAGGGACCATTCCCCCACATCCCTAAGCCACTGCGACATCTCTGGGGCCCGTTGTCCCATCCATGTGATTGCTACCCTCCTCCTTGCCAGTACTAAAAGTTGTTGTAACATTTTGTAGGACAAATTACACTTCTTGGGCCTGGGGACCAAAGCTAATAAACAATGAAGGGGGGTCAGCTCCATCCGGAGTTCAGTAACCGTGCGAATGTGGGCCACCACTGACTGCCAGAAGGCGTTAACTAACGGGCAGTCCCACGCCAGATGAAGGAAGGAGGAACCCGGCGCGCCACATCTAGGGCAGTCATCGCGCTTGTCCGGGGCGATACGTCTCAAGGCAACCGGAGTCACATATGTCCGGTGTAAAAAGTTAAAGTGTATCAGTTTGAACCGTGCATTGCACGACACCTTGCGGGTGAGGGCACCTATGCGTTTGCGCTGTGTCGGGTCCAAAACAATCCCCAGGTCAGCCTCCCAGGCCGCCCACGCCGGAGGGACCGGTGGGGTGGAGTCTTGCCGCATGGCTGAGTACAACAGGGTTATCAGCCTCTTGCCCCTACCACAGGAAAGGATAATATTGAGGGTATGGGACACAGGGGGCGCGTCAGGGAATTGCGGCCAAGTATCCCGCGCCATTGCATGGAGGCCCCTGTAGTGTAGGAACTGTCCCTCACCGAGTCCGAACGTCTCCGTCGCCCGTTCGATAGATAGAAACCTGTCATCCGGGTAAAGATCCGCTAATAACTCGCACCCACCCGCTCTCCAGTCATGGAATGGCATGTGTACCTCCATGTCCACCACTGGGGCCATGATCCATATCGGCAGCTCTCTGTGAAAGGGGGCCCTCCGTAGGACTTTTTCCACAACACGCTGCCACATGGCTGCGGTGTCGCGCACTATGTACGGCAGAGCCGCATCTGCACCCCTGCCGCGCATCAGGGCCAACTGTACCGTTCTCTCATACGCACTCCCCACCAGGAGCTGTAGTTCCCAGGTGTCCACATCTTCGAACCACCTGGGAGCTGGCAACAGCTGAGCTGCATAGTAGTAAAGGTCAAACCTCGGCGCCTCCAACCCCCCTTCCTCCCAGCTCCGGACAATCGTGTGTAAGGCACCTCTACTACGCCTGCCCGCCCAGAGTAAGGACGTAAGAAGTGTATTAAGAGTGCGGAATATCCGCGGGGGAAGTGGGCACAGTGAATTCTGCAACACATATAGCACCCTCGGCAGCATCACCATTTTTGCCACCGCTAGACGTCCCATCAGGGAGAGAGGCAATGTGTTCCAGAATGACACCAATTGTTGTATGCAGTGCACCACCCTATCCGCATTGCGGGCCAGCAATTGTTCATCTGACGACACCACCTGTATCCCCAGATAGCGGAAGGCTTCCAGTTCCCACCACAGTCCCAGGCGTGGCAAGTCTTCGCGCGCGTCCACATTACATCCCGCTAGAGGGAAGATCAGGGACTTCCCCGCATTGATACGCAGGCCCGAGGCCGCCCCAAAACGGTCCAGCAGCCGCAGCAAAACCGGTAGCGCTTCCCGCGGAGATGTTAAATAAAACAGAGCGTCATCTGCATACAAGGACACCGTGTGTACATTACTCCCCACTTTGATTCCCCATTGAGACATCGTGGTATGGACGTCCACCGCTAATGGCTCAATTGCCAGGGTGAACAGGAGCGGCGAGAGGGGGCATCCCTGACGGGTGCCTCTCTCCAACGCCCAGCCTTCAGAGCGTGCAGCCCCAAGTTTGACTCTAGCTCGAGGCGCCCGGTACAATATCTGGATCCACTTGCGAAACATGGGCCCCAATCCCACCTGTTGAAGCACCTCTGACAGGTACCCCCAGCTAACCGTATCAAATGCCTTGGCCAAGTCTATCGAGACCAGGACGTGGGGATCCTCCCTATCGCGCACCTCATGCATGACATGGGTTAATCGCCGCAGATTCATCGCGGTGTTGCGTCCGGGGATAAACCCGCACTGGTCCTGGTGAACCAACTGGGCCATGTACGGCGCCAAGCGAGTGGCTAAGAGTTTGGTCAGGATCTTGACATCTGTGTTAATCATTGTTATAGGGCGGTATGCCGCGGGGTCGTAACCATCACCACCCGGCTTTAGAAGCATGCAGATCTCTCCCTGGTACATTGTGGGCGGGAGGGCTCCATCCTCCAGCGCCTTAAGGAAGACCTGGAGGAGGAGGGGGCCGAGGACGTCTCCGAACGTGTGGTAAAACGCGGAAGGAAACCCGTCTCCTCCTGGGGATTTCGCCTTTGGTAGGCCGGCCATAGCCACCCACACTTCATGGAGGGTCAAAGCCCCATCTAATTCTTCCGCTTCTTCTCTCGAAAGGGCCGGAAGAGTCACTCCTCGGAGGTAAGGCTGATAGGATGCTTCCGTGACCAGTGGATCCACCGTATACACCTGCTGCAGGTGGGTTCTGAGAACACGCAGTATACCAGATTCCGAATGCACCATGACCCCATCAGGGCCCCTCAGGGCAACTATCCGAACCGGGGCCGTTTCTTTCTTCAAAATACAGGCCAATAATCGGCCGGATTTGTCCCCCTCCCTATGGAGACGCTGTCTAAATTGACCTAGCGTGAATCTGTCGAGGTGCGTAAGTATATCGTGTACTCGTTCCTGGGCTTCCCGCTCCAAGGCCAGTTCTGGTTCCTCAGGATTTGATGAGGCCTGGCGAGTCCGCAGGGTGTCCTCGGCTTCCCGCAGCTCGCAAGTCAGCTGTTGGCGGACCCCATAAGTAAGAGCCATGCATTCACCCCGCACCACCGCTTTCAGAGCGTCCCATTTCACTGACAGGGGCACGTCGTCCCCTTCCCAGTTCAGGTCGACATAATTAGTGAGTGTTGTCTGCACATGATCTCTACCCAGTGGGTCCTGCAGTAGGTCCGCAGGCATCCTCCAGGTGCGGGGGCGGCAAGGCTGGTCGACTTCTTGCGTAGTGCACAACACCGGGGAGTGGTCAGACAGGAAGCGGGCCAGATGGGTGACCTTTAAGGAATACGACGCATCCATATTTGCAGCGAGGACTCTATCCAGCCTGCTATGGGTGTCGTGTGTAGGAGTGTAGTTCAGGTCGACATAATTAGTGAGTGTTGTCTGCACATGATCTCTACCCAGTGGGTCCTGCAGTAGGTCCGCAGGCATCCTCCAGGTGCGGGGGCGGCAAGGCTGGTCGACTTCTTGCGTAGTGCACAACACCGGGGAGTGGTCAGACAGGAAGCGGGCCAGATGGGTGACCTTTAAGGAATACGACGCATCCATATTTGCAGAGAGGACTCTATCCAGCCTGCTATGGATGTCGTGTGTAGGAGTGTAACAGGTGTACAGTTACTGTGATGGGTGACCCTGACGCCACACATCTACTGCCCCCAAGTTCGCCATGACCTCCCGCAGCCTCGCCGTCATGCGAGGTTTCGTCCCTACTCGGGGAGGATGCCTATCTAGGATGGGGTCCAAGATACAGTTAAAATCCCGAACCACAGGAGAGGGCTGTCCACGTCCGACACTAAGACTTCCTGCATTTGTGGGTAGAAGGTTGCGTCATCCACATTAGGCGCATATGTATTAAGGAGTGTTAGGTCCCTGCCATTCAACTTCACCCTCAGCAACAGGTACCTGCCCTCAATGTCCGCCTCCGCATACTGTACCGCGAGGGGGACCCCGGGCGCTACCCAGATCAAGACCCCACGCGCATATGTCGAAAAGGAAGAGTGAAAGACCTGACCTTGCCATTTTTTAGCCAGCTTTTGCGCCCCCTCCTCGTTCAGATGCGTTTCCTGCAAACATGCAATAGAGATGCCATGCCTCCGATGGAAGGACAGGACCCTATGTCTTTTGGTACAGGTGCCTAACCCATGCACGTTCCACGTTAAGAATTTGTATCCCATGTTTCCTGAAATCGCCCAGCCGGGCCATGCAGTCTGCTGCCAAGATACCGCCTCCTAGGGGCCTGAACAGTGATACACATGAAGCCTACACCAACTTTCTTAAACATTTCCCCCCCGCCTCCCCCGCCCCCAAACTTGCAACATTTGCATAACACTCCCCCCCCCCCCACCCACGAGCAGGATAACGACAACAACCCAACCTGTCAACCCGCCCTTCCCCTGCTGGTGCCAGGACGTACACAGCCACCCCACACACCCCTCACAACACATCACACACCCACACAACTATGAACTGCATACACCTCCCCCCCCCAGCTCCCCGCATGACCCAACGCCCGGCTCCGGTCCAACTATAGTCGACCATGCAGGACCAGATCCAATATTTGCACACCCACCTCCCGATTATCCTCCAGTTCTCACAGTGCAAAACAAAAGGCCCCTGTCTCCACCCCACAATGCAAAGTCTGTTGGTTCCGGGTACAATGTCAATCCAGTGTTCATCCACACCCCTCTCCACCCCGGGAGTCACAGCAGCCAACCAGAGACAAAGTACATACAGCTCCCATATCACCTCAGGGCGGGCCATTCACATCCGGGGCCCCGGCTCCACCAGTCTCCGGGATCACCAGGTCCGATGGCGCCGTGTCACGTATCGCGGCTGGTATCGTGTCCGGGACCAGGATTTCCGCAGGTTCCAGCGGGTTTTGAGACCCCGACCCGGCCCCCTGCAGCAAGGGTTCCAGGAGCATTCCGCCATCTGCCTCAACCGTGATTCTAGGTTCCTCAGTGTCCTCCGACGTAGGGCAGCGTCTCCGTCCGCCCCGGGGCCTCCGCTGCCGCTGGGGACGGCTCCCCCATGTCTCCTTGGACCCACCACGGGCTCCTGGTGGAACCCCGTCTCCTCTCGATGACAAACACTTCTGAGAGACCCCGCGGACACAGCTTCGCTCTAATCCATGTTTCCAGAAAGCGTTCAGGGTCTCCAGCCTCCAGCCGCTCCGGAACCCCTAGGACTCTTATGTTGCTACGACGCGCCCTCCCTTCTGCGTCCTCAGCTCTCTGCTCCAAGGCACCTGTCGTCGCCGTAAGGTGTGTGACCGTCTTTTTGAGAGAGGCCACCTCCCCCTGCAGCTGCACGATATTGGCCTCCGCATCCGTGACTTTGTCCGCCACCTTACGGAGGTCCGTCCGCAGGAGGTTGACGTCGATGGAGACAGTCTCGATTTGCCTCTCCAGCGCTGAGTGGGAGCCCTGAATTGCCTTTAGGAGTTCCGCACGGGAGGGTTCACCGGGGTCCCCCGGTTCTTCATCCTGGCCCGATTGGTGTGTGATCCTTTGGGGCGGCAGCCTTTGTGTGGTGTACTGGGTGATCGTATTGGCTTGTGACGAGCGGGACGTTCTGTCTTTACGCATCTTCGGTATATTCCCAATGCGGGGATGGCTCGCCTATAGAGCAGCAGCAAGCTCTATCCCGCTTCCACCCAGTCGGTGGAGAGTTCTGTGAGGAGTCGCGCACGAACACTCACCCTTGCACAGTCCTTCGGGCGTCCCTGCTCCACCGATACTCCCGTCGTAGGCAAGTACCCCAGGCACCGTCAGGAAGCGTCGTGCACCGGCAAGGAGAGACCCGGCAACGACACCTCGCCAGCCCGATGGCGCAATCTCGTTGAGGGTCCCCTGGGCACCCGGGCTTGCCAGAGACCCCTGCGGACTCCAGTGGGTGTGGTGTTCTGTCCCGTCGTCTAGCCGGGCCCCACAGGTAGTAGGCCACTCCACTCTCCGCACCTGGCTTGTATGGCCGGAGTAGCCCGTACGCCCCGACCTCCCGTTCAGTAGCCAGGTAGGGGGGACTCAAGGCACTCCTCCCCGTCACCGCAATCAGGAGCCTAATCTCCGCCCCGACCACCACTCCTTCCAGAGGCCCAGGGCCCTTCCGAGTCAATGGGGGAATCTTGCGCCCCTCCCCCCGTGCTCCAGGAGGCAGGTAGGACCGGGAGATCAGGGCCGGCCCCGCGCAATCCGTCAGGGGCTCAGTGTCTATGCTGGCGCCGTCTGCGTTGCCCGTCTGCGCTCTGGAGTTCTGGACTTTTTGGTTCCGTCCAGAGGTGTCAGGGAACAACACCCAAAGACCCCGGAGTTCCACCTGCCTTGGTGCACAAATGAACAGAAACACGGGCTTCTCGATGGTGGCGTCAAAGACCAAAGGTTTATTACTGCAGGGACACAGAAGTCACAGATACTACACACGGGCAGTAACTAGGAGCCTGTTCAAATTGTACAAAGCGGGTTGCTCCTTATATACTAGTTTTTGGCCTTCAGGCGAATTCTTCACATGTTGGTACATTCCCAAAACCTTTGTGTCATAGACAATAAATATTTGGCGTGCACAGGAACCGTTGATAAAATCTGATACAAAACATCTACGAAGAGGGGTTCCCACTAGTTCGTCACAATTCCCTGTCAATATTGCATTCAGGACCCGGACCGCCTCATCGTAAAGTTTGTTACCTCCCCCTAATAAAGATTCAGAAAGAAAGAAACAGAGCCAGGTGTGGAAGATAGAAAAGTGGGATAAGGGATGTTTGTGGGTTGTAAATGGGCAAGGCTACCGGCTTCGGCCGCCTAATCATGATCAGGACAATGGACACGAAGACCAGTTTGGCAGGACTGGCCTCGGGCAGAGGAGGCAGCCTTTGTCGAGTCATGCAGCTACAGCGTGATCTGGTTTAAGGTGCACGTGTCATGAAAGAGGTGAATCTCCGGCTAAGGTTACGTGTCCTTAATCGAAATGAAGTGATCAGAGGTTTATTGCGTATGTGAGGGCAAGAAACACAAAATGGCGGCCATGATCTAAGATGGATGCCGTGGGTAGATCAGAAATGTGTTTATAAAAGGAGTGCTCTTGCTCGTAGCGTAGCGAAAACACCAGGATATACTAAATGGATCATTTGCGGTTCGCTGATACCAATATTATGTATTTCCGACAAACTTGAAAACACGGGTTCAAATCGTCACGGAACCTCAGACCCTCCTTTTGCCCTTACATAGGCAATTACTCAGTCTATGTCAGAATCTAATTCTATGCTCATCAGGTCAGTGACATGCTGTTGTATCATCATCCTTTCTCGTGTCTTTTCTCCAAACGCAGGTGGTTTTCTGAGACAAGTTGCAGCACAAAGACTACACAGAGCAGGACCACACTGGATAATCAGACAACATGAGAATAGGAATACTAAGATGACACCAATGACCATCAGAACCTTCCATCCCCACGCTGATATCAGAGTCCAAAACCACTCCATGAAGGACCAGTTTCCCTTGTCTACATGTATGGAGTCGGAAATCTTGTGTAGCTTAGAGATCGCCTCGTAGACTGTTGGAGCATTATTAGGAATAAAGACACAGCAGCTCGATTGGATCATTCTGCATACCCCACCTCGATCTGCAAGTATAACGTCTAGAACCATACGATTCTGCAACGTCATGAGCCTATCCGCCTGAAGCTCAGCTGTCAAGTTGCTAAGGGCACCAGCAGTTTCGGTAATAGTAGATTCAACTACCCGTGTTAGCTGACGTATGTTTCTACTATTAGCCATAGGCCCCCAGAACGGAAGGAAGCCTTTGAAGAAGTCTCCAGCTTCCTGACCAGCGGTATCTTCCTTGCTGAAGACACCTCTCGCTATTCTGGTTCTGTGGTAATCAGATGAAGCAGTGTATGTCGGAGGCAACAATCGAGCAATATAACATGATCCTGAAAAGTCGGCAGGCAACCATGTATAAGCTCTGTCTCGACAAATGAAGTAGGTACCCCTAGCAGTAAGAAAGGCAGGGGAAGAGTTAGCCGGAAACACGTAAGTCTCTACGCACTCACTCCTCCCTAGCTGAGCTCTCGGATTTCTCCCGTTACCTTGCAAACAGACCTGACCTCGGTGAGGTACGACCCAGATTGGAGTTGAGCTTCTACGCTTGCTTTCTCCTAAACTAAGGCGATACTCTGAAGTATTCCAACTTAAATATACTCGCAATTCGTCTCTAGGGTAAGATGGAGTATTATTGACGTCCTTGACCATGTCAATAATTCCCTGGACTAAGGCTTTGTTGGCAGAGTTATATTTAGTGGAACGTGGTGGACGTGGAGGATAGGTTTCAAGGGCATAAGCAAAGATGGTTTGGAGGGCCTGAAATGATCCATTGTAGCTGTAAGGCAAAACCAGATAGGGAATACCTTTATCCATAGTGTGGGGTATCAAGCCACACACCCAGCAGTTTGTAGTGTTAACTACCAGTTGGTGTTGGTGCAAGAGTTGTACAAAAGTGTTGTTGGTGAATTCTGAGCGTCGGGCTTGCTCATGTTCCGGTAAATGAGTGAAAAGAGTGTATAGAAGAAACAGTAGAAGTGGCAGGATCAAGGGGAGGTACTGTAGTAACTGGCACAAAAATCAAATTTATACTAAAGACGATTCCACCCACCAATGTTGCTAAAATAATCAAAAATGTAATGGCACATTGCATTAAGAAGCATTTGCTATGAAGAATTCTATTAAGTCTGTTTCTGCGAACATAAATCACATTTTCTCGTTGCAGCGCAGGAAGCTCCATCTTCTACAATCCGCTCGCGACCACTGATGATGTGTACGTAGATGAAAATGCCTCTATCAGCCCTGGGAGTTCCCAGAACCAAAAGAAAGATCGACCTTGTGTCAGACCCCTGCAGATTCAAACTAGGCACACAGCCACAACCCTACGGCTACCCAGACGGCAAGGCAATTTTAAAAACAATAAACAATAGCAAACTTCCTGGCTGAAGGCAAAAGTTCAATATATCAAAATCACAATATGCAGTTGCCTGCTTTATTTGTCCATTTTACGGCTTCTTAAGTTATATTTCTGCTTCGCTGGTACTGTCTGATCGGAAAATAGTGTATCACTAGCAGCTGTTTCAGTGTTTAAGTTCGCAGGTAGCAAAGTTTCTTCTGATGCTGGAGACAAATGTTCAGTGTTCAAAGGAGTCTTTTCAGGAGGAGAGTCAGGTTTTGAAGCGTCAGTAATCAATTCGGCATCGCTGAAAGAGATGAACTTCGGTGTGCTTTCAGATTCGGAGGCACCAATTCCCTTCTTCACCCAGTCGTCGTAAGGGAGCGGCAAAGGGACACGCTGTAATGGCAGGGTTTTTGGCTTTATTTAGCAGTGATAATAGATCATTATTCTTGCTCGCATCTAGTATAGGTATTCTTAGCCTGTGTTGGCCCTTTTAAGCCCTTTTTCCAGACCTAGAAGAGGATAGCTGCTTAATATGCCTTTATTCTTGACTTTAACCTGTCTATTGCCTATTGGCTTTGACATATTAGACATATTGGTATGGTTTATGTAGGCATTCTGACAGAGCTAAGGAGCATTTCACCCCTTTCGGGCCTACAGGTCTAAAGCTAGAGAGACTCCATCTTGATGGAAGCAGAGAGGCTTTTTAGGGCAAAGGCAATGTTTATAGTTAAGGCTGTTTTCCACTTGGAGAGAACCGGTCTGGGCCAGCCCTTATCGGTAGGCTGTATTATTCTCTGTGTAGAAGACACAACAAAAGGCCGGCCGGCTGGTGTGTGTCCTTGATGCGAGGTGATGCAGAGACCTGGTAAGCGGTGGGCTGATGGATGGAACTTTCCATGAGGAAACAGCATTCTATATTTGTGAAGTGCAGAGGCGGAGTCAGTGAGTCGAAGAGCAGTCGAGGAGAGAGTCAGTCAGAGGGAGTCGAATAAGAGAGACAGAATGAACGGTGATCAGAGCGGCAGGAACTATTAAAAGAGTGAAGATGCAAAGTGGAGAGACAGTTCGTGTGGGGAAGAGGAGTCCAGAGACAGAGCGATCAGCGCAGAGGTGTACCCAAGAGTGCAGGAGAGGAGAGAGAGCATGAGATGAGCCAAGGCACAGACGAGAGAGGAACCCAGATGACAGCTAGAACAAGACTTCACACTAATCAGGTGATATTGTTTTCATCACATTAGCTACACTTAATCTTTTCCCTTTCAGCGGAGTGTTCCTGTTATGTGTAATCTTTTCTCTTTCAAGCGGTGTGTTCTACCTATAGCCTTTGTTAGATTTGTATTAATGTTTATATTACTGTAATAAAACCCCCCCCCCCAGTTTATAACTAACTGGCGTGTAGTCCCTATTCTTGTTCACTAAAGGTAAACGGCGCTTCTAGGTAATTGCCAGGTGCATGAATGGATGAGTAATCCCAATCAGGTGAGTGGTGATCACATAAATAGGGAGTGAGTGGACCTTTGATGCCAAGAGCAGGTAATACATAATAATCTGAAACCATATCCAAAGTCATCATTGTAGTTTCATCCCGAGTAGACAGCTGAGATAATATCCCAATATATATATATATATATATATATATGTATAGGTGTTCATAGGAATGTGGTCGTCGTTGATATGCGGCGTTAATGAGAGCGCTGGGGAGGATTACCAGCGTGTAGGGCTGCCGGATTGCAGCCCGTGTGTAAATGAGAGCGGCGGGAGGGACACCGCCGTGTAAGTTTCGCAGGATCGCGAACGATTTGGAAAAGGGAGCATTGGGTTCTGCAGGCCCGTGTGTAGACACGCCAGATTGTGTGTCAGATCTGCCCTAGGGTAGAACGGTCTGGGTCAGGGTGGCCGCGAGACCAACTGATGTGAATAAGTGTGGTGTAGGGTATGGATATCCCTAGTAATCAGTGAGTATTCTTAGTATCCCTATAGATTTAGTGGTGTTTTTAATAATATGAGCTTGTATATTGCGAGTTCCCTATCCTCAGGTAGGTACCAGGTGCCTAGATATAGAGGAGTCCTGAGGACGGAAGGTGAGTACGTTTTGGCTGGGTCATAGGGGCCCCTGGGGGCTGATCCCATCTAAACAGAAAATCCAGCCATTACACACGCTTAACATGTGATGCGTGTACCCAGTGCTTGCGGCCAGCTACACGAACTGCTGTCCTCGTTGCCAGTAAGATTTGGAAAGGCCCCACAAATCTCGGCTGAAGGTTCTTCGTCCTCGCGAAGTTCTTGATGACAACGAAGTCTCCCGGTTTCAGCTGGTGCCCTGGACTCTCCGGAGGTTTTGGCAAAGCATCGAAAACCTGTTGATGAATAAGACTCAATTTAGCAGTCAAGTCGTAAAGGTAGTCTATCAACATAGGATATTCTATGGAGCAAAATTCTTTAGGCCTTGGTACACCCCAGATATTTGCCGGGCGACCAAAGACTATTTCATACGGACTAAGCCCTATTCTAGAATGTACCGTTGCTCTCGTTGATAACAAGGCCAAAGGAAGTGCGTCTGGCCAGGCTAAACCTGTGGATGCTTGTATTTTAGCTATTTTCAGCTTGAGGGTGCCATTGTAACCCTCGACTAAACCAGCAGACTGGGGATGGTTTGCACTGTGAAATTTCTGTTTCAGTCCTAGGCCGGCACACACACTCTGCATAACTTTCCCTATAAACTCACTTCCGTTATCTGACCATACAATCCGTGGCATTCCAAATCTAGGGAAAAATTCTTTGAGAAGAATTTTGGCAGTCGATAGGGCAGTGTTGTCCTTTAATGGATATGCTTCTATCCACCTGGAAAAAGCACAAACTACCACCAGGACATACTTCAAATTATTGCAGCGCTCCATGTGAATGAAGTCTAACTGAATCACTTCAAAGGGGCAGGAAGGAGGAGCGAAATGACCAGCTGGAGTTGGAGTTCCCTTGCCAGGATTATGCATCAAGCACACCATACAATTTTTCACCACTCTCTCTGCACACTTACTGATTCCCTCATTCTTCCAGACCGGAGCTAACATCTTACATATCCCTTTAGAACTTATATGCGCTACTCCATGCGCCATCGTCACTACTGCAAGCACATACGCATCGGGCAACATCCAACGCTGCTGTTCTGTCAAATCAATCCAACATCCATTCGAGTCCAACTTGCCCGTACTTTCTCTCCATACTCGTTTCTCTTCCTCAGTTGCTTCTTTCTGAATCTCTTTCACACTTTCCATAGTATCCTCACACATTCCAGACTCAGCAATCCATCTTGCAGACGTAGCAACATACATTCTGCTCATCGTGTCTCTAGCTGTCTGTTTAGCAATTTCATCAGCAAAAGCATTCCCACGACCAACATCATCCGTGATTGCTTTATGAGCACTGCACTTCACAATCGCAACTTCAGTCGGCAAGGTTAGAGATTCCAACAAGTCATTAACTAGCTGACCATGTTGGATCTTAGTCCCATGGGACGTAATGAAACCTCTTTCTCTCCACAACCGGCCAAAACTATGGGCCACGCCAAATGCGTACTGACTATCTGTAAACACATTCACTCTCTTTCCCTCAGCTAAAACACACGCTCTCGTTAGGGCTATTAATTCTGCAGCTTGGGCAGAATTCTGACTCACTCTTGCAGTCTCCACAATCGTCTTCAAAGTCGTTACTGCGTAAGCAGCAGTCACATCACCATTCTCCAATTTAAAACATGACCCGTCCACATACAGCGTACCATCCGGATCGGATAACGGAGTATCTTTCAAGTCAATGCGTCCTTTTGTCTCTTCCTCCGTTTTGAAACAGCAATCATGTGGCTCGGAATCACTCGACTCTTGATCAGTCGGCAACAGTGTTGCTGGATTCAATACATTACATCTTTTGATCTGAATATGACTCGCTAGTAATGTCAGCTCGTAACCAGATAATCTCGCACTAGTGAGGTGTTGTGTCTTCGTTTGGTTCATGAGTGTATCCACTGCATGAGGAACCATGACCACTAGCATGTTGTTCATCACCAAACCAGCAGATTGTCGGATGGAAGCCGCAGCTGCCGCTGTAGCTCTCAAACAACTAGGCAACGCTCTGGCTACCGGATCTAATGTTGATGAAAAATACGCACAAGGGCGTTGTTTATCACCAAACTTCTGTGTCAGAACACTCAACGCGCAACCTTCTCTCTCGTGAACGTAGAGCGTGAATGGCTTACTGTAATCAGGTGTACCCAATACAGGAGCTGAACACAATGCTTTTCGTAATTCAGTAAAACTTTCTTGACATTCATCAGACCATGGCACCGGACTCGGAACATTTTTCCCAGTCAAAGCTACCAATGGTTTCGCTAAAAGAGAAAAATTTGGAATCCACTGCCTACAGTAAGAGGTAATACCTAGAAAGGCACGTACTTCTCTCTGTGTGCGTGGAACACTCATCTGTGTAATTGCTTTTATTCTTTCTGGGGTCAACTTCCTTCCCTCCTTTGACAAGAGATGACCTAGGTAGGTCACTTCTTGGCAGCAGTATTGCATTTTGGAAGGAGACACCTTGTGATTCAAATTAGACAAATGATGTAATAGGGAAATTGTAGCTGCTTTGCAAGTTTCCTTGTCATCGGCAGCCACTAGAAGATCGTCTACGTACTGTACTAGGGCAGAACCTGGAGGAAGGACAAAAGAATCTAACTGGCTTTTTAATGCTTGGCTGTAAATGGATGGACTCTCACAATAGCCTTGTGGAGCGCGTTTAAATCTGAAACTGCGACCTCCTAGACAGAAGCCGAAAATATCCCTACTTTCTTCGGCTATCGGAATGCTGAAAAAGGCATTCTTTAAGTCAATAACTGAGAACCATGTGGCTGTAGCAGGAATCAATGTTAGCAAGGCAGTAATGTCTGGCACTACAGGAAACTGCGGGACTACAATCTTATTAACTTCTCTAAGGTCTATGACAAACCTGTACACTGGAGGTTTTGTAGGATCAGTTCGTTTCAGAATCGGCAATACAGGACTGTTACAGACATTTCCTCTAGTTTCTTCAACCACACCTTTCTTAATCAAATCTTGCACAATCAATAAAAGTGCACGCTCTCCTTCACTAGATATTTTATATTGGGGAATTCTTGGAAATTTTACATTAGTTTTCAAAGTTACCACATACGGTGGAATTTCTAGGAGACCTACATCATTAGGACCAGTTGCCCAAAGAGAATCAGGGAGTGAGCGTAGCTCTGGCGGGAGTGCGTCCATCGACAAGTACATCGGAGAGGTGATATTTTTACCCAATGTAAGTTGTACTCCTTCCGGAGAACAGTACAATGTTGCATATAGTCGTTTTAACAAATCTAAACCAAGCAGATTTTCATTACAACCTGTCGTCAAAATCAGGGGTGCTTTCAATTGGCATGGTCCAACAGAAATAGACAAAGGACCGGATATCGGGTTGTAAACAGGGGCGCCTGAAAAACCTACGGAAACATTTGTTGAGCCGGACAAAGGTGCGCCAGGGAGTTTCGCATGAATGATAGAACTTTTTGCGGCACCAGTATCCAACAGAAACGGTTCGACTACACCTGATGTTGCTACTGCGACATAAGGCCCACTCTGATCCACTGGAACTGATACTACTCCCTCTCTCTGTCCATGGCTGTCCTAGTACCCATTTTGCTGAAAACCCTCATCTACTTCATTATAGTCCTCAACAAGATACTGTTGAGATCTATTTTGCTGAGTAGATTGTCCATTTCGTTGATCAAAGTGATTGGAGGGACGATCATTCGTTTGTGGAGGCATAGCACCTCGTCCTCGACCTCTAGAATTCTGCACAAAACCACCACGACCTCTCTGAGCTGCTGCTGCATTATTTTGCGCTAAGATCGGACATTCATTTTTATAGTGACCCTCTTTCTTACAGTACGCACACTGGTTCCACTGGTATTGAGGTCTTGATGAGCTATAATCTGTCCTTTGGTACGAACCTTGCTGCGTATTAGATTGATTCGTGCGGGGCGGATACGCCTGCTGCAAAAGAACTTTAGTTTTTAAATCTTTAGTTTTCTTCTCTGATTTTTCCTTTTCCTCTTTATCCCTATTTTCGTAGTACTGTGCAGTCGCAAGTATTTGCGCTGTCGTAGATACAGCCCACGCACTTTCTGAGTCTTTTAATTTATTGCATAATTCAGGTAACAAATTATGCACAAATTTATCGACAAACAGTCTTTGCCCTCCTTCTGTACTCATGTCCTGACCACTATGATCTACAAAAGTCTCTTCAAACCTCGTGAAGAAGTCGGAGACACTTTCGTCTTTCTTCTGCCTGCATGCTGACAGCTTGTCCCAATTTACACGCAATGCTGGCATCAGAGTCTTCATTAGATCAATTATTCTACCTGGAAGATTAGCAATTAGAGGTTCGGGTTTCGCGCCACCTATTTGCTGACCATCTGCTGCAGTGATAGCTGCCCAATCACCACCTAAAGCAGCTTGATGATCCTCTCTACGAATTTTAGCCCACACTGGTTGCGGAACTACATTACCAAACAACATATCGATGTCGGCTAAGTTCATTATACAAGCTTCAACTGTCTGTGTTAATTCCTTGTAATATCCAGCAGGATTCTTACGTGGATCTGGCAAGGCCTGTTTCACCGCTAGCACTTCAGCTCGCTTCCATGGAATGTGTATCCACACTCGTTGGAACTGTGCTGGAGCAGCTGCAATACCAGCATTATCATCACGTTGTATTGCTTCGCGCCAGATTGGAGGAACCTCCCTCATAGGATATTGGCGACTTAGCTTCATTTTACCTTTTTCTAAGTCTCTCGGTGAACTAAGAGATGGATCATTCCTAAAACTTAAAATAAGTTCCATCGCTTCTTTTATATTCTCACCCACTATCATTCCAGCAGCGAACTCTTTTTGAATTTTAATTAAATCTTCCAAATCTGATTCAACATCATCTTCTTCTATTTCTTCACGTAACAACGAGCACATCTCATCAAAGACGTACCGTTGTGTTGGTTCCCCCCACTGCATAAATGTGTCTAGCACATCTCTCGTACTATATCTTCTACTCTTCGAAATCCATCTGAGAGCCGTGGAATCTAAAATTCCCCGTTCCTCAGTACTTGGAAGCTGACTACGTCTCTGAACTGAATCAGGAGTAGGAGTCTTAATTAAAGTTTTATATAAAGGAGACAGTATATTAGTAACAGAATCAGTGATTCTTCGACGAACAGAAAGTGGAGTTAGCACACTCGCAGACGTAGAGAACGCAGTAGAGGTAGGAATAGATAACGGAACAGTAGGAGTATCGAGAAAAATAGTTTGTGGAACAGTAGGTACAGATGTAGGTATAGAGGCTGGCAGTGCAGGAAGAGGAGGAGCTGTAGGAACATTCACATTCGTCACAGGAGGTACGGGAGCTTGATTCTGGGGGACAGGAGCAGGAACACCAGGTTGTCCAGCAACCGGCAATTGAATATTCGGGACAAGTGGAGCCGTAGCACCTTGTGCATACGGTGGAGGTGACCGTAACAGATAAGATAACAGAGGATCGTTTTCGGAATCCTCCAGTATCTTAGCCATTTTCGATGGCAAGGCAGGATAGCACTTGTCAATCGCTAAGTTATGCTCTCTAATTGCTACATCTATGGCCTTCTCACACTCGTTAGCCTGCAACTGTTTAGCCGCTTGCTCTAGAGTCAACTCTTCTTGTTCTTTCTGTTCTTTCTTCAACCTTTTCATTTCTCTCTGTTTGGATTCTTTTCGCCAGTAACGGAAAGAATCAAACATTGCCGGCCGGGCTTTCTTCCTAAACAATTTCGCTTCTAAGTTGTCGAGAATCTCGGGTTCAAAACTACCATGCAGTGGCCAACTAAGGACACCATCCTTCTTACAGTAACGGACCCATACCTCATTATAAGATATAGGACCCACGCCATGCTTACAATATAAAGCATATAGGGGAGTCCCAATCGGAGGAACCAGACATGAGTCCTCCAATCGTGAGTCACGGTTGCAACCAAAACAAGACAACATTTTCCGACTTACCATTTTCAGTCCGGAACACAAAACAAACAAAACACGGAACAAATATGTGCACTCGAACCAAGAACTTAGGCCTACCAAAATGAACTGATGTATCGATACCCAAACTAAACCAAAATAGATTATCGTAACTAGAACAACCAGTGATAATCTTACAAAACCAAACCAAACCAAGAACCGATCAAGGATTTTAACAATCCTCACAAAGTAACCAGCTAGCTATCACTAAATACTTAACTGAGTCACTGAAGACGTCACCAAGGAGAAACCCGTCACATTTCGCCGTACTAAGGACTGCACCTCGGGTCCAAGACAGGGCGACGGTCAAGGCAACGGCCCACTGCAGCCGTCCTGAACGGGAAACCCTCGTGGAAGAGAACTTCGGGCCACTTTTGCGATATGCCGGGATCGATGAAGTGGGGCGCCTCCCTCAGGAATCTTCACACGAAGCTTCTCGAACTCTTCAGGCTTTTGGACCGGTACCGAATGACGTCGCCCCACGTTGGGCGCCAATTGGAGTTCTGGACTTTTTGGTTCCGTCCAGAGGTGTCAGGGAACAACACCCAAAGACCCCGGAGTTCCACCTGCCTTGGTGCACAAATGAACAGAAACACGGGCTTCTCGATGGTGGCGTCAAAGACCAAAGGTTTATTACTGCAGGGACACAGAAGTCACAGATACTACACACGGGCAGTAACTAGGAGCCTGTTCAAATTGTACAAAGCGGGTTGCTCCTTATATACTAGTTTTTGGCCTTCAGGCGAATTCTTCACATGTTGGTACATTCCCAAAACCTTTGTGTCATAGACAATAAATATTTGGCGTGCACAGGAACCGTTGATAAAATCTGATACAAAACATCTACGAAGAGGGGTTCCCACTAGTTCGTCACAATTCCCTGTCAATATTGCATTCAGGACCCGGACCGCCTCATCGTAAAGTTTGTTACCTCCCCCTAATAAAGATTCAGAAAGAAAGAAACAGAGCCAGGTGTGGAAGATAGAAAAGTGGGATAAGGGATGTTTGTGGGTTGTAAATGGGCAAGGCTACCGGCTTCGGCCGCCTAATCATGATCAGGACAATGGACACGAAGACCAGTTTGGCAGGACTGGCCTCGGGCAGAGGAGGCAGCCTTTGTCGAGTCATGCAGCTACAGCGTGATCTGGTTTAAGGTGCACGTGTCATGAAAGAGGTGAATCTCCGGCTAAGGTTACGTGTCCTTAATCGAAATGAAGTGATCAGAGGTTTATTGCGTATGTGAGGGCAAGAAACACAAAATGGCGGCCATGATCTAAGATGGATGCCGTGGGTAGATCAGAAATGTGTTTATAAAAGGAGTGCTCTTGCTCGTAGCGTAGCGAAAACACCAGGATATACTAAATGGATCATTTGCGGTTCGCTGATACCAATGAACAAGTTACTTACCTTCGGTAACGATATATCTGTAAGAAACATTAGTTAGTGTTAGATTCCTTACCTTAGAATATCCCCAGGCGTCAGTCTGGATCCGGAAACTTTTGCGTAGCAGTACCCCTGC